>NC_056748.1:905433047-906147089 GCF_019279795.1 Protopterus annectens | reverse complement strand
TTAACTACTTATAACTTATTAGTACAGTAACCAATAGTACAACCAGACAATATTTAAACTGTGCCAATCATCTAAACACAATAACCATGAACATACATATGAATGACAGGGGCATGAATATTAAATAAACACTCCCGTGTGTTAGCTAATCATTGAACAAATGTACAGTGTGCGCACTAAATATGCATGTAAGACATGAATATTCATATAACTGTAGAAGTGGTGACTAACAAGTGTGTCAAAGGTCATGGATGGATGCAAACACTTTTTGTAGAAAGAAAGCAACTTTCAAAATAGAACAACTGTCAAAATAGAATTAAATCTTCCATTTTAAAGCTTCCATTTTAAAGCACATTTAATATTAACACTTTCATTCAGACCAGGGTATGTTTCAGAATTAAGCAGTAATTGATCATAGAATATTTAATAATGCAGATGCTAGGAGAAATAATTTAACATCTAAACAAGTTAAAGCCTTACAGAACCTAAGAAATGATAGAAATATATCTATAAGGCCTGCAAATAAAGGGGGCCCTAATGTAATATTAGATAAGATATTTTATGATCACAGTATGATTGATATGTTAAATAATACTCATTTCTATGAACCTATTCCTATTTTGAGTGCACAAGAGCATATACCTGGTGTGTATAATACTCTTGATGATTTACTTAAAACAGATATAATCAATTCTGATTTATATATTTTTTTGTTTGTTGCAAACCCCACTATACCAACTATTCAGGGGCTATCTAAGGTGCATAAATATTTAATGAACCCCCCTATGAGACCAATTGCATCAGGTTGAGGGTGGGTCACTGAACCACTTTCCATACTGATAGAAAAAACTTTGAGACCTATAGTGGACATGAATACATTCACATTAAGGGATTCTAAACAGTTTTTATTAGATCTATATGAAGGAGCTAAGTTATTATCTGATAATATTCCATTTATAATGGTTACAATGGATGTTAAATCATTGTTTACCAACATCCCTAATGAGATAGGAATTGAAAGTGTCCAAGTATATCTCACCAAACATTCTAGTATGTTAATCAAACAAATAGAATTTATTTGTCTATTACTAGAAATGGTGCTGGAGAATAATATCTTTTTATTTAATCAGCAGTTATATCTACAAAAGGATGGCATAGCTATGGGCACTTCATGTACCAAAAGCTACGCCAACCTAGTAATGGCCTTATGGGAAGAAGAAAATCTTTTCCGCCTAGATTTATATCAGAAATAAGTCTGTTTTTACATATGTTTTGTTGATGATTTATTCTTTTTGTGGACAGGCACTACGGAAGAATTAGGTTTATGACAGAGGTCAATTTACGGACAACCTATATGAAATTCACCATGACTACATCCAATGATAATATAACCATTCTGGATGTATGTATTCAATGTCTCGAAAACGGAAAACTTAATACAGGTGTCCATAGGAAATTCTGTCATAAAAATACTTTGTTGCACAGGGATAGTATGCACCCTGGCCACATTTTTTCTAACATTATTAAGGGTCAAGCTATAAGAGTATCATAGTTTCATAGTTTAGTACTAGGCTATCTGCCCTGGGGCATTTATACGCCTAGCCATAGTGATGTGACTTTCGCCACCCCATGTAATGGGACAAAAGTGTACAGAATAGATTTAGAATACTGTGCCTCTGTCTAGTAGTGATACAGTGAAGACCCCCTTACATAACAGAATTAGTTTACTGTGCGCCTCTGTCTAGTAGTGACACAGAGATGACCCCCGGGGTAAACCTACGATCTCCCATCCACTCGTCAAGATTTCTCTTGGAGAGAGTCAGTGAGAGGCTCTGCTTAGCATGAACTGGGATTCTGTTCCAGAGTATGGGAAGCCTCTGAGTTATGAATCTGTCCCTCCAGCATGTCCTATTCATATTTGTGCTGAGGTTTAAATCTTTAGCTCTCGTGGTTCTGATGGATTTGGATTTTTTGAGGTGGAGCATGTCCATCAATTCCTGATTGGACATGTCCTTGTACGTCAGGCACAGATTACCTCTGAGTAGGCAGTATGCTACTGAATAGAGCTGGAGTTTCTTTAGTCTGGCAGCATATGACATATGTTGGGAGACCCTTGATCCTCTTGGTGAGGTACTTTTGGGGTCTCTCCAGCTGTTGCAAGTGCCAAGTGAGGTACATACCAAATGGGGCATTGTACTCAATGATGGGCCTGATAAGGGAGGAGTATAGGAGTACAATGACCTCCTTTGATCTGGATGTGAATCCCTTCATGATAAGGTGGGCAAGGTAGAAAGTCTTTCTAACCACTTTGGCAAAGTGGGTGTCAAATGAGAGGTCACTATCGACTTGGGTCCCCAGGTCTCTGATTACTTTTTCCGTACTCAGTGGGTTACTGTCTATGTGATAATTTGTGGGTACTTTGTTTTTTTCAAAGGGGATGACTATACATTTTTTGGCATTTAGTTTAAGGCCATGACTCCGGCACCAGTTGTCCGTTTCAGTGAGGCCTTTCTGTAGGATGTATGTGTCAGCTGGTGTATCGACTATGATGCCTAGTTAGCAGTCATCTGCGAACTCTGTCAGCCACAACCCTCCCATGTCTGCTTTCACATCTGAGAAATAAATGCCGAACAAGAGGGGTCCCAGGACAGAGCCCTGTGGGACACCACTTGTGACTGGCTTCGAGTCTGACATGGCTCCAGCGATTTTGACTTTATGGGTTCTATCCTTTAGCCAGTTTGCAACCCATCTTATGACATATGGATTTACATTTAAGCTGTTCAGCTTGTCTATGATGCCTGAGTGGGGTATTGTGTTGAAAGCTTTAGCCAAGTCCAGGTAGGCTGTATGGACTGCTTTGCCCTCGTCAATGGCTCTAGTGACTGTTTTGAAAAAGTCAACCAGGTTCAGAAGGCAGGATCTGCCCTTTGCAAAGCCGAACTGGGTGGGATCAAGTGTCTGTAGGTCCCCAATGTCTCTGTTTATGAGCTCCATAATGATTCTTTCCATAGCTTTGCAGACCAGGCTGGTTAAGCTTATGGGGCGGTAGTTACCAGGGTCTGTAGAGGTGCCTCCTTTGTGGAGTGGGACCACTGTTGCTGTATGCCAGTGTTCAGGTACATATCCTGTAGTACGGCTAAGGTTAAATAGCATTTTTATGTGCGGGTTTAGCTCCTCTTGGAGTTCATGTAGCACGCAACCCGGGATACCGTCAGGTCCCATTGATGCTGTGTTTTTAGCTTTGCTGAGGGCGGTTCTCACCTGGACATCTGAGATGACAGGGAGGTTACATTCAGCTGGGATAAGTATTTCTTCTTTTGGGGGTGGAGGGAGGGGAGAAATTTGCACTGAACCTGCCAGAATGTTGGCAATATCTGTGGGTTCAGTGTATTTTTTGTCATTGTGAACTAACTCTGAGCATATCTGAGGGTTTCCGCCCAGGTTCCCAACATAGCAGAAGAAGGTCTTGTGGTTATCTTTAGTGTCCATAGTGATTTTTCTCTCAAAGTTGGCCTTGGATGTTTTTATGAGAGAACGTAGCTTTCTACTAGTGCTGATCAGAGATGCCTTCTCTTTATGGGATTTTGCTCTGTCGTGCAGTAGCTTCCTTCTTTTGTTATACAATTTGTTTATAGCTGGGGTCCACCAGACAGGATGCCTGCCCTTGGTGGAGAGGGTCTTGGTTTTATTTGGGATTGCATGATCCATGCATTCTTGGAGATGTCCGTAGAAAGCATTTGTGAAGGATTCAGCATTGTGGGATGTGGTTTCCATTGGCCTAGTGGGCTTAAAGGATACCATCTCAGTCTTAAGAAGTGTAAAGTCGGCTTTTGAAAAGTTGTTCACTATAGTCTTTTGTGTTGGGGGTGGAGGTGGGATATGTATATCCAGGGTGATTAGTTTGTGGTCAGATCTCACTAGTGAGGGGTATACTTCCGGTGTGGAGCACTTTGTCCCCATGTTTGTGATGATCAGGTCTAGTATATTATCTCCCCTTGTGGGAGAGGTGACTAGCTGTTCCACTGCATTTGAATTTATGAATTCCAGGAACCTTTGGGCTAGGGTGTTAGGGCTAGAATAATGCACCCAGTCTATGTTAGGGTAGTTGAAGTCTCCCAATGTGATGGTGCTTGATGAGACATTCATATCCTCCAATGTCTTCAGGAAGGCTGAATGGGGTTCCTGATATTGGGAGGGTGGTCTGTAACATGCTACCAGTTGTATAGCAGTTTTGCCTATGGTTAGCTGCACCTGGATGGTCTCTGATGCTTCATGTGTTGCCACTAACCTGGAGGTGTGGGTGTCCTTGATGAATATGGACACTCCCCCTCCCTTTTTGGTTTGGCCCGAGTTTTGGGGCCGAAAAGCATGACATGAGGTATAGCCTGGTAGCGGTGGGGTGCTCTCAGGAGCCTTGAACTAGGTTTCAGTTACTGCACAGACATCGATGTTCTCCATACTGAGGAGTGCTTCGAGAGCATGCATCTTGAGATTTAGACTTCTGGCATTGAGCAGCATTACCCTTACTTTTTTTCCATTTTTGTTCTCTAAGGAGGTGGGTTTGTCTTTTCAGCCTTGCCTAAAAAAGGCACTATGGGGGTGGCAAGAGCCTTAGCCAATATCCGGAAGCCCAGTGGTGACAGATGCAAGCCGTCCATTGCGAAGTAGCGTGGCTTGTCCAGCATGTCATCCCAAGAAGACAGACATTGGATTCCCCTAGAATGACACCAGTAATTGAGCCAATTATTAAAACTGATCATCTTGTCTTTGTATTGTGGCATCATTCTTGGTGAGGGCAAGATGCTGCTCAGGGTTAGGGTCATACCAGCCTGGGCTACATAATCAGAGAGCTCCTCTATGTCTCTTTTCATGTAGTCCAGGGAGGTACGTCTCAGGTCATTCACACCGGCATGGACAATGATGGAGTCATATTTGTACTTGATTTGGAGTGATATGAGTGCGTGTGTTATGTGGCGGATCCTAGCTCCCGATAGGCAGCTCACAGTTACCCTCTCCTTGTTCAGCCTGGTAAGCGGAACGTCAGTGTGTCTGACTATAGAGTCACCTATTACTAGTGTATCAGGAATGGTGTTTGGCCTTAAGGGCTGTGATTGTTTGACACATTGATTTATTGAAGTATGTGTTGCATGTGTTATGTTTTGAGGTGGTGGATTTTTGGGTGTCTGCTTTGGGAGCCTCTGTTGTTTTGGTAAGTTTTTTGTTAGAGCCTCCGAGTATGTCTTTGTGTTATTATGTGTTTGGTTTGCAGTTGTGGTAGGTCTATGTGGGACTGGGTTTGCTGTGTGTGTGGTTACCTTCTCCTCCTGTCTGGTCTTGCCATTCCTGAGTTGAGAGAGTTCAGCCTCCAGTTTGGCTATATAGTTGCATCTCTCACATGTATTTGTGTTTGTTGGGAGGAGGAGAGGGTTGTCTGTGTACATGAGACAATTGTAGCATTGTCTCAAGATTCCCAGATTAACCAGCTGAACCGGAGAGGATGCTAGTAATCTACCACTTGACATGCTAGAATATTATAAGGGAGTGCTGTGCCTTTAAGGGAAGTGGATACTCACAGGGGTGGTAGGTGGATGTAGTGCTTACTTTAGTTTGAGAGTGTTTACTTAGAAGAGAGGTTTTGAGAACAAGTGCTAGGCTTATAATAAAGCGAGTAGACTGATTATTATAAGAGTAGGGCTTTCTTAAGGGAAATTTTGAAGAGCAGACTTGGCGGAGCCAGAAGAAGTTTAACCTTATTTAACCGGCTGCTATCGCTTTAATTATGCATAAAGCAGCTAAACGCAGATTTTAAACAGGGAACTTCAAAAGAGCTAGAAATGGTCCAAAACAACCAATTACTGCAAGCTCTTATGCTGAGGTCACTCCTTCAGGGACAGATAGGCTGCTCAAGGCTCCCCACTCCCACTGGTGAGCAAAGAAACTTCCTTCTATCCAAGTAAGGCAATGGACAACACAGGAACTACACCACAGCCCAGAATACAGCAAAGCCTGTATACTGGTCTAAACTATTCGAGGAGAGGCGGGAAAACAAGGCTGAACCCCCTACAAAGTAACTATGAAACAGAATTAGGTGAATTAAATGAAAGGTTGTTAATGAGGAATTATAAAACTACAGAGATAGAAGAAGGTTTTTTAAAAACAAATCATATTAGAACAGACGGGGCTTGTCCTATTTTTTTCTGAAAGGGGTATAACTGTTTATAAGGAAGAAAAGATAAGTGAATCTGAAGATATAAACAGGCAGCAAAAAGTTACTTTATATTATACCCAAGACATACAATTGATTAAAGAAACTATCTTTAAGCATTGGGATATTTTAACAGTAAATCCTGAAATTAGAAATTTAGAACGGCCACAGTATATTTTTAAGAACAAAAAGAACTTACATAGGTTATTATGCTTCCCTAACCAAGTGCAAACAAAGGAACTTAGTTTGTCTTATTATGAAACTGGATCATGCAAAAAATGTAATTTTTGTACTTATATTGCTGATACTAATATGTCTGTACACCCTATAACATCTCAAATTTTTACTTTCAAAGTTAATGCAACTTATGATACAGAGCATTTAGTATATCTGGCTACTTGCACAGAATGCTCTGCATTTTATGTCGGAAAACCCAACAGGAAACTAAAGAACAGAATTAGGGAGCATATTTATCGAATTAAAATTAAATCTGAGATTAATGCACTCTCAAAACATATTTTATGGGAAGGTTCTAAGCATCATTTTAGATTTATGGTAATACACACTAATACTCCTAGTAACAGGGGAGGAGATATAAAGAATTACACAGAACAAACTGAAACTAGTTGGATAATTAGGTTACAAGCGCATATACCCCCTGGCTTAAATGAGAGAATTCCATTGAAACCTGCACTTGAAGGCAGAAGGATCAAATATAGACATAAATGAAATTATGAATGTTTTTTTTTTTAAAAATGGAATACATATATTTATATATAATGAAAATTTATCATATACAATATATATGATTTTTATTTATCGGTTTTATATCTATGAATGTATGTATGTTTTATTTGTTTTTATTGTTTTTGGTATATATCTTTATGCATTTATATATTTCTAATTAAATATTTAAATGATAATTTAATTATCTTATTAATCAATTTAGTATTGAGATATATATTCAGTTGCTTGAAGCACACACTTGTAATGGTCTGAAAAAGCTACATAGCGAAAGCACTCACCGTTTTGTCTCAGTAAAAGTTTCATATAACCAGCTTTGGTTGTGGAATATTTATGAATAGCTACGAAGAGATTCTGGAAGTCTGAACAGATTTCTACTGTGTGTTCTTGAACTGTGTTTTTCGTATTTGGATTTTGGTACAAGGTCTGAAAAGACATCCTTTTTGCTCACACTTTGGTGTGTATTGACTGACTGCTTGGTTTGATCCTGAACGGAATCTGTTATTTTTATTATAAAATGGTATATGTCTTTTATCTGGATCCTTTCTGCATGTCAAAACAAATGAAAACACAGTAAAATCTTCCCATGGGTTACACACTTTTAACTGATCAAATTTTATACACTCTTCAATATAAACCTAAACCTGAGGAACCAATAAGCTTTTCAAAATGTGTATGAACTGTGCTGATTTCTAATAAAGCTTTACCTAACTCATACAAGCTGATTATTAACTACAAATTCCAGGATACTTACTCTGTCTTCATATTGGTCACTGCATGATTGTTTAGTTAATAGTTATATCAGAAAACATTCAGTCTACAGAAAAGGGCATTTTTTTCCAATGGAGAAGGTAAAAAAAAAAAAAAAAAAAAAAAAAAAGAGGCAAGGGACAGGTGAAAAGGAAGAAATCAAAATTGAACGTGGAAGGATTGAAGAACATTACTGTAAGATAAAATAAGAGAAGAGAAAGACAGACCACATGGTTCAAACGCCGGATTTACAATACCAGCTGGATGAGAATTTAATACACAAGGTAAACAGTGGGATTAATAAGACTAATAGTGATGAAGATCTACCCTTTGTAACAACTGATAGCACAGATATTACTGTATTAGAAGCTGAAGATTATTCAGAGTTGGCCAGCAAAGTTATTCTTGTAATTGCAGATTCACTTATTAGAGGAACTGATACTTAATTTGCAAGACGATAATGAGCATCAAATAGTGTTATGCTTGCCATCAGCAAAAATAGTAGATGTGAAGAAAGCCTTGGAACTCATTAATGTAAGGACGGCAGATCTGTTTTTATTCATGTTGGTACAAATGATGTCACCCGCAATGATTCTCTGACTGTTAGATGGGAACTGACAGCCCTCTTAGCTTGCACTGGCATTAGGAAGTATTTTTCACAAATCACCTGTAGAAAGGATAGTCAGGTCACTGTGAATGAAAAGATTTTTTGGGAAAATATTTACATGGAAAAAATGTCCTGTTTTAAAAAATGGAAATGTGTAGAGCATCCAAGCCTAGTTTTGGGCACACATATTCGGGCAGGATGGTGTGCATTTGTCAAGATCAGGGAAGAGAATTTTTGCAGCAGATATTTTGCAATATTTTACAAACACTACGCAGGATTTCTGCCAGGTCGAAAATTTAACAGTTCACAGACAACAAAATGTGATGCATCTCTGATGGTTGTTAATGCTAGGAGCATTAATAATAAAGTTTTTTTATTGGAAAATTTGCTATGTTCCCACAAGACTGATGCTGTTATTGTTTGTGAAACATGGTTAAAGAATAATGACTGGAAACCAGTTCTGTCAGGGTATAATGTTTTTACCGTAACAGACATTCTAACAAAATAATCAGGTGGAAGTGTTATGATAGGGATTAAAGATAGCTATGAGACCTGTGATTATTACATGTTCAGTGATAGTACCAATACTATAGACTGTGTAACTGTGACAATGAAGACAACCCTGGAACATATAGCAATTGCTGGAGTGTATAGACAACCAAAGTCAAGTGCAGATGACCTAGAGGAATTCATACATTTCTTGCATGAAGCACAGGAGGGAAAAAATACTAGCTGGGGACTTAAATGTACCAGAAACAGATTGGAATACTATTGATTTAATAATGTTTGTAAGGAAATTACTCACAGCATACATTCAGGAACAACAATTGCTTCAGATTGTAAAAAAACTACCAGGGGATGGGACATACTAGACATTGCTTGTGTTCCCAAAGAAATTACTGTAACTTCAAGTTAAGTTTTACCACCATTGATGTGCAGTGATCATGGGGTTATAAAGCTTAATTTGTTGCTAGATAATTCTGCCAAACTGAAATCTAAGCCAATGCACAGGTTAATTACAGATTATATGGAAGCAAAACAGTCACTATGTAAAACTAACATGAGTGAGGTGTTCAGTGGAAAAACTGCACATGGAAAGTGGAAAGTTTTGAAAGAAACAGTGCAAAAAATCAAAAAAAAAGTTTAACATTAGTTTCTAGGTATACAACATCAGGGGGATATATTTCCATAAGAACAAGATATCCGATTAAGGTGAAAGACAAAAAATATAAGAAATGGAAGACAGGTCGAACTACAACTTTGAAAACTGAAATAAACAAGCTGGACAAACAGATTAAGCATAGTGTAAAACAAGATCAAGAAAAAATTGAAGAAAATGTATATAAAGATATTGAGCATAACAGGAAACTTTTTTATAGATATGCAAGATGTGGAAGGAGTAAAGACACAAACTGATAAACTGTGGGCAGATTCTAAAATTTATTCTCATACACAAATGTTTACAGATGTATTTATAAAAATCTTATGCAAAACAGTTTGGCTACACAAAAAAGGTGTTAAGTTGCCCAAGTGGCATCCAGGTAACTCCAGATACTGGAATCAAATTAGATTATATTGAAAATGAAATGCGCAAACTGGATCCAAACAAAACACAGGGAGGAGACACAATTAGTAACAATGACCTGAGTACATTTCAGCAAGAACTTACAGTACCATATCTATTATTCACTAGGTCATATAAATATGGGGAGATCCCTCAAGATTGGAGACGTGCTTATTAAGCCTGTCTTTAAGGGAAAGACTAGGAGGACTAACCCAGAGTCATACAGACCCTTAAGTCTACTTTCATGTTGTGAAAAATAATGGAGAAGGTAATATTGGATAAGTTATTGTCAGAACTGGATAGGTTGGGACTTGAAACCATATATCAGCACGCATATGTTGAAAACAGATCTATTGCCACCTGTAACATGATGTTCTATAACAATATAATAACAGGTATGAATGAAAAATTGTGCTGTGATGTAATTTATATAGATTTTACTTCAGCTTTTGACAGGGTCATACACAAAACAATGATCAATAAATTAGTACAACTGGGTACTAATGTACTCTTGAAAAGATGGGCAGCTGTATGGCTTACAAATAGGACATGGTAGGTATCATACAGCAACTAGACAGGTGAAATCCTTGGTTACAGTCAGGGTGTCCCACAGGGCTCTCTCCTAGGGCCCTTACTTGTTTAGATTGTATCACTCAGTCCTAAACTTTTCACCTGAGGTGTTCTACAGTCTATATGTAGACAACCTGAAATTAGTTAAACTTGTTACATATGTTACTGATAAGGCATGTCTGCAAAATAATTTGACAAAATTTACCATTTGGGCACAGGAGAATAACATGCTGATAAATATATCAAAAACTAAGCATATAAGATTTTGGAGACAAACTGAAAGGTGAATATTTAAAACAGCACACAGTGACTGAAAAGTACAGTTTTGTACCTACCACAAATGTAGATGTCCGATAGGTATGCATCTGCAGTCCTAACATATGGGTTTGTCCTGCCTCAGGCAGCCCTTCGGTCGGCCGGATTCCAAAGTCTGGGTCTGGCCTCGCCTGAGGTCGCACTTCACCCGACGTCATAGCTGCTGTTTATTGGGTATAAAGGCATCAACCGACGTCATTTTCCTCAGTGTTTCTTGCCCCAGATGCCAGGTGCCCTCTAGAAGGCTAAATTTGGATAAATGCAAATAATTCCAAACAGTAGAGAGCAAACAATATATAAAAAAAAAAAAATATATATATATATATATATATATATATATATATACACATATATACAAACAAATACACCATAATAGATTCCCCCAGCTAGCTAAAAGAGGGGTAAATACCCTAGGAATACCACAGAGGGGAAGGAGGGTGGGTAATCCTGACTGCAGATGCATACCTATCGGACATCTACATTTATGGTAGGTACAAAACTGTACTATGTCCTTCAAGGATGCATCTGCAGTCCTAACATATGGGTAGAATACCATAGCCAAACTGGGGGAGGAGACACTAAGATAAAGATGGTGTAGTTAAGATCCCTTGCAAAACAGCAGTTGCAAAACCTGCTCGGGATCTAGAGTATAAGGGAAGATTGTAATGCTTGGCAAATGTATGCACGGAGCTCCAAGTAGCAGCTTCTAAAATGTCTTTGGTAGCCACTGTAGGAAAGCTGTAGTGGTGGCTGTAGCTCTTGTGGAATGAGGTCTGATATTATCAGGAGTTGTCTTTCCATGAAAAGAATAGCAAAATCGAATGCAATTTCCTATCCATTTTGAGATTGTCCGTTTTGAAATTGCTTTTCCTTGCATTCCTGTTGCATATGCTACCAGAAGCTGGTCAGTTTTTCTGCTGGTCATAGTTCTGTCCAGATAGTAGCGTAATTGTCTGTGCACATCCAAGGTATGTAGCAGTCTTTCCCCCCTGTTCTGTGGGTTGGGGAAGAATGTAGGTAAATGAATCGCTTGGTTCAATGATCCTCTGGAGACCACTTTTGGCATAAAGGTAGGGTTAGTTCTCAAAGAGACTCTGTCCTGATGGAAGATAAGGAAGGGTTGTACTGCCATTAATGCCTGTAACTCAGATACCCTTCTTGCTGAAGTAATTGCTAGCAGGAAAGCAGTTTTCCAAGACAAGAATTGTAATTCTGCTTTTGCTGCTGGTTCAAAGGGGGGAAGTGTTAACTTTTCCAGCACAAAGTTGAGATCCCATGTAGGTAAAGGTGGTTTCCTTGGAGGCTTTACATTTTTGATTCCTCTCAAGAACTGCCTGAGTAGAGGATAAGAGAAGACAGGAGGATCCATGTTGTATTCTGCTGAAATTGCTGATGCATGAATCTTAATGGAGGAGTAAGACAGGCCATTGTGGAACAGCTCTGCTAAATATTCCAGGATGTGTGCTATGTTTGCCAATGAGACATTTTCTCCCTTTGCTGCACTCTAAATGAGGTATCTTTTCCACTTGGCTAAATAAGTCTTCCTTGTGGAGGGTCTGCGTGCCTCCAGGATAATGTCCTTAACCCTCTGAGATAAACCTGGGTTATTTTGTTTTATGCAATAGTCCAAACAGCTAGCTGCAGTGTTTTCAAGTTTGGATGTAGGATCTTGTAGTTGTCCTGTGTTAGTAGTAAGGGACATAGAGGTAGATGCCATGCATGTGTCCGAGACATGCTTCTCAGTAGCGGGTACCAATGTTGCCTCGGCCAGTCTGGAGCAATCAGAATTACCCTTGGCTGATCCTCTCTGATCTTCAGTAGAACTTTGTACATCAAGGGAAGAGGTGGAAATGCATATGCTGTCAGGTTTTTCCAGCTGAAGGAAAGGGAGTCCACCCTCCAAGCAAGTGGGTGGTATGCTCTTGTGCAGAATTTCTTCAATTGGTGATTGTGTGGGGAGGCAAACAGGTCTATCTGTGGTAGTCCCCATTTCTTTGTTATGGCTTTGAAGATATCTGGATGCAGCATCCATTCGTGAGCATCCGTGGTAGTTCTGCTTAAGGTGTCTGCTAGAGAATTTTCTTTTCCTGGTACAAATCTGGCCTGAAGTTGAATGTTGAGGTTCAGGGCCACATTCCACAGGTCCATTGCCATCTGGCATAGAGGATATGAATGTGTACCTCCCTGTTTGTTGATGTACCACATGACTGTGGTATTGTCTGTCCTTATCAGCAGATGACCCTGTTGAAGGAATGGTCTGAATGCCTGGATCGCATGCTTCACTGCCAGCATCTCCTTTAGATTTATGTGTAGATTCAGCTGGTCTTGGGTCCATAGGCCTTGTATACACTTGTCCACCATGTGTGCCCCCCATCCTAGGTCTGAGGCATCCGTGGTGATGGTCTGGCTTGGATGTGGTTTGTGGAAAGGCAAGCCTCTGTTCAACTGACAGGCCTGAGCCCACCACAGGAATTCTTGCTTCAGGCATGGAATTATTGGAATCTGGGCTTCTAGACTGTGCTTGTGTTGAGACCATACATTCCTTAGATACCATTGTAGCTTTCTCATATGCAGCCTGGCATGCGGAACCAATATTATGCAGGATGCCATGTAGCCCAGGGCTTGCAGGACTTTCCTTGCAGTAAGCTGAGTTTGTGTTGTTAATGTCATGAAGTAGACTGGTAGTTGCTTTTGTTTTTCTTCTGTGAGAAAAGCCATCTGAGTTGATGTGTCTAGTTCTGCACCCAAGAATGTTATCCTTTGGGATGGTACTAGTCTTGACTTTTGCATGTTGACTGTGTATCCCAAGGCTTGCAGCAGTTGTATGACATTTTCCAAATCTTTTGTTAACTTTGCCTTGTTGTCCGCTTGTATTAGGCAGTCGTCCAGGTATGGGTAAATTTGAATTCCCTGAAGTCTGCAATGAGCAATTACTGATGCCAGGCATTTCGTGAATACTCTGGGCGCAGTAGATAAGCCAAAGGGCAATGCTGAGAATTGATAATGCTCTGATCCTGCAAGAAATCTGAGGTGTCTTCTGCAATCTGGTCGTATAGGGACGTGCAGGTATGCCTCCTTGAGATCTAGAGTCACCAGCCAAGACTCCTTGCCCAGCATGGGAAGAAGTTGCTGGAGGGTCAGCATTTTGAAACAATGAGGTATGTGTTCAGTGCGGACAAGTCTAGAATAGGTCTCCATTGATTTTCTTTTCTTGGTACAAGGAAAAGCCTGGAGTAAAATCCTTGGCCTTGTTCCATAGGTGGCACCTCTTCTATAGCTCTCATCCTTAGTAAGTTGTTGATTTGTCTTAGAGCGTCTGTTTTTTGGCTTGGTGGTAGGTTTGGCATTCCTCTCTTTTTTGGTAGAGTATGGAAGTGAAACCTGTAGCCCTTGTCTATTGTTTGTAAAGTCCATTTGTCTCCTGTAATGTAATGTCAGTTGTCGGAGAATAAGGCTAGTTTTCCACCCAAGGGTGCTTCCAATTGTCCCCTGGTAGGCGGAACTAGAGCCAAGTCATTGTGTCTGCCCTGTTGAAATGGTTGTAGTTGATTCTGTGGCAGTACTTCTCTGGTTGGTAGGTTGCCACTGACGTCCCCTGTAGGCACCCCTAGATTGACCTCTGCCTCTTGGGCGTCTATTTCTGCCTCTCTGCGCTCTGGAGTTGTCTGGAAAGGACCAATTCTTCGAAGGCCAATTTCTGCTAAACCTCGAAGGTAGGACCTGTAAGAAATCCTTGACTGTTTGGACAGATTTTGCTTTTTCTTCCACCTTTTTTAGAACCTCCTGTGCAGGGGAGCCAAAAAAACTTTGTTTCTCCATGGGAGCATCTAGGAGTTTTGACTTAACATGGTCTGGTAAGGATTGTTCTTTTAACCAGGCATGCCTTAGAATCACTGTTCCAGTTACAGCTGATCTAAAGGAAGCCTCCAGTGCATCATAGCCACATTTTAAGAAATGGTTACTGACCTGTTGAGAGTTATGTACCAAATCCTGAAGGGACTTGTGGTCTAAAGGTTCAGGAGAAGATAGTTTTTTATTTAGCTGGTCTAACAAAAATTCCTGGTACTGAATCATGTGAAATTGACAGTTCAAGGCCCTGGCCGAAAGAGTAGCAGAAGTATAAACCTTTTTACCCCATCTCTCTAATGCTCTAGATTCCCTTTCAGAGGGAAGAGGGTTTTTGGCAGAGGCAGCTGCCACACCTTTAGGGCCCTGTGAAATGGCTGCCACACCTTTAGGGCCCTGTGAAATGGTTTCAGGGTCTGCAACAGGAGCCTTATACAAATGGTAGTGTGTGTCCGGGACCCTGTAATATCTGTCTGGCTTGGCAGGGGCCGGAGGAAGAGAATCAGGAGCAGTACAGGCATCATTATATGCATCAACAACTGTTAGTACTGGCGGAATGGCTAAAGGCCTATGCTGTGGTAAGTGTAAAAAAGTCCTTAGCCTTTTCCTTGAATCTGAAAAATCCTGGCCCTGCCATTGGAATTGTTCCCTCATAGCATGCAAGGTTTCCCAAAAGGAAAATTCTTCAGGAGGAGAAGCAGAAGGAATGGAGTCTTCTGCATCAGAATCCTCATAAGGAGAATATGGGCCTTCGTGAGGGTTTGAAAGGTCTGAGTCATCCGAGGAATAATCTGTAGAGACAAGTTCCGGGGGTTCAGTCCTAGGCCTCTTGTCTGGAGGGGGCTGAGAGGCCCTGTCTGGGTGAGGTTGGGATCCTCTGATCAAAGAAATGAGATCCTCAGCCAGGCTGAGTATTTGGGAACTAGAGGTAGGCCTATGTGAAGGAGTTTTGGCAGGCAAGGCCTTAGAAGATTTAGCTGCCTTAGCCCTGACAGCCCCACGTGCAGGGGTAGTTATGTCTAAAGGAATAGTGTCTGATAAATCCTGGGTGCCTGCTTCTGTAGCAGTAAATTCAGTAGCAGATTCAGCCATGCTCTGTGAGGCCTCGGCTATCGGAAGCATGCTTTCGGCCGAAGGAAGAACCGGGGGCTCGGTTTCAGCCGAAACCGAGACATTCGCGGTTGGCCTAACCGTGGTTTCAGCCGAAACCGCGGGGCGCGAATGTCGGTCCTTTTCCTTGCGCTTTTTAGCTAATTGAGTAGTCGGAGTCTCCGACGGCATTTTGTATGCAAAAGCGGGACCAAAAAACTCCTCTGCAAACTCCGACCAACGTCTAAGTGTCCGTCGGTTGAAGGAAGCACAGGCTAGACAAGCTGATACGTCGTGGTCTGGGCCTAAGCAAGGAAGGCAGTAAGAGTGGAAATCCTTATGAGGTATTTGTTTCCCACAAGTTAAACAATTATTTACTTTGTCTGACATCGGCTGAGGCAAGAAAGAGTCCCCAATGGGGTACTTAGCTTTTTAGAAGTCTTCGGTAGTAGAAATCTCTGGATCTGACCGACCGCACGCGGCGAACAGCTTCTGCCGGGCACCGCGGCAAGAAAGACTGAGGAAAATGGCGTCGGCTGATGCCTTTATACCCAATAAACAGCAGCTATGACGTCGGGTGAAGTGCGACATCAGCCGAGGCCAGACCCAGACTTTGGAATCCGGCCGACCGAAGGGCTGCCTGAGGCAGGACAACCCATATGTTAGGACTGCAGATGCATCCTTGAAGGACATCTGTAGACTCATTTAAGGACCTGGGTATATGGGTAGATTCTGCTATGAGTTTTTCAAATCATGTCAACCAATTGGTTAATGATAGTTATAGAACTATAGGTTGTACAAAAAGATTTATAAAGTTTAGGAAATCAAAAATAATGAAGTCATTGTTTGTTAGTTACATTAGACCCAAATTTGAGTATGGAATAACAATATGGAAACCCTATGAGTAAACAAGCATGAGTAAACTGGAAAGAGTACAGTGGAAATATACCAAGGGCATCCATGGATGTGAAAATTTAAGTTATTATGAAAGACTAAAATTTCTGAACTTGTACAGCATCTCTTACAGATATCTAAGAGGAGATTTTATTTGGGTATACAGGGCATTCAGAGACAACTACCTCTGGGAATGTTTGGGGTTATCAAAAAGTACTAGAGAATCATCAGACAACCTACGTTGAAGATTGTATAGGAATGAGAAGTGTACTAATTGGCTTTCTGACAGAGTAGCCGATGCATAGACCATACTACCAAATTACATTAAAGCAAGTACTAGTTTAGACATTTTTAAGAAAAGCATGGAGACTTATTATGGGAAAAAGAAGTTATGTACTCGCCATAACGTTCCATGTTTGTTGTCCAGTATCTCGCCTTCATTCTTGCTGGTTGGGTTCGGAGCCGACTCGGCCGCATACCAAAGCTCGAGAACTTCTACTGGCTCAAGGCTACAACCTATTCCAGGATGCCTAGAGACTACTTCCTAGAGTATGCTAACATACAGAAAGGAAAATTTATGAAATATATTGGTCATAAAGGTAGAGACAAGAAGGGAATCAGACCATATTTGCCAGTTGTAAAGTCCTCTACATCCTCCAGGAGGGGGGAATGGATGGGAGGGATGCAAGAATAAAGGCAAAATACTGACAACAAACATGGAACGTTATGGTGAGTACTTAACTTCTTTATGTTATGTTGTCCTATCTCGCCTTCATTCCTGCTGGTTGGTACAGAGTCCCCAGCACCTTCTTCTTGGGTGGCTCAAGGGAATAAACTCTTCAGAACAGTAGAGCCAAAGGATGCCCTGTTCTGGGAGGCTACATCTACTTTGTAATGAGAGATAAAGGTGTGAGGATTAACCCATGTAGCAGCAGCACAAACTGAATCCAATGGAAGTCTAGATTGAAAGGCAATGGCAATAGACACCACTCTAGTTGAATGTCCTTCAACTTTCCCTGGCGGTTCTTTATTATGAGAATTATTGATATAGGTGATGGTCTCAGTAAGCCATTTGGACAAAGTAACTTTTGAGACTTCCAAGCCTTTTTTATTTTCTGAATAGGAAATAAACAACTAGTCTGACTTTCTGAAATTTTTGGTCCTATGCAAGTAAAAACGCAACTGTCTAGGCACATCCAGTTGGTGAAGCTTATATTCTGCCATATTGCCATAGCTAGGAAAAAACATAGGCAATTCTATAGATTGGTTTAAATTCGCTTCAGAATAAACTTTTGGTAAGAATGAAGGATTTGTTCTGAGGGAAACTCTATCTTTGTGGAAAATCAAATATGGAGGGCGGATAGACAAAACTTGCAACTCAAACTCTCCCAGCAGAAATAATTGCTGTTAGAAAGACTGTTTTCTAAGATAAAAATTTTAGTGAACAAGAGGATGCTGGTTCGAAGGGAGGAAGGATGATCAAAGATGATAATATAAATTTAAGTCCCATGGAGGAGGAGGTTCTCTTAAGGGTTGTCTTAACAGAAAAGTACCTATGGGACATTACATTGGATCCGTGGTCTCCCACATGACAATTTGATACAGCGGCTAATTGTACTCTAACAGTGGCCGCCGCTGCCCCTTGATTAAAGACTTCTGTTAGAAATTCCAAAATTGCATGTATAGGGGTGGTAAAGGGATCTGTGTGTTTTTTTGTCCGCCCAACAAGACAACCTCCTCCATTTGCTTGCATAAAGTTTCCTAGTCATCTTTTTGTGTGAGGAAACCAGAATGTGATGTACTGCAGGGGATAATTCTGGAAGCCTGGCTAACACTGGAAGTGGAGTAACCAAGCTGTCAGCTTGAGGCTCTGAAGGACGGGATGGAGCATTCCTGACTGATGCGTCAGAAGATCCGGCACTGGGTCCAAGATCCACAGGTCTTCCTGAAGGTGGGGCCAAAGGAAGGGGAACCATATCTGATGAGGCCAATAAGAAGCAATGAGACTTAACCTGCAACTCAATGACTTGGCTTTCTGAATCACCTTCGGAATCAATGGAAACAGGGGAAAAGCATAAAGAATTCCCGGGGACCAATCGTGGACGAGTGCATCCCTCAGTGACTCTCCCAGAGGGAAAATGAGGGCAAAGTAGTTGCTGCATTTGGCATTGAATGGAGTGGTAAAAAGGCTGCAACAAGGCTGGCTCCATATGCAAAAATTTTAATTCGCAACTTACTGATTCAAGGACCACTCGTGAGGCATGAGAATTGCTCTGCTTATCCTGCCTGCTATTACATTGGATTTCCCCGGGATGTGCGTTGCCATCAGAAAGCAATGAGAAGAAATTGTTCATTGCCAAACTCTCTGGGCCTCTTGACATAGGGGATAGGATCTGGTTCCCCCGTTTGTTGATCTACCATACCACAGACATATTGTCTGTCTGAACTGCAATAGTCTCCAAGGGAAAAGAGTTCGGAAATGCTTGCAAAGCCAGAAGCACCGCCCTCATCTCTAGAACACTGATGTGCAAATGGTACTCGTGATCTTTCCAAACCCCTTGGACAGTCTGTTCCAGATAATCCCCCCCACCCTATCTGGGATGCGTCCGTGGTTACTGTAGCGACAGGTTGGGGAAGTACAAACGGTCTGCCCATTGTTACCGGAGTGGACTGAAGCCACCACAGTAGGTCCCTCTTGCAGGAATCCTTAATGAGAATCTTGTGAGACATGGGTAACTCTGCATGGACCACTGAGCGAAGAGTAGCCACTGTAATATCCGCATGTGTAGTCATGCTAGTGGGACTAGTCTTATCGCCGCTGCCATTGAGCCCGAGACCATAAGGATGAATTTGGCTTGTACCTTTTTCTTCTTGAGTAGGACAGATACTTGACTGCGTAGCATTTGTATTCTCTCTGGAGGCAATTTTGCTACTATGTCGTTTGTGTTTAAATCTGCACCTATAAAGGTAATACGCTGTGATGGCAACAATGTAGATTTTTCTGTATTTATAGTAATGCCTATATCTGAGCAGAGATAGATGGTGGCATCCCTTGCTCTGATTAGTAGGTGCTTGGTGGTAGCAGTCAGGAGCCAGTGGTCTAAATAAGGAAACACCTGTAATCCTTGATGCCTCAGATGAGCTGTGACTACTGCCATGCATTTGGTAAACATTCTGGGGGCTGTAGTGAGACCAAAAGGCAGAGCTCTGAACTGGTAATGACTGGCTCCGAGACAGAAGCGTAGATATCTTCTGAAGCACCTGTCCATCTTTATGTGGTAGTACACATCCAGAAGATCTAAAGAGCATATCCAATTGTCTTGTCCCAGAAAAGGAAGTACAGACTGCAGTGTTACCATCCGGAACTTTGCTTTTTTTTTACCGACTTGTATAGTCTGCTCAGATCCAATACTGGTCTCCAGTCCCCTGTCATTTTTGGAATTAAAAAGAACCTTGAGTAAATTCCAGATCCGATCAAGTCTGTGGGGACTTCTTGGATGACTCTTTTTCCTAGCAACCTTTGAATTTCTAGGGGTGCTTAATCCCTCTGACCAGGTGGAATGTCTGAGATAGACTCTGACGGACGAGGTGGACAGTGGAAAGGAATGTTATATCCCCTGGTTATAATGGACTGTACCTCATTTGTCTTGAGTCAATTTCAGCCAGGCTTCTGGGTACAGTGATAGTCTTCCTCCAACTGCCTCCAGAAGCGGACAGTCAGGCTTCCTTTCAGGAGCACTGGCCGGGCCGACTGGAGAACATATCTCTGTTGCTCTGGTTTTGTGGACCCCCCTCTGCGGCGTGGACAGCATTTTACATTGTTATTCCCCCACTGCCCATGGGGGAAGGATCCCCACGAGCATCTGACAATGCTCCTTTGGACGTCCGGAACTGCATTTTTCTGCTCTTTTGACCTTTAGGATACAGTCTGGTAGGGGCGGAAAAATGCACTCCGATGGCAGATAGAGTCTTGCCATCTTGTTGGCTCCTGGTGAAACTCAATTTTACTTTCGGCCCGAACAAGGATGAGCCATCAAAAGGGGCGTCAATAAAGGAAGATCTGAAGGGTTCAGCAAACTCAAAAAGGCACATCCAGGAATGTCTCCTAAGAGCTATTTCTGTGCCTGCTGCCCTGCTCGCTCCATTGGCTGCATAGGAGATGAGGTGCATGGAGGAGTTTGTAACCGAGGTTAAGGTCGCAAGCTGGGAATTTATCTTATCCAATAAACCCTGGGCTGTAGCAGCTTGTAGGGTATCTCCTAGCTCTTTAAGGAGATCCCTCTAGAGTCGGGTGAAATGTGATAAGTAATTCAGCGACCGTAAGTTAAAGGCCGCTGAGGAGAACATACGCTTCCTGTATCTCTCCATCGTACACTCATTGTTCGGTGGATGGACAGATGCAGACGTTTCAGCTAACTCCTCCTTTGTGGCCGTTGCCTCCACTATCGCATCTACTGGAAATCCCTTTAAGTATTGTCTATCCTCTGGGGCCGTAATGAATTTATTTGGCCTCCTTGGAACGGGATCCACTGACTGCAGAGAGTCCCACACCTTTCGACTCGCAACATCCAGGAGTGGGTCGAAGGGCGGAGACACCCAAGGGGTGGAGGGGCGAGAGCCAAATGCCTCCAGACATACAGACTCATCCTCAGAAGGGGAGAGGGATTTCCAGCTGCCCCTCTACTTAAGGATCTCTAGGATGTCTGAAAAAGAGACATCCTCAGAGGGTGACCATGGGGACCCTTCTGAATCCTCTAAGTCGGTATCAGAAGTGACACACTCAGGGGAGTCTATGTGCTTCCTCTTACACTGTTTCTTCCAAGGGACCTCCTCGGTGGCATGTTCCGTATAGGTGTCGGAAGAGGAGGTACCACCCATTGGGGTTTCCTGGGGCACTGACTCTCTACTCTGGGGCTGATGGAGGGATGATGAAGCAGTAGAAGCTGGCCCTTTAGGGGGAAAAGTGGCTGGATCCGAAGGTGGAGCAGACTCAGTGGAGAGCACACTCCTCATCACCTCGAAGGCACCACGATCCTGCACCGAGAGAGACTCCAGTCTTCAGGGACCGGGAGATCTCCCCCGCACCGAGGAGGGTGACTTCCAGGCTGATGTGGGAGCCGAACTCACCTGTGCCAAAGCACTGAGTGGAGAGTCGGCTCCGACAAGGGTCTGACGCGACTCAACTCTCTCCCCTGGAGCCGACCAGGGAATGTCAGCTCCCAGATCCCTCGATGGAAGACAGCATCGACGAGATCAGAGCAGATGGAGAAGAGATATCATGGGTGATTACTGGCTCCACCGGTTCCAGCACAATGGCTTCCTGACGCTCTGGATCCGAACTCGTCCGAATCTGAGGAGGAATGAATGGCACCTGAGATACACTGGTCGGCTCCACGTTCCAATGGGCTGGGCTCTAAAGAATTTGTGCCAGGGTCCGCGTCCATAGCAACCTCTTCACCACCTGCTCCATGTTATCATCTGATAAACTTCTGGAAGATTGAGAGGAAAGGGTCCGATAACCTGTAACTACCTGCCACAGACTGTAATAAAGGAGATTGCGGCACCGAGAGTACTAGTTCCAATGACTGTGATAAACTCCATTTTTGGCTCCACAACGGTTCCGAGGAATCAGATGGAACCGAGGGAGGGCCAGGTTTGTCGAACCAATGACCTTTGGCTCCGAAGATACTATTTCCTTTTGACTGCTTGACGGCTCAGACACCGGAGCCGACGAAGCTGACTTTTTTGTCTTGTCCGATTTAGAGGCCTGATTACCTTTTTCAAAAGGGTCTTTCAACAAACCTCTCAAAATGAGTCTATTTTTTCTCTCCTGTAGGACCCTTGCACTAAATCTATGACAAATGTAGCAAGAACCCTGCAGGTGGATTGCTTTTAGACAATACACACAACTTGTGTGTTCGTCCGTTAGAGACATTTTCTGGGTGCATGAATCGCACTTTTTAAACCTAGATTGTCTCGACTCATTAACAGATTCTTTAGACATCTTGGAAAACCAACTACTAGCAACAACAACAACACTAACACTAATAATAACTACAATAGAATGGAAGCAAAAAACTGGGAAAACTACTCATGTACCAACTCTTTTGCTCAACGTTTTCTGGAATTCATAAATTCCAACGCCTCGGATCAACTTATTCACACCACCACCAGAGGCAGCAATATCCTAGACCTGGTCATTACCAAAATGGGTGACAAGTATTCCACACCAGAGGTCAATTCCTTGTTGGTCAGATCCAACCACAAGCTAATCATCTTAGACATCCACATCCCGCCCCCACCCCTCATTAGGGAACTCACCGTAAAAAACTTCTCCAAAGCCAACTTCAAAAGACAGAAGTGGCAAACTTCATAACACCCATGCAGATGGACAATAGAGGTACGACTGCTGAATCCTACACAAATGCACTTTATAAGCACTTACATGAGTGCATGGATCGTGCTATCCCTAACAGAACCAAGATGCTATCCTCCAAAAAAAGGAAGCCAGTCCGGAGGTCCTCTGCCATAAACTAACTCTACAACAGAAGAAAGAAACTGTTGCAAAAAAAGAGTAAAATCCCATGACTGGAGGAGCTCCCTGGTCAGCCTCAGTAAGAAGCTGAGATCCCTCATAAAATCCTCCAAAGCTAATTATGAAAACAAAATTGCCACCGACTCTAAAGACAACCAGAAAGCATTCTATAGCTATGTCAAGAATCTCAATGGCAACACTCAAATCTGCTCTGAGTTCCAGCACAATGGCACTAAATACACAGAACCAACTGATATTGCCAACATCCTGGCAGATAGGTTCAGTGCTAACTTTACCTCTTTTTCACCCCCTAGAGGGCCCATCTCTATACCGGAAGAATGCAAAATTCCTTTAATCACGGCTGCACAGGTAAAAAAACACTCGCTCCAAAGCCAAGAACACAGCATCCATGGGACCTGACAATATCCCAAGGCTGCATTCTACAAGAACTACAGAATGAACTGGCACCCCACCTAAGTACCATGTTCAATCTTAGTCTCACCTCAGGCTTTGTGCCCACTGAATGGTGCATCGTGATGGTTATCCCACTCCACAAAAGGGGAGCCACGACGGACCCCGGGAACTACCGCCCCATTAGCCTGATGATCCTGGTCTGCAAAGCCATAGAAAGTATCATCATGGAACTCAAACAAAAACATTGGTAATCTCCAAACTCTGGAACCCACCCAGTTCGGGTTTATAAAAGGCAGATCATGTCTCCTAAACCTGATAGACTTCTTTGAAGCAGTCACCAAAGCCACAGATGAGGGTAAGGTGGTTCACACAGCCTATCTAGATCTCGCAAAGGCTTTTGATACCATCCTCCACTGTGGAATTACAGATAAACTCACTAAACTAGGTATAAATCCCTATGTCACAAGATGGGTTGCCAACTGGCTCATGGACAGAACCCACACTGTGAAAGTAGCAGCCTCAAAATCCGACTTCAATCCAGTGACAAGTGGAGTACCACAGGGTTCAGTCCTGGGTCCTCTCCTGTTTGGTATATACTTCTCTGAAGTACAGGCTAACACAAAAGGTCTTTGGCTAACGAAGTTTGCAGCCGACTGCAAGCTGGAAGCCATAATTGAAACTCCTAATGATGTGGACATCCTACAAAAGGGCCTCACTGAGACAAATGCCTGGTGTCAAAGCCATGGCCTAAAGCTCAATGCCAAAAAGTGCATTGCCATCCCCTTTGGTAAAAACTCTGTACCCATGAACTACCACACATGTGGTAGTCTACTTAACACTGAAAGTGTGATAAGAGACCTTGGGACACAGATGGACAGTAGTCTCGCCTTTGATAATCACATTGCCACAGTGGTCAGGAAATCCTTCTAGTGGCACACCTCATCACAAAAGGTTTCTCTTCCAGAACAAAAGAGGTCATTGTTCCCCTCTACTCATCACTCATTAGACCCATTATAGAGTACAGTGCCCCTTTTGGTATGCACCTCACAAGACATTTACAACAACTGGAGAGGCCACAGAAATACCTCACAAAGAGGATTACTGGCCTCAAACAGATACCCTACGCAGACAGTCTCAAAAAACTCCAACTTTACTCTGTCGCATATCGCCTACTCAGAGGCGATTTCTGCCTAACATACAAAGCTATGTCAAACCCAGAGCTGTTGGACATGCTCCACTTAAAGAAATTCCAATCCCTCCAAACTACACGCTGTAGGGACCTAAACCTTAGTCACCACAATAAACAGAACATGCTGGAGGGATAAATTCCTATCCCAGAGACATCCCATATTCTGGAACAGACTACCTATCTATGACAAACAGAGCTCTCATTAGCACTCTTCAAGAAAAATCTTGATTGAATGGGAAATAGGAAATTCACCCCAGGGATCACTTCTGTGGCTCTGCTCGACAGAGGCACAGGAAAATAATTTTCTTGGGTGGCGAAGGCCAGGGTACCTTTTTAGGTAGGCTTATGTAGGCCCTAGGGCCAATAGCCTAGTACCTACCCATGAAAATAGGTTTTTTTTTTTTTTTTTTTAACTAGGAAAGAAAAGGGGTGGGAGGAGGAGAAGTCTCTAAGTTAAACGACAGTCTCCTCCAATCTGAGGAGACGCCTCTAACTTAAACAGTGACACCTTAAGAAAAGGGGAAGAAGCCCTGAAGAAAAAAAATGAGCTAAAGAAAAAGAATCCTCTAACTTAAATGGATTCTTTAAGGGGACAGAAGAAAAACAAAGGGCCCTAAAGAGAACAGGCGAAGACACACCCAAGTTATAAACCAACACTCACACGAGCACACTACTTGGTCAGGGAAGTTATTAGTAGACTCTAACAGAATGTTTTTGTGAAAAATACAGAAAAGATGTACAATAAAAGGTAATTACTAGCCTGAGCCAGTGAAGACAATCTTGATGCTTCAAGTGGCAAACGATATCTGGGGAACAGCCACTAGGGCATCCTGGGATAGGGTGCAGCCTCGAGCCTGTAAAAGTTCTCAAACTTTGGTATGCGGCTGAGTCAGAGCAGAGGATTGACTCCGAACCCAACCAGCAAGAATGAAGGTGAGATAGGACAACATAACATCAAGTGTTTTGGTATATTGCCAAGCTAGAAGGGCATTAATGCCCATGCTTGAAATATTTGTATATATGTATGTATACAGAAATATAATCTTTAATTCAAATCAATCTGAAATATATTCCTCTTAAGAAATTATACTTCACCCAATTTATGATACTAAATAACGTTCATTTAACTCCTTGTAAAAAAGCGAAATTTTTCCCTGATCATTCCCTTACATGTTCTGCATGCAATGCTAATAAGGCAGATTTATTACTTATTTTTTGGGAATGTGAATTCTCTAAACAATTAAGATACATTTTCCAGCATAAGATTCATAAAGCCTGTCATAGTAATTTATTGTTAACCTGGTAATTTGCAATACTGCATATTCTTCCTAAGAAACTTATTTCCATGAATCTGAGATCTTTCTTAACTACTTTTATGCTTATAAAGTTATATGTTACAAAAACTGGATGTACCTTAAAGCTCTAAATTAGTCAAACTTTAAACTTCTTGCTTTAGATTATAATAAATGTTTTAAATTTTTGCCCAAGGATGATTCTTAAAAAAATTCTTGGCTGCTAAGTTCAAGAAACACATTAAAATATATATTAAAATACTGTTTAATATGCTATCAATTCAGTTATTCTATCCTTTGTTACAATACTTGTTGGCAATCATCTTAATGAATAATGATGTAAATAGTGTATATGTCTGTAAATTCAGGCCTTCTTTTTTATACCGATTGTATTTAATACTGTTGTTTTTGTTAAGTGGATCTCGTTTTAATTGTTCTTGTGTTATTACTGGAAAATGTTAATAAAGCTCTATATAATAAGTTTTTGTCAGACAGCTGATTACATTATAGTCGACTTAAAGAAATGCAAAACAGGTTCTAATTTTCTTACTTCTCAGTCTCAGAAATACTTTGCTATGAATGAAGAACTATTTTATAGAAAACAAATTCCTTCACAGTACTCTCATTAACAAAAGTTGATCAAAGGTAAATAATTCAGCTATAATTCAAATGCTTCAGAAAACAAATGATACAGCCTAATGATTTTCAAACCACGTGCTCTTTTCACACTCCTAACTGATTTTACTTCACCAATACTTTCTATGGACTTTTTCTGACTGTTTGCAGAGTGATTGAGTCCACATATTTTGCTTTCTCTTGGTCCTTCAAGCAATTTCACAATTCATTCTGCAAATCCTTTCAATACGATTCCTCTATCACTGGACATAAAGGAGGTGTATCTGTGGTAGACAGACATAAACAATCTATTTTCAGGAACAAAGTTAATTCTAACATGCAAAGGAAAAATTCTGTCCATGTATTTTCATGTTATGGCTGGGGAGATTGTCTTGGCATATCAGTCCAGGACAGTTGGTCACAAAAAAAGACAAATCACTTTGTGATCAGTATAATGGAACTGAACACAGTCAAAGGACCAATATACATTTCCACAGCAATTTTCCTGCAGGCCACCTTCAAATCAACACAGACAACAACAGTGATGTCATACATGAATATGCAAAGAGTAATCTGATCTCTTCAAATCTGCAAAGAAATGGTTTGGAATGATACTGGCTCTGCAACAAAATCTCTGATTACTAGAAACACATGCTTCAGGGTTACAAAAGAAAAAAAACTGGCTGATGCACTGAGCAGGCACAGAGGCTTTGCAATAAATTTATCTACATTTGTTAACTGGGAAAGTCTGAATGGGCAAAAGCCCCTTTCAAACACAGGCCTGGGGAGAAAGGCACTATTCAAAAGGCAAACAAAATAAAGGAAGAATTCTGGTTATTTATAAAATTTGCACACGTTCTTTTCCAACAATTAAATCTAAATATTTTATACAGTAATTGCACAGAATTTTACAGTAGTATCCAAATATAGCTAATCAGATAAGGACATATATATTACAATATAGCTAATCAAGTAAGGACATATATATTACATGTGTACAGTATGAATGATGTCCAGAGAAGAGTTGGGGGTTACGAGTAGAAAAATGGACTACTTGGGGGGGGGGGGGGTACAAGTAGAGGGAGTGAGGAAGAGAAAATATTTCTAAAAATTAAGTACGATATGAAAACTAATACATTTAGTATTAGAGAAACATTAAGAGGAAAGACAGGATAGGGTTTTAAAGACAGCAAAAGTGTTGGAGGTTTAAGAAACGGCAATGAAGTAGTGGGACTGGTTGAACAAGTCCAGAGAAAAAATGTCTACAGATAACTGGCAGTTAAACTGTGCTATGGTAACCAGGTTCAACGCTAGAATTCTGAAGCAAGGTAATTATAGTACAGACTGCAGAGATGCAGGAGGCAAAAGACGCTGAATCCAAGAATTTAGACTTTACCGCACCAGAAATCATTTGGTTATGTAACCAAGCAAATCTTTTCAACAGTGTAACAGTAGTAGTGGCCCTAGACACAATAATCTGCACAATCATGTACACTGTTTAAAGC
This sequence comes from Protopterus annectens, assembly GCF_019279795.1. NCBI lineage: Eukaryota > Metazoa > Chordata > Ceratodontiformes > Protopteridae > Protopterus > Protopterus annectens. Next base: position 906,118,955 of record NC_056748.1, on the reverse strand, counting down.
ATATTTAAGATACCTGAGAAAGGGTAGAAATGGTTTACTTCAAAAGGGGCTTTCTTCTGTAGGAATAACTGAAGCCAATTTCCTCAGACTGTCCTTGTGCCAGAACATATATTTCCACATATATTCCTGGTAAATCAGAATTCTGAAGGATTAAGTGAAAGAAAACATTCTATTACTTCTACAGTCCAACATTTTACCCTCTATCACCAGGTGAGGGGTTGGTGTTGAGGACCAGCCAGTTGCCAGCAAGGAACACAGTTGAAATGGCAGACGGATCACACCTAAGATGACAGAAAGTAAATTTACTAGCCTCCAGGTACCTTGTATAGCTTCTCTGCTTTTGTGGGAAATAAATGGATATCAGGAGGAGTACAGGTAGCATTCAATACATCCTCTAAGACTGCTAGTATAGGAGGGATGAGAGAAGAATGAGTTATATCCATTTGTAACATATCACATCTTCTCAGTTCTAAGGGATCATAATTTGTTCCCATGAAAATACCTCATTCATCCTCGCGATGGTCAAATTCCTCCACAGAAAGATAAGAATAAATATTTCCTAACCATCAGCATATTGAGCATTGGAATCTGCAAGAGAAGAAGTCCTATCTCTGTCCAAGTCAGAATCATCAGACCTTGGTCTCCTCAGGACTAACTTTACAGGGATGCCCATCTATAAAGGCTTCTGCATACAAGGATTTATTACCTATAATGCATGCTCACGCAAGATTAGGAACGTATCTTTTTAACAGTAACTTCATAAGAACAGCAATGTTAAATGATTTAGTTTTTTCTTAAAGGGGTTCCAGCAGAAGAGGGCTGACTCGATGCAGGGATGACTGCTTGGCCTAACCGTCTTTTGTCCTTGTTACCCTGAGACAAATTTCACAGACTGTCTCCCACACCTAGAAAAAATGTTTTTTCCAAGCCAGCATTGGACACCAGAACAGCTGAAGAAGACATGGCTGACCTTTGCTTTATGATGGATGAAAGGACTGCAACAAAGGAAAACATAGAGGTGAGCGAGTGGTAGAGGAGCAACCAATGGCTACTGCAGATTCATACTCTTTCAGCTGAAATGTAGACAGAGTCTGCAACAATGGAGAAGAGCCAGTCAGACTCGAGTGAGTATCCATTCTGTAACCAGGGAGGAAGCACGAATAGCTGAAGTGAGTCGGAGGAAGAAAAGTTGTCAATGAGTGTTCACAAGCAGGACATTTATGCTTTCAATGCTTCCCCTAGTCCCTTAACTAATAAAAAGTAAAAGTGAACAGAAGTCCCCTGCCAGTACTGTTCAAACACTCACGCATACACTGGCAGAATCAAAATGGCAGGTAGGTTGTCATGGAGCATAATGATTACACTGACATTCCATCCCGTTTCTCCATCAACTTTACTGTCCAACTACAAGAGGAACAGAAAGGAGAAAGAAAGAGAGACTCAGTGCCTCTTTTTTCATTTAACTAAATTTATTTTAACTGCATTTGCTTAATATTGCTACACATTCAAGTATGCTAGCTTGCACTGCATTTAAAGTATTTTTATTACTGTTTTAACTTTTTTCTGCAAAAAAAAAAAAAAACAAAGTTCTAAACTTGTTTCCTGCCTTTCTTGTTTACTAGAGTAGTCCAGATACAGATTTGCTGTATCCAGGACTGTTTTGTAAGAGTTCCCTAGACCTTTCTGTGTTGGAGGGAAGCCTTCCAGCCTATCAGTGTGAGTGGTAAGCACTAGGCAGCCTATCTACCACAAGAGGAGTGTTTGTTTGGCTCAGAAATTGTAGTTTATTGGCTGTTTGTGCAGTTTTTATATCCCTTTCAACTTTCTGGTTTAAAAGCCTGTGTTTGCGCTTGTTTAAGCTCCATTGATCCAGTTTTGCCGTCCTGAAAACTACAAAAGCAACAGAAAGAAGTAAGAAGGACTTTAAGTGCCTCCATTTTGATTTCTTCTGATTATACTGCTCTCTGCACTTGATTTAAGTATTTTTTTTCATTTAACTGCATTTATTTTAACCGTATTTGCTTTAATATTGCTACACACTCAAGTGTGCTAGCTTGCACTGTATTTAAAGTATTGTTATTACTGTTTTAACTGTTTTTTTTCCTCAAAAAAAAAAAAAAAAAAGTTCTAAGCTTGTTTCCTGCCTTTCCTGTTACTAAGAGTAGTCCAGATACAGGTTTGCTGTATCCAGGACTGTTTTGTAAGTTTCTGAGTTCCCCAGGTCTTTCTGTGTTAGAGGGAAGCCTTCCAGCTTATCAGTGGGAGTGGTAAGCACTAGGCAGCCTATCTACCACGACAGGAGTTGTTTCTGGCTCTGAAACTGAAGTTTATTGGCCATTTGGGCAGTTTTTCTATCACTTTCAACTTTCTGGTTTAAAAGCCCGGGTTTCCGCTAGTTTAAGCTCTGTGGATCCAGTTTTGGTGTCCTGCAGACTGCAACAGCAACAGAAAGGAGAAAGAGAGACTTTAAGTGCCTCCGTTTTGATTTTTTCTGATTATACTGCTCTCTGCACTTGATTTAAGTCATTTTTTTTCATTTAACTGCATTTATTTAACTGTATTTGCTTTAATATGATACACACTCAAATCTACTAGCTTGCACTGCATTTAAAGCATTTTTATTATTGTTTTAACTGTTCTTTCTGCAAAAAAAAGAAAAAAAAAACAAACAAAATAAAAAGAAAACCATTCTAAGCTTGTGCCCTGCCTTTCCTGTACTAGAGTAGTCCAGATACAGATATGCTGTATCCAGGACTGTTTTGTAAGTTTCCGAGTTCCCCAGACCTTTCTGTGGTAGAGGGAAGCTTTCCAGCTTATCAGTTTGGAGTGGTAAGCACTAGGTAGCCTATCTACCACAAGAGGAGTGGTTTCTGGCTCTGAAATTGTAGTTTATTGGCTGTTTAGACAGTTTTTCTATCCCATTCAACTTTCTGGTTTAAAAGCCTGTGTTTGCACGCCGTGCAGCGCTGCTAAGTTGGGGTAAACTATTACCAGTGCCAGAAAAAGTATGTTCTTCAATTTTTCCCTTAGATCTTGCTTGTTCTCTTCTCTCTTGCACTTTAATTGGCTTATTCGCCTAGTACTTCATCAGGCTTTTTGTAGCAATTATTGTAGCACACATGTGCTATCAGCACTAGACGTCCTATATGAAAACAGCTCCAGTACTTAGTAATGATGACCATCCTTCCTGGCATGTCTAAAGTTTAGTTCCTTGTGCTTTATCCTATTAACCTCGTGAACTTGGGCATTCTGAGGTAGTGTAGCAACTGCCTCAAGTACACAGACAACCCTCTCCTCTTACCTCCCAACACTCAGACTTGTGAGAGAGATGCACTTAAATCTCCAAATTGGAAGTCATGTACTCTCCAGCCAAGAATGGAATTGCTGGTCAAGAGGAGAAGGTCAACACCTGCAACACACCACATGGAACACAAAGCCCTCCAGAACACCAACCATTACAGTTCTCACATAAAAAAACAAACCACACACCCACATTCACAGAGGCTCTCAATAGAAATCTACCCAAACAGCAGAGACCTCCAAGGCAGAAATGCACTCGACCACCACAACACAGCACAAACCACAAGACACATAGCTCACCTACACAGTGTGCCCTTCAACTTAATCCACTAAGGCAAAACAGCTTGCCCAATACAATAATCATAGGTGACTCAACAGTGAAGAACACGGATGCCCCACTCAATAGGTTGAATAAGGAGAAATTAACAGTCAGATATCTATCAGGTGCCAGAATCTGACAACACACACAATCAGGTCACTCGACAACAAGTACAAGTATGATTCTGTCATTGTCCATGTGGGTGTGAATGACCTGAGAAGCATCTCCCTGGACTACATGAAGAGAGACATGGTGGAGCTCTTGGAATATGTGGCCCAGGCAGGTATGACCCTAGCCCTGAGCAGTATTCTATTGTCGCCCAGAATGATACCGCAGTACAAGGAGAAAAATATTGACTTCACAACTGGCTAAGTTTCTGGTGTCATTCTAACGGGATCCAGTATCTGCTTGGGATGACATGACTGACAGACCTCGATGCTTTGCCAGAGATGGCCTGCATCTGTCACCCTTGGGTTTCTGGGTATTGGCTAAGGCTCTTGCCACCCATATAGTGCCTTTTTTAGGGCTGTTCCAAAGACCAAATTACCACCGTGACAGCTATAAATAAATGCAATCTGAGGGTCATGCTGCTCAGTGCCAGAAGTGTAAATCTCAAGATGCACTCGCTCAACGCACTCCTCAAAATGGAGAACATTGACATTTGTGCTGTAACAGAGGCCTGGTTAAAAGCATCAGAAAACACCCCTGCGCTACCAGGCTACAACTCATTCCACACATTTCAGCCCAAGAACATGAACCGAAGCACCAAAGGCAGTGGTGTCTCCATATTCATAAAGGATATACACACCTTCAGACAGGTAGCCCAGCATAACACATCTGAGATACTTCAAGTACAACTAACATTGGGTAAGACAGCGATTCAGGTCATAGCCTGCTACAGGTCTCCATGTCCCAAGAATCTCACTTCACGTTCCTAAGCATCCTGGAAACTATTAAGATCCAACCCAATGCTCTCATACTAGGTGACTTCAACTACCCCTCCATCAAATGGGAAAACAACTCATGCATCAATACAGTGGCCCAATGCTTCCTGGAATTCATCAGTTCCAATTCCCTGGACAAGCTCATTCTTACCCCCACTAGAGGAAGCAACATCTTTGACCTGGTTATTACTAACATGGGCAACCGTTCTCTACAGCTATAGTCAAGTCCTCCCTGGTTAGATCCGACCACAAACTAATCACCATGGAAATGCACATTTCATCCACACCCCCCACAAAGTTAACCGCCATAAAAACTTCTCCAAATCTGACGTTGGGCTCCTAAAAACAGAGGTGGCTAACTTCATCGTACCCATGTCAATGGGAAATAGATACATGACTGCAGAATCATACACCAATGCATTGTACGAGCACGTACATAAATGCATGGAACTAGCCATACCCAACAGAACCAAGACGCTCTCCTCCAAAAAATGGAACCCAATCTGGTGGTCCTCTGCTATTAAAAAACTCTACAACAGAAGGAAGAAACTGTTGCAGAAAAAGGTGAAGTCCCAAGACTGGAAAAACTCCCTTAGTAGCCTCAACAAAAAGTTGAGATCCCCTCATCAAAATCTCTAACGCCAGCTATGAAGGCAGAATTGCGGCAGACACTAAAAACAACCACAAAGCCTTCCATAGTTATGTCAAGAATCTCCATGGCAATACCCAGATCTGCTCTGAGTTACTGCACAATGGTACCTCCGATACGGAGCCAACAGATATTGCCAACATACTAGCCAACAGATTCAGTGCCAACTTTACCCCCCCCCCTCCAAAGGGCCAATCACAATACTGGAAGAATGCCAGGCACCCAGCATTACTGTAGCACAGGTTAAAGATGCATTGTCCAAGGCCAGGAATACAGCTTCCATGGCACCCGACAGTATCCCTGGCTGTGTTCTACATGAATTACAATGTGAACTGGCACCAAATTTGTGTGGCCTGTTCACTCACAGCCTCACCTCAGGCTCTGTCCCTACCAAATGGCGCACTGCTACAGTCATCCCTCTCCATAAAGTGGGCGTGACTACAGACCATGGGAATTATCATCCCATTAGCCTGATGAGTCTGATATGTAAGATTATGGAGCGCATCATCATGGACCGAATTAATAAGGATATAGGGAATCTCCAAACTCTAGATCCCAAGCAACTTGGTTTTGTGAAAGGTAGATCATTCATGCCTGCTCAACCTGGTTGACGTCTGAGTCAGTCACCAGAACAATGGATGAGGGTAAGGCAGTTCATACAGCCTGCCTCGATCTGGCCAAGGCCTTTGATACCATTCCTCACTCAGGAATTATTGATAAACTCACCAAACTAGGCATCAATCCCTGTATCATTAGGTGGGTTGCAAACTGGCTCACAGATAGAACCCACAGTGTAAAAGTAGCGGACTCCAAGTCAGACTACCGACCAGTCACAAGTGGAGTCCCACAAGGATCGGTCCTGGGTCCTCTCCTGTTTGGCATCTACTTCTCAGAAGTCCAGGCCAACATGGAAGGACTCTGGCTGACCAAGTTCGCAGACGACTGCAAGCTGGGAGCCATTATTAGCTCCCCAAGTGATGCAGACATCCTGCAGAAAGGCTTCACTGAGACCAATGACTGGTGTCGAAACCATAGCCTTAAGCTTAATGCCAAAAAACTCAGTTCCCACTAATTACCACATCGATGGGAACCCACTGAACACGGAAGGCATTATAAGAGATCTGGGGACACAGGCTGACAGCAACCTTTCCTTCGACCACCACATTGCCACTGTGGTCAGAAAGTCCTTCTATGTGGCACATCTCATTACCAAGGGTTTTGCATCCAGGAAAAAATAGGTCATCATCTCTCTCTCTACTCTTCCCTCATTAGACCAATCATAGAGTATAATGCCCCATTTGGCATGTACCTCACTAGACACCTGCAACAGCTGGAGAGGCCACAAAAGTACCTCATGAAGAGGATCAGAGGCCTTAAACACATGTCCTACACAGAGAGACACAAAAAACTCCAGCTATTCTCTGTCTCATATCGTCTACTAAGAGGCAATCTCTGCTTGACTTACAAAGCCATGTCTGACCCAGCTTTGTTAGAAATGCTACATCTAAAGAAATCCCAATCCCTCCGCACCACATGCTCCAGCGACCTCAACCTCATTACTGCAATCAACAGAACATGCTGGAGGGACAGGTTCATAACCCGGATACTGCCAATGCTCTGGAATAGACTTCCCATACATGTCAAGCAGAGCACCTAACTGGCCCTCTTCAAGAGAGATCTTGATGAGTAGATGGGAAATAGAAAGTTCACCCCAGGGATCACTCCAGGGGCTCTACTTGATAGAGGCATGGGAACCAACGTCGGGTGGCACGATGCCAGGGCACTTCTATGGGCTAGGCTTGAAAAGGCTCCAGGGCCATTAGCCTAGTATACACCTATGAACAAAATTCAAAGTTTACACACAAGCAGTACATAACCTTTCACAGAATTAACCCCAAATACATTAATAAACAATATTAGCTAAAAATAATGGCCCCTGAGAAACTTCAGATATGACAAAATACTGTTAATGGCCCCGGACGAGAAACTTCAGATATGAGAAAATACTGTTTTTTTGAAAGGGGAAATACTGCTTTTAGTCAAAAAAATAGAATACATGCTATTTTTCTTAAAAGAGTAAAGATTTCTGACATTCAACAATTATATTGTAAAATTCCTATGCCTACCTATCATTACCACTATAAACTCAACCAAAATCACCCCAAGTCAATAACGGATCAGAAGTTATTACTGAAGCTAATTAAACTATTAGAATATCTCAGAAAAAACATCACTAAATATGGTGATATCCACCCCAATCCTGGTCCCACAACCATCAATAACTCTAACAACCTGTCAACAATTCCAAGATCAACCAACTCCCTCCAAATTTACCACCTAAATATAAGAAGTATCAATAATAAAGTGAACAACCTACATGCTCTATTAGCCACACACCATCCAGACATAATTTAACTGAAACTTGGCTAAAACCAGGGACCAAAGATAACGAAATCTTGCCACCTGGCTGCAATATATACAGGGTAGACCGCTTAAAAAGAAAGGGAGGAGGCATAGCAGTACTATACAAAAATAATCTAAATCTAACTTTAAACAGCACGCAACCACCCAAAATCTCCAACGCAGAAATACTTGCCTTAAAACTACAACTAAATAAAGAAAAAAGCATAAATCTAATTACATTGTATATCCCTCCTGGGAACAATGTAGATACACTGGAAAACATACTAGACTGGCTAAATAAAAACTGCCCTCAAGAAACCATAATCATGGGTGATGTCAACATTGACTGGAACCTGTGCTCTGTAGAATCTAATCCTATCCACATTAACCTTTATGGATATTCCCAGATCATAAACACTTCCACCAGAATTGGTAATGCAGACCAAAAAGAAAGTATTCTAGACTGGATCCTAATAAATTGCCCACCCCACACATACATGTCCGGGACCGCTCCAAATGACCTTAGTGACCACCTCATCACATATATCAAGAAACACAAAACAGGACTCTCCAAAACCCCCTTGTATAGGTCAGTTAGAAATAAGAAGCAGTTTAACCTTTTAAAGTTTTTGACTGAACTCAAATCTTGTAACTGGACTAATCTTATACATCTCCCTCTAGAGGAAGCAGTATCTACTTTTAATACTACCTTCTTAGCCATACTTGATATTCACGCTCCTAAAAGATTAATTAAAACTAAAACTAATACTGCACCCTGGCTCACAAAAGAAACTAAATCCAAAATCAAAATCAGAAATAAAACATGGGAAAAATGGCGCTCAACCAAACTACCCCTAGATCGGATAAAATTCCAGCAGGAAAGAAATGCAACTAAAAAATCCATACTAGCTGATAAAAAAAAACTACTATTCCCAACTACAAAATAAATATCACGACAATCCTCAAAAATTCTGGGCTGGTCTCAACAACCTTCTTCGCCCAGGCAAATCCTCCACTCCTACCCCAGAAAAGGAATCTGATAAAACACCAATAGAGGTAGCCAATACTTTCAACTCTTTTTTTACAGATACTATCCAAACCTTAGCCAACCAACTACCTGCCACCTGCTGCCCTATAACCAAAAACATCCCTGAAACCACATCTACTTTTAATCTACAACCTGTCACCACTTCCAAAATAAGAGCCTTACTACAAAAACTAAAACCTACTGCTCTCGCTGCAGACCAACTCCCAGCCGAATATTTACAATTAGCCGCTGATGTCATAGCTTACCCCATAACTATACTAATTAATTGTACCATCAAGGAATCTAATATACCCTCAATTTGGAAAATATCCCAAGTCATCCCACTCCATAAGGGTGGTTCATCCACTGAATTGTCAAACTACAGGCCAATAGCTATAATGTCCCCTCTGGCCAAAGTCATGGAAAAATGCATACACAAGCAAATACTTCACTATCTTACCCAGAACAAACTACTGACCAGTTCTCAACATGGTTTCCGTCCTAGCTACAGCACAACGACTGCCCTGCTCTCCTTTACGGATACAATAAATCAAAACCGCAACAACAAAAAACTATCATCTGCTCTCTTTCTAGACCTCTCAAAAGCATTTGACATGGTCAACCCACCAGCTACTTCACAATACTCTACAGAATCTCAACTTGGACAACCTAACGTTGGGCTGGTTTCCAAGCCTATCTCTCAGGTAGGAAACAAGCAGTTCTCTGGCACAATAAACTTTCTAATCTCCTACCGAATACCATTGGAGTTCCACAAGGATCCATACTAGGACCACTTCTTTTTTCAGTCTTCATCAATGACCTACATAAAACCATCCCCGAGGCAACATGTATACAGTATGCCGATGATTCGACACTAGTATGTTCGGATACATCTATAGTTAAACTTCTAGCTAAAACCCAAGCCTGCTTTACAGATATTGAAAAATGGCTAGCAGGACGTCAGCTAATCCTTAATCCAAATAAGACAAAATTACTACTCTTTCATCCAACCCATAAACTTCCCAACACTACCTTCACCATTCAATCAAACAACGGGACAATTATTACTCCAGATCCCCATACCAAACTATTAGGTGTGACCATTGATAATAAACTCAAGTTTAATACCCATATTAATCTCACCATTAAAACCGTGAATAAGAAATTAGGATCACTATATAGAATCAAATCCTTTCTCACTCCCATAACAAAAGTGACCATTGCGCGCACGCACTTGCTCTCTACACTTCTCTATGCATCCCCTGTGCTCAACAAGCTTAATAAAACCGAGCTGAACAAACTCTCATGTTCTTATAATCACATAGCCAGATTTGCTACGGGTATGCCATATAGAACCCACCACTGTAAAAACCTAAAACACCTGGGTTGGATAGAACTTCCAAACCTCCTACAACAATCCCACCTCATCGAAGCATTTAAAATACTAAAATATCCGGATAAAACTCCAGCACTAAATAACCTAGTCATACCATATACTAATCTAAACAGACTATGTTCCTCTAACTTACCCCTTATTCAAAAAGTAAAATCCAATAACTCAGGGGGGGATGCTATATTCACCAATGTCACTGCCAAAATATGGAACACCCTTCCATCTAGTATCACCACCATCACCTCCTTACACAACTTTAAGAAAAGTCTATTCCAGTATTTCAAGTCCCACTGGCTATGTCAATGCTCACATCCAGACTAAACCCCCTTCTATATAGCTGTCTTAAATATTTCTCTCCTCCCTACCTTCTCCTGAGGGTACTCTACTTCCTACTATCTCTTCATCCAATCACCTTTTTTCCTTTTACCTCTCTAAGGGGCCAATCGAAAAATGTTAACTTTCTGTACTGCTTTTGCACTGTCTGACTATATGACCTGATTTTGTGGTCCTCTCGTGTTTTATATAATCAAGTGTATTGTTATACTCCATATTCATTCTCTTTGTACTTAGTATAACCAATGTATGACTTTATTAACTGATTTTGCTCCTCTCCAGATTTGGATCATAACCGATTGTATTGCTATGTGCCATCTTAATCTCTTGTATATAAACTAACTTAAATGTGGAGCTTTTCTCCCCGGGCCTCCGCTGAAAATGGACATGTATCCAGTCGGATTTTTTCCCGGTCAACAAATGTAAAATAAATAAATAAATAAATAATTCCTGAGAGGAGAGGTTCACCAATGGAGACTTATCTGCCAGAAACGAAGCTCTTAACAACTGCTGCTCCTGTGAAGCCAGCGATGCTTTTTCTCAAGAAGACAAGAAAGTACTGAAGAAAGTATCAATCTGACTGCAGATTTCCCTCCTTGGGCGTAGCCAACCAGCAATTAGCGTGAAGCTAACTTGAGAGATTTTATTTACTTACATTTGTTTACTGGAGTGTCTGACTAGGTTAGAAACCCTTTTTCAGCAGAGGCAGGGGAGAAAAGCTCCGGAAATTGCATAAATGTAAAAACATATTCGAGTAGTTGACATAAATTGTGAAAATAATGAGATTATTAAGAATAGATACCTTAACAAAAAATGTCATGTATACACAACAGGCACATATTAAACACGTTGTTGAAGAGAGTCGAGACACTTGTTCATACTAGGTAACATAGTTAAGCATATGATTAAATGTAGATAAGAACAAAAAAGTGTTCATAAGAGTCCCACAATAGGTAGTGGAAAGTATTAAGTTCATTAAGAAGTTGTGTGTCAGTCATTAAGTAGATATAAGTGGTTTGCCTTAAGAAAGTTATGAGAATGATATCTAATAGGAGAGATGTTAGGGAGGGGTGAGGCTTGGATAGCAAAAGATTAGTTAACAGTTATGGAGTGGAGCTTATGAAGAGTTGGTAGGGCATCATCCTGGGGAAGAACAGGAGCAAAGCCCACGTTTGGTCAGGTGTTCCTTGAGGAGGATTTTGAACTTGGGAAGGTTGGTAGTGTTGAGTATATCTTGGGAATAGAGTTCCAAATCTTTTGAGATTTGTTTAGAAAACAGGGAATTGCCTAAACTATTGTATGACTTAACCAGTTTTCTTAGTAGCTTATTATTATTTTTGAGGGTGGAGCAGTTGTGAGGTTGGTGAATGGTGGACTGGGTGATGGACAGCTGGTTGAGAGACTAGAGATTTGGCAATTCAAGCCAATTTAATTTCTGTAGTGACAGGCAGTGGTGGGATCTATTAGGTTAGTTTGTGGCAAACTCTGGTTTGTTAAGGGCAGATTTTATAAGGTTTGTAACACTGGGAGAGACGTACAGTAGTGTTGGTAGTAGATGCGTCCTAGCAAGACTGTCTGGAATATTGAGTAAGGAATCGATTTGCTCTGTACATGGACCCAAGTTTGGTATGAGGCTTTTTTATGACTATGGCAATCTTTTCGTCATACTTAAGAGAGTTGTCAATAGTAACGCCTGGCAATTTGGTGTGGGTAACAGGCTCAATTCTGTTGGGGAGCTCAGCTGATTTAGCATTAGGGAAAAACATTAACTTGGTCTTACTAGGGTTAACTATTAATTGTTTTTTGGTGAGATGTTCTATATCTGAGAATGACTTTTGCTTTTTTTTTTTTGTAGGAGTTCAGGGAGGGTGGAAGCAGTGCAGATATGGGAGGAGTCATCTGTGCACTGTACTATGGTGGTAGGGCTCAGTTTATTAGTGAAAATTGTAGACAGAAGTGGCCCCAGTATCGATCCTTGTGGGACTCCTACTGAGATTGGTAGTACGGATGAGGTCTCATTTTGCCACTTCACATCTCGTTAGCAATCAGACAAACAGCTGTGAAACAACGAAACAGCTGGTTGGAAAAGGTTTACAGAAGCTAGTTCATTAAGTTTTTGATGTGACACTGTATCAAAGGCCATAGACATGTCTAGGAATACAGATGATACTAATTGGCCATTGTTTTTATGGAGGTTAACAGTACTTGTGAAACTTATGAGAGCTGCTGTGGTGCTATGCTTTGGCCTGAAACTATGCTGGGAGTTACAGAACAGATTACTGTTAGTAAGACAGGGCAGTAGTTGAGGAAGAATACACTTCTCAAGGGTTTTGGCTGGGGGGGTTGCTATTGCACTTTTTTAACTACAGACCAATAAATAATCAGCATAGAAAATCATCCAAACAGCAATAACAACTGTAACAAAGGAGGTTGTGTCCCACCTCAACTATCTACAAAGAGGGTCTGTGATTGGGTGCAGCTACTGCATCAAAGAAGAAATTCAAACATCTACCTGTTATGGGCAAGTAGAACTTACACAACTGTACTATAGTCTTCATTCTCACTGCTGCAGTAGTCTATGGGTAGATTCCCAAAGATTGCCCTACCTGGGAGGAGGAAGGATAAAGTACCAGGAACCCTGGAAAATAGTCCTAGCAAAGCTTATCATGGACCTAGAGAAGGAATCCAGTTTGTAGTGCACTGTGATGAACAAAGGACCAAGTTGTTGCCTCTAGTAAACTTTGAATCCACCCCCTTTCCAGCATGCCATCTAAGAGGATAAGGCCCTGGTAGAATGTGCCTTAACTTTGCATGGAATTTTTATACCATGTTGGAAATAGCAAAAAAGTACAGTTTTGTACCTACCATAAATGTAAATGTTCGAAGATCCACATTGCTGCAGTCATAACCTGTGGGTAGTCCGCTGTCCTCGGTTGGCCCGAATACCAAAGTATTAGGCTGGCGTCGGTCATGGTCGCTTAGATCTGACGTCAGTACGCCTTGGTACTAAAGCGCATGACCGACGTCATATCCCCAGTCTTTCTTGCCCCAGATGTCAGAAGGCCTTAAAAAGAAAGGCCATAGCCAAAAAACAGAGAAGCATCCAACCACCCATGTACAAACAATATATACAACCCAAAACACACAACCACCCCAAACTACAGTGGGGAAGGAGGGAGGGTAAATTGGACTGCAGCAATGTGGATCTTCGAACATCTACATTTATGGTAGGTACAAAACTGTACTATGTTCTTCATCTCACATTGCTGCAGTCATAACCTGTGGGTAGAATCCCAAAGCAAAGGTAAAGGGAGGATGGCAAAATCATAAAGCATTGGGAGCTGCTAACATGCCCTGTAAAACTGCAGTGGCAAACCCAGCTCTAGATTTGGAGTAAAGAGGGAGATGGTAATGTTTAGAAAAAGTATGCACTGAACTCCAAGTAGCTGCCTCCAAAATATCTTTAGTAGCTACACCCCTTAAAAAAGCAGTAGAAGTGGCAGTAGCCCTAGTGGAATGAGGTCTGATTCCAGTAGGAATCTCCTTACCATGATGAGAATAACAAAAAGCAATACAATGTCCAATCCACTTAGAAATAGTTTGTTTAGAAACAGGTTTCCCCTGAGATCCCAAAGCAAAAGAAACAAACAACTGTTGAGACTGTCTGAACCCTTTAGTTCTGCTCAAATAATAACACAACTGCCTGTGAATATCCAAATATCCAAAGAATGCAAAATTTTTTCCCCTTTATTTTGGGGATCAGCATAAAATGTAGGCAAATGAATAGATTGGTTTAAGGCCACATTTGAAACAACTTTAGGCATAAAAGAAGGATTAGTACGTAGGGACACCCTATCCTTATGAAAAATCAGGAAGGGCTCAACTGCCATTAGAGCCTGTAATTCAGATACCCTTCTAGCAGACGTAATGGCCAACAGAAAAGCAGTCTTCCAAGACAAAAACTTCAACTCAGATGTAGCTGCAGGCTCAAAAGGAGGTAAAGTGAGTTTTTCTAACACAAAATTGAGATCCTAGGAAGGAGTAGGAGCTCTACGTGGGGGTCTTATGTTCTTTGCCCCTCTAAGAAATTGCTTAAACAAAGGATTAGAGAATAATGGTGGGTCACAATCATAGTGAGCAGAAATGGCTGCAGCATGAACTTTTACAGAGGAGAAAGACAAACCTTTGTCCAGTAATTCTGTAAGGTACTGAAGAGAAACACTCAAATTAGGAACTGAAACATCAAAGCTCTTTGCTTGGCTCCAAAGAAAAAATCTCCTCCATTTATCAGCATAAACTTTCCTTGTACTGGGCCGTCTGGCCTCCAAAATAACATCCAAAACTTGTTGAGGAAGCTGCGACCCTCCAAGGTCTAGAACAGAATATGCCAGGCTGTCAGATGCAGAGACTGTATCCTGACATTGAGGAAATGATTGCCTGCCTGGGACAAAAGGTGTGGAATTGGTGGCAAAGGCCAAGGAGGCTCCCGTACTAAACTCCTCAGCAGAGGGTACCAGTGCTGACGTGGCCAATCTGGAGCTATTAGAATCATGGAGGGCCTGTCCTGTCTGACCTTCAAGAGCACTTTGGGAAGGAGAGGCAGAGGAGGAAAAGCATAGACGTGAAGATTGTTCCAACTGAATGATAGAGCATCCACTTTCCAAGCCTTTGGATTAAACAGCTTTGTGCAAAACTTTGGCAGCTGGAAATTTAGTGGAGAAGCGAACAGATCTATGTCTGGAGTCCCCCAAAGCACTGTCAACTGTCGAAATATATGAGGATCCAATTTCCACTCGTGGGGATCCACCATCTGTCTGCTCAAAACATCCGCTAAGGAGTTCTGTGCTCCTGGCAAAAACCTTGCCTGAAGAATGAGGTGCAAACTGAGAGCAGTCTCCCACAAAATCATAGCTTGCCTGCAAAGAGGGTACGAATGGGTTCCCCCTTGCTTGTTGATGTACCACATGACAGTTGTGTTGTCTGTTTGAATCAACACATGCCCTGTTTGAAGTAGATCCTTGAAAGCCATCAATGCAAAGTGGACTGCTAACATCTCCTTCATGTTGATATGCAAATGCTGAAGTCTGGCAGGCCACATGTCTTGCACCCATTTTCCATTGAGGTGTGCTCCCCAGGCCTTGTCTGAGGCATCTGTCGTTAAGATCTGACTCGCCTCTGGTCGGACCACAGAGAGTCCCTTGTTTAGGTGACATTCCTGAGCCCACCACAAAAATTCCCTTTGAATGCAAGGTATTATCTGAATGACAGTGTCCAGATCGTGGCAGTGTTGAGCCCATACACTTTTGAGATACCACTGTAGCTTCCTCATATGCAGTTTGGCATTGGGAAGCACGAGAATACAAGATGCCATGAACCCCAAGGCTTGAAGGACTGTCCTTGCAGTCAGCCTGGACAGGAGAGACAATTGTTGGAAGTAAAGAGTAAGATTTCTTTGCTTGTCTGGGGTCAAAAACGCCATCTGAGAGGCTGTATTCAGTCTCACACCCAGAAAGCACATGTCCTGAGAGGGTACTAGACTGGACTTTATTTCGTTCACAGAATACCCTAGGCACCTTAACACTGCCATAACATACTGAAGATGGTGAAGTAGCTTGTCTTTGTCTTGAGCAAGAATCAGGCAATCGTCCAAATAAGGATAAATTTGTATTCCTCTTAACCGTAAGAAGGCTATCACTGGAGCCAGAACTTTGGTGAACACCCTGGGCGCAGTAGATAAGCCAAAGGGCAATGCAGAGAACTGATAATGTAAAGTCCCAGCCCGAAAACGCAGGAATCTCCTGCAGCTGGGCCTGATAGGAATATGAAGATACGCCTCCTTGAGATCCAGAGTTACCATCCAATGATCTTTGCCTAGCAGAGGCAGAAGTTGTTGCAAAGTCAACATTTTGAATTTTGGAATGTCCAGGTATGTGTTGAGAATAGACAAATCCAGAATTGGCCTCCAAGTGTTTCCTTTCTTTGGTACAAGAAACAGGCGAGAATAAAATCCTAGGCCCACCTCTGACGGAGGGACCTGCTGGATAGCCCCCATTTGCAGAAGTAAAGAAATCTGTTTGTGAGCCTCCACCTTTTGCTGAGGAGGAACGTCTGGCATGCCTTTGAAAGGGGGCAATGTGTGGAAATAAAACTTGTAGCCTCGGTTTATAATGTCCAACATCCATTTGTCCTGGGTGACTAAAAGCCAATTTTGCCTGAAAAGTGCCAACTTTCCTCCCAGAGGAGCTGCCAGACAGGAAGGATCGGGCAGCTGAAGATGCAGGTCATTGGGTCTGTTTACAAAAGGACTGGCCCCTGCCCTCAACTGTAGACTGTGTAGGGGAACTCCACGTCCTAGGCCTAAAAGAACCCTGTGCATGAGCTCTGCCCCTCCCACGTCTAGATCTACCCCTAGACTGTAAATCAGAAGAAGGGTAAGCCCATCCCTTAGTAGGCCAATTCCTGCTGAACTTAGGGGGCTGCACCTGCAAAAAATCCTAAATGGTCTGCATAGACTTAGCTTTGTCCTCCATTTTCTTCAAGACAGACTCCACAGGAGAACCAAACAAAACTTCAGACTGAAGGGGAGCATCCAAAATTCGAGCTTTAACATGCTCTGACAAGTTCTGATCCTTAAGCCAGGCGTGCCTACGAATAACTGATCCAGTGGCAGCCACCCTGGAAGAAGCCTGTAAAGCATCAAAACCACACTGCAAAGAATGCTTACCCACCTGATCAGAGGCATGAACTAAATCCTGTAATTCTTTACACTCTATGCCCTCTGCCAAAGCATCTACCTTAGATTTCAACTGACTAAGGAGAAAATTCTGGTACTTCAGCATATGAAACTGGCAATTCAAAGCCCTCATTGCAAGCGTGGAAGAGGTATACACTTTTTTACCCCACCTATCCAAAGCTCTAGAGTCTTTATCCATAGGAACTGGATTCTTTACAACAGAAGCCCTGACACCCTTAGGTCCCTGGCTAATAGTTTCTGGGTCAGCCCTAGGGCTCTTATACAAACATTTATGAGCCTCTGGCACTCTATAATACCTGTCTGGCTTAACCGGGGCAGGAGGCAAAGAGTCTGGATTAAGGGAAGCCTCAGAGAAAACATCCGGAACAACATCCAAAACAGGAGGTATAGCGAAGGGTCTATGTTGCGGTAAAAATAAGAATTCCCTAAGCCTCTTTCGGGAATCTGAGAAATCCTGACCCTCCCATTTAAAATGTTCCCTCATAGAATGCAGGGTTTCTGAAAAAGAAAAATCCTCTGGATGGGGAAGCAGAAGGACTAGAATCCTCTGCGTCTGAATCAGAATAAGGGGGAAAATCCTGAATGTCTTCAGCCGAAGACTCTGAATAATCTGAAGAATGTTCCAATCCTTCCACCTCTGGCTCCACCCTAGGCCTCTTATCTGGAGGGGGCATAGAACCTCTGATCAAGGAAATCAAATCTTCTGCCATTTTAAGCATGTGTTTTTTAGGTACAGAACCTGCAGAACTAGGACTGACTCCAGAGGAAGACAAACCAGGCCTGGCCTTGGAAGGTACCTTAGAGACAGATGGAGAAGGCCTAACCACCTTATGTAAAGAAGGGAGTACAGCAACCTGAGAGGCCCCCTCAGCCTGACCCATCTCCTGAGAGGCCACATCTTGCAAAATTAAGGGATCCCCCTGAGACTCAACTGAAACCTCGGCTGGATCCACAGATTCCACCGTGGTTTCTAAAGAACCGGCGTCCGGAACGGACGACTCATCCTGCCTGGACTTTAACAATTTCTCCTTACGCTTCTTAGCGGTAGCGGGCGTCGGAGGATCCGACGGCATATTGTAATTACACCGCTTACCGAAGACAAGCCTAGCACAATCTAACCTACGTTTAATGGTGCGCTTATTAAACTTAGCACAAAAGCGACACCCGACTACGTCGTGCTCAGGCCCCAAGCAAGGAATAGAGAGAGAGTGGTAATCCCTATGAGGTATCTGTTTCCCACAAGAAATACAATTATTCACTTTTTCTGACATCCAGATTTAACTGAGGCAAGAAAAGACAAAAATATTCCCCAACGGGGTACTTAGCCCAACTTGGTTTTTGGTCTGAAACTCAGAATATGAAAATTTCAGGACGCCGAACGGCACTTGCAAGCGCTGCTTCTGCTTCGGACCATGCGGCAAGAAAGACTGGGGATATGACATCGGTCATGCGCTTTAGTACCAAGGCGTACTGACGTCAGATCTAAGCGACCATGACCGACGCCAGCCTAATACTTTGGTATTCGGGCCGACTGAGGACAGCGGACTACCCACAGGTTATGACTGCAGCAATGTGAGATGAAGAACATCAGCAGCAGAGGGGAACCATTAGGAAACAGTCTGTAAAGACATAGGTTGGCCTTTCTTAGTCCCAGCGTAGGAAACAAACAGTTGTTTAGCCTTCTTAAAGGATGTTTACTTGATTCTGTCAAGATAGTACCTAAGCTGTCTGTGCACCTACAATGTTCATTGGTTGGTACTAGGCTATCGGCCCTAGGACCTATACAAGCTTAGCCATAACAATTCCCTGGATATTTCTTCCCACAATATTTACTTCCCTGAACCCCTGTCTAGCAGGGCGACTGATGTAAACCCCGGGGTGAATTACCTATCTCCTATCCAATCAAGGTTCCTTTTGAACAGGGCCAAGGAGGCGCTCTGCTTAACATATACAGGCAGTCGATTCCAGAGTATGGGGAGTCTCTTGGTCAGGAACCATTCCCTCCAGCATGTTTTGTTCATTGTGATGACAAAGTTTAGATCCCTGGAGCATGTAGCTCTGAGGGATTGGGATTTCTTTAAGTGGAGCTTTCTGGGTCTGGGAAGAAAGCTGGGAGATTGATACCTTGATTCAAGGTACAATCAGAAACCACTCTAGGCATGAATGAAGGATTTCTGTGTTATGCTAACCTATCCCTTTGGTAAAACCAGACGGGTCACCAGCCATGAGAACTTGCAACTCAGATTCTCACCTTACAGATGTCAGAGCAACAGTTTTCCAAATCAGCCTGAAAGGCCACTTCAAAATGTGCTACAGTCAGTTTTTCTAGAAGAAAACTGAGATCCCACACAGGAGGAATTTGCATGTGACGGAGTCTCACATGCAACCTTCCTTTCAGAAACTGTTTGACCACAAACACAGAAGAAATGCAGTTGCACAAGTCCTATTTCCTTATAACAGTAGATGTTTACATTTTGCACTGCCTCAGTAGCATAAGGGTTCTGTGCACTGTACTATCCCACACTGGCAGCTTTCTACAGCTCAGAATCCTCTCCTCTGAATCCCTATAACAGGGGATTGTCTAAGCCCCTCTCATTGGGGGAAGCCTACCACCGTCACAGAAAGTCACTTATTCAGGATTTTAGTGCTACGTAGAAAAATCAAGAAGGACCATAAACAAGAATTACCTAAAACCAACCAATTTGCAGACATACAAAACACTAAAACAACCAAAGCCAAATGACAGCACAACAAGGTTGGATACCAGCAAGCTATATACAAAATGAGGAGGATGGTGGATGCTGCCAATGAGGCGGTGTGAAATGTGAAAATCTATTGTTACAGGTAAGTAGGACTTAAGCAACCGTACTATGTTAAGCATTCATACTGCCTCAGTGGCATATGGGTAGATTTTCAGACTTACCCCACCTAGGAGTAGGCAGGATAAGGATTCCAGAAGCCCTTGAAGAATGTTCCTCACAACGCCTGTTTTGGAATTTGAGAAAGAATAGAATTTGCAAGTGCTCTGTACAGATATGAACAGAGGACCAGGCTGCTGCTACTAGAATGTGTCTAGAGTTCACTCCTTTCCCATATGCCACCAAAGCGGATAAGGATCTCATTGAAATGTGCCTTAACCTAACCTAGAATAGATTTATTATGGTAGGAGTAACAAAAAAAATGGCAGAAGACAACAAATGAGGAATCATTTGATTAGAGACAGGTAGATCCTTACTTATTTTTTAAGTTCTGGAAAGAAAACTGGAGGACTGACAGCTAGATTCAGGGAAATGTCAGAAACAACTTTTAGCATGAAAGAAATATTAGTGGGTAAAACAACTTTGTGGAAAATTAGACAAGGTTGGCCCACCATGAGAGCTTGCAACTCAGAGACTTGTCTTGTAGATTCAGAGCAATAAGCAAAACAGTTTTACAAGTGATGAACCTCAAATCAGCCTGAAAGGCAGGTTCAGAAGGAGAGGAGGTCAATTTTTCAAGAACATAGTTGTGATCTCAAAGAGGAAGAATAATTTGCTTTTCCAGGGAGTCTCAAGTACAACAATCCTTTCATAAACTATATGACCACAAAGAAGAGAGATGAAAGAGGGGCATCAATGAGCAGACAATCTGAGATGACCACACGATGCACCTTGATAAAGGCACAGGATCACTGAGTATCTCTCACAAATATTTTAACAGCAGAAAGGTAAACACCATATTGGTCCCTCTGATAACAGCCACCATCTACAAAATCTCTTCCACTTGTAAACATCAGATTTTCTATTTACAGGTTTTATTGTCCCCTTTAAAACCTGCTGCACATCCTCATGGAAAAAGTGCCTAAAAGGTATCAAGCTGGAATCATTCAGGCTATAAGTAGCAATTACTCTAGGATGCGGTGCACCAGTTGCCCCTCACACTGTGTAAGCAAATCCAAAGTGTGAGGAAGCTTGTGGTAATTGCCATTGGCCAATTAAAAGGGACAAATGAATTTGCTTGGTCCAAAATGGGGCGATTCTGAATATTCAGAAGTACCTAGGATATCAATGGAAAGGGTGGAAATATATAAAGGAACATTCCATTCCAAGGAAACAAGACTGCTTCCTTCCTCTAAATATTAAACATGGCTGCAAGAATATTTCAAACAGAATTTTTCCAAATGCCTGTTCCGAAAGCAGGCAAATAGAGGCAAACAGAACAATTTGAAGTATTTCTCGCATCTGAACCAAATGCAGGCAGACCTCTGTCCTGAGTTTCCACTCGTAAGAATCCATCTGAGATCATCTTAGTCTGTCTGCCATTAGGTTTTACTCTGATGCGATGCATGAGGTCTGAAGTGTCGGACAATGCTGTAAGGCTAGCTCCCAGGCCTTCACTGGCAAAGAGGGTAATGACTATGTAGCCCCCCTTTGTCTGTTTATGTACCATATGACTGCTGTGTTATCTGTGACCAATGAAAGGGATCTGAAGACCATAGGTAGTGAAGAACTTTTAAGGTCTGAAGAACATTTCTTTGACATTTGCTTTGTAGTATCCAGAGGACCCCATTCGTCTTGCACTGGAACTCTCATGGACACTGTTCCCCATGCAAAATCTGACGAGTCTGTCTAGACTGAATGAACTTAGGGGGTCTGCAGGAAGAAGGGCAGATTCTGATTGAGAGATATCTGCTCCTTCCATCACCAGAATGGCCATTTCACAAAATTCAGCACTGGTACTTCAACTCCAAGGGAAGCAGGTGCTTCTTAAGTACCTCTGAATTTGGATACTTTAGAAATCTAATAGTCTCCAAGTTAGCTTGTTTTTAGGTATTGAAAAAGATTTTGGTGCAAAATCCTTTTTTTTTTTTGTGGTACAAGAATTGGTTCTATGACCCCTGCCAGCAACTTCTGGAGGAGTACTGGACAGGGCAGACACAGTTGGTGTGGGTGTGGGTGTGTGTGTGTGTGTGTGTGTGTGTGTGTGTGTGTGTGTGGGGGGGGGTTCCCTGAAGGGAAGAAGATTTTCTGTCCATTGCCAAGAGTATCCTCACTGAACTATTTTCAGCACCACTTGTTTGGAACTACTTGTGGCCAAGGCTGCTGAGATGAGCTAAAGCCTGAGGGAAGGTGAAAGGGAAGAAAGACAGCAGGAAGTTACAGGATTGCCCTGAGCTGTAGCACAGTCATTCTTTATCAAAGGAAAGATCGTTTTTGGGAAAAGAACCCCTTTTATTTAATTTGGAAGCATTACCCTCCTGCCATTTCTTCTTGGGCTGGGATTTTGTTTATTCTGTCTTTTGAAGCTGGATACCTTGTTAGGGGGAACCTGGAAATATGAAACATTCTAAATACTGCATACATCAAATTACCTCTATCAACCTATTGTTTGAGAAAAAGAGCAGCAGCAGAACCAAACAGAAATTCAGAACTTAAAGGAGCATACAAAATCTCATTTTTAAATCCTCAGAAAAATCCTGGTTACGTAACCAAGCAAATCTTCCAGTAAAACAGAAATGGCTGCATGTCTACAAATAGAGTTTGCACCTTTCAAGGCACTCCTCAAAGCATGTTTCAAAACCTGAGTCACATTAGAAACAATGTAATTCATATTAACACTTCTGTTCAAACTATAAGCACATTGCAAAATAAATTTCCACATGAAGCCCTGGCAATTTAAAATTCTACAGACTAAATTACTAGACTGAGCCAACTTTTTCCCCTGAGACTCGAACCATATGACAATTTTATCTGGCAGTGCAGGATTAGAAGAAGCCAAAGATCTCTTGTTAGAAAACACAGCTGGGTAAGCTGATAAAGTAGCAGAGAGAGCTGCAATACCACAGTACAGCTTGTATTTCTAATAGCCTTTTCAGGAACTGGTTCACTAGCCAATGGGGTTTTACATGCAGCTTTATAGACATCTTCTATGGCTGGTAACAGAGAAGGAACAGACAAAGCATTTGGAATCTCATTCTCAGGAAGATCATAAACTCTGCCAATCTCAGGAAAGCTTCAGCTTGCTTCCAGTCAAACACTTCACTAAACCTAGCTAGCATCTCTGAAAAGGTTAACACTTGACTTGGGTTTCTGAACCTGTTCACCTTCTAAAAAATCAAACTGGACATACTCAAGAGTGTTCAATACTGTCTGCATCAGAGTCCTAATCAAAATTTGTGACAGTAGACTGATCTTTAGAAAAGGTAGCCCCACAGCCATTCAGAATAGGAGCACAGCCTCAGAGATTCGCTGACGGTAAAACACTCTTGGCTAAGGAAACCAAATCAGCCGAACACATGGTAATAAATCGAATTGTCTGTCATGTGGTGAAGTTTGTTTCTTCTTACTATGAACTACACTAGAGGACAAAATATCTGGGGACAGAATAATATATCTGGCAAAGGATCTTTTACCCTGGACCTCTCCTCCACCAAAAGGGTTTAGTTCTCCTGTACATGAACCAGGTATAGGTTCGTAGGTAGGTACTAGGCTATCTGCCCGAAGGCATTTATAAGCCTAGCCAGAATGTGTTGGCTTTCGCCGCCCCCTTAGATTAGTTCCCTGTGCCTCTGTCCAGCAGAGCCATTGAAGTGATCCCTGGGGTAAACTGTTTCTCATCCACTCATCAAGGTTTCTCTTGAGGAGGGTTAGCGAGGAGCTCTGCCTAATGTAGATTGGAATCTTGTTCCAGAGCATGGGAAGTCTCTGGGACAGGAATCTATCCTTCCAGCACGTCCTATTTATTGTTGCAGTGAGGTTTAGATTCCTGGAGTGTGTGGCTCGAGGGGATATGGTTTTCTTTAGGTGGAGCATGTCCATCAATTCTCTGTTGGACATGGCCTTGTATGTCAGGCAGAGATCACTCTGAGTAGGCGGTATGCAACCGAGTACAGCTGGAGTTTCTTCAGTCGAGCTGCATAAGGCATCTGCTTGAGGCCAGTGATCCTCTTGGTGAGGTACTTCTGTGGTCTTTTTGTTGTTGCAAGTGTCTTGTAAGGTACATCACAAATGCGGCATTGTACTCTATGATGGGTCTGATGAGTGATGCGCAGAGGGGCCCAATGACCTCTTTCAATCTGGATGCAAACCCTTTTGTGATTAGGTGGGCCACATAGAAGGATTTTCTAACCATTTTGGCAATGTGATTATCAAAGGAGAGGTAACTATCTACTTGGGTCCCCAGATCCCTTATTACATCTTCAGTATTTAGGGGGCTACCACCTATGTGGTAGTTTGTGGGTACTTTTTTTTCCAAAGGGGGATGACTATGCACTTTTTGGCATTTAGCTTGAGGCATCTGTCTCAGTAAGACCCTTTTGGAGGATGTCTGTGTCAGCTGGAGAATCAATTATAGCTCCTAGTTTGCAGTAGTCTGTGAACTTGGTCAGCCATAGTTCTCCTGTGCTTGCCTGTACCTCTGAGAAGTACATGCCGAACAGGAGGGGGTCCTAGGACTGTGCCCTGGGGAATGCCACTTGTAACCGGTTTAGAGTCAGACCTAACTCCTGCAACTTTTACCATGTGGGTTCTGTCCATGAGCCAGATGGCAACCCATCTCGTGACTTAGGAGTTTATGTTCAGGCTGATGAGCTTGTCTATAATACCTGAGTGGGGAATGGTGTCGAAGGCCTTTGCGAGGTCTAAGTAGGCTGTGTGGACCACCTTTCCCTCGTCTATAGCCTTGGTAACTGTCTCAAACAAGTCCACCAGGTTTAGGAGGCATGATCTGCCCTTAACAAAGCTGAACTGGGTAGGGTCCAGTGTTTGGAGGTTCCCACTGTCTCTGTTAATGAGATCTATGATGATGCGCTCCATTAGCTTTGCAGAACAAGCTAGCCAGGCTTATAGGGCGATAGTTCCTGGGGTCCGTTGTGGCTTCACCTTTGTGGAGCGGAATAACTGTTGCTGTGCGCCACTCTGTGGGCACGTAGCCGGTGGAGAGGCCAAGTTTAAACAGTGTGTTTAGGTGAGGGGTTAGTTCATCTTTGAGCTCATGTAGGACGCAGCCTGGGACACTGTCCCATCCCACTGATGCTGTGTTTTTGGCTTTGGAGAGGGCTGTTTTAAGCAGAGTGACTGTGATTTCAGGGGCACTACATTCTTCTGGTATAGTTATGGGCCCTTTTGGGGGTGAAGTTTGCACTGAACCTGTCTGCCAGGATGTTGGCTATATCGGTTGGTTCAGTGTATTTTGTGCCATTTTGCACTAACTCCAAGCAGATCGAAGAATTGCCACTTAGATTCTTGACATAGCTAAAGAATGCCTTGTGGTTATCTTTGGAGTCCATGGCAATTTTTCTTTCAAAGCTAGCCTTGGATGATTTTATGAGGGAACGTAGTTTCTTGCTGATACTGATCAGGGATGTCTTCCCTTCTTAGGATTTTACTCTTTTTTGTACTAGTTTCCTCCTTCTATTGTATAGCTCGTTTATGGCAGGGGTCCACCAGACTGGTTTCCTTTTCTTGGAGGAGTGAGTCTTGGTTTTGTTTGGGATAGCACAATCCATGCATTCTTGTAGGTGCCCGTAGAGTGCATTAGTAAAGGATTTTGCAGCTTGGACAGCGTTATCCTTTAGCATGGGGGCTTTGAAACTTCCCACCTCGGTTTTAAGTAATGTGAAGTTTGCTTTTGAGAAGTTTTTCACGGTGGTTTATTTGACCAGGGGTGGTGGCAGAATGTGGATATCCAGAATGATTCGTTTATGGTCAGATCTAACTAGCGAGGGGTTGACCTCCAGTGTGGAACACCAGTGGCCCATGTTGGTGATGACCAGGTCCAATATGTTGTCACCTCTGCTAGGAGTGTTGACCAGTTGATCCAGGGGGTTTGAGTTTATAAATTCTAGGAAATGTTGGGCAAGGGAGTTTGTACTTGAGTAGTTCTCCCAGTTAATGTTTGGGAAACTGAAATCACCCAATATCAAGGTGTTTGGTAGAATCTTTATGTTTCCCAGTGTTTCCAGGAATGTGTAGTGGGGGTCCTGGGACATGGTGGGTGATCTGTAGCAAGCTACAACTTAAACAGCAGTTTTGCCCGTTGTTAGTTGCATGTGGATGATCTCTGAAGCATTGTGCTGTGCCACTAACCTGGAGGTGTGGGGAATCCTTGATGAATATGGATATTCCCCCACCTTTTGTATTTCGGTCCGGGTTTTGTGGCCGAAATGTATGGTGTAAGTTGTAGTGCTGGGGTGCTCTCTGGAGCCTTAAACCAGGTTTCTGTTACTGCACCTATATCGCTTTTCTCCATATTGAGAAGTGCCTCAAGTTCATGCATTTTGAGGTTTAGACTTCTGGCATTGAGTAGCATTACCCTCAGTTTTTTGTTACTTGTGCTATTTATGGCAGTGAGTTTGTCTTTTCAGCCTTGCCTAAAAAAGGCACTATGGGGGTGGCAAGAGCCTTGGCCAGTATTCGAAAGCCTGAGGGTGACGGGTGCAAGCCGTCTCTAGAGCCTTGGCCAGTATTCGAAAGCCTGAGGGTGACAGGTGCAAGCCGTCTCTAGTGAAGCAGCGTGGTTTGTCGAGCATGTCATCCCAGACTGACATACACTGGATCCCCTATGAATGATACCAGAAGCTTAGCCAATTGTTCAAATTAAGAAGTTATGCACTCACCATAATGTTCCATGTTGGTAGTCCATCTCACCCTTCATTTTTACATATGGGTTCGGAGCTGATCCTCTGCTCCGGCTCAGCTGATTTACAAGCTGGAAGACTTCTGGTTTGCTCTTGGCTAAGCAGGTATCCCATGGTGTACCAGTACAATCCCCAGATCTTGTTTGCTGCTCACTAGAATAACAACCATACAACCATCAATACTAAAGGGTCTCCAACCAAAGGCAACCAAATTATTACTTCCAGATCTTCCAGGATGGGGGCAGGAGGTCGGGTTGGTAAAAAGGAAGGGTGAGATGGACTACCAACATGGAAAGTTATGGTGAGTACATAACTTCTTAATGTTAGGTAGTCCGATCTCACCTTCATGTTTACATATGGGACAGTGTCCCTAGCGCCTTGTTCTTGGGTGGCTCATTGGAAAATACTCTTGAGCACCGTGGAGCCAAAGGATGCTCTACCCCTGGATGCCAAATCCAATTTGTAATGTGTAATAAAAGTGTGAGTGGTAGCCCACGTAGCTGCTGCACAATTATCAAGTGGTACCCTGGCTTAAAAGACTGCAGAGGTAGACAGCGACCTGGTAGAATGAGCCTTGATCCTACAGGGTAAAGGTTTGCCCTCCGAGCTATAGATAAAGGCTATACAACTGGAAATCCAATTAGATAGTGTCACTTTAGAAACTAGTAAGCCCAATCTAGAATCAGAAAAGGAAATGAATAATTGATCTGATTTCCTGAAAGCCTTAGTCCTCTGTAGATAAAAACGTAGTTGTCTATGAATGTCTAGCTGATGAAAACGGTACTCGGCATTACAGTGGTTAGGAAAGAAAACTGGGAGTTCTATTGATTGGTTTAAGGTAGCATTAGAACAAATTTTGGGGACAAAGGCGGGATTAGTACATAATGACACCCTGTCTTTGTGAAAAATCAAATATGGTGGCTTAACAGACTAGGCCTGTAGCTCCGATACCCGTCTAGCTGATTGTGTTAGCTACCAAAAACAGTCTTCCAAGACAAAAAATTTAGAGAAGATGAGTGGGAAGGTTCAAAGGGGAGAGAAGTCAATTTGGACAACATAAAATTTAAATCCCAAGAAGCCACTGGTTCTTGCAGAGGTGGCCTCAATAAAGTGGTCCCTTTCAAGAAGGTCTTGCATAGCTTATGAGACATTAAATTGGTATCTGGAAAACCTAAGTGAAAATGAGAAATTGCGCCAATTGGACTCTGACAGTGGCAGCGGCAGATCCTTGCTGAAAAAGCTCAGAAAAAAATCCAGAATCACAGGGATAGAAACAGTGTATGGATCTACATTCATTCTCTGTGCCCAAATAGAAAATCTTTTCCATTTACTGCCATACAGCCTCCTAGTTGAAGGTTTATGGGAAGACATAAGAATATGTGATACTGAGGATGATACATCATGAAGCATGACTAGGGATGGAACTGGAGCAGCCACGCTGTCAATTTAAGGGTGTGGATTGAGGGGTGTAGCGAACCCGACAGGTGAGTCAATAAATCTGGAGCTGGGTCCAGAGTCCAAGGATCATCCAGGAGGAGAGGCTTGAGGAAGGGGAAGCAGACTTGACGAGGCCAGTAAGGAGCAATGAGGATCAACTTGCTTCCCAGCTGACTGGCTTTCTGAATCACTTTGGAAATGAGAGGGATTGGCGGAAAGGCAAACAGAAGTCCCATGGGCCAATCATAAGCCACTTCGTCTCTGGGAGTCTCCTCCAGAGGGGGAATGAGGGGAAAAACAGCTGCTGCAATTTGGTATTGACTGGGCTGGCAAAAAGGTCGCAGCAAGGCTGTCCCCATTTCCGTAAAATCTGATCCACTGTTTCCCGTTTCAGAGACCACTCGTGAAGCATTAGGATTGCCCGGCTGAGCTTGTCAGCTATCACGTTGGTCGTCCCTGGAATGTGTGTTGCAAACAGAAAGCGCTGGGAAGAAATCGCCCATTCCCAAACTCGCATGGCCTCTCGACAGAGTGGGTAAAATCTGGTACCGCCCTGTTTGTTGATATACCAAACCACCGACATGTCTGATTGTATCGTAACTGTCCCTAGAGGAAGAAGGTCTTGAAGTGCTGGCAACGCCAGAAGCACTGCCCTCATCTCCAGAACACCGATATGCAGATGAGCCTCGTGTTCTTGCCATGTGCCTTGGAGAGTCCTGTTGAGACAATGCCCCCCGCCCCCCCCGAGCCGTTCTGGGAGGCATCCATGGTCACAGTGGCAACAGGTTGGGCCGGAATAAAGGGGGCACCCATGATCAGCTGATTGGGAGCTAAACACCAAAGAAGGTCCCTCTTGCATGAGCAAAATAGGATAACTCAGTGGGAGAGATTGGAAGGACCACTGGGAAAACAGAAGCCACTGGAGAATTCTCATGTGCAACCTGGCTAATGGTACCAATAGAATTGTGGAAGCCATAGTGCCGAGGAGCTGAAGAACTCACTTCGCTTTGACTTTTCGCAACAGGAGAAAACGTTGAACTTGGGAGATTAAGTTCTGTGTCCTTTCGGCGGGGAGAAGAGCTGTCATGTTCACTGTGTCTACTTCTGCGCCTATAAAAATCACAGATTGAGAGGGCAATAATGCAGATTTTTTTCCAATTTATGAAGATCCCTAACTGAGCACAAAGTTGAATCGTGGCATAACTGTTTTGGAGGAGAAGAAGCCTGGTGGGGGAGGTCAGGAGCCAGTCGTCCAAATACGGAAACACCTGGAATCCCCGACATCTCAGGTGGGCTGTCACTACTGCCATGCATTTGGTGAACACCCTGAGGGTTGTGGTGAGACCAAAGGGCAGAGCGCGAAACTGATCGTGACTGGCTCCCAGCAAGAAGCGTAGATGGCTTCTGGACGCCTTGTCCATTTTTATATGGTGGTAGGCATCTTGGAGATCTATTGAACACATCCAATAGTCTTTCCCCAACAATGGGAGTATCGACTGCAGTGTTACCATCCAAAACTTGTCCTTCACTGATTCGTTCAGTCTGCTGAGGTCCAATATTGGCCTCCAATCTCTGGTTCGTTTTGGAACTAAAACGAACCTGGAGAAAGTTCCGGATCCTATCTTTTAGTTATGTACTTACCATAACTTTAGATGTTTGGGATCCATCTCGCCTACATTCTGTACTGATGGGCTCGGAGCCGATCCCTCGGCTCCGACTCGGCACGCTATGCTATAGAGCAAAGCCTCTTATTGGCTGAGCTATTTCTTATCCCAGGATGCACCACCACTAATCCCCCAGATCTTGTTTGTCCGCATTCATGCACACATACACAACTTGTTTATATAACATTGCCAGATGTTTCAAGATGAAACAACAGAATTCGGACCTTCTGATATCCTCTGATCTCCAAGGAAGGGGGAAGGAGGGTGGGTTATTAGAATGTGGTAGATGGATCCCAAACATCTAAAGTTATGGTAAGTACATAACTAAAAGATGTTATGTGATCCTATCTCGCCTACATTCTGTACTGATGGGACAGCGTCCCTAGCACCTAAATCCTGGGTGGCTCACTGGAAAACACTCCTGAGCACTGTGGAACCAAATGAAGCTCGTCCCCTAGATGCCACATCCAATTTGTAGTGAGAGATGAAAGTGTGCGGGGAGGACCACGTAGCCGCAGCACAAATGTCACTAATGGCAAGCTTAGAATGGAATGCTATTAAAGTAGCCATAGCTCTTGTAGAATGAGCTTTGACAGAGGTCGTAAGCTCTTTATTAGAAGAGGAATAAGCTTTAGTAATACAGTCCCTGATCCATTTGGCAATAGTGACCTTTGTGATGGCTTTGCCCAATTTATTATCCGAAAAGGATACAAACAATTGATCTGTTTTCCTTGTTTGTTTGGTCCTATCTAAATAAAAACGCAATTGCCTGTGGACATCTAATGTGTGGAATATGTATTACGCTTTGTTTGAGTACTTTGGAAAGAAAACTGGAAGTTCTAATGACTGTTGTGGACAAAAACTGGAACAAACCTTAGGGACAAAGGATGGATTTGGCCTGAGAGATACTCTATCTTTGTGAAAAACCAGGTACGGAGGTTTTACAGACAAAGCTTGAAGCTCTGAAACCCTTCTGGCAGAAGTAATCGCGACCAGAAAGGCAGTTTTCCACGATAGAAATTTTAAATCACATGTTGCTGCCGGTTCAAAGGGGGAGGAAGTTAAGGCACGTAACACCACATCGAGATCCCATGGAGGAGCAGGATGAGAAATCGGAGGTCGTAAAAGCGCAGCACCTTTCATGAAGGTCTTACACAATCTGTTGCTCATTAAAGGTGGGTTTATAGACTCGTGAAAATTGGAAATAGCTGCCAATTGAACCTTGATGGTAGAGACTGAAGAGCCTTGATTGAAAAGGGAAGTTAGAAATTTCAGGACTTCTGATAGGGGAATAGTGATGGGATCCAGACCCCGGAGTTGAGCCCAAATAGCAAATCTCTTCCATTTGCTAGAATACAATTTCTTAGTAGCAGACTTGTGGGCCGAAGATAAGATGTGTACAACTTCCAGGTCTAAGGTATGATTCCTGACTATAGTCGGAAGAGGAGGAGCCAAGCCGTCAATTTTAAGGTGTGTAGGGACTGGTGGAGTAGTCCCGACTGATGAACCAATAGGTCTGGGATCTGATCCAGGAACCATGGACCTTCCAGTGCATATTTCCGAAGATAGGGGAACCATACCTGACGAGGCCAGTAAGGAGCAACTAAGATCATTTTGCTCCCCAAGTGAGATGCCTTTTGGATCACTCTGGGAAGGAGGGGAACTGGGGGAAAAGCATATAGCAAGCTGGTGGGCCACGGATGGGCTAGTGCGTCCATAGGGCTCTCCCGGAGCCGGGGTGAGGGAGAAGAACTTTTTGCACTTCGCATTCAGCGGGGTTGCGAAGAGGTCGCAACAAGGAATTCCCCATTTGCTGAAAATCTGATTTGCAACCGTAATGTTCAGAGACCACTCGTGTGGAGAGAGGATAGTTCTGCTCAGTCTGTCGGCTATCACATTGGACTTGCCAGGGATATGAGTCGCCACTAGAAAACGTTTGGTCGACACTGCCCATTCCCAAACTCTCATGGCCTCTCTGCAAAGGGGGTAGGATCTGGTCCCTCCCTGCTTGTTCAGGTACCAGACAACTGACATGTTGTCGGAGTGAACGGCAATTACGCCCTGAGGGAGGTAATCGTGAAGGGCTTGCAGGGACAGAAGCACCGCCCTCATTTCTAAGATGTTGATATGAAGTAGGGTCTCTTCCGAATGCCATTTGCCTTGGACTGACCTGCCCAGGGAATGCCCCACCCCAACCCATCTGGGAGGCGTCCGTAGTCAAAGTGGCCACAGGAGGAGGTGGAACAAAGGGTCGTCCCTGATCCAGATTGGAGGGTATCAGCCACCAGCGAAGGTCCCGTTTGCAGGTTTCCGTGATCCATATGAGGTGACAGAGGGAGATCCTGAAAGGACCACTGAGTTGAAAGAAGCCACTGGAGAATTCTCATGTGCAACCTTGCTAGGGGAACTAGAAGAACCGTGGCGGACATAGATCCCAATAGCTGCAGGACCATTCTGGCTGGGGCTTTGGATCTGGGAAGTAAGGCTCGAACTTGAGCCTGTATGGTTTGTATCCTTTCTGTAGGTAGATAGACCCGCATTCGGTTTGAGTCTATCTCTACTCCGATGAATCTTAAGCGTTGAGATGGCAGCAACACAGACTTTGGCCAATTGAAGGTGATTCCAAGGGAAGTGCCCAGTGATATCGTGGCTTGTAGGCTCTGCAATAGTAGATGCTTGGAGGTGGCAGTTTGGAGCCAGTCGTCTAGATACCGAAACACCTGGAATCCTAGACTTCTCAGGTGAGCAGTCACGACCGCCAAACATTTGGTGAACACCCTGGGGGCTGTGGTGAGACCAAAGGGCAGCGCGCAGAACTGAAAATGACTGTCTCCTAGGCTGAAGCGCAGATGTCTCCTGGACGCTTGATGTACTATGATATGGTAATAAGCGTCCTTGAGATCTATGGAGCACATCCAAACACCTTTCTCCAGCAGTGAGAGAATGGATTGGTGACCATTCAGAACTTGGACTTTTTGAGTGAACGGTTTAGAATGCTGAGATCCAAAATGGGCCTCAAGTCCCCGGTCTTTTTTGGCACCAAAAAGAATCTTGAGTAAGTCCCTAAGCCGATCTGGTCTGCGGGGACCGGTTGGATGACTCCTTTTTGAAGCAGCTTTGAAACTTCTGAGGCTGCAATTTCCCGTTGACTGGGTGGCGGGTCCGGGATTTTTTTGGACTGAGGTGGGATGTGAGAAAATGGGATGGTGTAACCTCCGGCGATAATTCGAAGCACCCATCGGTCCTGAGTGATACCTTCCCAGGCTTTTAGGTGCCTCGAAAAACGAAACCCCGACTGGCTCCGGAGCTGCACAGTCGGGCAATCCCTCAGGGACTGTGAAAGGCTGAAGAGCCACGAAAGGACTCGTGGTCTCCAGTGTTGCGGGGGCCTCTGCCGCCTCTGGGACGGCATCTTCCAGAAGAATTTCCCCCTCCTCTGCCTCTAGAAGGGGGATCGTCCTGCTGTGAGGGATAAGACTTCTGAGATCTACGGAACCACATTTTCCCTCCTCTTTTAGCCTTGGGGTAAGGCCGAAAGGGAGTGGAAAATCGTGCCCCTACAGCAGTCAAAGTCTTACCTTCTTGCTCGCAGCGGGTCAATGTGTCCTTTACCTTGGGTCCAAACAAAGAGGACCCATCAAAGGGGGCATCGGCAAAGGAAGACTTAAAGGCCTCCGCAAAATGACACAGGCGGAGCCAGGCTTGCCTCCGTAGAGCAATGCCTGTACCCGCCGCTCTACTCGCCCCTTCGACCGCATAAGAAATGAGCCTCATGGACGAGTTCGATATGGATGACAGCGTAGCCAGCTGAGAGCCAACCGTCTGGGCCAGCTGCTCAGGCAGGTTACCCAAGAGGGTATCTGAAAGTTCCTTAATCAGATCCCTCTGAAATCTGGTAAAGTGCATTAAATAGTTCAGGGACCTTAAAGTAAAGGCCACTGAACTTAGGGTGCACTTACCATACCGATCCATGCTCCTAGACTCCTTATTAGGAGGATGGATGGACGTCGAAGCCTCTGCTACATCTTGCTGGGTAGCAGATGCCACCACCAAGGCATCTACAGCCACACCTTTCATCAAAAACTCCTTCTCTGGGGGTGCTGACAGGAACTTATTTGGACGAGCAGGCACCGGTTCCACAGAGTCTGGGTGTTCCCACGCCCTTCGACAGATCAAATCTAGGAGCTCGTCGAAGGGCGGAGACACCCAGGAGGCGGAGGGCTGAGCCCCGAAGGCCTTAAGGAACACCGACTCGTCAGCAGAAGGGGGTTTGGATTGCCAGCCGCCTCGTTGTTTAAGGGCTTCCAGGATGTCTGCAAAGGAGACATCATCTGAGGACGACTTAGGGGACCCCTCTGCATCATCAAGATCAGTGTCTGATGTGAGAGACTCATCGGGGGAGTCAACGTGCTTCCTCTTGCACGATCTTTTCCTGGGGGGTTCCTCCGAAGAAGCTTCAGAGGGACCTCCAGGAGGGGGGGAACCCCCGGTGGGGGTAACCTCAGGCCCCGGGGCTCCGCTGTCTAAGGACAGGGGGACTGCCAAAGACCCAGTCTCCGTATGCAGGGAAGGTGCTGGGGAGACCGTGGAGGTAGCCAAAGAAGATTTGGCTAACGCACTCCTCATGGCCTGAAGGCGGGACCACCAGAATCCTGGGAAGGTCCCACCTCTGTGGCCACAACGGTAGACGGTACCCCCGCAGCCGACACACTGAGAGGAAGGCTTGGGACCGAAAACATCAGTCCCGAAGCGTCCCCCCCGGGGCCGACAGAGGAGGTCCGCGTACCGAACTCCGACTCGAGAGCTGGGGTTGGAGTAAGGGTCGGGCCCAACCCGAAAACCTCCATCGGCTCCACCAGCACCAGCTCCAATGGTGCCGAGGCTGTTGGAGGAGGAACCATAACAACAGGGTGGACCATCGGCTCCGAAGCCGAATGGGCTGGAGCCGAAACTAACTTTTGGAACACCGGAGACTGGAAAAGTCTTAGGAGCACCCTGTCGATGTCTGAATCAGACATCTTGGAGGATCTAGATGACACCGATCGGGCCCGAACCGACTTCTCCATCGGCTCCATAGGACTAGGGGACCGGCTCCGAATGGATTCGACTACTATCGGTTCCGAGGGAGACCTCAAAACAATTTCCCTCGGTGCCGAGGAGGGCTTCGGCGCCGAAGGGGAAGAGTCTGAGCCGGTAACCCTCATTGGCTCCAAAATCAGTGGAGCCGATGAAGGTGACCCGCCTCTCAATGCCCCAGTCCTTCGCTCCGAAACCAGAGGGGTCGAGACTGGAGGCATCGAGGCAGACCGTTCCGCCCTCGGCTCCGAAGTCCGTGGAGCCGATGAAGAAGCCTGCCTAGGTTTCTTGGCAGTCGGTTCTGACAGACTGGTCGGAGCCGACGCTTTTTTCTTCTTGATAGGAGAGGAAGAGGAAGATAAGGCCTCCTCGAAGGAGGGTTTAATCAGCCCTTTTAATATTAATGTATTCTTCCTCTCTTGGAAGACTCTAGAAGAAAAGGCGTGACACACGCTACAGGACTCCTGTAGGTGCTTGGTGCCTAAACAATATACTCATGAGGAGTGGTCGCCAGTTATAGACATTTTGTAACCACACCTCGCGCACTTTTTAAACCCAGAGGGTCTATGTTCATTAGACATGCTGACTAACAGGCACTAAAAAAAAAAGTTAAAGTAGCTGTTCAGTGATGTTTTACACAAGGAAAACTTTAAACCAAGTTTTTTTTTTTTTTTAATATAACGAGACAATACACAATGTCAGAACAATACACAATAACAAGACAAAAATTACTGAAAAGGAGGGTCAAGACCCTCTAACTTAAGCAGGTACTTGACCTCCTGAAAAAACAAAAGACGCTAGATAAAGAATAGGGGAAGGCCCCTCTAACTTAAACGGAAAACTTCCCTTAAACCAAAACACAACTTTTTCTCAACAAAAGTTATCAAAACACACTCGTACAACAACAATAGCTGTTAAAACAGCTTTTGGGGTAAGAATAGCAAAATTCCTGACAGGAAACTATGAAGAAAACAGTACTTAGCTCAGCCAAGTTTGAGACCACGTCCTAGCTTGTAAGCGGCAAACGAGATCTGGGGGATTAGTGGTGGTGCATCCTGGGATAAGAAATAGCTCAGCCAATAAGAGGCTTCGCTCTATAGCATAGCGTGCCGAGTCGGAGCCGAGGGATCGGCTCCAAGCCCATCAGTACAGAATGTAGGCGAGATAGGATCACATAACATCTGGTCTGCTGGGACGGGCTGGATGACTCTTTTTACGAGCAACTTGTTGATCTCCACAGTTGCCTGATCCCTGTGATTAGGTGGTACATCTGGGATCCTTTTGGAAACAAACGGTGACAGGGAAAAGGGTATGATATAGCCTCTGGTAACAACTGTTAGTACCCATTTGTCTTGGGTGATATTTAGCCAGGATTCTTGGTACAAAGAAATGCGACTCCCGACCGGCCCCAGAGAAGCGCAGTCAGGCTCCGCATCAGGAGTGCTGATAAGGCCGTCCTCGAAAGGAATCATGGCCTTGTTGGTAATGCGGACCGCCCCTGCCTCTAGGGTGACGTCTGCAGTTTCCTCCTCCTCTGCATCTGAAGGAGGATTCACCCTGTGTGTCAGGAAAGACCCTCTGGGATTTCTTGAACCACATTTTACCGCCCCTTTGACCCTTGGGGTAATGTCTGGAAGGGACAGTAAAACGCACTCCCACAGCAGAAAGAGTCTTTCCTTCTTGCTCACACCGAGTGGGTGTATCCTTCACCTTGGAACCAAACAATGAGGAACCATCAAACGGGGCATTGATGAAAGTACACTTGAACGGTTCCGCAAAATTACATAATTGCATCAAGGAGTGGCGCCTCAAGGCAACTCTGGAACCCGCTGCTCTACTCGCTCCAGCCGCAGCATAACAGATAAGTCGCATGGAGGAGTTAACCACAGAATTTAAGGTGGACAACTGAGTTTGTCAGGAACTCCCTCAGTACACGCACCTTGTATGGAATCGCCTAACTCCTTCAGAAGATCCCTCTGCAACCTCATGAAGTGTGTGAGATAGTTCAGCGATTGAAAGGTAAAGGCCGCTGAACTAAAAATACGCTTTCCAAATCTGTCGAGACTCCTTGTTTGGCGGATGAACAGATGAAGAGGGCTCCGCTAACTCTTTCTTCGTGGCCACCGCCGCCACCACCATGGCATCTATGGGAACGCCCTTGGACAAGAACTCTTTACCAGGAGGGGCAAATAAGAACTTATTTGGTCTCCTGGGGACTGGCTCCACGGTGTCAAGAGTATCCCCACACCTTTCGACTAACTAGATCTATCAGTTCGTCATAAGGTGGGGACACCCAAGAGGCAGAATGTTTAGACCTGAAAGCCTTCAGGTACACAGACTCCTCATCAGAAAGGTTAACAGTCAGCCAGTCGCACCTCTGCCTAAGGATTTCTAAAATGTCCACAAAGAGACATCATCAGAGGACGACTTGGGGGACACTTCCAACTCCTCGAGGTCACTGTCCGATGACAAAGACTCATCCTGGGAGTCAATATGTTTCCTCTTGCATAACCTCTTCCGAGGAGGCTCCTCTGAAGAATATTCCAGGGAAGCCTCGGAAGATTGGGGGCCACCAGCCGATGGCTCCTGAGGCTGTGGGTCTCTGCTGTCTCCAGAGAGAGTAGGGGCCGAGACTGAAGTGGGTGCTCTTGGGGGAAGAGTGCTGGTGCCACTGGTAGGGGCTGGAGAATGAGACAGCAAGCTCATCATCTCAAACGCTGACCTCTCCGGCTCCGAAGAGACGTGGGTTGGCGCTGGAGCCACAGCTGTCGGCTCCGAGATCAATGCAGGGTCCCAGCTCACCCTGGCCGAAGCACAGAGAGGACGGCTTGGAACCAAAGAAGATCGATTCCAACCCTCCCTGTCCGTGCCGACAGGAGAGCTTCGGCCCTTGGACACGACGGACGGCACCGAGCGTGTCGGAGCCGAACCCGGCTCCAAGGCAGCAACAAGTTGAGTTGGAGCCGGCATTTCCTCCATTGGCACTAAGCACTCTAGCTCCGAAAGGCCAGTATGGCTCGGAGGAGGAATAGCAGAGAAGGGCAAAGCTAGGCCAAGTGGCTCCGGAACCGACTGGGTTGGAGCCAACAATAATTTTGGTAAGGCAGACGACTTCAGGAGTCTCAGCACTACCCTCTCCACATCTTCTTCTGAAAGGCTCCTGGAAGACATAGTTGGGGATCTGGACCTGGCGGGCACTGGAGACTTAATTGTTATGGAAACCGGTAGGGAGCTTACAGACCAGCTCCGAGTAGCAGTGTCAACTGCTGTATCAACAGGTTCAGAGATTGGGTCCGAAAACCCTGTAACCGACTCTGCCACCACCATGATGCTCTCCTTCGGCTCCGAAGGCTGAGTCGTCGAGGAGGCAGATTTGGATTGTTTCGACTGTTTGGGTGGTGGCTCTGAAACACCAGCCGGTGCCAGAAAAGGCCTTTTTGAGGATTTTGATTTCCCAGACTTAGAGGAAGCCGAAGAGCTGGACAGTGCTTCCTCAAAGCATGGTTTCAAGAGACCCTGAAGTATGAGTTTGTTCTTTCTCTCCTGTAACACTCTAGGAGAAAAACCATGGCAGAACAAACACGACTCCTGTAAGTGGATGGCCCCTAGGCAGTAGACACAGCTACTATGGTCATCCATTAAGGACATCTTTTGGGAGCATTTCATGCACTTTTTGAACCCTGAGGGTTTATGCTCCTTACTTTCCTTGGACATATTACACACACACAAAACCCAGAGAGATTAAAAAGGAGAAAAAGGAGAAGGACTAGGTCCTCTAACTAAAACGGGCCTATCCCTAAGGAGTTACACAAGGACTAGGTCCTCTAACTTAAAGGGGCCTAGCCCGGTGTAGTGAAACTAGGTCTTCTAACTTAAAAAGACCAGAAAGGAAAGCCCATGCACACAAGAGAAACTGTAAAATACACAATAAATGTCTATATTCCTAAAGAAAACAGGTAGTATACTTGCTACATTCACAAGCGGATCCCCGCCAAAACAAACTGTCAAAATAGCAGAAACTAACTGCCAAAGGTGACCAAAAAAAAAAGGTCAGAACAACAAGACAACAGGAGCCCCTGTTGACTAAAAGCCGCCAAAGACTCTGCCTAATATCAAACAATGCACAACGGCGCCTAAACTAATTGGCACACAGGATATCAATAACAACTAGTTAAACTAAGTTGCACTCACAAAGGGCAAGCAATGCAACTGCCTAATCTATTAGCAACACTAAATATACAATAAAGCATTGACTATAAAGAATTTTGAAAAAAAACTTAGCCAGAGCCAAGAGAAGCACAACCAAACTCGTTGACGGGGCAAACGAGATCTGGGGATTGTACTGGTACACCATGGGATACCTGCTTAGCCACGAGCCAACCAGAAGTCTTCCAGCTTGTAAATCAGCTGAGTTGGAGCAGAGGATCGGCTTTGAACCCATATGTAAAAATGAAGGTGAGATTGGACTACCTAACATTAATAATTTTTTTCTCTATACAGTGGTGGTATTCTTGGTAAGGGCAGGATGCTACTCAGGGTCACGGTCATACCGGCCTGGGCTACGTGATCAGAGAGCTTCTCCATGTCTTATTTCATGTAGTCCAGGGAACAGCCTGGGATGGGAAGTATGGGAACAGCCCTGAAGGATGTGTCTGACCCCTGTACCATAGAGGGCTGTGGGTTCAAACTAGAGGATGACAGGGGGGAAAGGTAAGTGGTCCACAGGTCTGCTTAGGGCAACAACAGTTTCACAAACTGTAGGCAGGGTCATGTTTTCACTGAGTTTTTTCTTTTTTAGGTGCAACCGGATTTGATGGGGGAGGGGCAGCCATATCAGGCTCCATCAAGTCAGGGAAAGAAACTCCAGCCACAATAATACACTGACTCTATTAAGGGCATACTTCAGGTGTACACAACATCTGGAACAGACCTGTATTGAGTTTCCATAATCAGAAAATGCTGAAGATCCAACTCCCAAGCCGTCATTGCAACCAGCAAAGAG
Source organism: Protopterus annectens (assembly GCF_019279795.1). NCBI lineage: Eukaryota > Metazoa > Chordata > Ceratodontiformes > Protopteridae > Protopterus > Protopterus annectens. Next base: position 906,079,038 of record NC_056748.1, on the reverse strand, counting down.
GGTATGGTCTTGTACACCCTTATTTGTTGATACACCACATTACCGCAGTGCTGTCTGCAACGCCTATAAAAGGAATAGAGCCCATAGACGCTGTAGAGTTTTCAAAGCGTGAATCACTGTTAGCATTTCCTTGATGTTTATGAATTTTGGGCTGTCCAAAGAGTCTCACAGATCTTGTACTTTTACTCCCATGGAAACTGCACCCCCAAACAATCTGAAGTATCTCTCTGGTCAGACTGAACTAGGGCTGGAAGAGAGAAAGTCCTGGATTGAGAGCCATTTTATCCCTCCACCACTACAATTCTTGCCTAACAAACTGACGCACGGGAATCTAAATGCCTACATGATGTCGGTGCTGGGTCCAAGAATTGTTTGGATTTTCCTCATGTGTATTCTGGTAAGTGGTATCTTGAGGATCACAGATGCCATAAGGTCTGGAATTCTAAACATTCTTTTGCTGGAGCCTGCCGATTTTCATCTTGATAGATAATAGATACAGTCAGGCAAAAGGCCTTCCTTCTAAAAGAAAGACTAATCGCTTACCAGCAGATCTTTCTGAAGTGGGAATCCCAAATACATTAAACTTTGATCCATTTCAAGCAGCTCCCCAGGAAAAGTCCATGGCAAACTGACGTGGAATGAGGGAAAGAAGAAACATGGAAAGTTCAATTTAGCTGAACCTGGTTGGGCCACAAGAGGAGTTCCTTTTGATGAAATTCAAAACTGAATCAGTGAAGGATAGGAGATGTATGCATAGGGACCAGATAGATTTGAGAAGCCAATAAAATTTCCACATATGAAATTTGGCTAGAAAGATCATAAGGACAGCTGATGCCATATAACCCAGAAATATAAGGAAACCCCTTGCTGTGGAAGTAGTCTGGTGAGCCAGATCTAAGAACTGGAGATGACATAAAAAGACTCTCTCTCTGGATGGGAGGTAAGCCACCATAACAAAGGTGACCAAGAAGTCACCTTAGAAAGCTTAACCTGTGAGAAGGAAATGGGTAAGATTTCTCCAGGTTTAACTCGAATCCTAGCCTTTGAACAATATTTACAGAGAAAAGCAGGGATGCCTGGGTGTCTCTGACAGAATATGCTAAGATTAGGCAACTGTCCAAGGTAATGGTAGACTGCCTAACTGAAAACCAACTAATCCTTAACTCAAAGGAAACCAAACGGCTCCTTTTCCTTCCAAAATCTTCATCCCATCTTAAAACTTCTTTCCATCTCTCTTCTGTAGACTCCTCTAGTAAAGTTCTAGGAATTACAATGGACAACCAACTGAAATTTGACCATCACATCCTACAGTCCCATCAAAAAGACCAATCAAAAACTAGGTTTGCTATATAGACACAAAACATTCTTATCCAACACCGCCAAGACCACACTTGCTCAAGCTTATCTCCTCCCCTGCCTACTCTACTCTTTCCCTATATTCACACACATTCAAGCAAATCTCTTAACCAAACTTGAGCAAACTTACAACTAGATAGCCAGATTTGCCTGTAATCTCCCCTACAAATCTCATCATTGCCTCGCCCTAAAAAAACAACGGCTCAGTTCCTGCAACTACTCCAACTTTCACATCTACAATGGCATATTCTCTTCTCTACAAACCTGCAAACTGTCCTGCCCTGTCTACCCTCCTATTCCTTTACAATCCTGCATAATCTCTCTGTAGCACTGATCAAGCACTACTTAACACCTATAAGCCTAACAAAATTATAGGCATATTACTTTATAAATGCTTCACAGCTCAAACCTAGAACAAACTCCCAACTAACATATGACATATCCAACCTTCTCTCCTCTTCAAAAAAGAATTGAAAAACTACCTTGCTGACTCTCCCTCCTACACCTGCCACCACCCCATCTAATCTCTTGCTACCCATATAGTTATACCACAACTATTCCCTCCCTACATTATACATACTTATAATCCTGTGAATCTGTAGCAACACCATTGAGCACTCTTAAAATTTAACTTTCCTCCCACCTTTGCCCCCTTTTTCTTATTTCCCTGGCCACCACTAGTCTTTTCTCCTCATTCCTTCTCGCCACTCTGATCTAATGTTACCACTTCTCCTTTAACTCCACCTACTCTAACTAGACACGCATAATATTCTTTGGTACTCCCTGTTTCTTCTATTATTCTTCATTCTTCTTTACACACCACTTGCAATTCCACTATTTTATTTCACCAACTCTGCCTCTATCAATTCACTGATATACTTGTACAAAATGCACTTTTTAGTAATTTCTTCAAGGCATTAACATTTTTACTTGCATGTTTTTTTCCCCATATGTTTTTAGACTTGCAATGTAACTTGATATTGTTACCATTTGTCATAGTCTTTTTTATCATGCGTTTTATGAAAATAGGGCCCCCAGCCCAGTGGACTAACCTGGTTAACAAAAGACTAAACAGTAATAAATAAATGAGTATTCTCAAGTCTGCTGAGTCTGAAGGCAATGTTAAGAGCCATGCATTTTGTGAAAACCCTTGGTTCTATAGACAGATTAAATGGCAAAAATGTAAACTGAAAATGCAACTCAGATACAAAGAATCTTAACACCTGTCATCTTTGTGAATTGGAATACAGTGAAATGCATCTTTGTGGTCCAAGGTGAGTAACAGTTGGGCAGAAGAGGAGGAAAAATGGATTGAAGAGTTAATATGTTAAACTTCTGTAGAATGAAAAGGGAATTCACAACTGAAAAGAAATAATACTGGCTTCCAAGTGCCTTCCTTCTAGGGTACAAGAAAAATCCTTCAGAAAAAACCCTTTCCCTGCTGGGAAGAGGAGAGAGATGTTCTATCACACCTTGAGATAGCATATCTGTTTGAATCTGAAGGAACAAAATAGTGATTTTTTTTGGGTGGGATACCTGCTTGAAGAGGAAAATGAAGCCCATACCAGTATGTGTCACTTTTGAATTATTCTACCCAATACTCTATTTGTTTCCAGATATGCAAACAGAGAGACAGATTGCTTGCTAGTTTGCCATAATGGGCACGGCAGGGAGGACAGGAGGGGAATGAGGTCCATAAGGGATCATCACTCCTTTTGCGCTGGGAAGACCCCTGTGGTACATCCCCTTTCTTTTTTGAGTCTCCATGCCACTTCTTTATATACATTATTGTTTACTGGACTTTTGTTGACTTCTCTTTTAAGGCTTACTGAAGAAAGGTCTAGGGTTTCTAGGTTTATAGGCAACTACTAGGCAATTAGTCTGCAGACCATTTCAAGCTTAGCCAAAACCCCCTATTCAAAACTTACCTTTAGCCTCAATGAGGGCAGGGCAAGCTAGACTGGGAGAAAATTTGAGGTTGTCCATCCAATTAGCAGGGTTTACTTTGAATGTGGCAAGGGTGCTACTCTGCTTGACATGTAGGGAAGGCTTGCTCCAGTGGTGAGGGATATGCTGGGATATGAATCTTTCCTGCAAATATGTTATCTTTATCTGGTGATGAGGGTTTAATTCCTTTAACAAAGCATTGATGTTCTTAGTACTTAAATTAATACGCACCTATCCAGGCATGTCCATAGGTCAGCTCCCAGTGTTTTCTCGTGTCCACCAGATGAATCTGGGCATCTTGGAGCAATTGCCTCATGTACACTGACAATCCTCTCTTCCTACCACCCAACACTACAACTTGTGAGAGATGCACTTATATAACCAAACTGGAAGCCAAGCTCTCTTAAGCCAAGACTGGACTAGACAGTCAAGAGGAGAAGGTTAACAACCTGCACCACACCACACTCAACACATAGTCCATTAAAACCCACACATAGAAACACAAAGCACACACCCACATTCACGGAGGTTCTCATTAAAAATCTGCCCAAGCAACAGAGACCTCCCAAGCTGAAACACAGACAACCGCCACCACCAACACTAAACAAATGACACACAGCCCACAAAACCAGTGCGCCACTCAACCTCAGCCCATAAAGCAAAACAACGCACCCAGCACACTAGTCATAGGTGACTCTATAGTCAGGCACACTGATGCCCCACTCATCACGCTAAACAAGGAGAAAGTTACTGTCAGCTGCCTGCTGGGTGCCAGGATCCGCCACGTAACGCACCACTCAGGTCACTCCACAACAAGTACAAATATGACTCTGTCATTGTCCATGTTTGTGTGAATGACCTGAGACGTACCTCCCTGGACTACATGAAGAGAGACATGGAGTAGCTCTCGGATCTTGCAGCCCAGGCAGGTATGACCCTAGCCCTGAGTAGCATCCTGCCATCTTCCACAATGATACCACAGTACAAGGACAAAATGATTGACTTCAACAATTGGCTAAGCTTCTGATGTCATTCTAAGGGGATCCAGTATCAGTCTGCCGGGGACGACATGGTTGACAGACCACAATGCTTTGCCAATGATAGCCTGCACCTGTCGCCCCTGGGATTCTGGATACTGGCTAAGGCACTTGCCACCCCTATAGTGCCTTTTTTAGGCAAGGTTCAAATGCTAAATTCACCACTGTAACAAGTATAAGCAAGCAAACTCTGAGGATAATGCTACTCCGTGCTAGAAGTCTAAACCTCAAAATGCACTCACTCGAGGCACTCCTTAAAATGGAGAACATCAACATCTGTGCAGTGACAGAGAGCTGGTTCAAGGCTCCAGAGAGCACCCCTGCATTACCAGGCTATAATTCATACCACAACTTTTGGCCACCAAACCTGGACTGAAACACTAAAGGCAGAGGCGTGTCCATATTCATTAAGGATATTCACACCTCCAGAGGCTAGTTGCTCAACATAATGCATCCGAAATTATCCAAGTGCAACTAACACTGGGAAAGACTGCAATCCAGGTTGTAGCTTGTTACAGATCCTCCACCATGCCCCAGGATTCACACTTTTCATTTCTAAAGATACTGGAAAATATTAAGGTACAACCCAATACCTTAACTATGGGCAAATTTCAACTACCCCACCATCAACTGGGAAAAGTACTCGCGTACCAACTCATTTGGTCAACATTTTCTGGAATTCATAAATTCCAACACCTTGGATCAGCTTGTCCACACCCCCACAAGGGGCAGCAATATCCTGGACCTGGTTATTACCAATATGGGTAACCGGTGTTTCACGCCAGAGGTCAGCTCCTCGCTGGTCAGATCCAACCACAAGCTACTCACCCTAGACATCCATATCCCACCCCCCATTAAGGAAACCACCATCAAAAAATACTCCAAAGCCAACTTCATGCTTTTTAAGACAGAAGTGGCAAACTTCACGACACCCATGCACACGGAAAATAGAGGTATGACTGCTGAACCTTACACAAATGCACTGTATAAGCACATACACGAGTGCATGGATTGTGCCATCCCCAACAGAACCAAGACACTATCCTCCAAAAAAAGGAAGCCAATCTGGTGGTCCCCTGCCATAAACAAACTCTACAACAGAAGGAAGAAGCTGTTGCAAAAAAAAAAAGAGTAAAATCCCAAGATTGGAGAAACTCCCTGGTCAGCCTCAGCAAGAAGCTGAGATCCCTCATAAAATCCGCCAAAGCCAGTTATGAAAATAAAATTGCCACTGATTCCAAAGACAACCACAAAGCATTCTACAGCTATGTCAAGAATCTCAATGGCAACACTCAGATCTGCTCTGAGCTACAGCACAATGGCACTAAATATACAGAACCAACCAATATTGCCAACATCCTGGAAGATAGGTTCAGTGCTAACTTTTTGGCTAGGCTTATATAGGCCCCAGGACCGATAGCCTAGTACCTACCTATAAACCTATGTACCAGTCTTGTGAAAGAATAGGAGATCAAATAGGGTTGGATCTTTCAATGCACAAAAGACTTGACACAGATCTCCATGGAGGATTCTGTAAGAGACGGAGTACAGAGAAAGAGCTGTCAGTCTCTCTTGTTAACTAAGATTTTTGAGGCCCCTAATCTTTTTAGTTGTGTATCTCTGAGGTCTGTCACTTGTGTGGTAAGTTTAGATAAATACATGCCAAAAGGTGCATTATATTCAGTAATGGATCTGATAAGATATCAGTAACGGCAAATTAAGACTTCTTTAGATCTAGTGGAGTTGCCTTTGGAAATTAGATGGGCCAGATAAAGCCTTTCTGAACTACTGTGGAAGCATGATACTCAAAAGAAATATCAAGAGTACCCAAACCCCTTATGGCAGTGTCTTATTGGAGGGGTACACGTCTCCTACACAGTTACGTGAAACTGTTTTATTTACCGAAATGAACTATGCTACATTTTTTTTACATTTAATTTGAGACCATTATCTTTGCACCAATTGTTAACACGATCTAAGCCATGTTGGAGCAATTGTGACTCAGAAGAAGACGGACTACCACCACCCAATTTAAAGTCATCTGCGAACTTAGCTAACCACAGGCCAGGAATGCTGACTCAATGGTCTGAGAAATATATGCCAACAGCAGTCATAGGTGTAATACCTAAAGATGGTAAAGATCCATCATATCCAGCTTGATATGGGCCTATTTCAATACTAAACTGTGATTATAAAGTGTTCACGTCTATAATGGCTAAAAGAATGACAAAAGTAATGCCAAAATTGATAGATCTGGATTAATGCGGTTTTGTGGAGGGGAGGCAAACATTTGACAACATTAACAGAACATTGACGAAAAAGAGGGAAGCAGAATGTAAGATGATATTGTTATTGGTGGGTCTTGATGCAGAGAAAGAATCTGACAGAGTAAGATGGGATTTTATAAGCAGGGCAATGGAAGTATTTGCATTTCCTGAAAAAATTATAAGGTTGATTAGGAGGATATACAAGGGAATGGAGACAAAACTTAAAGTGAGTAGGGTCCTCTCCTATAATTTCTGCTTGAGCAGTGGAATCAGGAAGGGGTGCCCTCTTTCCCCTTTATTTGCATTATATTAAGAATTACTGGCAAAGAAAATAAGGGACTCAGAAATTCAAGATTATAATTGGTAAGGTAGTCAAGAAAAGGTGGCTCTATTTGCATATGATATTATCTTATACCTGACAGAGCCAGAGAGAAACATTACAGAATTGCGGAACATTTTGAGAGAGTTTCAAATCTTTTCGAGATACAAAATTAATGAAGCTAAAACAAGGGCAATAGTGGTACATTATGTACCCACACACAAATTGGTTCAGCAGTACCCGTATTTATGGGGACATGATAAAAAAAGAAGTTATGTCTTACCATAATGTTCCATCTGAGTTGTTGATCTTCTTCCAGTCATCACTGATGAGATCGGTTCAGAGCCCTCGGAACCAAGTCGGCCTTATACCAAGCTTGCATGCACCAAAAACTCTCAAGCTAAGCTGTTACGCACAATGCCATTTGCTCAGTTACCTCAGATCGAGTTTGCATGCAACACAGAGAGAAAGAATAAGCCAGAGGCCAACTCTGCGCAGAAACCCTAATACACCACAAAGACCCAGAAGATCCGCCAGGAACCTTAGGAGGGGGTCGGTGGGAGTGTGTGATGACTGGAAGATCATCAACAACTCAGATGGAATGTTATGGTAAGACATAACTTCTTTAAATGAAGTTGTTAATCTTCTTCCTATTCATCACTGATGGGACCGAGTCCCCAGCTACTTGGAGAACCTGAATGGCCCTTATGGAAGAACATTCCTGAGAACCATTGAGCCAAAGGTCGCTCTTCCTCTGGAGATCAGATCCAATTTGTAATATGTAATAAAAGTATGGGGCTTAAGGAGGAGATGCAGAGGACAGGAAGAAATGGAAACAGATGATCCGCTGTGGCGACCCCTAACAGGAATAGCCGAAAGAAGATGATGATGATAGAAGTGTGGGGCTTAGCCCAAATGACAGCTGCACAAATGTCATCCATGGAGGCCCTAGAGTGGGAGGCAACAGATGCTGCAATAGCCCTAGTTGAGTCAGCTTTGATTTGGCCTGGCTTAGATCCCTCCGTAAGTGAATATGTGAAGGCGATACAATCCCGTAGCCATTTAGACTAAGTAACTTTTGATGCTGCACCTCCCACTCTAGGGCCTGCAAAGGAAATGTAAAGCTGGTCTGACTTGCGTAATGATTCAGTTCTGTCCAGATAAAAGCGTAATTGTCTATGAACATCCAGGGAATGTAGGCAGTATTCTCCCTTGTTCGAATAATTTAGGAAAATCACAGGGAGCTCAATGGACTGGTTAATGGAAAAGTCCAAAACCACTTTGGGGAGGAAGGGTGGGTTAGTTCGAAGTGATACTCTGTCCTTATGAAAGATCAAATAAGGGCTCGATACATAATGCTTGCAATTCCGTAATTCGTCTTGCTGAAGTTATAGCCACCAGGAATAAGGATTTCCAAGATAAGAATTTTAGATCACAGGTGGCAGCCAGCTCAAACGGGGGCAGAGAGAGAGCCTGCAGAACTCAGGTCAAATTCCATGCCTCCACCGGATGTCTGATCGAAGGCCTGCTGTGAAAAATACCGTTGCGGAAGGTCTTGCAAAGACGAGAGGAGATAAGTGGTACTCCTTCAGACCCGTTATGGTAGTTGGAAATAGCTGCTAGATGGACTCGAATGGTAGAAGCCGAGGCACCTTTGTTTAACAGCTCAGCCAAATAATAAAGAATAGTGGCTACGGGGGATGAGACCGGGTCTAGCTCCTGATTATGAGACAAAATAGAGAATCTTTTCCATTTATCCTTGTAAAGTTTTCTGGTGGATGGCTTATAAGAAGCCAAAATAATATCCCAGACAGGTGAAGAAAGGGTTTCTTGCCTGGCAACTAAAGGAAGTGGAGAAACCAAGCTGTCAGATTGAGGGTGGACAGATTCAGAGGAGTCAGCCCTTGTGGGTGAGAAACTAGGTCCTGACGAGTGTCTAGGATCCAAGGAGGTCATAACAGATGAGGTCGGAGGAAGGGAAACCACACTTGACGAGGCCAAAATGGAGCAATGAGAATCACTTTGCTTCTCAACTGAATCGCCTTCTGCAGAACAAGGGGAATCAGAGGAATCACAGGGTAAGCATAAAGGAGACCCGTGGGCCAATTGTGGACGACTAGAGTGTCTCTCGGTGTCTCACTGAGAGGGGGAAAGAGGGCAAAGTAGCTGCTGCATTTTGCATTTGAAGGGGAGGAGAAAAGGTTGCAGCATGGCTGGCCCCAGCAACTTAAAATTTCCGTCGCCACACTCGGGTTGAGAGACCACTCGTGTGGGTGAAGTATGCATCTGCTCAGTCTGTCCGCAATCACATTGGAGCTCCCCAGGATGTGCGTTGCAATCAGGAAGCATTTGGAAGCTATTGCCCACTGCCAGATTATCATGGCTTTGCGACAAAGGGGGTAAGACTTGGTCCCTCCCTGTTTATGTACCAGACCACGGACATGTTGTCCGACTGGACAGCAATCGTTCGGACAGAAGAAGTGGATGAAAAGCTTGCAACACCAACAGCACCGCTCTTAAGTCCAGGACAATGAAATGCAAATTGACCTCAACAACGGACCACGTGCCTTGGACTGACTTTCCCTGAAAATGCCCCCCCCCCCCCAAATCAGGGAAGCATCTGTGGTCACCATGGCGCTGGGTTGTGGAACCTGGAAGGGACGACACCAAAGATCTTCACCTGTACGCATCCACCAGAGGAGATCTTGTTTGCAAATGTTGGTGATGAGAATCTTTGAGTTCAGGGGGTGGGGGGGAGATTGGGCATCCACTGGGCCTGAAGGAGCCATTGTAGTAATCTCATGTGTAGTCTGGGTAAGGAGACTATGGGGATTGCTGCAGCCATAGATCCTAAGGCTTGAAGAATCTCCCTTGCAGACACCTTGCTTTGGCAGAGTATCACCGGAACTTGTGCCCCGAGTCTCTGAAGCCTATGGGGAGGAAAAGAAATTAGGCTTGACTGCGTGTTGAATATTGCCCCTATGTATTCCAGTTGTTGTGATGGATGATTTCTTCCAGTGTATGGTGATGCCTAATGACTCCGCTAGGGGCAAGGTGTAGCGGAAGGCCCTGACCAGGAGACGCTTGGTGGGAGTGGAGAGGAGCCAATCGTCTAGATATAAAAACACCTAGAATCCCTGAAGTCTCAAATGAGCTGTTACCACTGCCAGACATTTCGTGAACACTCTGGGGGCTGTCAAGAGATTGAAAGGCAGGGCTCTGAACTGGTAGTGATTGGCTCCCAGCCGGAAGCGAAGGAGGCTCCTGGAGCGCTTGTCCATCTTGATATGGTAATACGCATCCCGGAGATCTAATGAGCACATCCACACACACTCCTGCAGATAGGGGAGGATGGATTGAATCGTGACCATGTGTAACTTGGTCTGAACTACTGATTTATTTAGATGACCGAGATCTAGAATGGGCCTCCAGTCCCCCATTTTCTTTGGCACCAAAAAGAATCTCGAGTAGAACCCTGGTCAGCACTGATCTCAGGAGACCTTTTGGATGGCACATTTTTGAAGTAGCTTTCGTATCTCGGAAGCTGCCTCCTCCCTTTGACTGGGTGAAACATCGGGAAGGGATTTTGGAGGTCTTGGATAGGATACTAGTGGAATATGTAGCCTCTGGTAATGATTCTCTGCACCCACTAATCTTTCTTAATGGACAGCCAGGCAGCTTGGTGCAGAGAGAAAAGCGCCCCGACTGCTTCCAGAGGAAAGCAATCGGGCAGCGCCTCAGGAGCGCTGATATAGTCTACCTGAGAAGGAATCTCTGGAGCCCTGGTTCCAGGTACCCCCTCTGCCCCAAAAGGGACATCTTCCATTATTGAAACCCCCTCTGCCTCTGGAAGAGTCCTCACCATGTGCATCTCGGAAAGGACCTTGAGAGTTCTTGTGCCACATTTTTCCGCTCCTCCGGATCCTGGAGAATGAATGCTGAGGTTTGGAAAAGCGTAGGCTAACGGCAGACAAGGTCTTCCCGTCTTGCTCGCACCTGGCTAGTGTATCCTTGACCTTCGCACCAAACAGAGCAGAGAGCTCGATAGGCGCATTTAGAAAGGAAGACAGAGTCCGTGAGGTCACAGATGCTCATCCAGGCATGACGTCTCATGACTACGCCTGCACCCGCAGCTCTAGCTGCTCCTTCGGTTGTGTGCGCCAGCAACCTCATGGATGAATTAGATTTGGATTCTAGGATGGCAAGTTGGGAAGCAACCTTATCTCGTGCTCCATCCGATACTTGATCCACGAGGGTTCTGGAGAGTTCGGAGATAAGATCTCTCTGGAGCCTTGTAAAATGTGCCATAAAGTTCAGAGACCTAACCATGTAGGTCGCTGATGCAAGAACTCACTTCCCTAACCAGTCCACTGCCCGGGACTCCCTGTTGGTCGGGTGAGCAGCAGGACTCTCTTCTGGAAGGTCCTTTTTCGTGGCAGCCGCCACCACCATAGCGTGCACTGGCAAATATCTGGACCAATGGGGTTGATCCTCTGGAGGGGACAGAACTTTGTCTGATCTCCTGGGGATGGCCTCAATGGAATTGGGGTTCTTCCAAGCCCGCTGCACAATGAGTTTAACCAACTCATTGTCGAGGGGGGGGGGGGTTACCCAAGAAGCAGAGGGCCGAGAGCGAAAGGCCTGCAGGAATATGGATTCCTCTGAGGAAGGGGTTGAGGACTTCAAGATTTCCATGATGTCCTCAAAAGAGACATTGTCAGGGTGTGACCATGGGGACCCTTCTCCATCATCGTAGTCGGTATCCTCTGTGAGTGACTCCTTAGGGGAGTCAGTGTCTCCCCTCTTACACACCCATTTCCGAGGGGGTTCTTCGGTGGGAACATCCGAAGAAGACTCGAAAAGTAAAATGCCCTGAACAGGGGTCTCCTAAGCCTTGAGCTCTCGGAGTCCTGGGGGGGGGGTGGACTTTGACAGCTGCAGCTCAGAGGGAACTGGAGGAATAACCAACTGTGGAGGATTGCTGGCAGCAAGTGCCCTCTCCATCACCAGAAAGCAGGCCCACCTTAAGAGGAATGGGAGCCCGGAACCGGGGTCCCACCTCACTCCAGACGAACCGCCCCCGGGGACGGAGCTTCAATCAAGCTCAGAGCAATAGTCACCCTCTGCTCTGAAGTCGGGGCCGACATAACCCTCGGAACCAACATTGGGACCGGAGGCCCGACCCCCACGAATGAGATTGAGGAAGGGTGGGTTCTGACAGAACTGGTACCCAAAGGGATCTCGGAGCCTCAGACAGAGTTGTTGTCTGCACCGAGGAAGGAATTCCTCTAGTAAAAGTTGGATAGATGAGCCTTGGAACCGAGGGGTCCAAGAGAGGAGAGTTAGTAGGGGTAGCTGGAGATATAGACCCAAAGCCAGGAGTGGTATAGGGTCTAGGCAGAGTTGAGATTCCCCTAGCAGTCAGCAGCTGATCAAAAAGTTGCACCACATCCAATTCAAAAAGGCTCTTGGTGGATCTCACACCAATGCACCTGAAGGAGTCTAAGGCCGGTCCAAAAAGGGGCTGCAGGCTTGTCCGGCAAACGGGTCCACACTGGATGAGTATTGGGTCTGTGGTGCGTTGCAGAACGGCACCGATAATTCCGATTTTGCAACAGGTAATAATGGTATGGTCGGAGCCATGAACGGGCTCGGAGAAATCGTTATAGGAGTTGATGATAGGAATGGTTCAGAGAACATTGTCGGAACAGATAACTGGGTCGAAACGGGAAAAGTCGGTGCCGATAAAGATGTGGAAATACTGATCGGTATCGAAGACGTAATACTGGTCAGTATCAAAGATGTAATATTGGTCAGTATCGAAGACGTTGGCAGTGCCAAAATTGTCAGTGCGCCGACAAGGCTACCTCGGTAAACTTCAATGGAGCCGAGCTCGGAGCAGATGTGGTAGCCGGCACCAAGAGGCAGAACGGTGTTCAGACGATGACTTATGGACCTAGTGCTTGTGACCTTTACCTCTGTCACCAGCCGGTGAAGAGGGGTCTGATCGAGGACGTTTCTTATCCAAAGCAGGACAGGGTGAGACCTCTGTTGCAGAAATGGCCTCAGAGAAAGACGCAGCAAGGAGGCCCTTTAAAATAAGTTTGTTACGATGTTCATTCAGCGTCTGCTGACTGAAACTAGCACAGATATCACACATGGGTTTCACCAACAAATGCAGAACCCCCAAACAGTAAACACATTCCTCATGGAGGTCACTAATCGGCAGTTTCCCACTGCAAGAAGTGCAGTGTTTAAATCCCATAGTTCCCTTCTTTTCAGACATTCCAAACACTCTCGCACACAAGGGACAGAGAGGAAAGAGAGGAAATGGAGTACAGAAAAAGTAAATACCAACAATAGTAACAAGATACTGGAAAGGTAGAAACTTAGAAATACAAAGAAATTACCAACAATGGTAAGAGAGAAATACCTGTATGTAGAGCAGTAGCAATATAGAACAACAAGAACAAGTTATAAGGAAGAAAAAACTTTTTCAAACTATTAAATATTTACGAAAAAAGCACTTGGCTGGAGAGCTCTGTGAAACGCTGCTATATGGCTGTGCGGCAAACGAGATCTGAGGTAACTGAGCAAAGGGCATTGTGGGTAGCAGCTTAGCTTGAGAGATTTTGGTGCAGGCAAGCTTGGTACAAGGCCAACCTGGTTCCGAGGGCTCAGAACCGAACCCATCAGTGATGAATAGGAAGAAGATTAACAACTTCAGATTGAAGTATTTAGGAGTATGGATTAAAAATGATTCTGGTGTGGCAGCTAAGGATATGTGGGAAGAGACTAAACAAAAGAAAATACAAAAACTGAGAAAATGGAAGCTCTGTTATATGGATATGGATAGTCAGATACAAGCAGTCAAAACGTTTTTAGTCCCTTTAGTCTTGTACATAGGTCAGACATTTTTATCAACAGAAGAGAAGTTGTGGATAGCAATTAATAAAGATCTGAAGGAATTTATTTGGGAGGGGAAGACAGCAAGAGTCAAGTGGGATAAGTTGATTCTCCAGTATAACAGGGCAGATTGGGATTACCCAATTTGAAGGGTTATTACTGAGGAACACAGTTAAGTCCCCTATTACACAGCACAAGCAGAAAATTATAATTCAAAGTGGAAAAGGATGATGTTAAATGGGGGGAAGCTCAAGAAACAAGGAGAGACTGGGGTTGTGGATGTAGGCTTTTAAGGAGAATAACAATAACCATACAGAATATTATATCCATAAATTAGCACAAAGTATTCTGAGAACTAAGCCAACACGGGAATTAAGAAAAGAGATTCTGACGATAGGGATGACTGCAATTAGGGATATAGACAACAGGCAAGAGGGGGCTGGAATTTATTGGAGAAAACTAGCAAAGGAACCAGGGTACTGGGAGCAAATAACTAGAGAGGGAAAGGTAATAGAACAGGAAGAGGCCAATAAGTTATTTGGACTGCAGGTTAGAGACTGCCTTCTCTATCACGAATTAATATCAGAGTATAGGCAAAGAAAAAGAAATAGGGGGATCCTAAGCTAAAGTTCAGCACTGCTAGTGATTTTAGTAGAAACTAGAACAGAAGTTGCTATTAAAAAAGGAATAATTAGTAGAGCATACAAAATATTACATAACAATAAGAATCAATCAGAGGAGTTTAGAAAGGATTGGAAAGAGAGACTGGATAAGCAATTCACAAGGAAACAATGGGAGGATATATGTACGTCTCCCAAAATAACTATAGGAATCAATAAGAAGTCAAAAAAGACCAGGAAGAAGATCAAATATGCAATTCACAAAGAAACAACTAGAAGACACATGCATAGTTTCCAAATATGCAACAAAATCTAGAAGATTTAAGATTTTTGCTTGGAAATGTTTACACAGATATTTTTATACCCCAAGTAGATTCCAGAGAATTTTTCCTCAGGTAGACAGCAAATATTGGAGGAGTGACAGGGAAGAAAGAGGTACTTCGGAACTTATTTTCTAGAGTGCGGTCTTTAAGGATTCCCTGTGGGTTGCACTGTTGGAGATGCTGGGTGGGCGGAATGGTGTGATGACGGAGATGCTTATTCTGAGCTATGATACAGAATCACAATTGCCTAGACATGGTAAGGCCTTGCCGCGTCTAATTATGATGGTTGACAAGAAAAGCAATTACTAGAAAATGGAAATCAAAATCTAGACCAGCTATATTAAAAGTAATGAATATAGTAACAGAGATAAAAGAACTGGAACTAAGATATTTAGAAAAGGGTAGAAGCAAATTACATAGAAAAAAAATGGGAACTGTGGGAACAATACATGCATGGGAGAATGAGGTTTAAAATAAGGCAGAACTTAAATGAGCTATATAATGCTGGACTGAAAATGACTGGGTAGATTATACGTGACATACGATGCTTGCAATTATGACTGTGTTGGTGTGGTTTGTTTTCATTTAAATAAATATATGACTGCTTATGTCATCAGTGCTGGTTTAATAAAGCTGTTTCTTGCTTAAAAATGGGCAGGAATTGAATAATTATGTAATGCTGCTTAGGTTATATGACATGTGAAGTATAATGCTTGTAAATATTAATTTATTACAGTTTGATTACTTTTGTATATATGTAAATTTGCCTATGTCACAAGTGATAATTCAGTAAAGATGTGCTTAAAAAAAAAGAGAGACAGAGATAAACATATGCCAATGAGTCTTCTGATACGCCACTGGTAACGTTTTTGTTTTTAAAAGTGGCACCTGCTACTAGAACCACATTGGATTTGTCAGGCAAACAGTTAGATGTCCACTGCACAAGATAAGGATTCCTATTCCGATTTACAAGTCTAACAGTAATGTCTGTATGTGGAACAGTGTCAAAGGTCTTGGCCAGGTCTAGCTATACTATATGAATTGCATATCCACTATGCACTGCTTCAGTCAATTCTTCATATAAATTGATGAGGTTAAAGGAGCAGGACCTTCCTTTGACAAAGGCAAACTGATGAGAGTCCAGGGTTTCCAAGTCCAAATTAATGAAATCTCAGTTAATGCACTCCATAGCTTTATATATCAAGCTAGTCAGACTAATTGGTCTGCAGTTACCACAGTCCACAGTTGGGCCACACTTGTGTAATGGCATTACACTATTTTTCAGGTTTCAGGAATGCAACCAGGTGAGATGCTTAAATTAAAGAGGTTAAATATGGGGTTCTGATAGACCATATTTGTCACTGATAATCAGCAACCATATATGTTGTCAGGGCCCATGGATGAAGTATTCTTAGTTTTTGAAAGGCCAGAGAGAACATGTTCCAAAGTAATTAAGGGGATGGCTTGGATTGTGGAACCTATGGGGCTACTGTACCTGATGTCGGAGTAAAGTCTGCGCTAAATTTGTTACCTAGGGTATTGGATATTTCTTCTGGGTTAGAGTGTAGTATTACTGTGGACTAGCTCTGCAAACTGTTCGGTGTTGGTTCTTAACTTCCTGACGTACTTAAAGAAATATTTGCAGTAATTTTTGTTTGGTGGATATTTTAAGTTCATACTCAGCTTTGAGCTTCCTAATAGTCCCGTTAAACCCTTTGTGAGTTTAAGTGTGCTCTTCAGGTAGGTAGCATGAGACCTCTTATAAGCATTAAGGCATTTATTTTTCTTGTTACATAATTTATTTTTGTGTGTATTCCACCACAGAGATTTGTTTTTAAAACTTCTCATTAAATTTGTTGCAGACAAGGACTGCTTTATCAATACAACTATTGAAGTAGAAGTCAGAGGGTACATGCAGAAGCTTTGGCAATGGGATCATTCACAGGAGTATTATAGCAGAATTTATTTAAGTCATCAAATAACTAAAGAAGGTTTGCTTTTGAGAAGTCCCTAATCACAGAGATATTTACATGGGAGGTACCGCCAGTTTTAAAGGAAAAGGTCACTACATTATGGTCTGATTTAACAAGGCATGATGATACATATGGAGATGTGCAAGACTTGGCCATATTTGCAAGGACTGGATCCAGGATATTGGGATCTCTGGTAGTCTGGGTAACTATCTATGAAAGAGAGTAAGCATTTATAATGTCAAAGAAGCATTTGGCAAGTCAACCACTGACAATGTAGGTCAGCTAGTTTATTGACGGGTAGTTCTTCTCGTACTTGGGTACTGGAAAAAAAGTTGTTTCACCTCCCGAACTAACGTACCTCTTTCCTCTAATCTTCTGAAGACCTCTGCCAAAGAACTCCCCACAAAAAATTCTTACTCTAAGGAGATACTGACATCTTTCAGAAAACATCATAAGCTGATTTTATTGAATGTTTTTTGACATGAAATAGAACATAACAAATTTTGATAAGGATGTATTAGTTTCTGAAGCAGAAAGATTGGAAATTGAGTGTTCTATCTTGGGAAATATAGAAAGGAGGTACTTCACCATATGGGTCAGGCACCAGACTGCCCTGAAAACAAGAGTGTAAGAAGCATACACCTTCTTCCCATATCTATAAAATAACCTGATCTCCTTCTTGCTGGGGACAGGATTGCAAAAGGCCAAAGGCTTAGACTTACTACACCTGTTGATATAAATCACAACAGGGTCAGCTAAGTTACTCCTAACAAGATATTTAACGGAACCAGGTACCTTATACAGCATGTCAAGCTTTGCAGGTGCAGAAGTCTGAGAATATGAAGCAGCACATGCTGAATTAAAGGCATTGTCTACTGCGGCAAGAGCCAGGGCAATAGCTAGGTGGTTTTGGGAAATCCAGACTCAAGAGATCATAGCATCTTTTCTGTGTGTCTAAAAAGGACAGTTATGTAAGTAAACTTACTATAACAGCAGATGTTTGAATGATCACTGCTGCAGTAGCCTTAGCTATATGGGTTATATCCGGCATAAGCTAGGACAGCCGGCCAGCTTCCAAAGCTTCAGGGTACTTCCTTGTGTTCAAAGCATTAATCCGCTTCAGCTGACAGGTTTGGATGGCCAGTCCTTCAGACATTTCATGTCAAAGGACAGAGGTTGGCTAAGGAAAAGAAAAAAATACATGTCCACACCCTTGCATAAAAAAACATACAAAAAACAACAGGGATGGAGGGAGGGAACAGTTACAGTAATAGCAATAATTTGCCTTATGCAACATTAGTATGTTTTTATATTGATCACTACTGCAGTAGTCTTTGCTGTATATGAAAGTTATGTACTTACCATAATGCTAGATACATGTTGTCTTTGTTTTTGCCTGGTTCAACCTTTGTGTTATCGGATCTGACTGGATACAACCTTGACACATTTGTAGAAGCTTGGATCCAAGAATATGACTACTCAACCCACAATTCCCTCAGTTCACCAGAGTACATCAGATCAAGTTTGCATGTTTCTAATTATAAGATTTTGTCCAATAAAAACTATACAGGCCTACTTGACATTACTGACAATGATAAACCCATGAAGAACAGCAAGAAAAAGGCTATGCAAGAGAAAGCCCCTGGTCAGGTCCAACCATTTGACCAGGACCTTAAAATGACAATTTAGGCTGAGGGGGCAAAGTGAGGGATGCTGAACCAGATAAAAACAAGACAACACAGATTTAGCATTGTGTAAGTACATAACTTCTGCATCTGTTGTCTGTTTGTCCAATTCCACCTTTGGGGCATACTCCCAAACTACAGAAAACCTGGGTGGAATCAAGGAAGGATGCTTCTGAGTATGGAGGTGACAAAGGAAGTACAACAGTTCGACTGTACATCCAGCTAAGTATGAACAGTAGACCATCTGCCTGCTGTACAAATCTCAAACACGAATCCTACCCATAAAGGCAGTGGAGACAGCTACTGTAGTGGTAGAAAAAGAAGTAATGTTCTTACCATAACGTTCCATGTGAGTTGTTCATCTCACTTTTGTTCTTACACGTGGGTACGGAGCCGATCCATCCGCTCCAAGTCAGCCGCTTTCCAAGCTCAAGATCTTTCAGTAGCTCGAGGCACAGCACCTATCCCATGATGCTCTCTGACTAACCCTCAGATCTA
This sequence comes from Protopterus annectens, assembly GCF_019279795.1. NCBI lineage: Eukaryota > Metazoa > Chordata > Ceratodontiformes > Protopteridae > Protopterus > Protopterus annectens. The sequence goes on along the minus strand of NC_056748.1, from coordinate 906,060,107 downwards.
GTTTGCTGAATCCAGCAACAAAGGAACAGCCTAACATACCCTAAATGTCAATATGTGTATATATAAAAAACATACATGTACAGTTAACCACAGGAAGAAAGTCTGGTAGAAGAAAAAGACAGTAGACAAACCCAACCAGACCTCCAGTCATAACCGGTCAAGAACCCGGAGGAGGATGGATGGTGGGAAATATATGAACAAAGGCGAGATTAACTCACATGGAACGTTATGGTAAGAACATAACTTCTTTATGTGAAGTTGTTCAATCTCGCCATTTGTTCTTACACATAGGTAGCGTCCCAAGCACCCAAACCCTGGGTGGCTCACGGGAGTACATTCCTGAGAACAGTGGAACCAAAGGAAGCCCTGTCCCTGGAGGCCCTGTCCACTTTGTAATGAGTGACAAACGTATGTGGTTTTGACCAAGTGGCAGCTGCACAAATGGTGTCCAAAGGCAAATGAGCTGCGTGAGCTAGAGATGTGGATACCGCCCCTAATGGAATGAGCTTTCACCTTGTACTCTAAGGTCTGATTAATTGGAGTATACAAACTTTATGCAATCTGATAACCATTTAGACAAGGTAACTTTAGACACAGATAGCCCTTTTTTTGTCATCAGGTGGGGTGGGTAAAAAACTTTCTTACACTGTGAAGGATACCAATGAGGAAGAGAAAAGGCAAACACTTCTAAAAAAGTACAGTTTTGTACCAACCATAAATGTAGATGCTCGAGTGCTAATACAGCTGCAGTCATAACAGATGGGTTCTCCTGCTGTCAGGCGGGTCCTCTGTCAGCCGAATTCCAAAGTCTAGGTCCGGCGTCGGTTGTCGTCGCTTCTTCCCTGATGTCAATGTGACAGGGGTATAAAAGAACCATCCGACGCCATTTTCTTCAGTTTTTCTTGCCCCAGATGTCAGGTGCCCCCAGAAGGAAGGCAATACATAAATTTATGTAATAATGCAATGCAATATAATCAAAAAACAGTAGTTGCAGGCAAATACACCATAAATGAATACCCCAATCAGGTTGTATGAGGAGGTGTTAGCCAATAGGCCTGTTCCAAGAGGGGAAGGAGGGAGGGAAACCTGGACTGCAGCTGTATTAGCACTCGAACATCTACGTTTATGGTAGGTACAAAACTGTACTATGTTCATCGTGCATACAGCTGCAGTCATAACAGATGGGTAGAATCCCAAAGCTAAAAAAGGGGTGGTAGGCACTAGGTGGAACTAGGAGGAGCCAGGATGCCCTGCAAGACTGCAGTGGCAAAGCCTGCTCTAGTTTTGGAGTATAATGGTAGGTGGTAGTGCTTGGAGAAGGTATGCACAGAACTCCAAGTGGCTGCTTCCAAAATATCTTTGATAGGAATTCCTCTGAGGAAAGTTGCAGAGGTAGCTATGGCCCTTGTGCAGTGAGATCTGATGCCTGCAGGCACAGTTTTACCATGAAAAGAGTAACAAAAGCGTATGCAGTGGGATATCCATTTAAAGATTGTCTGTTTGGAAATTGGCTTCCCTTGAGCTCCTATAGCATAGGACACAGAGTTGTTCTGATTTTCTGAAAGGCTTTGTTCTGTCCAAATAATAACGCAGCCGTCTGTCGATGTCCAAGGAATGTAGTAGTCTCTCCCCTTTGTTTTGAGGATTAGGGTAAAAGGTAGGTAAATGGATAGCCTGATTCAAAGCTACCCTGGATACCACCTTTGGTATAAAGGACGGATTGGTTCGTAAGGAAACTCTGTCCTGATGGAAAATGATGAAAAGCTGCACAGCCATGAGGGCTTGTAGTTCCGATACCCTGCGAGCTGAGGTGATAGCCAGAAGGAAGGCTGTTTTCCAGGACAAATATTGCTAATCTGTTGAGGCAGCTGGCTCAAAAGGAGGCAAGGTCAGCTTTTCTAGAATGAAATTGAGGTCCCAAGCAGGTATTGGTTGTTTCCTTGGGGGGTTTATATTCTTAGCCCCTCTGAGGAACTGTCTTAAGAGGGGGTGAGAGAATAAAGGAGAATCAGTGTTGTATTCTGCAGAAATGGCTGAGGCATGGATTTTGATGGAGGAGAATGAAAGTCCACTGCTTAGCAGCTCAGCTAGATACTGTAATATTTGAGTTAAATTCAGTATTCCAGGATTCTGGCCCTTTTTCTCATTCCAGGCACAAAACCGTTTCCATTTTGCAGAGTAAGCTTTTCTAGTAGATGGCCTTCTGGCCTCCAGAATGACATCCTGCACCTCCTTGGAGAGTAGGGTCTGTTGTGAAGTTAAGGAATCTTCCATGCGGCCAGATTGAGTGTTTTCAGCTGACTGTGAAGAGTTTTGAAGCTGTGCTGAGTCAAAAGAAGAGGCATTAGAGGTAGGGTCCATGGTGGGGAATGCGTCAGGCTCCTCAGGAGTGGGTACCAGTGCGGTCTTGGCCAGTCTGGAGCAAAGAGAATCATCTTTGGTCTGTCTGCTCTGGTTTTTAATAGAACTTTGAGCAGCAGAGGAAGAGGTGGAAAGGCATAAACTGTCATTGTTGTCCAACTGAAAGAGAGAGCGTCCACTCTCCTGGCCTGTGGATGAAAAGTCCTTGAGCAGAATTTTGTCAATTGGCGATTTTTGTGGGAGGCAAAGAGATCTATGTCTGGCCCTCCCCATGCTTGAATTATCTCTGTAAAAACTTGAGGATGCAACCTCCATTCGTGTGGATCTGTCATATTTCTACTTATGTTGTCTGCCAGCATGTTTTCCTTGCCTGGCAAGTACTGTGCTTGAAGTTCGATTTGTAATTCCAGAGCCATGTTCCAAAGTGACATGGCCAGCCAGCATAGGGGGTATGAATGGGCTCCTCCCTGTTTGTTTATGTACCACATTACTGTGGTGTTGTCTGTCCTTATCAATAGTTGACCTGGATGCAGAAGGTCTTTGAAAGCTATAATAGCATTTTTTACTGCTAGCATTTCCTTTTGATTGATGTGTAGGTGCTTTTCTTTTTGGGACCATTTGCCCTGAATGCACCGATCTGTCATGTGCGCCCCCAGGCGTAGTCCGAGGCGTCTGTTGTGATGACTTGATTTGCTTGAGGCTTGCAGAATGGGAGACCTGTGTTTCTTTGTCATGCTTGAGCCCACCACAGAAATTCCTTTTGAAGACATGGAATCAGTGGTATTATTGTTTCCAAACTGTGGCTGTGTTGAGACCATAGGTTTTTCAGGTACCATTGAAGTTTCCTCACATGCAGCTTTGTACATGGGATTAGTAGGATGCAAGATGCCATGAATCCCAGAGCCTGCAGGATTTTCCTTGCAGTCAGCCTGGTGAAATTTGCTAGTTTTCTGAAGTATTGAGTTAGTTGCCCCTGTTTCTCTGGCATGAGGTAGGCCATCTGGGTGTTTGTGTCCAAGTTGGCACCCAGGAAAATTATTTTTTGAGAGGGTATTAGCCTTGATTTCTTTTTGTTGACTGTGTAGCCCAGAGAATTCAACAACATTATTACAAAAGCCAGATGTTTCAGAAGTATGTGCTTGCTGTCCGCTTGGATCAGGCAGTCGTCCAAATATGGGTATATTTGTATCCCTTGAAGTCTGCAGAAGGCAATTACTGATGCCAGGCATTTCGTGAATACTCTGGGCGTAGTACATAACCCAAAGGGCAATGCAGAGAATTGATAATGGGTTGAACCTGCAAGAAATCTGAGGTATCTTCTGCAATCTTGTCTGATTGGGACATGCAGGTATGCCTCCTTGAGGTCCAATGTTACCAGCCAAGACTCCTTGCCCAGCATGGGAAGAAGCTGCTGTAATGTGAGCATCTTGAATTTTGGCACAAGTAAAAATGTGTTTAGGATTGATAGGTCCAAAATAGGTCTCCAATCTTTTCCCTTCCTTGGTACCAGGAATAGTCTGGAATAAAAACCTTGACCTTGTTCTTGTGTAGGTACTTCTTGAATAGCTTTCATGTCCATAAGATCTGAAATTTGTCTTTGTGCCTCTGCCCTTTGATTGTGTGGCAGGTTTGGCATGCCTCTCATTTTTGGAAGGGTGTGAAAATGGAATCTGTAGCCTCTGTTTATAATGTCCAGGATCCATTTGTCTTTTGTGACAATATGCCAATTTTTCGAAAATAATGCCAGTTTTCCGCCTAAAGGTGCTACCATTTGAGCCTTGCTTGGCATGCAAAGGGGAAAGTCATTGGGTTTGCTTTCTGAATGGCTGTGAACTATCCTCACCACCTCTTTGTGTAGGAGCTTGCCATTGTCTGCCTCTAAACGATCCTTGAGATTGTCCTCTGCCCCTCGGGCGCCTGTATCTACCTCTTTGGGGTCTGTCCGTGGCTGGAAAGGACTAATTTTTGGAAGGCCAATTTCTACTGAAACGTGGAGGTTGTACCTGTAGGAAATCTTTCACTGTTTGCATTGATTTAGCCTTTTCCACCATTTTCTTTAATACCCCCTCAGCTTTAATACCAAATAATACATCTTTTTGTAGAGGGGCATCTAGTAATTTAGCTTTGACATGATCTGGTAAGGTTTGCTCCTTGAGCCAGGCATGTCTACGTATGACTGATCCTGTAACAGCAGCTCTACAAGAGGTCTCTAGAGCATCAAAACCACATTGCAAGGTATGTTTACCCACTTGTTCTGCACTATGCATCAAATCCTGCAACTCCTTCAAGTCTGGTTGTTCAGGTTGTGACATTTTGCTTCTCAACTGTGATAACAGAAACTGTTGGTACTTTAACATATGGAACTGGCAGTTTAATGCCCTCATGGTTAAGGTGGCCGAGGTGTATACCTTTTTTCCCCACCTTTCTAAAGCTCTGGAATCTCTCTCTGAAGGTAATGGATTTTTAGCAGTGGAGGCCTTAATTCCCTTGGGGCCCTGTGAGATAGTTTCTGGGTCAGCCGCATGGCTTTTGCATAAGTATTGGTGTGAGTCAGGAACCCGGTAGTACCTGTCAGGCTTGACTGGGGCTGGAGGTAAAGAGTCTGGGTTAAGGCAGGCCTCCGAATACACATCATCTAGAATGTCTAAGACAGGAGGTATAGCCAGAGGCCTGTGCTGAGGGAGCAAGAGAAAATCCCTAAGCCTTTTCTTGGACTCTGAGTACTTTTGGCCTTCCCAGTGGAAGTGTTCCCTCAAGGTATGCAAGGTTTCCCCAAAAGAGTAATCCTCAGGGGGGGAGACAGAGGGAATGGACTCCTCTGCATCAGAATCTTCAAAAGGGGAGTATGAATGTTTTTGTTCATCAGAGTGGTCTGAAATAATGGAGGCCTGGTCCGAGGAGGGGGATTCTTCCTCCACTCTGGGCCTTTTGTCCGGGGGGGGTTGAGAACCCCTGATAAGAGTAATCAAATCCTCAGCCATTCTGAGCATCTGTTTTTTAGGCATGGGGCCTGTAGAAGGGCCCTGTAGAGCTTGTCTCTTAGAATGCATGGCTGCTTTAGACTTAGTGAAAGCCTTGATGGAAAAAGAAGAGGAAGGCCTGAAGAAACCTTGAGAGGTGGCAGACCTGTCTAAACTCTGAGTTTCACCGCCTAGAGTGGCTTCGATATCGGTAGTCGGGGTGTGGGCCGAGGAGCCTGCGACCTCGGGTACAGTAGACACCGCCAATGAAGTGTCGCTGGTAGTCAGAAGCTGCGTAGGCGCCTCACTGAGAACCGGACCACCTGAAGTCGGCTTTGGCATGGTGTCGGTAGAAGCCGCGGACCTCGTATGTCGGTCCTTATCTTTGCGTCTTTTACTCAAAACTGGAGTCGGAGTATCCGACGACATAATGCAATAAAATTTTTTGCCAAAATAATGTTGGGCGAACACCGCCCGACGCTTAATGGTGCGTCTGTAGAATGTAGCACAAAAACGACAGGCCGAGACGTCGTGGTCTGGGCCTAAGCAAGGAATGCAGAGGGAATGAAAATCCTTATGCGGTATTTGCTCCCCACATGAAATACAATTATTAACTTTGTCTGACATCGGTCTGAGGCAAGAAAAGTTTCTCCAACGGGGTACTTAGCTTTCAAGAAGACTTCGGTTGCAAAATTTTCGTAAAATGTTCGTAATCTCAGGAGCTGGCCGACCGGCACTTGTGAACTGCTTCTGCTTCAGGCACCGCGCGGCAAGAAAGACTGAAGAAAATGGCGTCAGCTGGTTCTTTTATACCCCTGTCGCATTGACGTCAGGGAAGAAGCGATGACAACCAACGCCGGACCTAGACTTTGGAATTCGGCCGACCGAGGACCTGCCTGACGGCAGGAGAACCCATCTGTTATGACTGCAGCTGTATGCACGATGAACATCTCCTGATGTCCACCACGGCAGTAAAACTTAATAGTAAAATCAAAACATCAATGAAAAGAATATAACATAAAATAAGCAGTTCTCAGTCTTTCGATAAGCACTTTCGGCAAATAAGCATTCCTCAGATTGTATAAAAAGGACTGTTCAGCTTTTGCATTTATAAGGCATCACAGCCATTCCTCATTTGGTTCTCTGACACGCCCTTGTTGCAAACCAAAAGGAGGCCAGCTAGCAGAGAGGTATAATTTCCTTCATTGTAATTAAAGGGGCAGTGCTTCTCTTTACTATAGGATTGTATATGAGAAAACTAATAGCTATGGATGTGAATACATTATATGAATGAAGCAACATTCAAGTAAACTTGCTAATCATATTCCTTCTATTCTTAAGTGCAGTTTTTAATGGCACAATAGTATTCAAGCCTGGTGATCTGTTTGTTCTTAAATTAATTATCCAGCATGTTTCCCTTAGCTCTGTGCGATTATGAACATCACCTCCTCTTGTGGTCTGACAGACTGCCTCTATGGCCTTAAATACAAAGTAATGAGAAGGATACTGTGCTACGTGGGCTGCTAAGGCATTATTGGGATCTTTCTGTTTGATGTCCCTCAAATGTCTGTGGATACGTTCCTTAAGACGTTGATCTGTTTTGCCAACATAGAAAGCACTACATTGGCAGCAAGTTGCCAAGTATATGATGTGGGAACTAGTACAATCAGCATAGACATTAAAATTGTACTGTTGCCTGGAGTATGGATGTACAAAAACATTGGAGCTGTCAATGGAGTTGCAAGCTTTGCATCTTAAGCACTTGAAAGTGCCCTTTCTATTAGAATTGGGCCTATTTCTTTCAAATCCATCTTTGTTGCAAATGAGACGTTTCAAATTCTTCTTATTCTAGTATAGGAATCTGGGCTGTTCACCTACAATGTCTCTTATTTTGTCATCAGTTGTCAATACGGCCAAAACTTCCTAATAACTTCACATACTTGCTTATTGTCAGCAGTGTATGTTAAACATTTAAGTTGCTGTGATTGAGTTTTAGGATCCAGGCTCTCATGATGACTCAATGTGGGTTCAGAGAAGTAGGGACGTCCCTTTCCTCTCCTTAATTCCTGTGGATCGTGCTTCAATCTTAAATTCTTTCTTTTATAGGATCTTTTACTTAAATGTGTCTCAATATTTCTCTGTTCTGCTACAAAGTCTTCATTCTCAGTACATAATCTTGAGGTTCTTAAGATCTGATTCTCAAAGATGTTATCAAAAATATGTCCTGGGTGCATACTCCCCCTGTGCAGATAATGATTTCTCCAGGTTTCTTTTTTTATGAATTCCTGTACTGATACCTCTATCAAGATGCAGATGAATCTTTACATCCAGAAATTCTATGGTCTCCGAAGAATGTTTAACCACAAACTCTAGAAAATCAGTGCTCTCGTTGATAAAGTTGACAAAAAGGTCCAATTGTGTAAAGCTGCCTCTCCAAAGGATAAAGACATCATCCACAAAACGGCCGTAGTACACTAGATATTATTTCCAAGTGCTGGGTATCAGTTCATTATGTTCCCACTCAACCAGAACCAAATTAGAGTAACTATTTGCACATGGGGTGCCCATAGCCAAACCCCATGTCTGCAAATAGAAAGAATCCCCATACATAAAGATGTTATTTTCCAATACAAGTTCCAGCAAGGAACATATTGGTTCTACTTCCATGCTGTTCCTTGCTAGGAAAGATCTTATTGCCTGTAGACCATAGTCATTCGGAATCACCGTAAACAAACTCTTGATTTCCATTGTCACTAGTAATAAATCTTCATATTTCTTGAGGTCCTTAGTAACTAAAAAGAGTTTTTCCAGAAAATCTCCTGAGTCCTTCAATACAGTTCCTACTAGTGGCAGGGCCTTCTTTAATTCATTCTCCAAGTACATGGAAACAGGTTCAGTTACCCACCCCTTACCAGAAACTATGGGGTAGGGGTGGGTCAACTGGATCCTTGTGAATTTTGGGGAGTCCGCTGATGTATGGAAACATAGGTTTAGGGCGATCAAAGAACTCGTATAGTTCTTGTGAGATATTTGCCTCTATCAAAAGATCATATAGATGGCTACGAAAACGATCCACCTTAGTCGTAGCTTCACTGCAACTTAATCTCTTATATATAACTGAACCTGTTTCCATGTACGTGCAGAATGAATTAAAGAAGGCCCTGCCACTAGCAGGAACTGTATTGAAGGACTCAGGAGATTTTCTGGAAAAACTCTTTTTAGTTACTAAGGACCTCAAGAAATATGAAGATTTGTTACTAGTGACAATGGGCATCAAGAGTTTGCTTACGGTGATTCCGAATGAGTATGGTCTACAGGCAATAAGATCTTTCCTAACAAGGAACAGTATGGAAGAATAAATAATATGTTCCTTGCTGGAACTTGTATTGGAAAATAACATCTTTATGTATGGGGATTCTTTCTATTTGCAGACATGGGGTGTGGCTATGGGCACCCCATGTGCAAATAGTTACTCTAATTTGGTTCTGGCTGAGTGGGAACATAATGAACTGATACCCAGCACTTGGAAACAATATCTAGTGTACTACGGCCATTTTGTGGATGATGTCTTTATCCTTTGGAGAGGCAGCTCTACACAATTGGACCTTTTTGTCAACTTTATCAACGAGAGCACTGATTTTCTAGAGTTTGTGGTTAAACATTCTTCGGAGACCATAGAATTTCTGGATGTAAAGATTCATCTGCATCCTGACAGAGGTATCAGTACAGGAATTCATAAAAAAGAAACCTGGAGAAATCATTATCTGCATAGGGGGAGTATGCACCCGGGACACATTTCCTGATAACATCTTTGAGAATCAGATCTTAAGAACCTCAAGATTATGTACTGAGAATGAAGATTTTGTAGCAGAACAGAGAAATATTGAGACACATTTAAGTAAAAGATCCTATAAAAGAAAGAATTTAAGATTGAAGCACGATCCACAGGAATTAAGGAGAGGAAAGGGATGTCCCTACTTCTCTGAACCCACATCGAGTCATCATGAGAGCCTGGATCCTAAAACTCAATCACAGCAACTTAAATGTTTGTTAACATACACTGCTGACAATAAGCAAGTATGTGAAGTTATTACGAAGTTTTGGCCGGTATTGACAACTGATGACAAAATCAGAGACATTGTAAGTGAACAGCCCAGATTCCTATACAAGAATAAGAAGAATTTGAAACGTCTCATTTGCAACAAAGATGGATTTGAAAGAAATAGACCCAAATTCTAATAGAAAGGGCACTTTCAAGTGTTTAAGATGCAAAGCTTGCAACTCCATTGACAGCTCCAATGTTTTTGTACATCCATACTCCAGGCAACAGTACAATTTTAATGTCTATGCTGATTGTACTAGTTACCACATCATATACTTAGCAACTTGCTGCCAATGTAGTGCTTTCTATGTTGGCAAAACAGATCAACGTCTTAAGGAACGGATCCTCAGACATTTGAGGGACATCAAACAGAAAGATCCCAATAATGCCTTAGCAGCCCACGTAGCACAGTATCCTTCTCATTACTTTGTATTTAAGGCCATAGAGGCAGTCTGTCAGACCACAAGAGGAGGTGATGTTCATAATCGCACAGAGCTAAGGGAAACATGCTGGATAATTAATTTAATAGCAAACAGATCACCAGGCTTGAACACTATTGTGCCATTAAAACCTGCACTTAAGAATAGAAGGAATATGATTAGCAAGTTTACTTGAATGTTGCTTCATTCATATAATGTATTCACATCCATAGCTATTAGTTTTCTCATATACAATCCTATAGTAAAGAGAAGCACTGCCCCTTTAATTACAATGAAGGAAATTATACCTCTCTGCTAGCCGGCCTCCTTTTGGTTTGCAACAAGGGCGTGTCAGAGAACTAAATGAGGAATTGCTGTGATGCCTTATAAATACAAAAGCTGAACAGTCCTTTTTATACGATCTGAGGAAGGCTTATTTGCCAAAAGCGCTCATCGGAAGACTGAGGACTGCTTATTTTATGTTATATTCTTTTCATTAAAGTTTTGATTTTACTATTACATTTTACTACCGTGGTGGACATGAGGAGTTTTTAGTAGTATTTTTTGTTATCAGCGTAGGAGACAAAAAGCTGTTCAGATTTTCTAAAATCCTTTGTTCTGTCCAAGTAAAATCTCAACGGTCTGTGGACATCAAGTTTATGTAGCATATACTCCATTTTGTTACAATGATGTCTGAAAAAAGTCGGCAACTCAATAGACTAATTCAGATTAGTTTCGGAGCAGACCTTCGGAAGAAAAGAGGGATTTGTCCTGAGAGACACACTATCAGGAAAAAATACCAAGTAAGGGGGACTAATAGAAAGAGCTTGAAGTTCAGTAATTCTACGAGCTGAAGTAATAGCCACCAAAAATAATGTTTTCCAAGATATGAACTTCAAGAGGCAAGAGGATGCAGGCTCAAAGGGGGGAAGCATCAGCTGAGATAATATAAAATTTAGGTTCCATGGTGCAACTGGTTGTCTGATGGGTGGCCTTAGGTGATGAATCCCTTTCAAAAAGGCTTTACATAATCTGTGTGACATAAGATTAGATCCTTCAATCTCCAAGTGAAAATTAGATATAGCGGCCAAGTGAACTCCAACAGTGGTCACTGCAGCACCTTACTGAAAAATCGTTGCGAGACATTCCAGAACCATATCAAGAGGGGCAACATAGGGATCAATATCGCACTGAGAGGCCCAGTAAACAAAATGTTTTCATTTACTACTGTACAGTTTCCTAGTGGAGACTTTATGAGAGGAAACCAGAATATGTTGAACTTTGGAAGAAAGATTATATGACCTGGCTAGGCTGGGAAGTGGAGCAGCCAAGCTGTCAGTTTGAGATACTGAAGAGAGGGGTGAAGAACTCCTGATGAATGCATCAGAGGGTCTGGCACTGGGTCTAGAAACCAAGGCTCTTCCAGTTGATATTGATGAAGAAATGGGGAACCATATCTGCAGAGGCCAAAAAAGGGCTATCAGAATAACTTGTCCTTCCAGAGCCCTTTGCTTTCATCAAGAATCTGGGAATCAGTGGGGTTGGAGGAAAGGCATACAGGAGACCCGAGGGCCAATCGTGCACAAGTGAATCCCTGGGACTGTCCCCCAGTGGAGGGTTGAGGGCAAAGTAGCTTCTGCATTTGGCATTCATCGGACATGCAAAAAGGTCACAGCAAGGCTGGCCGCATCTGCGGAATATCCTTTCTGCCACATTTTGCTTGAGGGACCACTAGTGGGTAACAGAATCGCTCTGCTCAGTTTGTCCGCTATCACGTTGGATTTCCCCGGGATGTGCATTGCTAACAAAAAGCGCCCGGTGGACACAGCCCACTTCCAAATCTTTAAAGCTTCTCGGCATAAGGAGTAAGATTTGGTTCCCCCCTGTTTGTTGATGTACCAGACTACCGACATGTTGTCTGTCTGAATCACAATCGTCCCCTGAGGTAGAGAGCCGTGAAAGTGCTGCAACGCTAAAAGCACAGCTCTCAACTCCAGGAAACTGATGTGCAAATCACATTCTATCTCTGACCAGGTGCCTTTGGCAGTCTTTCCCTGAAAAAGCCCCCCCCCCCAATCACGGAAGCGTCAGTGGTCACCGTGGCTACTGGATGATAAACAGTCGCCCTACTGTCACCTGGTGGCTGTTCAACCACCAGAGAAGGTCTCTCTTGCAAGCATCTGTCAACAGAATCTTGAATGACATCAGGAGCTGTTGGTAGGACCACTGGATGATAAGCAACCACTGGAGTATCCGCATATGCATCTGGCCCAGAGGTACTGCTATGAGGGAAGTTGCCATTGTGCCTAAGAGTTTTAACATCTGAGAAGCAGGTACTTTCTTTTCTTGTAGCAAGCATGACACCTGATTTCTTAGAGAGGTGACGCTTTCTAGAGGTAATTCGACCAGGGCGGTGGTGGTGTCTAGGTCTGCTTGGATAAATGAGATATGCTGCGATGGTAAAGCAAATTTTTCGAAATTTATGGTTATTCCTAGCCGAGGACAGAGATTGATTGTATGATCCCTGGACTGAATGAGTTGATGCCTGGTGGCGGCAGACAGGAGCCAGCCATCCAGATACGGAAACAACCCGAATCCTAAATGCCTCAGGTGAACAGTAACTACTGCCAATTAATTTGAACCCACTGGGGGCTGTAGTGAGACCAAAGGGCAGAGCTCGAAATTGGTAATGACTGGCCCCTAGCCGGAAACACAGGTGATCTCTGGATGGTCTGGCCATTTTGATGTGGTAGTATGCATCCTTGAGATCAAAAGAGCACATCCAATCGCCCATTCCTAGGAATGGGAGTATCGATTGAAGCGTAACTATCCGGAACGTCTCCTTCTTTATGAACATATTGAGTTTGCTGAGGTCTAAAATGGGCCTTTAGTCCCCTGTTTTCTTTGGAAGTAAAAAAGAATCTGGAGTAAGTTCCGGATCCTATCTGGTCTGTCGGGACTGGTTAGATGTCTCTTTTTTTCTAGCGGGTTTTGGATTTCTGTGACTGCTCAATTCCTCAGACTATGTGGAACATCTGGGATTCTTTTTGTGGGTAACCCGGGTTCTACAAAGGGAATGAGGTAGCCTCTGGTAACTATGTTTTGTACCCAAGAATCTAATGTAATTCCTAGCCAGGCTTCTGGGTACAAAGCCAAGCGACACCCGACTGCCTCCAGAGTAGGCCAGTCGGGCCTCCTCTCAGGAGCACTGATAGGGCATGCCAGGAAACTGCTCCCTGTCACCCTGGTTCTGCGGACCTCCTCTGCCGCCAAAGCGGCGTCTTCCATTATTGCCCCTTCCTCTGCTCCTGAAGGGGGGTTCACTACGTGTGTTCTGGAAAGCTCCTTGGGTCTTCCGGAACCACATTTTTCCACCTCTTTGCCCTTTTGGGTATGGTCTATTAGGGGTGGAAAAACGGACTCCTACGGCAGATAGAGTCTTTCCTTCCTGCTCACACCTAGTGAGGGTCTCCTTGACTTTAGGCCCAAACACTGAAGAGCCATCAAATGGGGTATTGACAAAGGAAGACTTGAAGGCTTCCGCAAAGAAGCTCAAGCGCATCCAGGACTGTCTCCGCACAGCAATCGCTGAATCTGCTGCTCGACTCGATCCCTCGGCTGCATAGGAAATGAGCTGCATGGATGAGTTGATGGAATTAAGGGTAGAAAGCTGAGCTGTAAACTTTTCCGAAATAGCCTCATCTGTGTTACCTTTTAGAGTATTTCTGAGTTCTTGAAGGAGATCTCGTTGAAGGCGAGTAAAATGGGTCAAGTAGTTAAGCGATCTCATGGCAAATGTCGCAGAACTAAAAATGCATTTCCCGTATCTGTCCATCGTCCTGGAATCCTTATAAGGAGGATGGACAGTAGAAGTAGTCTCTGACATCTCTTTCTTGGTGGCCGCCGCCAACACCATGGCATCAACAGGGACTCCTTTGGTGAGGAACGATTTCTCTTGTGAGGCAGTGATGAATTTATTGGGCCTCCGAGGGACTGGTTCCATGGTGTCAGGGGACTCCCACGCCCTTCGAGCGACCAGATCCATTAGTTTGAAGGGTGGAGTAACCCAGGTGGTGAAGGGCTGAGACCCAAAGGCCTTCAGGAGCACTGACTCATCCTTGGTAGGGTGAATGGACTCCCAGTCACCCCTCTGCTTAAGTATTTCTAAGATGTTCGCAAAGGAGACATCCTCCGAGGGGGACCGTGGGGAGCCCTCCGATTCCTCTAAGTCGGTGTCTGATGTCAAGGATTCCTGAGGGGAATCCAAATGCCTCCTCTTGCAGAGTCTCTTTCTGGGAACTTCATCAGTGGGGGCGGCTGGTAAAGACTCAGTAGAGCAGGGTTCACCCAAAGGGGATACCTGAGGCTCTGGGTCTCGTCGCTTAGTACGTGCTTTTTAGACGAAGAGGCAGAACTCGGCATCTTCAGGGAGGAAGAGGAGAGACCTGTAGCGTGGGTCTGAACAGACAACACCCTCCTCATGGCATCAAAGGCCCTGGACTCTCAGCCCGAGGAGGCCATCGGTTCCGAGGAAGATGGAGGCCTCATGCTCCGAACCCAAGGACAGAACCGAGCTCACTTGCGCCTAAGCCCCGACGGTAAGTGTTGGAACTGACGCACTGGTACGACCCCCCCCCGCCGGGAACAGACGTGAGAGTGTCGGATCCAAGACTCTTCGGACGGCACCGAAGAGGTCAGGGTGGATGGAACCGAAGTCACTGGAACAGGACTTTGCTCAACGGGTTCCACAACCATCAGATCTTCCGCCTCCAACTCCGAAGGCCTGGGTAGGCTTGGAGGAGGAGTAGTCACACGCAATGGAACGGAAACAGGGCTCAAACCCAGTTGGGATGAAGCCGAGAGCAGTTTAGCCAATGCTGGGTTCTCGAAGAGCCTCTGCACCACACGGTCCACATCAATATATGACATCTCTGAAGAGTGGGTCGAAGGGGCCGAAGAAGCTACAGACCTAAGTACTGGAGATTTTAAAGTCTCAGATACCGGCTCCAAAACCAAAGGTTGGCTCCGAATCATCGGTTTGGCACACGGTTCCGAAGACCTAGGAACCAGTGACCGCACCTTAACAGAGGTGATCAGAGCCGAAGACGACTTCGGCCCTTTCGAAGACTTGGAGGTCTAGTCGGACTTCTTCAAAGCTTTTAGTAACTCAGGAGTTGAGACCTTGATCAAAAAGTTTCTTACATCTCTCTAAAAGAACTCTGCCACTAAAAGAATGGCAGATGGAACAATCCTCCTGCAAATGGAGAGGTCCCAAACAATAAACACAAGAAATGTGGTCATCTGTTATTGACATGTTTTGGCCACAGTCACATCTTTTAAATCCGGACTTTTGCTTTTAGTCAGCCATCATGTCCAAGGGAAAGCACAATTATCAGATCCCTGATAATAACAAGTACAATAGTACTATCCAATCATAAGAAGAGAAACAAAGAGAAAATACAATTATCAGATCCCTGACGATATAAAGTACAACAGTACAATCCAATAATACTCAAAAAAAAAAAACAATCTTGCCAAAAGTGGAATAGGAGAAAAGAAAGATCCCTGCACAACTATAGCAAAGGATGTAACCAAATGAAGAGAGGGCAAGGCCCAAGAGCAACTTGCTCTAATAAAACACTCTAAACAGGGACAAAGCCCTAAAAAAGGACAGTATAACAGGTAATACTTGGTAGAAAAACAGATATATATATATATATATATATATATATATGTTGTTGTGACTTTCGGCTTTTCCCGGTTAGGGGTCGCCACAACGGAACTCCGGCCCGCTAATGATTGGCAGTTGATTTTTACATACCAATATGTATAAGGTAAACTTAGCTGTAGAAATACTTCTTAATAAAGCTTCACTGGCTCGAGCCACTGAAGACTTGCAATCCATTGCAGCGGCAAACTAGATCCGAGCATTAGTCAGAGAGCATCATGGGATAGGTGCTGTGCCTCGAGCTACTGAAAGATCTTGTGCTTGGAAAGCGGCCGACTCTGAGCCGATGGATCGGCTCCATACCCACATGAAAGAACAAATGGCGAGACTGAACAACTTCACATTGAGCCTTTGGTTTGCCATGCAAAAGCAGTCTCAATTTTTTATACACGATAATACAGTTGGAAACCCACCTGGACAGTGTTACTTAAATTCCTTGACAAAATTTAGCTTTTGAAAGGGCAATAGAAAAGTTGATCAGACTTCCTGATATCCTTTGTCCTGTGTAAATACAACTTGAGTTAACAATGAAAATCTAGCAAGTGGTGGATATATTCCCCTTTATTAGAGAACGTTTGGAAAAGTATGGTTAGACTGATAGCTTAAGGTTTGATCCACAGGCCACCTTTGGAAGACTGTAGTATCTGTTCTCAAAGATACTCTGTCCTTATAAAAAACAGATATAGAAGTTTATGTCATAATTTTTCAAACTCCTCAAATCTTCCTTTCAGATGCGACAGTCACCAAAAGGCAGCTTTCCAAGAAAGAAATTTTAGATCTAGTGTACACTCAGGCTCAAACTGAGCTTTTGTCAAAGCCTGAAGCTTCACAATAACACCCCAAGGGAGAACACTATATCCCTGATTAAAGGGTCTTAAAAGGAAAGTTCCCTTCAGAAAGGCCTTTGAAATCTTTAAAGAAGCAGCAGAAGTCCAAATCTGCCCTATCTGAAAATTGAAAACGGCCACTAACTGTAACTTGATGGTGGAGAAGCTGGATTTTTTGTGAAACAACTCTGCCAAGAAATAAATAAATGATGGAAGAGGAACTGAGAAAGGGTCAAAATCTCTGGATGAAACACATATAGCAAACCTTGTCCATTTACTGAGATAAACTTTTCTGGCATTTGGTTACAGCAAACAGGACAGAATTTGAATAACTGTAGCAGAAAGTCTGGCATCCCAGCTCACAGCTAAAACTGGAGAAACTATGCAGTTAGTTTTAGCATTTTCAGGTCCTGGTGAGGCTGGACAGGTGATACAGAGGGTCTGGATGAGGGTTCAACACCAAGGGCTAATGTACTAGATGAGGCCAGAGAAAAGGGAAAACAAACTTACCTGGACAAAAATGGAGCAATGGAGGACAACTTTGGCCTTGTACCTTCTGACTTCCTGAAGAAACGTTGCAATCATAAAAGAGGCCAAAGGGTCACGGGTACACTACAGCGTCTCTCTGTGTCTGACTTTGCGGAGGGATCAGAGCAAAGTAACTACTGCACTTGCTGTTTAGGTATGAAGAAAAAAAGACTGCTTCAGGATTGGACATAGTGACTGAAAATCTTCATTGCCACTGTTTGATTGTGGGACTACTCGTGTAGCAGAAGAACAGACCTGCTCAGTCTATCTGCCAGAACATACCTTGCTTGAAGAACTACAGTAATTGAAGCCGCCATCAAGCCCAAAAGCCAGAGAATAATTCTTGCTGGGTGCAAGGGTGGTAAAGGATCTCTGAAGCTACATGACCCAGGAACAATTACTCTGGATTGTGGAAGTTTGGCTATTTGAGAGTTTGTGCCCAGGTGGCATTCAATAAACTCTATTTGTTGCTTTGCTGCTAGCTGGCTCTAAGCAAGACTGATTGGAATTCCCAACTGTGGGGCAAGGGGGAGGAAGAAGTTCCTGCACTGAACTAGTAGATCTTTGGTTGGTGTAGTAATGTGCCAATCATCCAAATATGGGAATACCTGGAACTCCTGCTGCCTGAGACAGGCCACTACCACTGCCATGCATTTGGTGAACACCCTGGGGGCTGTAGTGAGACCAAAGGGCAGTGCTCAGAACTGACTGATTCTCAGCTGGAAGTGAGGAAACTCAGACTGCTTTGCTTTCTTGATATGACAGTACACATCCTGGGGATCTATAAATCACATCCAGTCATCCTTCCTTAGAAGAGATAATATGGACTGTACTGTGAACATCTGGATTTTTGTCCACTTCACAAACTGATATGACGTGGCTTAAGTCCTTTTTCCTTTGGGATTAAAAAGAACCTGAAACAGACTCTGGATCCTAATTGGTCTGGGGGAACCTGCTGGATGACTCTTTCTAGCAGCTTTTCTTCTGCTGCTGCTGCAGATTTCATCTGACTGAGTGGTAATTTAGGAATTTTATTTTTCTGAGGAAAGATAGGGAATACTGTAGCTACTGGTAAAGTACAGTTTTGTACCTACCATAAATGTAGATGTTCGAAGATCCACATTGCTGCAGTCCTAACACTTGGGTAGTCTGCTGTCCCTCGGTCGGCCCGAATATCAGAGTATAAGGCTGACGTCGGTCAGGGCGCATTTGACTGACATCAGAACGTCAGGGTACAAATGCGCATGACCGACGTCATATCCTCAGTCTTTTCTTGCCCCAGATGTCAGAAGACCCTAAAGAAAAAGGTCCAAACCCATAGGCAACAGCTAAACAATCAACCAGCCTAACACCAAGAATATGTACAATATATACAATATATACAATAAACACAATCTACCTCAGCTGTATAACCCAACCCACACAACCACCTCAAACTACAGAGGGGAAGGAGGGAGGGTAAATTGGACTGCAGCAATGTGGATCTTCGAACATCTACATTTATGGTAGGTACAAAACTGTACTATGTTCTTCATCTCACATTGCTGCAGTCCTAACACTTGGGTAGAATCCCAAAGCAGAGGTAAGGGAGGATGGCTAAACTATAATGAAGCAGGAGCTGACAGGATGCCCTGCAACACAGCAGTGGCAAACCCAGCCCTGGATTTAGAGTACAATGGAAGGTGGTAATGCCTAGAGAAGGTATGCACTGAACTCCAAGTGGCTGCCTCCAAAATATCCTTAGTTGCCACCCCCCACAAAAAAGCTGTTGAAGTGGCAGTAGCCCTAGTGGAATGAGGCCTAATCCCAGCTGGAATCTCCTTGCCATGATGGGAATAACAGAAAGCAATGCAAAATCCAATCCACTTAGAAATAGTTTGTTTTGACATGGGCTTGCCCTGAGAGCACAAAGCAAAAGAAACTAATAACTGCTGAGATTGTCTGAACCCTTTAGTTCTGTCCAAATAATATCGCAACTGCCTGTGTACATCTAAAGTGTGCAAAATCTTTTCCCCTTTATTTTGGGGATTTGCATAAAAAGTAGGCAAATGAATAGTTTGGTTTAAAGCCACACTAGAAACCACTTTAGGCATAAAGGAAGGATTAGTACGTAAAGATACCCTGTCCTTATGAAAAATTAAGAAAGGCTCAACCGCCATAAGGGCCTGCAATTCAGAAACCCTTCTTGCAGAGGTAATGGCCAACAAAAAAGCAGTCTTCCATGACAAATATTTCAACTCAGCAGTCGCTGCAGGCTCAAAAGGTTGTAGAGTGAGTTTCTCCAACACAAAATTGAGATCCCAAGCAGGAGTAGGAGCTCTTCGTGGGGTCTTAAATTCTTTGCCCCTCTAAGAAATTGCTTGAATAAAGGATGAGAAAACAATGGTGGGTCACAGTCATAGTGAGCTGAAATTGCTGCAGCATGAATCTTAATAGAAGAGAAGGACAAACCTTTGTCCAATAACTCAGTAAGATGTTGAAGAGCCACACTTAAATTAGGCTCAGAAACATCCAAATCCTTAGCTGCACTCCAAAACAAAAATCTCTTCCATTTATCTGCGTACACTTTCCTTGTACTAGGCCTTCTAGCTTCCAAAATCACATTCAAAACTTGTTGTGGAAGTTGAGACCTCTATGGTTTAAAACAGAATATGCCATGCTGTTAGGTGAAGAGAGTGAAGTTTGACATTGAGCAAATGGCTGTCCTCCTGGGACAACAGATGTGGAATCAAAGGCAAAGGCCATGGAGGCTTCCATACTAGACTTCTCAGTAGTGGGTACCAGTGCTGCCGAGGCCAATCTGGTGCTATCAAAATCATCCTTGGCTTGTCCTGTCTGACCTTCAGAAGTACCTTTGAGAGGAGAGGCAGAGGTGGAAAGGCATACACATGAAGATTTGTCCAACTGAAAGAAAGAGCATCCACTTTCCAAGCTGTGGGATGATACCGCTTTGTGCAAAACTTTGGCAGCTGGTGGTTTAGTGGAGAAGCGAACAGATCTATGTCTGGAGTTCCCCAGGACACTGTCAATTTCTGAAATACATGAAGATCCAGTTTCCACTCGTGGGGATCCATGATTTGTCTGCTTAACACATCCGCTAAGGAGTTCTGTGCTCCTGGCAGAAACCTTGCCTGAAGATTGAGCTGTAAACTGAGAGCAGTCTCCCACAAAATCATTGCTTGCCTGCATAGAGGATAAGAATGTTCCCCTTGCTTGTTGATGTACCACATGACAGTTGTGTTGTCTGTTAGAATCAACACCTGCCCTGGAAGAAGTAATTCCTTGAAAGCCATTAATGCAAACTGGACTGCTAACATCTCCTTCATGTTGATATGCAGATGTTGTAGTCTGGCAGGCCACTTGTCTTGTATCCACTTTCCATTCAGATGAGCTCCCCAAGCTTTGTCTGAGGCATCTGTCGTTAAAATCTGACTCGCCTCTGGCCGGGTCACAGAGAGTCCCTTGTTTAGGTGACATTCCTGAGCCCACCACAAAAATTCCTTTTGAATGCAAGGTATTATTTGAATGACAGTGTCCAGATCCTGGCAGTGCTGTGTCCATACATTTTTGAGATACCATTGTAGCTTCCTCATATGCAGTTTGGCATTGGGAAGCACCAGAATACAAGATGCCATGAACCCTAAAGCTTAAAGGACTGTCCTTGCAGTCAGCCCGGACTGATGAGATAGTTGATGGAAGTAAAGGGAAAGACTCTTTTGTTTGTCCGGGGTTAAAAAGGCCATCTGGGATGCTGTATTCAGTCTCACACCCAGAAAGCACATGTCCTGAGAGGGTACTAGACTGAACTTTATTTCGTTCACAGAATACCCTAGGCATCTTAGCACTGCTATCACATATTCCAAATGATGAAGAAGCTCTTCCCTTTCTTGAGCCAGAATCAGGCAATCGTCCAAATAAGGATAGATTTGTATTCCTTTTAGCCTGAAGAAAGCTATCACTGGAGCCAGAACTTTCGTGAACACTCTGGGCGCAGTAGATAAGCCAAAGGGCAATGCAGAGAACTGAGAGTGAGAATTCCCAGCTCGAAAACGCAGATACTTCCTGCAACTTAGTCTGATAGGAACATGAAGGTAAGCTTCCTTGAGATCCAAAGTTACCATCCAATGATCTTTGCCCAGCAGAGGTAAAAGCTGCTGCAACGTCAACATTTTGAACTTGGGAATGTCCAGATAAGTGTTGAGGATGGATAAATCCAAAATTGGTCTCCACGTGTTCCCCTTCTTTGGTACTAGGAACAGGCGAGAATAAAATCCTAGGCCCCTTTCTGGCATGGGAACCGGCTGTATGGCCCCTATTTGGAGTAACAGTGTAATTTGCTTGTGAGCCTCCATTCTTTGTGGAGGAGGAATGTCTGGCATGCCTTTGAAAGGAGGCAAGGTATGGAAATAAAACCTGTAACCGTGATGTATGATATCCAGTACCCATTTGTCTTGGGTAATCAAACTCCAATTTTCTTTGAAAAGTGCCAGCCTTCCTCCCAAAGGTGCCGCCAGGCGAGAAGGCTCTGGCAGCAGAAAAGGTAGGTCATTGGGTCTGTTTACGAAAGGACTGACCCCTGCCCTCACCAAGACTGTGCAGGAGAACTCCTGTTCTAGGCCTAAAAGAGCCCTGACCTCTGCCCCTGCCACGCCTAGATCTACCCCTAGACTGGGAATCATAAGAAGGATACGTCCACCCCTTAGTAGGCCAATTTCTACTAAACTTTGGAGGCTGAACCTGCAAAAAATCTTTAACAGTCTGCATAGACTTAGCCTTGTCTTCCATCTTCTTTAAAACTGCCTCAACAGGAGAACCAAACAAGACATCAGATTGCAAAGGGGCATCCAAAATCCTAGTTTTAACAAGGTCAGATAAATTTTGATCCCTCAGCCAGGCATGCCTGCGAAGAACTGACCCAGTGGCAGCCACCCTAGATGAGGCCTGTACAGCATCAAAACCACATTGCAAAGAATGCTTACCCACCTGTTCAGAAACATGCACTAAATCCTGTAACTCTTTACAATCAATACCTTCCGCCAGAGCATCAACCTTAGATTTCAACTGTGAAAGCAGATAATTTTGATATTTTAACATATGAAACTGGCAATTCAAAGCTCTCATGGCTAGGATGGAAGAAGTATAAACTTTCTTTCCCCATCTATCCAAGGCCCTGGCCTCTTTATCTGCAGGAACCGGATTCTTGACAACAGAAGCCTTAAAACCCTTGGGCCCCTGGCTAACAGTCTCTGGGTCTGCCCTAGGACTCTTAAAAAGATACTTATGAGCTTCAGGCACCCTGTAATACCTATCTGGTTTAACAGGAGCAGGAGGCAAGGAATCAGGATTAAGAGAAGCCTCTGCAAACACATCTTCCACCACAGTCAAAACAGGAGGTATAGCCAAAGGCCTATGCTGGGGTAAAAACAAAAATTCCCTAAGCCTTTTCCTAGAGTCAGAGAAGTCCTGACCCTCCCATTTAAAGTGCTCTCTCATGGAGTGAAGGGTCTCTGAAAAAGAAAAATCCTCAGGAGGAGAAGCAGAAGGAGTAGAATCATCAACATCAGAGTCAGAATAATGAGAATACTCCTGCAAATCTTCAGCCGAAGACTCAGACACATCTGAAGCCTGCTCATAATCCCCCAACACTGGCTCCATCCTAGGCCTCTTATCAGGAGGGGGCATAGAGCCTCTAATTAAAGTAATTAAATCTTCTGCCATTTTAAGCATGTGCTTCTTGGGCACAGAACCTGAAGAACTAGGAGTGACACCCACAGCAGCTAAACTAGATCTGCCTCTAGGAGAAGCCTTGGAAGCAGAAAGAGAGGGCCTAGACACCTTAGGAAGGGAGGGGAGTAAAGTAACCTGAGAAGCCCCTGTAGCCTGACTTGCCTCCTGGGAGGCCACATCCTGTAAAAGCAGAGTTTCTCCCTGGGACTCCAGCGAGGCCTCCGTCGGAACCACCGGTTCCACTGACGCCTCTAAAGAACCGGCGTCCGGTTCGGACGACTCCTCTAACCTAGGTTTAACAGCCTTGTCCTTGCGCTTCTTTGAGGAAGCCGGCGTCGGAGCATCCGACGGCATTTTGTAATTGCACCGCTTCCCAAAGACCAACCTGGCACAATCCAACCTCCGCTTGATAGTGCGTTTATTGAACCTAGCACAAAAGCGGCACCCAACAACGTCGTGCTCAGGTCCCAAACAAGGTATACACAAATTATGGTAATCCCTATGCGGTATCTGTTTCCCACAAGAAATACAGTTATTCACTTTTTCTGACATCCGGTAAACCACTGAGGCAAGAAAAACAAAATATTCCCAACGGGTACTTAACCAACTCTGACTTCGGTCTGAAACTCCGAATTCGAAAAATTTCAGAACGCCGAACGGCACTTGCAACACTGCTTCTGCATCGGACCATGCGGCAAAAAAGACTAAGGATATGACGTCGGTCATGCGCATTTGTACCCTGACGTTCTGATGTCAGTCAAATGCGCCCTGACCGACGTCAGCCTTATACTCTGATATTCGGGCCGACCGAGGGACAGCGGACTACCCAAGTGTTAGGACTGCAGCAATGTGAGATGAAGAACATCTATCCTCTGCACCCATGAATCTTGAGTGATGGTCTGCCAGGCTTGAGGATGCAGAGATAAGGTCCCTCGGCTGCCACCAGAGTGCAGTATATACTTAACACCGAAAGTGTGATAAGAGACCTTGGGACACAGGTGGACAGTAGCCGCTCCTTTGACAATCACATTGCCACAGTAGTCAGGAAATCCTTCTACGTGGCACACCTTATCACAAAAGGTTTCTCATCCAGAAAAAAAGAGGTCATTGTTCCCCTCTACTCATCACTCATTAGACCCATTATAGAGTACAGCGTCCCTTTTGGTATGTACCTCACAAGACATCTACAACAACTGGAAAGGCCGGAGAAATACCTCACAAAGAGGATTACCGGCCTCAAACAGATGCCCTACGCAGACCGTCTCAAAAAACTCCAGCTTTACTCCGTCGCATATCGCCTACTCAGAGGTGATCTCTGCCTAACATACAAAGCTATGTCAAACCCAGAGCTGTTGGACATGCTCCACTTAAAGAAATCCCAATTCCTCCGAGCTACACGCTCTAGGGACCTAAACCTTGTCACCACAATAAACAGAACATGCTGGAGGGATAGATTCCTGTCCCAGAGACTTCCCATACTCTGGAATAAACTACCTATCTATATCAAACAAAGCTCCTCATTTGCACTCAAGAAAAATCTTGATGATTGGATGGGAAATGGAAATTCACCCTGGGGATCACCTGTGTGGCTCTGCTCGACAGTGGCACATGAAAATAATTTTCTTGGGTGGCAAAAGCCAGGGTACCGTTTTGGCGAACCAAACACATAAATATACAAAAACATACTCAGAGGTTCTAAATAAAAATCTGCCTAAGCAACAGAGACCTCCAAAGCAGACATCCAAGCAAACGCTACCTCAAAACAAAACACACACAACACATAACCCACAAAGTCAGAGTGCCAAGCAGCCACAGCCCTTAAGGCTGAATAACACATCTGATACTCTTGTTATAGGTGACTCTATTATCAGACACACTGACGTCCCGCTCACCAGGCTGAATAAAGAGAAGGTCACAGTGAGCTGCCTGTCGGGTGCTAGGATCTGACACAACGCAAGCACTCAGGTCACTCCAAAGCAAATACAAATATGACTCGGTCATTGTACATGCTGGTGTGAATGACCCGAGACGTACCTCCCTGCACTACATGAAGAGAGACATAGAGGAGCTCTCTGATCATGTAACCCAGGCTGGTATGACCCTGACCTTGAGCAGCATCTTACCCTCACCTAGAATGATGCCACAGTACAAAGACAAAATGATCGATTTTAACAATTGGCTAAAATTTTGGTGTCATTCAAAGGGGATCCAGTGTCTGTCAGCCTGGGATGACATGCTCGACAAGCCACGTTGCTTCACTAGGGATGGCTTGCAACTGTCACCACTGGGCTTTCGGATATTGGCAAAGGCTCTTGCCACCCCCATAGTGCCTTTTTTAGGCAAGGCTCAAAAGTCAAACCCACCCCCATAAACAGCACAAGGAACAAGAAACTAATGTAATGCTGCTAAACGCCAGAAGTCTTAACCTCAAGATGCACGCACTCAAAGCTCTCCTCAGTATGGAGAACATCGATATCTGTGCAGTGACAGAAACCAGGTTCAAGGCTCCAGAGAACACCCCAGCACTACCAGGCTATACCTCATATCATGCTTTTCGGCACCCAAACTGGGACCGAACCACAAAAGGAAGGGGAGTTTCCATATTTATCAAGGATATCCACACCTCCAGGTTAGTGGCAATGCACGAAGTATCGGAGACCATCCATGTGCAACTAACAGTGGGCAAGACTGCTTTTCAGTTTATAGCATCCTACAGACCACCCTCTCAAAGTCAGGAATCCCACTCGGCTTTCCTGAAAACATTGGGGAACATGAAGATCTCTCCGAACACCATTATATTGGGCGACTTCAACTACCCTAACATTGACTGGGAGCACTACTCAAGCCCCAGCACCTTAGCCCAAAGATTCCTAGAAATTATAAACTCAAATGCTATGGAACAACTAGTCACCACTCCCACAAGAGGGGACAACATACTAGACCTGATCATTACCAACATGGGGACTCTATGCTCCACACCAGAAGTATATCCCTCATTGGTAAGATCAGACCATAAATTAATTTCACTGGATGTCCACATCCCGACCCCACCCCCAGCCCAGAAAACCACAGTGAAAAACTTCTCAAAAGCGAACTTCTCGCTTCTCAAAACCGAAGTGGAATCCTTCAAGGCCCCAGGGCCAGTGGAAACTACGGCCCAAACTGCAGAATCCTATATAAATGCATTCTACGGACATCTCCAGGAATGCATGGATCATGCAATCCCAAACAAAACCAAGACCCAATCATCCAAAGGCAGGCGTCCAAGTCTGGTGGACCCCTGCCATAAATAAACTGTACAACAGGAGGAAGCTACTACATGATAGAGCAAAATCCCCAATAGGGAAGGCATCTCTGATCAGTACTAGCAAAAAATTACGATCCCTCATAAAATCCTCCAAGGCCAGCTTTGAGAGAAAATTTACACAGGACACCAAAGACAATCATAAGGCTTTTTTCAGTTATGTTAGAAACCTGGGATGCAACTCCCAGACTTGTTCTGAGTTGATTCTAAACGAAAAAAAATACACTGAACCAACAGACATCGCCAATATCCTGGCAGACAGGTTCAGTGCAAACTTCTCCACCCCCTCCCCCCCAAAAGAGCAAGTATCTATCCCGGCAGAGGGCTGCCTTCCAAACATCTCAGATGCTCAGGTGAAGGCTGCCCTCTCCAACACAAAAAACACTGCTTCCATGGGACCAGATGGCGTCCCAGGTTGCGTCCTACATGAACTCCAAGAGGAACTAATCCCTCAAATAAAACAGCTATACAATCTCAGCCTCACTACAGGATATGTGCCCACAGAATGGCGTACAGCAACAGTGGTCCCACTCCACAAAGGTGGAGCCTCTACGGACCCTGGAAACTATCGCCCCATAAGCCTGACTAGCTTAGTCTGCAAGGCTATGGAGAGGATCATCATGGAGCTCATAAACAAAGACATTGGAGACCTACAGACACTAGATCCTACCCAGTTCGGCTTTGTCAAGGGCAGATCCTGCCTTTTGAACCTGGTTGACTTCTTTGAAACAGTCACCAAAGCCATAGATGAAGGGAAGGTAGTCCACACAGCCTATCTGGACCTTGCAAAGGCATTTGACACAATACCCCACTCGGGCATCATAGATAAGCTATCCAGCTTAAATATAAATCCCTATGTCACAAGATGGGTCGCAAACTGGCTCAAAGACAGAACCCTCAGAGTGAGAGTTGCCGGAGCCATGTCAGACTCGAAACCGGTCACAATTGGCGTCCCACAGTGTTCTGTCCTGGGACCACTCTTGTTTGGTATATACTTTTCCGAGGTACAGGCAAACGTGGGAGGACTATGGCTCACCAAGTTCGCAGACGACTGCAAACTGGGCGCCATAATCAACTCTCCAGCTGACACAAACATCCTTCAAAAAGGTCTCAGAGACAGATAACTGGTGCCAGCGCCATGGTTTAAAGCTAAATGCCAAAAAATGTATAGTCATACCCTTTGGCAAAAACAATGTGCCCACAAATTACCACATAGGCAGAAACCAATTAAGTACAGAGAAAGTTATTAGGGACCTGGGGACCCAAGTTGATAGCAATCTCTCCTTTGAAAACCACATTGCCAAAGTGGTTAGAAAGACCTTCTACATAGCCCACCTCATCACGAATGGTTTCACATCTAGATCAAGAGAGGTAATCGTGCCCCTTTATTCATCCCTCATCAGGCCTATCATAGAATACAATGCCCCTTTTGGGATGTACCTTACCCGACACCTGCATCAATTAGAAATACCCCAAAAGTATCTCACCAAAAGGATCAGGGGTCTCAAACAGATGCCATATGCTGCTCGGTTAAAAAAACTCCAGCTCTACTCAGTTGCATACCGCCTACTTCGAGGCGATCTATGCCTGACATACAAAGCTATGTCAAATCCAGAATTAATGGACATGCTCCACCTCAGTAAATCTAAATCCCTTAGAGCCACACGCTCGAGGGACTTGAACCTCAGCACAGAAATAAATAGAACTTGCTGGAGGGACAGGTTCATAACCCAGAGGCTCCCTTCGCTCTGGAATAGAATTCCAGTTCATGTGAGGCAGAGCACCTCACTGACTCTCTTCAAGAAGAATCTCGATAGGTGGATGGGGGATCGTAGGTTTGTCCCAGGGATTACTCCCGTGTCACTATTAGACAGAGGCACAGTAAACTAAACCTTAAAAAGGGCACAGCATACTCAAATCAAGGGGTGGCGTAAGCCATACAGAATCGGGCTAGGCTTAAAATTGCCCCAGGGCAGATAGCCTAGTATGAACCTATGATTGCCGGTAGGGTTTTATCTGTAAAAAGAACGTGAAACTACAAATTCTGTGATCCGCTTCCACTTCTGGGGCAACATCCATTATAATTACTACCCATGCTACCCCAGGGGAGAGGGTATATGTCCATAAGAGCATCCTGGCCAAACCCCTGGGATTTTCAAAACCACAGCTTTTTCTCCCTTCCTGATTCTGATAGAAGATCCCTTGTGGGGTGAAAAAAAGAACAACTACAGACAGGGATTTGCCTTCTTGGTCACTCCTGGCAAGTGTTTCCTTTATTTTAGGTCTAAACAGGGTCAAACCATCAAAGGAGGCTTTAAAGGATGCCTTGAAGCTTTCTGTGAAGTTCGCATAGGCACATTCAAGCATGACAACAAATAGCAATGCCAGTGCCTGCTGCCTTATCTGTACCATCAGCTTCACTGGAGAGCAGATGCATGGATACATCAGACGTTGACTGAAGGACAGACAACTGGGACTCCACTGATTTCTGGATGTCTACAGATAGCTTACCAGAGTGATTTTGTCACCTCTTTCATCAAATCCCACTTAAAACACATCACATGACTACGTAATTTAGCACTGTAAGTGCAAAAGTCATTGCAGCATATGTTTGTTTCCCAAATCTGTTCAAAGCCCTAGATTCTCTATTTGGGGGATGGATAGACATGCTGTCTTCAGAAAGTTCTTTTTTGGGGCTGCCTCAAAAACCATGTGATCTAGTCCTGGGGCTGCTAAAATATTGCCTGGTTTATGAGTTATTGGCTCTAACCCATCAGGTTCCTTCCAAGTCTGATGAGAAAATAGATCTTGCATTTCATCAGTGGGCAGAAACACCCAGGGGGTAGAAGATTCAGCCTTGAACACCTTGACAAACACAGACTCCTTAGGAGAAAGAGATCTGGAGGACCAACCTCCTCGTTGCTTCATTAATTCCAGAATGTCTCTAAAGGAGACACCGTTTAGAGAGGATCATGGGACATCCTTTCCCTTATTGAAAAATATCTCTTCAGTGATTGACTCCAGAGTAAAGATTCCAAATGTCTTTTTACAAGCTAGTTTCCTCATAACTTACCCTGTGAGGGCTTCCTGGGAATGCTCCAAATCAGACAGTGATGCTTAAGTGTCAAGAAACCCTGAGGCTGATGTCCCTGTCAATCAGGATGAATGGATACCGAGAAAGAATCCACAGCAAGTCAGGATGGAGCCAAATATGTCAGAGACACCTTATCTCTTGACTTGGAGAGAACCCTTTCAAATGCCTTGAAGGTTGAAGAAGCAAATCAAGGCCAAGGTAGCACCCCCCGATGTGCAAGGATTTCAGCGACAACTCGACACAGCTGAGGACAACAGTGCTGTACTGTTAAGCACCAAGGCGCAGAGTTGAAGGTCTGAAAATTTCAGAGTCTATCCCAAATCTTAAACCTCAACTCCAACACTTTGGCTCTCAGACTCATCCCGATCAGACACCAGTGGAATCGAGATAGTAAGGGAAAACATTGGAGATGAAACTGAAAAGGCTATTGGCTCCAGTGTAGTTGATCTAGCAGGCAGACTCGGAAACATGGTCTTCAAATCAGACAGTCTGACTAAAACGTAAGAAACTAGTGGACCAGTAGTCGGTGCCATACCAAATACTGAAGCAACCTTCAAAGAGGTCGGCATTGGGATGACCCCAATTTAATCAGAGTCCCAAGGAACTTCCTCATCATCCTGTCAACATCTGCTTCCAAGAGGCTGCTTGACGAACAGAAGCACCTAGAAGATTAAACCACAGAAGGTGGGAGAGAACAGAGCTTCTCTTATAGGAAGGAGGAGTGAGGCTGCAGACCCAACTGCTCTGGTAATAAAAATGGAAGGGGAGATGGTGATCGGATCTGATGAGGCTTTGAATCCAAATGCCTTGATGTCTTTGGGGCTGGCTAGAAGACTCCAATGGATCAGGAAACCATTTCCTGGATTTTTAGGATCTCTTCTCTTAATCTTTTTCTTCCTCTCCCTCTCTCTCTGCTATATTACTTAGGTTTATCTCTCTCCTTCTCTTTTTAAAACTTTACTTTTTTGACTTTCCTTGCAGGAGGAAACCTCTGGGACAAAAGGTGCCAAACATCCTACTTGGGCTGGAAGACCCTTTAGGAACAATTTGCCTCTGCACCCTTGTAATGCCCTGGCTCCAAAACAGGCACGACTCACACAGTCTGCATTTAGGTGTCTGTCCCTTAAACAAGAGATGCAGAGCGAGTGTGGGCCCTGCGGTTGTATCTTCTGGCTGCAGGCCAAACATTTCTTAAATTCACCAGCTTTGTTTGATATACAGGGGAAACCATCACTGAGCAGCAACTATGAAAAAAAAAAGAAAACAGCAGCAGCATTACCATAACAATTCTAAAGTAATATATTAAAGTACACTAGAAAATAGAAAGGAAAATAATAAAGACAAAACATCTTTCTTTTTTGAATGGGAGGATATGAAGAAAAACAGCTAAACAGGATACAGCTAATCAAAATTATCAAAATTTTTAGACTATGGAAAGCACTTATTCAAAGAAAATCAGAGTCCTCAAAACTCGCATCCTACTGGATCAATCAGCAAGTGAGATCTGAGGTACTCTGGGGATATGAAGGAATTATGGGCAGGGGAGGAGTCACAGCTCTGAATTCAAGCTTCTAAAAAAGTGCAGAGGTCAGATCCAGTCAGATCTGATAACCTAAAGGTTGAACTGGATGAAAACAGACAACTCTGGAAGGGTAGATTACCACAGCAAACAACAGCTGGGAGGTGGAAGGGGAAATGTCCAGGAGCCCATGAAAAATGGGCCTAGCAAAGCCTGTTCCAGACCAGGAGAAGGAATTTAGTTTATACTGCTTTAAAAAAGAATGCACACAGAACTATATTTTTGCTTCTAAAATACTTACAGAATCTAACCCTTTACAAAAAGCAACAGATGAAGCCAAGGCCATAGTGGAATGAGTACTGACACGGCCTGGAATTGCTCTGTTGGTGGGATGCAGAAGACAATGTTTTAGAAATAGCCAACTTTACATAGGTCATTCTTTTTTTCACCTTCACAAGAAATGAACAAATAAGAGTTCTCGAAAAATGTTGTTCTGTCAAGATATTACTCAAGTTGTCTGTGGACATCCAAGGTATGGAGTATCCTCTCTCCAACACTTTTAGCATCTGAAAAGAGGATGGGGAGATGAACAGATTGGATCAGGGTAAATGTGGATACCACTCAAGGCATAAAGGAATGATAATTTATTAAAGAAATCTTACCTTTGTGGAAAATGAGATAAGGGTGACTGACTAGAGCTACAGAGGAAATATGTTTAGTCTTTTGCTCTTTCCTTAATAGGATGTCCACCTTAAAAAATATGGAAGGTTCTGACCCTGGATGGCTTTCAATAATTGTAGTAGGGAATTCTTTTCCGACTAAAATTTAGGGGAACACCCCTAGGCCCCTGGAGATGATCAGCCGGACGTCTCAAATGCTTCCTCAGACGTGCCTAAGGTCGGATCGCCGTTGGCCACCAACCCGGTCAAGGCAGAAGAATCCAACAATGATGCAAGGTGAACCTCCGAGCTATCACTTACCTTGGGAGGGATGTCTGGCAGAGGCTGTAGAGCATAAGATTCTGGCCTATGTTTCCTGGCCTCCTTCTCCCCAGATGGCCATCCCTCAGAGTGAGAGATTCCCTCCATTGTGTCTTTAGCATGAAGCTTAAGACATTGACTTTCAAGATAAAGCAGTAAAAAAAAAACCTATTATGAAGGGTATTGGAACAAAGGCCTGACAGAACAGGATATTTAGTTGTGTTAAGCGCCTAGGAAAAATAGACACTGTTCATGGCAATCTTTATGGAGAATCTTGTCATCCACACTGGCATTTATCCTTCTTGGATGAAATGAAACCCCAGATGCAACAATATAGCAAAAGAAAGATGAGACAAAAGCCAAATGGGGCATTTATCTGTAATGGCTTGGTGATCCACCAACAGAATGGGTGTTCAGACCGATGATCAAAAGATGGAGTTTGGACTGGTGGCAAAGTAGTTCTGAGGATGGTATGGCCGGAAGTCTCCTTTATGCCCTATGCAATGCAAGGAGCATACGTGTGACATACGGCGTAACTTAAAGCAACCTAAAGGCTTTGGTATACTAGGCTGATATTGGACCGTCTTGGAAAGAGATCCCTAGTGTAATGAATGCTGCAACAGTGAAATGGAAGGCCATAATTTAATATATAAAGCCTTCCTCTAGCAAATCTATAAATAAATGCTTGTATCTGGTTCTCATCTCTCCATGGAGACAATCTAATAAAGAGCAATAAAAACAGAACACGTCTTTCTTTCAAAGGCTTTCTTTCAATGGCTAGGAGTTAATGTTTTCTGACTTCATTCATCTGTTCTCCCATTCCGGGAGAGCAATAAAGATAAGACAAAGCCAGACAGCACTTAGTAGAAGCACAGGCTGTACCATGCATCTTAGCATGAATAAACTTCTTTTGACGTTAACCCAAATCTGAGTGTGGCTGTCAGTTTGGGAGAATTATTCCTGTTAGAAGGGTAACACCTCAATATTTGAAAAAGAAAAAAAAAAAGTTTTGTAAGATGTGAGAAAGAAACAAACTGCCAAATATTAGTGTGTGCATATAACACAACAGCTGGAACTAGATACTTTAAAAAGATGTTACAAATAAAAGGCAAGAATTATACCTTTTTAACTGATGTTTTCTATATTATCTTTAAATGTCAATGGTCTCACATGCATATATAAAAAAAGAAAGTATTGAACTATATTAAAAATGTACAGTGCAAATAGCTATGCTACAGGAGAAACAGTTGGAAAGAACTGAACCTGTAAATTTGATAAAGAAAGGTTTTCAGGATGGTTATTGAGTGGAATACATGGGACAAAGGAAAAGAAGAGTACTTACATTGACTGCAAGAGGTGAGCCAACAGTGAGAGAAGAGGATAAAAAAGATAATGGTAGATTTGCAATAATACTGGCAAGGGAGGAAGATTACACAGGCATGTATTTATATTGCACCTAAAACTGCTATAATGGAGCTTAAGAAAATTCTGGAAGAAATAATCAGTTTCCAGCATGGAGTATTACTTATAGGTGGGGACTGGAATTTGATTTGCAGCAGTGAATATGTGTCTGGGGGGCCTGATGGGAAAATATAACAAAGGAGAGTCGATTCATGAAGAAATTTATGAAAATATTTGGCATGGAAGATGTGAATTCACTAGCAGGATTTGGAGTGAAAGACAGAACTTGCATTTCACAGGAACATGTGCATTTAACTGAAAGTATTGATATGCATCCTAACTACTTCAGATCATGTGCCAATAATAGCTAAAATAAAAATGCTGGGTAATGAAATAAAAATGATACAATGGCACTTTCCCACCTAGCTTTTGAAAGCAAAGGAATTTAAGGAATGGGTAGTGGAAAATATTTGGGAGCTGTTAGAGAAGACAAAAATTTCTTCTGAAAATAAAGCTAGGGAGTGGGATAAAATTTAAGTGGAGTTTAAAAATAAAGTGGAAATAAGAGAGAGATGTGATTAAGTTGTAAAAAGAATTATTTAGAGGGACTTACAAATTTTAAAGTATTGCAGAATAGAGGGAATTTTGGGTCAATATCACATCATCGAATCTCAGTTCAGTGAATGGGTCTTCGAACAACTAATCATCGAAGCTACTAATCAGAGAACAAATTTTTCAGCGAAAAGTTTCCAAGGGCAAACCGACAGTTGGCCACCATCTAGAATTTGCCCTTTTCCTCAATCTAGTAAGGTCTCGGAGTTGGTATATTTAGTTGGGGTGGATGGGGGGGGCAAAGCCCCCCCCACCAGTGTTGGTGTTATATTTTATGGTTTTGTTTATGGCTACTAAGCTGGACTACCATAGGTTTGCCCTAGCAAAGTTTTCGCTGAAAAATTAATTCACTGATGAGTGGCTTCAGTGATTAGTTGCTGGATGAAGAGCTGTTCGCTGAAGTGCGATTTGATGATGTGATATAGAGCCAGGAATCTCACAACATAAAAGGAGGAGGAATTGCATAATGCTAGGCAGAAAATAAAATATTACCTCGATAATATAAGTTTAGAAAGACTGCTGTTAAGCAACTGTTTTTTTGATAATGCCAGAGCACAAAAACATTTAACAATGATAGGCAACAAAGTAGAAAGGGTTGTTGCCAAGCTTAGGGAGAGTATAACAATGAAAATAACAAGAGAGCCTGTAGAAGTACTAGAAATATTTTGGAAATTTTATGAAAGTCTGTATAAAGCAGAGAAATATGGAGATTGAAAAAGGTACAAATGGAAATGTTTATGGAAGAATTAAATATGTCAAGGTTAGATGTAGATGAGGCTCAATTATTAACAGTTAGGATAGGATGAGATGAGAGAGAAATGGCGATGTATAAGCAATCCACAAGAAAGTCCCAGGAATAGACGGTATTCTTGTGGAAGTTTGAAAGCTAGGAGGGAAAAACTGATAAAGATCTGCAAGGTTTTGTTTAACAGTATTTTAAGATGAGAAGTACCAACATCCTGGAAGAAAGTGGTGGTGTCTGCAATACCTAAAGATGGTGAAGACCCATCAAATCCATCTTCATATAGACCCATTTCAATTTTAAACTATTATTATAAAGTGTTTATGTCTATAATGGCTAAAACAATGGCAAAGGTGATGCCAAAATTGATAGATATGGATTAATGTGGTTTTGTGGAGGGTAGGCAAACATCTGACAACATTAACAGAACATTGAGAATCCAGAGGGAAGTAAGAAAATACCACTGTTGCTGGTGGGTCATGATGCAGAGAAAGCATTTGACAGATTAAGCTGGGAGTTTATGAGCAGGGAAAGGAAGCATTTGCATTCCCTAATGAAATTATAAGGTCGATTAGGAGGATATAAGAGGGATAAGAAGTGAAAATGAAAGCGGGTGGGTTCCTCGCTGAAAATTTCTGTTTGAGCAGAAGAACCAGGCAGGGGGTGTCTCCTTTCCCATTTGTTATTTATACTATATTTAGAACCACTGGCAAAGAAAATAAGAAACTAAGAAATTCAAGGATATAATTGGTATGGTAGCCAAGAAAAGCAGACACTATTTGCAGACTATATTACTTTACATCTGGTAAAACCAGTAAATGACATTCTAGTGTTGTAGAACATTTTGAGGCAGTTTCAGAACTTTTTGAGAAAGAAAATTAATGAAGATGAAACAAAGGCAATAAGTCTAAATTATTTACCCACACACAAAGTGGTTCAGCAATATCCATATTTATGGGGACATGATAAAATGAAATACTTAGGAGTATGAATTAAAAAGGGTTCTGGTGTGGCAGATAAGGATATGTGGGAAGAGACTAAACAAAAGCTAATACAAAAACTGAGAATTTGGAAGCTCTGTTATATGGATATAGCAAGATACAAGCAGTTAAATTGTTTTAGTCCCTTTAGTTTTATACATCAGGCATAGTTTTATCAACCAGAGGAGAATAACAATAAAGAGCTGAAGATTTTATCTGTGAGGGAAAGACGGCAAGAGTCAAGAGGATAAGTTGACTCTTCCAATTGAACAAGGAGGTTTGGGATTACCGGATTTGAAGGGGTATTTCAGTGCTACACAGTTATTCAGCACAAGCAGAAACCTATAATTCAAAGTGGAAAAGGGGGGGGGGGGGCTCAAGAAGAGACCGGGGTTTTGGATGCAGATTCTTAAGGAGAACAATAACCATACAGATTATTATATTCATAAAAATATAAGAAAGTATTCTAAGAACTAAGCCAACACAGGAATAGAGAAACCAGATTCTGCCAAAAGGGATGACTGAAATCAGGGATACAGGAAATAAGCAACAGGGGGCTGGAATTTACTGAAGAAAACTGGAAAAAGAACAAAGGTCTTGGGAGAAAATAATTAGAGAATGAAAGGTAACAGAATGGGAAGAGGCCAAGTATTTATTTGGACTGCAGCCTAGAGATTGCCTTCCCTATCAAGGAAGGATATCAGAGTATAGGCAAAGAGAAAGAAACAGAAGAATTCTAAGTGAAAGACCAGCACTGGTAGAAGTTTTCATAGAATTGAAAGCAGAAGCTGCTGTTAAAAATGAGTAATTACTTCAGCATATAAAATACAGGTTCCTATCAGAAGAGCAAATGCTTAAATTTGCGAATGCTCTTATATCAAACTTTAAAATGTGAAACCTGAAAATGTCGAAGGCACGGAACATCAATTTGTTCCCAGGGGGAAAAAAATTGATGGGCCGTTCTCCGTACTTTGCTGTTTTCTCCATTGTGGTGCAATCTCGGAGTTGGTATATGTAAGTTGGGGGGGGGGGGCACAGCCCCCCACTTTATTTTGTCTGCACATTGTTTATTTTTTTTTTTTTTTTTAGTCAGTGATTTTTTTTTCCCCTGGGGAAAGATTCGCTGATCTGTTCCTTCGACATTTTAAGGTTTCAAATTTTTAAGTTCGATAGAAGAGCATTCACTATTTTTAGCATTCAATCTTCTGATATAGAAGCTAAAATACTGCATGATAACTATAAAAATCAATCAGAGAAGCTTAGAAAGGATTGGGAAGAGAGACTGGATAATTAATTCACAAAGAAACAATGTGGGATAAATGTATCTCCCAAATATGCAACAAAGTCTAGAAGACTTAGGATCTTTGCTTGGAATTGTTTAAATAGGTATTTTATACTTCAGACTCCAAAGAATTTTTCTTAGGTAGACAGCAAATCAGCAAATGTTGGAGGTGTGATGGGGAAGAAAGAGGTAATTGAGAATAAGAAGTTATGTACCTACCATAATGTTCCATGTTAGTTGTCTTCTTCTCGCCTTCTTTCTTGCTGGTTCGGTTCGGAGCCGATCTTCGGCTCCGACTAGGCAATTTTCTAAAGCTCGAGAGCTATTTACTGGCTCGAGGCCTCCCTATATCCTACAATGCCTGGCGCTAGATCCCCAGATCTCGTTTGGCACACCTAACACCATAACAATACAAAAGGACAACTGTCCAAATAGCAAGACTTCAGCTATAGGGCTAAAGAAAGGTAGAGGACATACATCGGGCAAGACTCAGCCAGTGACAAGACTCGTAAGGAGGACTCTTCTCGGTCTATCTAGGCTAGGGGGATGGAGGGTGGGAAGCAAGAAAGAAGGCGAGAAGAAGACAACTAACATGGAACGTTATGGTAGGTACATAACTTCTTAATGTTAAGTTGTCTCTCTCGCCTTCATTCTTGCTGGTTGGGACAGCGTCCCTAGCACCTTAGTCCTGGGTGGCTCATCGGAACAGACTCTTGGGCACAGTGGAACCAAAATCAGCTCTACTCCTAGAGGCCACATCCAATTTATAATGTGAAATGAAGATATGAGGGGTGGCCCATGTGGCCGCCACACAAATGGCTTCCATTGGTAATCTTGCTTGAAAGGCTACTGACGTAGCTAAAGCCCTAGTAGAGTGGCCTTTAGGTTTAGCAGGGAGTTCTTTATTCCTCAACTGATAAATAAGGGTAATAATAGAAGACAACCACCTAGAAAAGGTTACTTTAGACACTGGTCGACCCTGCTTGCCCTTCGCATAGGACAGGAAGAGTTGGTCTGATTTCCTTATTTGCTCAGTCCTATGCAAATAGAACTGTAATTGCCTATGAACGTCCAACTGGTGTAATTTGTGTTCAGCTTTGTTGGAATAATTTGGAAAAAAGACTGGTAGATCAATGGATTGATTCAAATTATTTTCGGAGGGGACCTTAGGAAGGAACGAAGGATTAGTCCTGAGTGAAACCCTATCCTTATGGAAAATTAGGCAAGGAGGACTAACATATAGGGCTTGAAGTTCAGAAACTCTCCTTGCTGAAGTAATGGCCACTAATGGCCACTAAAAAGAGGGTTTTCCAAGAAAGCAATTTCAAGAAACAGGAAGCTGCCGATTCAAAAGGAGGCAGTATCAAGGAAGCTAGTATCAAATTCAAGTCCCACGGAGGCTGGGGATCTCTCACTGGAGGCCTGAGCAAGATCGTTTCTTTAAGAAAGGCTTTGTAAAGCTTACGGGACATGATGCTGGTTTCTGACAGGCCGGTATGGAAATTTGAGATTGCTGCTAATTGAACTCTAATGGTGGCAGAAGAGGGGCCCGCTTGAAAAAGTTCTGCTAAAAAGTCTAGGACATTATGGACAGGGGCTGTAAAAGGATCTATATTTCTAGCCTCTGCCCAGAAAGAGAAACGTTTCCACTTACTAGCATAAGTCTTCCTGGTTGTAGGTTTGTGCAAAGAAAGGATAATCTCACGGACTGAATGGGAAATAGTGGGAAGCCTAGCTAAGGTTGGAAGTGGAGCAACCAAGCAGTGAGGTTGAGAGACTGGAGATTGATGCAGCCTGCCCGACTGATGGATCAAGAGGTCCGGAACTGGGTCCAGATTCCAAGGCTGCTCTAGAAGGTGACGATGCAGGAACGGGAACCAGATTTGTCGAGGCCAGTAGGGGGCAATGAGGATCATCCTGCACCCCAGCACGGTAGCTTTCTGAATTAGTTTGGGAATTAGGGGAAAGGGTGGGAATGCATACAGAAGTCCCTGGGGCCAATCATGAACTAGAGCGTCTCTGGGGGAGTGTCCGGGAAGAGAGTGAAGTAACTGTCACACTTGCTGTTGAGAGGAGTTGCGAAAAGGTCACAGCAAGGCTGACCCCATTTGTGGAAGATTTTGTCCGCTACTGTCCGATTGAGAGTCCACTCATCAGGCATGAGAATAGCTCTACTTAGCCTGTCCGCTATGACGCTGGACTTCCCAGGGATGTGCGTTGCTGTCAGAAACCGTTGAGAGGAGATCGCCCACTGCCATAGTCGGAGTGCTTCTTGACATAAGGGATAGGACTTGGTTCCGCCCTGCTTGTTGATGTACCACACTACAGACATATTGTCTGTCTGAATTGCAATGGTCCCAGTGGGTAGAGAGTTCTGAAGAGCTTGCAACGCTAAAAGCACCGCCCTCATCTCCAAGACATTTATGTTCAAGTGGTACTTGTGGGGTTGCCAGGTGCCCTGAACAGTCCTGCCCTGAAAATGCCCCCCCACACACCCAATCAGGGAGGCATCCGTGGTCACCGTGGAAACTGGAGGAGGAAGGACAAATGGTCTGCCCTGGGGTACTGATGGGGAGACCATCCACCAAGTCAAGTGGTCTTTGCATGACTGCGTGATTATTATCTTGTGAGACATAGGAAGTTGTTGAAAGGACCATTGGGTGAAAAGCATCCACTGGAGAATCCTCATGTGAAAGCGAGCCAGGGGAACTAATATGATCGCTGCTGCCATGAGACCCAAGGTTTTTAGGACGAATCTGGCCTGAATCTTTCTGCATCCTAATAATACCTGTACGTGTCGGCGAATGTCTGCCACTCTGTCTATTGGAAGTCTTGTGGACAGATCTTTTGTATTTAATCTTGCGCCTATAAAGGTTAAAGACTAACAAGGCGACAATGCAGACTTTTCGAAATTTATTGATACACCTAGGTTGGAGCATGTTTGGATGGTATAATCCCTGGCTCTCAGCAATTGATGTCTGGTGGTAGCAGTAAGGAGCCAGTCGTCTAGATATGGAAACACCTGGAATCCTTGCCATCTCAGGTGAGCGGTAACAACTGCCATAGATTTGGTGAACACCTTGGGGCTGTAGTGAGATCAAAGGGCAGGGCTCTGAACTGGTAATGACTGGCTCCCAGCCGAAAGCGGAGAAACCTTCTGGAATGCCTGTCCATTTTGATATGGTAGTATGCATCCTGAAGATCTATGGAGCACATCCAATTGTCCTGACCCAAAAAGGGTAAAATGGACTGAAGCGTGACCATCCGGAACTTCGTTCTTTGAACAGACTTGTTTAGTCTGCTGAGATCCAAAATGGGTCTCCAGTCCCCTGTCTTTTTGGTACCAAAAAAAACTTTGAGTAAATTCCGGATCCTTGCTGGTCTGCTGGGACTTGTTGGATGGCCCGTTTTTTTAGCAGTTTTGAAATTTCTGGTACTGCCTGTTCCCTTAGTCCGGGTGGAACATCTGGGATGGGCTTGTTTGCTTTTAAGGGGGTGTGGACAAAAGGGATTTTGTAACCTCCGGATATGATAGACCGTACCCATCTGTCTCATGTGATGAGACGCCAGGCTTCTGGGTACAGAGACAATTTCCCCCCCAACTGCCTCCGAAGGCGGACAGCTGGGCAGCCCCTCAGGGGTGCTGGAAGGGCTTGTCAGAGAAAGATTCTCTGCTGCCCTGATTCTGCAGATCCCCTCTGCCCCGCGGGCGGCGTCTATTGTTGTTCCCTCCTCTGCCTCTGGAGGGAAACTCGCCACGTGTGTCAGGCACGGCTTCCTGGGGTTTCTGGAACCACATCTTTCCACTCTTCTGACCTTTAGGGTATGGTCTAGAGGGAGTGGAAAAACGGACTCCCACAGCAGAGAGAGTCTTGCCTTCCTGCTCACACCTGGTAAGGGTATCTTTCACTTATGGTCCAAACAGAGCCGAACCATCGAAAGGGGTATTGGAGAAAGACACCTTGAAGGGATCGGCAAAGTTACATAACCACATCCAGGCATGTTTTCTCAAAGCCATGCCTGCGTCTGCGGCCCTACTCGCCCCATCAGCCACATACGAAATGAGCCGCATGGAGGAGTTGACGATTGAATTAAGAGTCGCCAGATGGGAGTTAATCTTGTCTTGAGCCCCCACAGCTGATGGATCTTGAAGGGTATCTCCTAGCTCTTTGAGGAGATCCCTCTGGAGACGGGTGAAGTGGCATAAGTAATTCAGCGACCGCATGGAGAAGGTCCCTGAAGAAAACATCCGCTTCCCGTATCTGTCCATCGTCCTAGAATCTTTATGAGGCGGATGGACAGGTACAGAAGTGTCAGCCAACTCCTTTTTCGTGGCCGCTGCTACCACCATGGCATCAACGGGGACACCCTTTGTCAAAAACTGTCTTGAGGGGCCGTAATAAACTTAGTGGGCCTGCGGGGGGGTTGGTTCCAGAGTGTCCGGGGTTGACCACACCTTCCGAGCCACTACTTCAATCAATGGATCGAAAGGCAGAGACACCCAGGAGATGGAGGGGCGAGAACCAAACGCGTCCAGGAATACCGACTCGTCCTCAGAAGGGTTAAGAGCTGTCTAGTTCCCCCTCTGCCTAAGGATCTCAAGGATATCTGAGAAAGAGACATCTTCAGAGGGGGATCTTGGGGACCCTTCCGAATCCTCCAAGTCGGTATCTGACGTGTCAGACTCAGGGGAGTCAACATATTTCCTCTTACATTTCCTCTTTCGAGGGGGCTCCTCTGAAATTTCAGGGGAGGCCTCGGAAAAGGAAGATACACCCAGTGGGGTGACCTGGAGCGTTTGATCCCCTTGCTTGCGGTCTGGAGGAGGGGCAGAGACCGAAGCAGGCACCCTGGGGGGAGGGAGCCGAAGGGGCTGATCGAGGTGCAGACTCAGAAGTCAGCACGCTCCTCATGACCTCGAAGGCGCCACTGTCCGGTAGAGAAGAAGGTCCCCGCTCCGAAAAGACGGGAATCCTCCCCGGCACCGAAAGGGACGGCTCCGAGGCCGATGTAGGAGCCGAGATTACCTACGCCGAGGCCCCGAGAGGGAGAACGGGGTCGGACAAGGGTCCAATGCCACTCACCCCCTCGGAGCAGACGAGGAAGTCTCGGTGCCCAGATCCCTCCAAGGACGGAACCATTGAAGAAATCGGAGCAGACGGAGCCGAAAGGGGAAGCATCAGTGCTGTTTCCAAGATCCGAGCCCCAACAAACTCTGGCTCCGAACTGACAGGAGGAGTTGGAGGAGGAACTACTTCAGAAACAGGAACAGCCACAGCCTGATGAGGAGGGCTAGTTAACATTTTAGCCAGGGCCTGCGATTTGAGTAGTCTACTAACCACCCTCTCCAAGTCATGATCGGATAGCCTCGAGGACCGAGAAGAGTGGGACCGATGGCTCCGTTCAGATTGTAGTAAAGGCGACCCTGGAGCTGAGCGAATCGACTCTAGGGATGGAGACCTAGATCACTTACGGCTCCCTGACGGTTCTGAAACCAAGGTCAGAGCCGAGTGAGATTTAGATACTTCGGTTCCGGCCGGAACCGAAATGGAAGCAGACACACCACCTGGCGACGGCTCCGTACTGGGAGCCGACGGCTTGGTGGGCTTAGGGGGTTTTTGCTGGCTGAGGCTTCGCCAGAGACCCCTCGGGTTTTAGTAACCCTCTAAGAATCAACTTGTTCCTATGCTCCTGCAGGACTCTAGGACTAAAGGCATGACATACCGAGCAAGAGTCCTGCAGGTGTAGGGCGCCCAAACACAAGAAGTGTGACCGTCTGTCAGAGACATTTTCTGACAGCACGAGTCACACTTCTTGAACCCTGATACCTTGGTATCCTTTGACATGCTCAAGAAAAAGGGATACCAACGGAAGTATACTAGACTAGTGTAAAGAAACAAACACACTCACACACACACACTAGTCCCACACCTTCACACAAAAATTTAAAGAGAGTAACAATACTAGAAAAATAAACAAGAAATTTATTTTTAACTACAAAGGCTAAACACTACTTCCTACTGGAAAAAGGGTTTATAAAAGGGAAGGGGTTAGCCTCCAATTAGAACGGCTACTTTAAGGAAGATAGGTGGGGAGGGGAGAAACTCTCTAAGCAAAAACGAGTTTCCTAAAAAGGAAGAAAACACGAGATTAAAGATAAAGAGGGTACTAAAACTAATCTAACAGTAATACACTACTAAAAAAGCTTTAAATATATACTAAATTTTAACAACTAAGTATCACAAAAAAGTTAAATATGACCTGAGCCAGTAAAGCGCAACCTCGTAGCTAAAGCGGCAAATGAGATCTGGGGATCTAGCGCCAGGCATTGTGGGATATAGGGAGGCCTCGAGCCAGTAAATGGCTCTCGAGCTTTAGAAAATGGCCGAGTCGGAGCCAAAGATCGGCTCCAAACCCAACCAGCAAGAATGAAGGCGAGAGACACAACTTAACATCATATTTTCTAGGACTGCAATGCAT
Organism: Protopterus annectens; assembly: GCF_019279795.1. NCBI lineage: Eukaryota > Metazoa > Chordata > Ceratodontiformes > Protopteridae > Protopterus > Protopterus annectens. Next base: position 906,017,061 of record NC_056748.1, on the reverse strand, counting down.
TGACAGACTTTAAAGATTCCCTGCAAACTGCTCTGCCAGAGATAATGGGTGAGCAAATTGTTGTAACTAAGGAAATTATTTTTTGAGCTATGATACAGAATCAGAATGAATTACCTAGACATAAGTAAGGCCTTGATGAGTTTAATTATGGTGGCTGCTAAAATGCAATTTCTAGAAAATGGAAATCAAAGTCTAAACAAACTTTAGTAGAAATAGTGAATACAGTAACAGAGAAAAAACAACTGGAATTGGGATGTTCACAAAAGGGTAGGAGCAAATTACATAGAAAAAATGGGAATTGTAGGAACAATAAATGCAGAGGAGGAACAAGGTTTAAAAGAAGGCAGGATTTGAATGAGCTATTTAATGGCCGACAATGACTGGATACATTGCAAGTGATGTATAATGTTTGCAACTAAAATTTTGTCAATATGGTTTGTTTTCATTTACATAAATGCATGATTGCCTATGCTATACCTGATAATTTAATAAAGATGTTTCTCAAAAAAAAAAAGACCTTACCGTGCTACCATGTACAGGCAATTCAGATCCTACGTCCCAAAAGAATCATTTCCTCAGTAATAGCCATTGGTAACCCAGTATTTCTGAAAGCGTCCTTTGTACAGAATTTTTTAAATCTGAAAACTCATTACACTCCCAAAACGCATGTTCCAGGTTACTCCTTTTTCCACAGCACACCTCAACATTTGCTCTCTACCTGAGGAAAATGTATTTGCCGTCTGCTTAGGGTATAAAAATAAGTATGGAAACAATTCCAACAATATTCTGCAACTTTAGCACTATGTTGCATACCTAGGTGATGTCTTACATATTTTCTCCCATTATTCTCTTAAATTGTTTTTCCAGTCTGTCTTGTCAATCTTTTCTAACCTCCACTGACTCATTCTTATAGTTACCATGCAACACGGTACATGCCCTACTAATTATTCTCTTTTTGACAACAGCTTCTGTTACAAATTCAATTAAAAATTTTACCAGAGTAGGTCTTTAACTTAAGACTCTAATCCCTTTCTCTAACTATATTCTGATATCAGTGCCTAGTAGGGAAGGTAGGCTTAGTCTAACCTACAGCCCAAATACTTTCTTAGCCTCATCCCACTCTATTACCTTTCCCTTTCCAGTTATTTGCTCCCAATACCTTGATTCTCTAGTATATTCCAGCCCTCCTACCTACTTTCCACACCTTCTACTTGCAGTAGTCCCTACTGGCAAAATCTCCTTTCTCCATTCCTTTGTTGGCTTAGTTATTGGAATATTTTCTGCAACTTTATGGATATAACATTTATGGTTATCCTCCTCCATAAGAATCTCCATCCAAAATCCCATTCCCTCATTTCTTGAACCCCCCCCCACAAACTTAATCACCATCCCTTCCCACTTTGAATCACAAAGAATCTTCTGCTTGTGTTATGTATATGAGACTTAACTGTCTAGTTGTAAAATATCCCCTTCAAATCAGGTAATCTTAAACTTCCTTGTTCTTTTGGGAGGATCAACTTATCCCATTTTACGTTTGCCCTCTTTCCCTCCCAGTTAAATTTATTCAAATATTTATTAATTATTGTTCACAATTAAAACTAAAGGGGATAAAAACAGTTTACTGCTTTTATCTTGCTATCCATATCCACAGCTTACAGTTTCTCAGTTTTTGTGTTACTGTTTGTTTAGTCTCTCTTCCCACATATCTTTACTTGCTATAAAAGAAGCCTTTTTAATATGTATTCTTAATACTTCATCTTATTTTGTCCCCATAAATTTGGGTATTGCTGAATCATTTTGTGAAGGGGTACATAATTTACAGCTATCACCTTTATTTCATTAATTTTATATCTCCAAAAGACCTAAAACTGTCTCAAAATGTTCAACACCGTGATGTACTTTTCTTGACTTGTCAAGTATAAAATATCATCTGCAAATAGGTTCATAGTTGTGTATTAGGCCAATGGCCCTGGAGCCTTTACAAGCCTAGCCCATAGGATTACCCTGGCATCATGCCACCAGACCTTAATTCCCAGTGTCTCTGTCGAGTAGAGCCACTGGAGTGATCCCTGGGGTGAATTTTCTATTTCCCATCCACTCATCAAGATTCCTCTTGAAGAGGGACAGTGAGGTGCTCTGTTTGACATGTATGGGAAGTCTATTCCATAGCATGGACAGTCTCTGGGTTATGAACCTGTCCCTCCAGTATGTTCTGTTGATTGTGGTAATGAGGTAGAGGTCTCTGGACTGAAAAGCCAACTTTTCTTGATTACCAATAACCATATCATCTTTGAATTTATGAGTGACTTATTTTCTTTGCCAGTGGCTCTAAATATAAAATATGTAAACCAAATAAAGGAGAAAAAGGACAAAACCAGCCTGGTTCCTCTGTTTAAACCCAATTAGTGGAGTGGAACCCTTCAACTTTAATTCTTGCCTCCTATCCTTCACATACTCTCCTAATTAACATTATTATTGTATCAGGAATGTATCCGCGGTGGTGGTGCTGCAGTAGCGCCTCACAGTAAGCTGCTGTCCGGTTCGACTCTCAGCTAGAGCGTCTTCTGCATGGAGACATACGTGAATTGGCGTACCTTCGTTGAAGGTTGTGCGTCAGGGCTGGCAACTCAGCACGTAAAAATCAACTGCCAATCATTAGCAGACCGGAGTTCCGCTGTGGCGACCCCTAACCGGGAAAAGCTGAAAGACACAACAACTGTATCAGGAATGTAAATGCTTCCACTGCCCTATTCAAAATCCATACTTATTCTCACCTATCATTTTCTACATGAGGTTGGGGTGTTGTGTCAACTGGTGACATCCCAGCTTACTCTGTCGAATGTTTAAGCATCATGACCCACAATCAATAGTGGTATTTTCTTACATTCTGCTTCCCTCTCGATCACCACTGTTCTATTAATGCTGTAAAATGTTTGCTGCCCTTCCACAAAATCTCACTGATACAATATCTGTCAATGTTCACAATAACCACCTACCCAGTTCAGCTTTGTTAAGGGCAGATCATGCCTCTTAAACCTGGTGGACGTCTTTGAGACAGTTGCCAAGGCTATAGATGAGGCACGTCTTTGAGACAGTTGCCAAGGCTATAGATGAGGGAAAGGTGATACACACAGCCTACCTAGACCTCGCAAAGGCCTTCGACACCATTCTCCATTCTGGTATTATAGACAAGCTCACCAGCCTGAAAATAAACCCCTATGTCACAAGATGGGTTGCCAACTGGCTCACGGACAGAATCCATATGTAAGAGTTCTGGGAGCTAGGTCCGATTCTAAACTGGTTACAAGTGGCGTTCCCCAGGGCTCAGACCTAGGACCAACTCCTGTTCGGCATATACTTCTCAGAGGTACAGGCAAGCACAGGAGGACTATGGCTGACCAAGTTCGCAGACGACTGCAAACTAAGGGCTATAATTGACTCTCCAGCTGACACAGACATCCTCCAAAAGTGTCTCACTCAGACGGATACCTGCTGACAAAATCATGGCCTCAAGCTAAATGCCAAAAAGTGCATAGTCATCCCCTTTGGAAAAAACAAAGCACCCACAAACTACCACAGAGGTGGTAATCACCTAAATACGGAAAACGTAATAAGGGATCTGGGGACCCAAGTAGATAGTAATCTCTCCTTTGACAATTACATTGCCAAAATGGTTAGAAACTCCTTCTATGTGGCCCACCTAATCACATCACATCAAGATCAAGAGAGGTCAATGTGCCCCTCCACTCATCAGACCCACCACAGAGTACAATGCCCCATTTGGGATGTACCTTACAAGACACCTGCAAAAGCTGGAAAGACCACAGAAGTATCTCAACAAGAGGATCACTGGCCTCAAACAGATGCCCTATGCAGCTCGAATGAAGAAACTCCAGCTGTATTCGGTTGCATACCGCCTACTCAGAGGTGATCTCTGTCTGACATACAAGGCCATGTCCAACACAGAATTGATGGACATGCTCCATTTAAAGAAAATCTTAAACCCTCGAGCCACAAGCTCTAGGGCTCTAAACCTCAACACAACAATAAATAGGATGTGCTGGAAGGATAGATTCCTATCCCAGAGACTTCCCATGATTTGGAACAAGATTCCAATCTACATTAGGCAGAGCTCCTTGCTAACACTCTTAAAGAGAAACCTTGACGAGTGGATGAGAAGCAGAAAGTTTACCCTGAGGATCACTTCAGTGGCTGTGATGGACAGAGGCACTAATCTAAGGGGGCGGCGAAAGCCAACACATTCTGTCTAGGCTTATAAATGCCTTCGGGCAGACAGCCTAGTACCTACCTATGAACTCTGCCAATCCTTTAGCTGATCTACACAAACACTTGATAATCATGCTTTGAAACTGAAACAGGTCAATTTGAAACAACAGTCTGATGGGTCTTTGCCATCTTTGAGTAATGCAGTCACCACAACTTTCCTTTTAAAATAATATACAAATTTTTTCAGGTTTTTACCTCTCTATTCCCTCTTAACTATCAAGCTTCTACAGGAATATCATCTGTTCCTGAAGACTTCCCTGCAGACTGATTACATAGCACACTTTTATCTCATCTCCTCTCATCTTCTTAATCCTCATCTTCCTCTAATTTTAACATAATTAAATCTTCCATAAATATTTCCATTTGTGCTTTTTCCTGGTTTTCACATTCCTCTGCTTTATACATATTTTCATAAATTTGTGAAATATCTCTAATACTTCTACAGAATCCCTGGTTATTTTTCTTGTCATAGGCTCCTTAAATTTGGCCACAAACCTTTATTATTTCTGTTGTCCAAGTCATTCTGCTAAAAGTTTTTTTGCTCTGGAATTATCAAAAATAGTTTAACAGCAATTTTGCTAAACTCATGCATATTATCCAAAGCTCCTTTATTTCCAGTTTAGCAATCTGCAGGATTCCTCTTATTCTGCCAGATTTTAACATTTGTCAGCCCCATTAAATAATTGCTACTACATCTTCACCACATCCCATTTTTTTATTTTTTTCCCCTATTGTAAACTCCAGTCTCACTTATCCCACTGACAACGTAACGTTTCTAAAGAAATTTACATTTTTCCTAACAACTCTCAATTTTCCATTTCTTAAATTCTTCTAATTTAGCGGGTAGATGTGAGAGCACCAGTCTCTCATTTTTATTTCACTGCCCGGCATTTTTATCTTAATTTTTATCAGTGCATGATCTGAAATAGTTAATGGGAGTGTGTCACAGCTTTTAATGAAATGCACAAGTTCCTGTGGAATATAAATTATTTCCAGTCTAACCAGTTATTATACCTTTGGGAATAATTTGTAAACTCTGTCAGGGTTCCTACTACTAAATTTACATCATCTATACCAAATATGTTAATCAATTTCTGCAGAATTTTTTTGTTATATTTTCTCTTTCAGGTCCATCTGATTTATCCTCCCTATTGCAAATCAAGTTCCAGTCAGTTCCCATCTTTAATTAATACTTCCAGTTGAAAGCAGATTTCTTCCAAATGTTAAGTTCCATAAAAGCAGTTTTTGGTGGAATATAAATACATAACAGTGTAATCCTCCTCTCTTGCCAAAAGCCCCTACTAACCATAAATCTGTCATAACTTCATTTTCCTTCTTCTTTCATCATTACTGGAGACCCTCTAAAAATTAGTATTATTACTTCCCATTTCCCTTGTCTTTGATATTCTGCTTAATATCCACCCTGAAATATTTTGTCATATTAACATGCTAATTTCCTTTCCAAATCTCTCTCCTGCAGCATATTTTGTCATATTAACATGCTAATTTCCTTTCCAAATGTCTCTCCTGCAGCACTGCTATTTGCACTCTGCATTTCTTAATAGAAGTCAGTATTATTACCACCTTTTGATCTATACCTGTAAGGCCATTTACATTCCAAGTTAATATAGACAGAGTAGGCATTATGATAAAAAAAATCTACTGCCCCTCCTATTATACAGCACAGCTTTTTTAAAGTGTATTTCTAACTTTTGTCTCACATGTGCACACTAATATTTGGCAGGTTACTTTATACAGTTGTTACATATCTCAGTTTGAACTTGTATCAAACATCTCAACACATTTTGCTTTAATGAATGCACTCAAAAAAAAAAAAAAAAAAAAAAAAAAAAAAAAGGCTTCCGTACATCGAAATCCCTCATTAACTTGGAAGAAACACACAAAACTACGTAAACCTTCAACAAATGAAGTTTAACCCTTCAGATAGGAACAACTGCCTCAAATTGACAGCTGCACCCACAGGCACTATCTAACCTAAAATTAAGGGTACCCATGCAAGGTGCATGTTACAGCCAGTGTTTCCGCTTAGACCAACTGCTGTCCGTACATTGCTTATGTCTATTCTCCTCCTACACGTAAAAAGAAACTACTAAAAGAGAAATGGAAGTTTTAAATTCAATTAAACACACTTATCTGCTTGGGAGCAACTGGTCACCATGTTTAACACGAACAGCAGCAAACAAGATCTGAGGTACTTAGGAAGGGAGCATCATGGGTAAGGGAGAAGCTCAAGAGTTTTTTGGCTACCACAAGTTATAGTAATGCCCAAGCTGGATCCAAGGGATTGGATCAGAACCCATAGTTTGGGGACAGAATGAAAATTAACATCATCAGATCTAATGATACAGCTGTTGGATCAGGTTCGGGAAGACTGCATAAAACTTGAAAGACTGAAGTATTTTTACATCCTATCAGCCATTTTAGAAGCAGCTAGCTGTCAGGAAAACTGCAGGCAGTAACACATCCTGCAAAGGCATGCAAAACTGGAGGAATGGGTACAGGTTCTGGAAATTCCTTTTGCAACAGTTCATAGTAGCTTCTGAAAAACTGAGAAACCTCAGTGTTCTTCCATGGAAAACAAAGGCGCATTTTAGAAATACTCTGACAGAAAAGAGAACCCCCACAGAGAGCACAAGAAAAAAATAAGTTAAATATTCACCATAATATTCCATGTTTGTTGTCCTTGATCTCACCTTCCTTCTTGCTGTTTGGGTTCAGAGATGACCCTTAGCTCTGACTCACCCATATACTATGGCTCGAGAGCTTTTATTGGCTCGAGGCTAGCCCCTATCCCAGCATGCCTAGCGGTAGTTACCCAGATCTCATTTGTGATAACCCAGTACTAGACCAATTAGAAAAAGGTGTACTTTATTTTACATATTAGAGGACACCTACGTAAAAGGTGTAAACCATCCACAAGAGTCAGAAAGGGAGACTAGGACTAATCAAAAGGTATGATAAAATGGAAACTCAGCCAGTATAACCAATAAAAAACAAGGAATTCCTCTCGATCCTCCAGGAAGGGGGGCAATGCAAGAAGGAAGGTGAGATCAAGGACAACAAACATGGAATGTTATAGTGAGTAGGACAGCAAACATGGAATGTTATAGTGAGTACATAACTTCTTTATGTTATGTTGTCCTTATCTCGCCTTCGTTCCTGCTGTTTGGGATGGCTCACTGGAAAAAACTCTTCAGGTCCGTGGAACCAAAGGATTCCCTGTTCTGGGAGGCCACATCTACTGTGTAATGAGTGACAATGGTATGAGGTTTAGCCCATGTAGCTACCGGACAGATCGAATCCAAAGGCAGTCTGGCTTTAAAAGCAACAGAGGTAACCAAGGCCCTTGTTGGGTGTCCTTTAATTTTTCCTGGAAGTTTTATTTACGCAAATCATAGACATGTTTTACAGTCTGAAAGCCACATAGATAAAGTCACCTTTGAGACTGCACAACCTTTTTTTATTGTCCGGAAAGGATATGAACAATTGGTCAGATTTTCTAACGTCCTTGGTCCTGTGTAAATAGAAACGTAACTATCGAACGTCCAACTGATGAAGCTTATACTCTCTGCCTTGTTGCTATGATTTGGGAAGAAAACAGGAAGCTCAATGGATTGATTCAAATTGTAGTCAGAACATACCTTGGGTAAGAAAGAGGGAGTGGTTTTGAAAGAAGCCTGATCTTTAAAGAAAATCAAGTACAGGGGATGAATACATGAGGCCTGTAATTCTGAAACCCTTCTAGCTGAGGTAATTGCAACCAAGAAAAAGGTATTCCAAGTCAGACATTTGAGCAGCCAAGAAGCAGACGGTTCAAAGGGGGGAAGAATCAGAGAGTTTAAAACTAAATGTAGACCCCAGGGGGGGGAAAGTTCTCTTATTTGAGGTCTTAAGAGGGTAGCACCTCTTAGGAATGCCTTACATAGCATATGAGACATGATATTGGACCCCATTTCTCCCACATGGAAATTAGAGATGGCAGCTAGCTAAACCCAGATAGTAGCTGCAGCTGCTCCTTGCTCAAAAGTTTCAGTAAGAAATCTGAGAATCTTTGAAATGGGTGCAGTAAAAGGATCAACCTGATTTTTGCCTGCCCAACAAGAGAACCTGTTTCATTTACTAGCATAAAGTTTGCTAGTAGTGGGCTTATGGGAGGAAATCAAAATGTGCTTAACTGCCAGAGAAACATCAGGAAGACTGGCTAAGACCGGAAGTGGAGAAACCAAGCTGTTAGCTTGAGAGTTTGAATGGAAGGATGGACAGCCCCCGACTGATGCATCAAGAGATCTGGCGTTGGGTCCAGGATCCAGGGCTCCCCCTGCAGGTGAGGCCAAAGGAATGGGAACAATTTCTGATGAGGCCAGTAAGAGTCAATGAGGATTAACTTGCAGCCCAATAACTGTGCTTTCTGAAGAACCTTGGGGATCAGGGGAAAGGGTGGGAAGCCGTAAAGCAGTCCCCGGGGCCAATCATGAACAAGTGCGTCCCTGGGTGAATGTCCCGGTGGTGGGACTATGGCAAAGTAGCTGCTGCATTTGTTGCTGACGGGAGTGGCAAAGAGATCACAGCATGGCTGGCCCCATTTGCAAAAAATCAATTTTGCAACTTCTTGCTTCAGGGACCACTCGTGAGGCATCAAAATAGCCCGGCTGAGCTTGTCCGCTATCATGTTGGATTTCTCCGGGATGTGCGTTGCAACCAGAAAGCAATGGGAAGACATCACCCACTGCCAAACTCATAGAGACTCTCAACACAAGGGGTAAGACCTGGTTCCACCCTGTTTGTTGATGTACCATACTACAGACATATTGTCTGTCTGAATTGCTATAGTCCCTGTAGGTAGAGAGTCCAGACGTGCTTGCAACGCCAGAAGCACTGCTTTCAGCTCCAGGACATTGATGTGTAAGTGGTACTCGTACTCCTGCCAAGTCCCTTGAACAGTCTTTCCCAGATAATGCCGCCCCCACCCTATCTGGGAGGTGTCCATGGTCACTGTGGCTACAGGTTGGGGGGGCCGGAAATGACCTTCCTACTTTTAGCGTGGGGGAGTGAAACCACCATTACAGATCCTTTTTGCAGGATTCAGTGATCAGAATCTGATGTGACATAGGTAAATCCTGGAATGACTATTGTGCAAAGAGGAACCACTGCAGAATTCTCATGTGGAAGTGAGCCATAGGGAGCAGAATGATTGCTGCTATCATAGCTCCCAGGGCCTTGAGGATAAATCTTGCCTGGACTCTCTTTTTTGTCAATAGCACTGTAACTTAGCAACGGATTGTTAATACTCTTTCTTGAGGCAGCTTTGCTATATTAGCCCTTGGGTCTAAATCTACCCCTATAAAGGTAATATATTGCCAAGGCAGACTTTTCATAGTTTACGTTAATCCCTAGTTGAGAACAAGAGCTAATTGTTGATTCTCTTGCCCTGATTAGTTGATGCTTGGTGATGGCAGTAAGGAGCCAGTCTAGATATGGAAACACCCAGAAACCTAGACGCCTCAGGTGAGTTCTAACTACTGCCATGCATTTGAACACCCTGGGGGCTGTGGTGAGAGTGACCAAAGGGCAGAGCTCTGAACTGATAGTGACTGGCTCCCAGCCAGAAGCATAGATATCTCCTTGACTGTCTGTCCACTATTATGTGGTAGTACGGATCCTGGAGATCGATAGAGCACATACAATTGTCCTGTCCAGAAAGGGAAGAATGGGCTGCAGTGTTACCATCCAGAACTTTGTTTTCTTGACTGATTTGTTCAGCCTGCTGAGATCCAATATGGGTCTCCAGTCCCCTGTTTTCTTTGGAACTAAAAAGAACCTTGAGTAAGTTCCAGATCTGATTTGGTCTGTGGGATCTTCCTGGATGACTCTCTTTCTTAGTAACCTTTGAACCTCTAGGTTTGCTTGATCCTGAAGATTGGGTGGAACATCTGGGATAGGGTGTTGCCTTTTTGAAAGGAGAAGTTGGGAGAAGGGGATATTGTAACCTCCGGAGATTATCGATAGTACCCATGTATCTTCTGTGATTGTCTGTCAAACTTTTGGGTACAAGGATAATCTCTCCCCCGACTGTCTCTAGAGTAGGATAGTTGAGCCTCCCCCTTCAGGAGCGCTGGAAGGGCCTGCCAGAGAAGGCATCTGTATCACCCTGATTCTGCGGACCCCCACTGCGGCGAGATCGGCGTCTTCCATTGTTATTTCCCCTCTGCCTCTGGGGGAAAATCTCCACGTGTGTCAGGCGAAGCTCCCTGGGATTTCTGGAACCACATCTTTCTGCTCTTCTGGCCCTTAGGATAAGGCCTAGATGGAGCAGAAAAATGTACTCCTATGGCAAAGAGAGTTTTGCCATCATGTTCACACCTGGTAAGAGTCTCTTTTACCTGAGGCCCGAACAAGGACGAGCCGTCAAAGGGGGCGTTAGTAAAGGAAGACTTGAAGGGTTCCACAAAATGACAAAGGTGCATCCAGGAATGTCTGCGTAAGGCCACCCCCATGCCTGCCGCCCTGCTCACCCCATCGGCTGCATAAGAAATTAGCCGCATGGAGGAATTAACCACCGATGTCAAGGTCGCAAGCTGGGAAGCCGCCTTGTCAGAGGCTCCCATAGCTGTAGGATCCTGTAAGGTATCTCCTAACTCTCTGAGGAGATCCCTTTGAAGCCTTGTAAAGTGTGACAAATAGTTCAGCGACCTGAGTGTAAAGGTCACTGAAGAAAACATATGCTTCCCGTATCTGTCCATCGTACAAGACTCTTTATTCGGCGGATGGACAGATGAAGTTTCCACTAATTCCTTCTTGGTGGCTGCTGCCACCACCATAACATAACCTTTGGATAAGAAGGCTCTGTCTTCAGGGGCTGTAATGAATTTATTGGGCCTCCATGGAACTGGTTCCATCGTGTATGGAGAGCTCCAAACCGTCCGACTCACTACGTGCAATAGTGGGTTGAAAGTAGGGGAGACACAAGAGGTGGAGGGTTGGGAACCGAATGCATCCAGGTACACTGACTCATCTTCAGAAGGGGCAAGGAGCTTCCAGTCACCCCTCTGTCTAAGGATTTTGAAGATGTCTGAAAAGGAGACACCTTCAGAGGGGGACCGTGGGGACCCTTTTGAGTCATCCAAGTATGTGTCTGATGTCAAGGACTCAGGAGTCCACATGCTTCCTCTTGCAAGTCCTCTTCCAAGGGACCTCCTGCAAGGGATGCTCAGGGGAGGTTTTGGAAAAAGTGGGATCGCTCAATGGGGCGTCCTGGAGCATGGGTTCCCTACACTTGGGGCGGAGGGGAGGTTCGGAGGCAGACACCAGCACTGAAGGCAAAGGAGCCAGTGCAGCTGTCTCAGCAGACAGCATGCTCATCACCTCGAAGGCATCATGGTCCTGAACTGAAAGAGTCCCCGGCTCCAAAGAAGCCGCAGATCTCCGAATCGAGGGTGATGGCTCCGAGGCCAATGTAGCAGCCGAACTGACCCATGCCGAAGCTCCGAGGAGAGTAGGGTCAGAGAAGGGTCCAATGCCGCTCTGAGCTCCCCCGATGGAAGGGGGTATTGAGGAGATTAAAGCGGTAGTTAGAACTGAAAGACCGGAGGTTACCAGAACAGACGGTTCCACCACTACAGCTTCCATACAGTTCGGCTCCGAGCTCAGAGAAGTCTGAGGAGGAATCGAGACAGGTGTTGGTTGGGCTGTTGGCACCATTTCCATCTGGGATGGGCCTGAAAGTATTTTAGCTAATGCTGGTGTTCTAAGAAGCTTCTTCACCACCCTCTCCACATCATCATCCAAAAGGCTTCTGGATGACCAAGAGGAATGGGTTGAAGACCGGTGACTGCCTGTCACAGATTGTAATTAAGGAGACTGTGGAGCAGACCGCACCACTTGCAAGGTAGGAGACCTGGATCGTTTGAGACAGCTTACTGGCTCTGAAACAACAGATGGAGCCGTAGGTGAGAGTGTCTTGTCAGAACCAAAATTCAAGCCCAACTTAGCTTGGAACTTGTCCTTCTCTTTAGATGTTTCCGAAATCGGAGCCAAAAAGGATAAAGGCTTGGGTTTTTCCATTTTTTTTTTACTGGCTGAGTCCCCTCCATAGCACCATCAAATCTTCATCTTCAGTAACCCTCTTAAGATCAATTTGTTCTTTCCCTCCTGCAGGACTCATGAACTAAATGCATGGCAAATAGAACATGAATTCTATAGGTAAACAGGCCCTAAATAATACATGCAACTCATGTGCCTGTCTGTAAGGTACATCTTTTGACAGCACGGATCGCACTTTCTGAAACCCGAAGGTTTAGATTCCTTGGCAGAATCTTTCAACATAATGTCGAACAGCACCATTTAAGGTTAGACAAAAAAAACACACTACTAACTAGATAAAGTAGCAAATACAGGCAAAAATCTTTTTTTTTTTTTTTTTTTTATTACAGGAAAGAAGAAAAGGGGGGGGGGAGAGCCTCTAAGTTAAACAGCGAGCTCCCCACCTAAGGAGAGCCTCTAACTTAAATGGCAACTCATTAAAACTTGAATTACAGGTCCTAAACTTTGGAATACCATTCTACATTTACCATACCTTTTTCTATTGTTCCTTTTTTCAGAACAGTACTGAATGACCACTTCAAAACTAATACGTGTTGTACATACCACAATGTATGTACCAGTGACATCGAGTCACCTAACAAGCATTCATACCTCATTAACTTGTGTTCACAGACATCCATTTTAAAGGAAAGTACAGTTGTGAACACTTACCATAAATGTAGATGTTAGAGTGTATTCACTGTTGCAGTCATTACATTTGGGTAATCTGCTGGCAAGTTGCCCTCAGTTGGCCTGAATTCCAAAGTCTTGGGTCCTGCGTTGGTGGCTGTCTCCTCTTCCATGACGTCAGGTCGTCAGGGGTATAAAACATGCAGCCGACACCATTTTCTTTGGTTTTTCTTGTCCCCGATGTCAGGTGCCCCCAAAAAGGTAGCAAATATATATATATATATACATGCATTAATATAAACTTTACCTTCATCTACAAGCAAACACACCACATAGGTTGTAAAAGATAGTGAAGGAAAGATAAACTCCAGAATGACAGGGGATGGCGGGACGGTAACCTGGACTGCAACAGTGAATACACTCGAACATCTACATTTATGGTAAGTGTACACAACTGTACTATGTTTTTCGTGTTTCACTGTCATTACATTTGGGTAGAATCCCAAAGCTATGGTTGGGAGGCTGGAGCTAAACAGCATTAGGAGCGGCTATAAGGCCCTGCAGAACTGCAGTGGAAAAGCCTGCCCTGGATTTAGAGTAGAGAGGCAAATGATAATGCTTTGTAAAGGTGTGAACAGAACTCCAAGTAGCAGCCTCTAGAATGTCTTTCGTTAGTACTCCCCTTAGAAAGGCTGCTGAAGTAGCTGCAGCTTTGGTGGAATTAGACCTAATGCCCTTGGACACAGGTTTACCATGGTGTAAGTAGCAAAAACAGATGCAGTGGCTTATCCACTTAGAAATTGTGTTGTTTGATATAGCCTTGCCTTCTGATCCTGCAGCATATGTCACTAGCAATTGCTCATTTTTTCTTAGAGCTTTAGTCCTGCTTAAGTAGAATCTTAGCTGTCTGTGTACGTCCAAGGAATACAGAATTCTCTCCCCTTGTTCTGCGGATGTGGATAAAAGGTTGGCAGAAGAATTGTTTGGTTAAGAGCCACACTGGAAACCACCTTAGGCATAAAAGAAGGATTTGTCCTCAGAGATACCCTGTCTGGGTAAAATATGATAAAAGGCTCTACAGCCATGACGGCCTGCAGCTCTGAAACTCTTCTTGCGGAAGTAATTGCTAGTAGCAGAGTTGTTTTCCATGATAAGAACTTCATATCAACGGTAGCAGCTGGATCAAATGGAGGCAGGGTGAGCTTTTCCAACACAAAATTGAGGTCCCAATGCAGGCAATGGTGATCTTCTAGGAGGCCTTAAATTTTTGGCTCCTCTAAGATACTGCTTTAGTAAAGGATGAGAAAAGATTGGTGGCTCTGTACTGTAATGAGCCGAAATGGCAGAGGCATGGATTTTAATTGATGAGAAAGATAGGCCTTTGTCAAGCATCTCAGTTAAGTATTGCAATATCTGAGGAATATTTGGTTCTGCTGTTATCAGTTCCTTGTGCTTGATTCCAAGCAGATAATCTCTTCCATTTGTCAGCATAAGATTTTCTAGTACTAGGCCTTTTGGCTTCCAAAATTATATCTATCACAGCTTTACTGAGAGGAGTTGTTTGTATGACTACATGAACAGCCATGCTGCCAGGTTGAGTCTGTAGTTGATTGTGCAGGATCTGATTGTTTTGCTGGGACAGTAGTTGTGGTCTTTGAGGCAAGGTCCAAGCTGGGTATTGAGACAAGTTCCTTAGGAATGGGTACTAATATTGGAGAGGCCAGTCCGGGGCAATTAGTATCATCTTTGGTTTCTCTTGTCTGACTTTTAGGAGGACCTTGGGGAGAAGAGGCAGTGGAGGAAAGGCATAAACTGATAGGTTTTTCCAACTGAAGGATAGGGCGTCCACTTTCCATGCTTGTCTGTGATAAGTCTTGTGCAGAATTTTTTCAATTGATAATTTTGAGGAGATGCAAAGAGATCTATGTCTAGGCTCCCCCATTTCTCTGTTATCATGCTGAAGACTTGTGGATTTAGTTTCCACTCGTGAGGATCCATAAGGATTCTGCTTAAATAGTCTGCCAGAGTGTTTTGTTTTCCTGGCAAGAATTGAGCTTGAAGATGTATCTGGTAGGTCAAAGCTGTGTCCCACAGTGCCATGGCTAATCTGCAAAGGGGGTATGAGTGTGTGCCCCCTTGCTTGTTTATATACCACATGACTGTGGTGTTGTCCATCTATCAGTAGCTGTCCTGGATGAAGTAAGTCCTTGAAGGCTATTAGGGCATTTTGAACAGCTAGCATCTCTTTCTGGTTGATATGTAGATGCATTTGTTTTGGTGACCATATGCCATGAATGCATCTTCCTGCCATGTGAGCCCCGCAGGCATAATCTGATGCATCTGTTATAGTTTGGCTGGCAGGGGGTAGAGTGAATGGCCGTCCCATGTTTTGGTGACATGCCTTTGCCCACCACAGAAACTCCTGTTGCAGGCATGGAATGAGAGGAATCATTGTTTCCAGACTGTGAGAATGTTGACTCCATAAACTTTTTAGGTACCACTGAAGTTTCCTCATATGCAGTCTTGCATATGGAATCAGTAGGATGCAGGATGCCATGAAGCCCAGAATCTGCAGAATTTGTCTTTCAGAAGATTGGGTTTATGTTGCCATCAGTTTGAAGTAAGTAGTCAGTTGCCTTTGCTTGTCTGGCATGAGGTAAGCCATCTGGGCAGTTGTATTCAAGCTTGCACACAGGAATGTTATCTTTTGAGAGGGTACCAGTTGTGATTTCTTTTTGTTTACTGTGTACCCTAGGCATGTTAGAAGCCTTTTCACAAATGCCAGGTGTCGAAGAAGTGTGTCCTTGTTCTCTGCTTGAATGAGACAGTCCAAGTAAGGATATATTTGTATACTTTTTTCTCTGCAAAATGCAATTACCGGTGCCAGACACTTTGTAAAGACCCTGGGCGCAGTAGATAAGCCAAACGGCAGTGCAGAGAATTGGTAATGCATTAAGCCAGCCTTAAATCTGAGGTATCTTCTGCACGATTGTCATATTGGGACATGCAGGTATGCCTCTTTTAGGTCTAAAGTCACCAGCCAAGCATTCTTGCCCAGCATGGGCAGAAGCTACTGCAAAGTCAGCATTTTGAATTTTGGAATGTCCAGTTATGTGTTCAAAATCGATAAATCCAGTACTGGCCGCCAGGCCTTGTCCTTTCTGGGTACCAAGAACAGTCGAGTAAAAACCTTGTCCTTTTTCCTGTTCTGGTACTGTCTGAATGGCCCCCATAGCAATGGGGGAAGTAACCTGTTTCTGTGCCTCGGTAACCTGTTTCTGTGCCTCTGCCAATTGATTTTTTGGCAGATCTGGCCAACCATTTGCCATTGACAGTGTGTGGAAATGGAATCTGTATCCCTGTGATACGATGTTTAGTGCCCACTTGTCCTGGGTTATTAACTGCCAATTTTGAGCAAAAAGTGCTAATTTTCCCCCTAAGGGTGCTGCCAAAAGATAAGTGCTTGGTGTAGGCAGAGGGAAGTCATTGGGATTGCTTTCTGTAGGTCTGCGCTTTATCTCCTCCAGATTTGGAGGTGGAAGCGCCCCATTGCTTTGACCTGTATGAATCTTGCGCCTGGTATCTGGAACCCTTAGGGCGTCTGGATTTGCCCCTTTGAGCTCTGTCTGACACAGGAAAGGACCAATTTTTTGTAGGCCAGTGTCTACTGAATCTTGGTGGCTGCACTTGTAAGAAGTCTTCAACAGTTTGCATAGACTTAGCTTTGTCTTCCATTTTCTTTAAAACCTCTTCTGCCTTAATACCAAGCAGAGAAACATGCTGTAAAGGTGCATCTAGCAATTTAGCTTTAACATGATCAGGCAAATTTTGTTCCTTTAACCAGGCATGCCTCCTAATCACAGATCCAGTAACTGCGGCCCAGCAAGAGGCTTCTAAGGAATCAAAACCACATTGCAAAGTATGCTTTCCAACTTGTTCAGCTGCATGCAATAATTCCTGCAATTCTTTATTTTCTGCACATTCTGAAATCAACATCATTTTCTGTTTCAGCAATCCCATAACATGTTTTTGGTACTTAAGCATGTGAAATTGACAGTTTAAGGCCCTGATTGCCAAGGTTGCAGATGTATAAACCTTTTTTTCCCATCTGTCCAGTGCCCTTGAATCTCTGTCAGAGGGGGTTGGGGGTTTTTGCTGTTGAGGCCTTAACTCCCTTTGGACCCTGTGAAATAGTTTCAGGATCAGCGGCAGGGTTTCTAAATAAAAATGTATGCAAGTCAGAGACCCTGTAATATCAGCCAGGCTTACTGGGAGCCAGAGGTAAGGAGTCAGGGGCCAAGCTTGACTCCAAAAACACATCATCCACAATGTCTAAAAGAGGGGAATGGCTAAAGGCTTGTGCTGAGGGAGAAGAAGGAAATCCCTGAGCCTCTTTTTTGATTCTGACAAATCTTGACTCTCTCAGTGAAAATGCTCCCTCAAAGTATGCAAGGTTTCTCCAAATGAATAATCGTTAGGAGGAGATGCAGATGGAATAGACTCCTCAGCATCAGAATCCTCATAGGGAGGCATAAATGATTCCTGATCAGAAGAGGAATCAGAAGAAAAAGAAACCTGATCTGAAGTTTCATAATCAGTGTCTTGCCTAGGCCTCTTATCAGGAGGGGGATGGGTACCCCTGATCAAGGTAATAAGGTCTTCAGCCATTTTGATAATCTGTTTTTTAGGCATAAAGGCCTGTGCACGTGGCTCATGTGTCGTTTTTTTAGTTTTAAAAGTTGCTTTTGTCTTTGGTTTTGCAGCTTTCGTCGGTCTGATATACAAATGTTGAGGTCTGAATACACCCTCAGAAGCCGGTGCCTGCTCAGCGGCTCCAGACCCATTCGAGGGAGATACATCCATCGGTCCAATACCTTGAGTATCATGCGGCATGCCGGACTCCACATGGATGTCGGCAGAGGCCTGCGACTCGAAGGTAGCAGGTATCAGGGGCTGCGAAAGTGCCTCACTGAGTACCGGCGACTGGCTTAGGAGAAGCTTCGTCGTCGGTTTTGGACCTCAACTGCCTTTCTCTGTCCTTTTCTTTACATTTTTTTATGTACTCCAGTAGTCGGATTACTATCCAACGACATTTCTAGGTAGTTAAATCTGTTTCCAAAATACTTTGATGCAAAAATATACAGACACTTAATAGTGCGTTGTTTAAATCTAGCACAAAACCGACAGCCAGGCACGTTGTGATCAAGGCCTAGGCAAGAAATACAGCATAAATGGAAATCCTTATGAGGTATTTGCTTCCCACAATTAATACAATTATTAACGTTTTCTGACATTGGTAAAAAGCAAGAAAAAAGTTTCCCCAACGGGGTACTTAGCTTTAGTGAAGACTTTGGTTCTGAAACTCAAACTCGAATATTTCAGTAGTCGGCCGACCGGCACTTGCGAAATGCTTCTGCTTCGGGCACCGTGCGGCAAGAAAGACTAAAGAAAATGGCGTCGGCTGCAAGTTTTATACCCCTAACGACCTGACGTCATCGAAGAGGAGACAGCAACCGACGCAGGGCCCAAGACTTTGGAATTCAGGCCGACTGAGGGCAACCTGTCAGCAGATTACCCAAATGTAATGACTGCAACAGTGAAGCACAAAGAACATCTTGTTTGTTACACTGTAACCACCCAGTCAAAAAAATGCTAAAAAAAAAATAAATAAGTTCAGGCGTTCTTTCTATCACGTTCCTGGCAAAACTGTTAATGACAGGACTGCATCAAATCTTATATAATTTGATATTCTTGTTACTCTGTGATGTCTGTTTCCTCCCACATCACAAAGACGTACTGTAGGTGGATTGGACACTCTACATTGGCCCTAGGCATGTGTGCGTGCCTTCTGTGGAAAGATAGGCGCCGGGCTGGCAACTAGACACCGTAAAACTCCACTGCCAATCATGAGTGGACAGGTGATCCGCTGTGGCGACCCCTAACGGGGAAAAGCCAAAAGAGGAAGAAGATATAAAGGAAGGCAAGAAAGATGAAGAACCCTCTAAGTTAAATGGGTTTATAAGAGGGGAAAGGGCCAGAGAGAAAAATGGTTAGTCCACAACAAAAGCAAGTCACTCAGAAGGGATAGGGAAAGGTAGAAATACGAAGGACAACTACTATTAACAAGTTAGACAAGGTAACAGCAAAAATTATTCTTCAAATATACAATAAAGAGAAAACACTTAGCCTGACAGCCAGTATCCGCACTCTCGATGCTGCAAGTGGCAAACGAGATCTGGGTAACTACTGCTAGGCATGCTGGGATAGGGGCTAGCCTCGAGCTAGTAAAAGCTCTTGAGCTATAGTATACGGCAGAGTCAGAGCCGAGGGTCGGTTCCGAACCCAAACAGCAAGAACGAAGGCGAAATACAGACAACATAACATCTAAGTTCTCATCTGAGTCTGAATCAGAAATATTAGGAGAAGACCCTGTATCTGTCCCTTCAGCCTTCTGTCCAGATTCAGAATCTTGAATCTCTTCAGGAAAGGAATTATTCCTCTTTCTTTTACCAGACACTAACTCACACAGATAAATATCCTAAATTAAACACCAAACTAGACCCAGCAAACTACTCCTGCCTAAGGAAAATTGAGGAGGCATACATGCATGCTTAATTTTCTTCTTTTTGACAGGAAAATGGGACCAACGGTGCTATTAGTGAAAGCAGAAGCTTCCTAGGGATGGGCACAACATTCTGACAAAAAAGGATGCCTTCTTTGTTCTCTCTCAGGACCGACAAGAGTGGCTTCCCTTGCCCACTGAGGGAACCCCAACAGCGGCAGAGGACAGTGCCTTATCCCTGATCCATAGTGGCTATAGGTGCTGTACCAGAAAGATTCAGGGTAAAAGATGAGTGGTCTGAGGTACAACACATTGCCATTACAGAGTCATCCACCTGCAGCTGGGGCAACTGCTAGCTTGCTGCGATGCAAAGGCTGTTTAACTCTCTGATTTTGCGGCTGAAAGAAGGGGTAAGGGGTCTGCTCTGCAAAACCAATGGGTCTGCTCTGCAAAAAGCATGATGAGCCATCTGCCCTTGTTCTTCGACAGGTGTTCCCTTTCAATGTAATTTGGATAGATCTGGAGTGGTAATCTGAAATTCAATGATGTGAATATTGAAATCCAACAGACCACTTACATTTCATAAGCAAATGTCATTCAACTGTATTAGTGCCAGCCAATATATTATCTGAACATCACTTCAAAAATACAGCGAGGTACTATGACAAACAAGCATAATCCAAAAAATGCAATTTATTCACGGTAAAAAGAAGGGACAGGTGGAGGCTTGTGATTCATACTCGACTTACTCTACCCAGTGGAGATTAGCAGGTTACTGGAATCAATGTCATTAATAGAAGAAGACAAGGTGTCCTCACACATTCCCACTGCTTACATGACCCTTTCATAACTATGCATGTATCTGCTGATAAGGAAAGCGAAAATTCCTCTCAAAGCTGTCTGGATGACAACCATATCATGGTTATGTTCTCTCCTCAAAAAGGAGGAATGAGTGGAATAGCCTGATCAGCAAGCATACAGAACAGGAAAATTAAAAATGAAACAGAAAAAAAAATGCAGTTTTCACCTTTTCTACCCTCTCTCACAGATTTCATCTCTTTGTTGCATCAAAAGAACAAAGTGCTGAATTTGTTGTTTAAGATGTTCTGCACTAACAAGAACCTAAGCTAAAAACAAAAAGGACAAATGAGATCAAGGACAGCTCATAAGGCCTCACTATCCTACCACAGAGAAATTATGGTATATTTGTCTCAGCTAATTGTGTGTGTGTGTGTGTGTGTGTGTGTGTGTGTGTGTGTGTGTGTATATATATATATATATATATATATATATACACACACACATATAGATCTATGAAACGGTCAAGCACACTTTCGCGACAGTCTGCTACAAAAAACAAACAAAAAAAATCCAGACAAGATTTAAAAAAACAACTATAATAGTAATCACGTTTATGCAGGTGGCAATCTCTCCTGCACCCCCCATATGGGGGGCTATGCCTGCCACACACCCCCATACTTTTATATTCTCGCTCAGAGATCTCACTACAGTGGGTAAAAGGGAATATTCCCTTATCCGCACTGTGCCGCGATCTCAGCAAAAGTCATTTTCTCATGTTTTTTTCAGCTCAATTTTGCAAAAGTGCTTTTTCGGTGAAAAAGCACTCTCAAAAGTGTGCTCGCCCATTTCAGTTTCGCTGAAAGGTGTAGACTATCATTAGTCCTAGACCTATATATATATATATATATATATATATATATATATATATATATATATATATGGTTCCCATTCAGAAGCCTGAAACATCATAAGCCTGAAAATCAAAATCCTGAAACCAAAAGCCTGAAAATTCAGAATCCTGAAAACTCAAAATCCTGAAAGCCCAAAATCCTGAAAGCCCAAAATCCTGAAACTCAAAATCCTGAAAACACAAATAATGCTAATATGTCACTATAAAGACACTAATATCTACCAACTGACCCTGACCCTAACCCTAAGGTCCGTCACTATCGCACACTCACCTGACCCGCGCCCTAACCCTAACTCACTTAAACCGCCCTAACCCCAATATTTGTCACTATTGCATACATGCCTAACCTGCCCTAACCCTAACTCACTTAAACCGCCCCTAACCCTAAAATAAAACCAACCGCACACTTACCTGACCCCAACGCATGACCTAACACCACAGGGCTAACAATAGCAAAGCCATAATGACATCAGTATGTCTATTTTGTGTTTTCAGGATTTTGAGTTTCAGGATTTTGGTCTTTCAGGATTTTGGGCTTTCAGGATTTTGAGTTTTCAGGATTCTGAATTTTCAGGCTTTTGGTTTCAGGATTTTGATTTTCAGGCTTATGATGTTTCAGGCTTCTGAATGGGAACCATATATATATATATATACACACACACACACACATATATATATATATACGCACACACACACATATATATATATATATGTGTGTGTGTGTGTGTGTATACGTGTGTATACATACATACATACATATATGTATATATGGATTCACTTTATAATCCTGAAATACTGAAATATCGAATTTCAGTATCTCGAGACTATAAAGCTGAAAACTCACAAACCCGAAACCCCAAAAACGTGAAATTCAAAACCACGACTGTCAAAAAAAAAAACTACACCACACAATTAAATAAACCTACCTCTAGACACTACAACAAGACAAAACAACACACACACGAACACAACAAAACAAGTACACACATCCCCACCCTTCCTATAAGCAGGGAGGTAAGCACCCCTGCATTCCCCACCGCATCCCCACTTATATATACTAACTCTGAGGTCGCACTAAAAACAGAAAGACAGAAAACTCACCACCGCACATTCTACACCTCCCTTGCACAAACACACATCACATACATACAAACAGCACCACTCTCAACACTTACACACACATGCGCTTACCTACCTACCTTAACCCACGCCTAAAACTCCCCAACACACTCACATACACAACCCCCCCCCCCAAAACCCTTAAAAAAACATTACACTTACCTAACGCACCATTACTACTGCGGGTTCGATATTCTGCAGTTTCGTGCAACTGCAGTTTCGACACTTTGGTCTTGAAATACTCAAATTCGACATTTCAGTATTTCGAGATTCCAAAGGGAACCCATATATATAGATATATATATATATATATATACACACACACATACATATATATATATATATATATATATATATATATATATATATATATGTATAAACACATGTATGCTCAAAGAGGTCATCTGCTAAAAGCAGGGACATTTACTGTATACGTATAACTTAATCCAAAGCAATGAGATACTTCACATGCAGTCAGTAAAGAATGCTCCAGATTTGTAACTTGCACATAATTATCAACTATTTGTATCCTATAACTTACATAACTATCAGCAACATTTTTATCCCATAAATCAGCACGTAAATATGAAAATTATCTTAAATGAATGCATCTAAGTAAAACAGTAAGACAACAGCAATACATAAGCAGAAATCAAGCAGATTAGCATACCACAGCAAGTCAAACATTAATTAAAAGAGGGTTATAAAATGTATAGAAAAACAAATGATTTAGACAATAGTACTCACTACCACATTTGAAAGCCACCACACAAAGCACAGCCATTAAAACCCGTTATCCTCAAGCTGCATCTCTTGCATTTCTACTTACAAGGATTGCATTCATTCCTGATGCTATGCCATAGACCAAACCTGAAAGACGGGCTGCATATGTATACTCTTTTAAATCATCCTTCAAAAGTCTCATAAACAGGTAGGTCATGTTGCAATGAAGAGGGTCAACATAAAGGTAGCGACTATTAAAAGAAAAACAAGAGAATTTTCCTCAACAATTCCACAGAAGTGGACGCATACTTAAAAGAGTATGCATATGCAGCCAAGTGTCTCACCAATTTAGGATAGCTGGCTGTACTTAGAAATATATAAAACGCCCCCCCCCCTGCATGCCCAAACACTTCAGTGAGAAAAATCTACCAGAACTGATTAGAAAGACTTGAAATGTCATCATCTTCAAAAAAATGTTTGACTTTTTAATCTTTTTACTTAAGAGGCCAAAAACTCAAGGTATATAGGAATGTACCTACATTTTGCAGAATTTATCATGGCTATTAAAAACAAAACAGCCATCCTATATGAATGTAACATCAATTTGATGGCAAATGAGTTAAGAAAACCCAAAGCACAAAAAATTAAATACATGTGTGTTGATGCAAATATTCCACGTTCACATGGTTCCCCAGTTACATATACTTACATACATCCCATAGATGGTATTCTGAAGGTCATAACTCAAGCCAGCTAGTTCTGCTGCATATGCATACTCGTTGAGGGAATCTTTGAGTAACTCAAGGTATAAATATGCCATGTTACAGTGCAAAGGATCCACGTAAGCAAATGGGCTAGAAAAAATACATCTGTTTTCAGTATTTATAAACTGCAAAATATGCTGCTACTTTCATGTTTCATATTAACAAACATCAACACAAAAAAACTACTAGCTGATACTTGTTAATCTAAAAAATGCAGATGATGGAAATAATTTCTAATATGTAAAGTCAAGAAAAGCAGTTAACACTTGAACTCATTCCGAAGTATAACACCTATATGACTTACAATGGTGGGCCATTGTTAACATAGCAGTTAGTTATCCTAGCTCTGTTAAACACAGAGAGAAATCCTTGATTATGGACTCAGAAAATCTGAGATTGAATAGTGGCTTGGAAAGATGGAAAAACCAGGGAGGAGTGGGTGAGAGAGATGTGACTTGCATCGGTGTGATCATCTAGGAAGGAGTGCTATAGTGGCTTCTAACCCTGTGGTGAACTGGCAATCCAGGGAGTGGCATATGGTACTCTCCTGAGAACAGGTGCTGGAAGAGCATATGGGAGGGTCTGTGTAAGTTTGTATGGTAGCTCTTGTGGAGATGTAACAGGTAGTATACTCAACTTCCTTACATTAGCAGAAGCTAATGTCACCACCAGGGTTGGGGTTAGGCTACATAAATTAAAATGCATTAACAGCTGCCAGGAAGATTGCTCCATGACCATCTCACACCTCACAGGGAATGAATAATCTGGGAATAGTTCTTACCTTTTGAAAACAAATGGGCCAATAGATCACAGAGATCCGATAGTTGTTAGGCAGCAGGGTGCCAACAAAAAGTAAAGGTTACAAGTTTCTCAGAGCATTCAGCTTCATTACTACTTGTGCATTTCAATTTACAGATGAATTACACAACTGGAAACATGCTGTATAAAATTCAGTACAAAAATGAACATCGATTTTAAAATAAAACTGAGCAAAGTCTGTAATACCACAATAATCTCACTGAAGCAAAAAATAAATTTCAAAGGTGTTGTGTAAAATGTTAACCATAATGGTAGATGTACATCTCTTCACTGGTGCAGCAATTCTTACACCTGCCAAGGGCAGCCTGACATCCAGCCAGTATGCCAAAGCCTTTAGATTGCTAAGGGTACACTTTACATCACACATATGCTCCCCACACAAGGCACAGTTCATAAAGGTGATGTCGGGATGTAACATCCTCAGAACTGACAGCCCCAGTAGGAATGCCAGCTCAAGGAGAAGGGTAACACAGGCATCCATAGAAACAAATGACCAGGGTGAGCAGGAAGGGAGTGAATACTGCAACAGCAAAGAGAAGGACATATTTCACACAATTGTACCATGTCCTTCCATATCACTGTTGCAGTATTCCTTACAGTAGGGAGAGTGTAAAAGCTCAAAGACGAGAGGGAGGAGGAAGGACCAGCACAGCCTTCTAGGAACCCATGAAGAATGCCCCTAGCAAAAACAATTCTAGCCCTGGATATCATATCCAACTTATAATGCTTGCTAAAGATATGCACAGAAATCCAGGTAACTGCCTTAAGGATAGAATTAGTATCCAAACCCTTGAAAAAAGCACCAGAAGAAGCCACAGCTCTAGTACAATGAGCCTTAAAAGAAGGCAGGTTCTCACCATGAAACGAATAACAAAAATAAATGGCTTTAGAAATCCAAGAAGAAACAGTTTACTTGGAAACAGCCAATCCTAAGGATCTAGGATGAAAGGAAACAAAAGCTGATCAGATTTTCGAAAAGCTTTGGTCTTATCCAAATAAAATATGAGTTGTCTATGTACATCCAAAGTGTTTCAAAACCTTCTCACTAGCAGACTGCAAAGAAATGAAAAAAGTGGACAAATTAACAGACCAATTAAGAGACAACTCATTCATCACCTTGGGCATAAAAAAAGGATTAGTAGGAAGGGACACCTTGTCCTTATGGAAAACTAAAAAGGGGGAACAGCTATAAGGACTTGAAGCTCAGACACGTGTTTGGCAAAAGTAAGAGCTAACAAAAGAACAGTCTTCCAAGAATAATGCTACAAGGAAGCTGAAGCTGCAGACTCAGAAGAAGCCTGGGTCAGTTTCTCCAAAACAAAATTAAGATCCTAGGAAGGAGGGACAGGCTTCCTGGGACATCTAAAATGAAAGGATACCTTTAAGAAACTGTTAGGCTCGAACCTGGAAGCCAACGGGAAGCTAAAAAAGACAAGCAGAAATGGCTGACAAATGAGCTTTAACAGAAAAACACCCCAGACCAGCATTGAGCAAGTCACACAAGTAAGAGAACCAAATTAACAACCACAGTAAGCAGGTCCAGGTTAGAAGAAACATCAAACAGAAAACCTCTTCCATTTGGATAAGTACAATTTTCTAGTATTGGGTTTCCTGGTCTCCAGCAGACCCCGAAGCAAGTTCTCAAAAAAAACATGACTATAGGGAATCAAAATCCTATCATCCACAGTGTCAGATGAAGAGTGGACAGGTGGGGATGGATGGGCATCCCTTGCCTTGTGTGAAAAAATCCACCCTGTGGGGCAACATGTGATGAGTGCCCTTGGCTAAATGCAGAAGATAAGGGAACCAATAATGTCTGGGCCAAAAGGGAGTCACCAGCAAGATTTTGGGAGCATCCTATTTTATCGTACACAGGACTTTTGGAATAGAGGAAAGGGAGGAAACGCAAACAGAAACATCCCCTTCCAAGCAAAATAGAGGATGTCCACCTTCCAAGCCAAAGAACATGGGACTCTGGTGTAAAAAAAGAGGAAGTTGTCTGTTCAGATGGGAGGTAGAGAGATCGACTTGAGGAATACCCCGCTGGTGGATTATGTCCATTAACACCTCCCTGTGAAGCAACCACTTGTAGGAATGTGTTATGGACCTGATCAGGGAGTCTGCTACAAACTTCTGACTTAAGGGAATGTAAACTGCCTAAAGTGTCACTTGGTCCTGAACTGCTAGCTTCCACACCTGAAGTGCCAACCTGCAAAGGAGATGAGACTTTACCCCCCCCCCCCCTTGTTTGTTGACAAACCACATCACTGTGATGCTGTCTGTAAAGACCTTTAGGGGCCCTGGAGAAAACAGTGGATGAAAAGCTGTTAGAGCCAACAAGAGAGTTCTCATCTCTTTGAAACTGATGTGCTCCTTTTGTTGTTACTGAGGAGACCACAGGCACTGCACCTTCAGAGTGCAGAAGGAAGCCTCCATCTCCTGTCTGAGGCATCTGTGAACAGCTCCTGAGAGGAAGCAGGGGCTGCAAGGGGAGCCCTGAATTCAATGCCAGTTGCCAAATCTGCCACTGAAATTCCAGCTTGAGACAAGGAAGACGAGGAATTGGAAACTCCAGAAGATGAGAATGTTGAAGCCAAACTGAATTTAGAAACTAATTAAGCTTTCTCATGTGGAGTTTGGTGAAGGGAAGCATAGGAATGGTCTATGCCATGAATCTCAGAGCCCTCAGAAATTCTCTTGCTGAAATTAAGGACAGAGGAAGAAGGGACTGAAAGAAGGAAATCAGAGTTAAAGAGGGCAGGGATGCCAACACTGGAACAGTCTGGATCCTGCATCTCTAAAAAAACATGGTCTTATGACGGAGACTGGAAGGACTTTTGGAATTTGACAGTGAACCCAAAGCTTTGCAGCAAAGAAGTGATCAATCGAAGGTGCTGTAAAAGAACAGGTTTGAATAAGCAGGTTATCTAACTAAAGAAAGACTTGAATGCCCTCGAGCCTGCAAAAAGCAATTACAGGAGCTAGGCATATGGTGAATAACCTTGGGACAGTAGAAAGGCCAAAGCAGAGAACTGAAAATGCCAGGAAGCAACAGACAAATGTACAAACTTTCTGAAAAGGGGATGAATAGGGATATGGAGGTAAGCATCCTTGAAATCCAGAGAAACTAGAAAAGCCTGAGTGAGCAACAGAGGACACAAGGACTGAAGGAATAACATTTGGAAAGAAGGAACCTTCAGAAAGGTATTTAGGTGAGAAAGATCCAGAATGGGTTTCCAAGTGCCCTATTCCCTCGGGACTTCTGGAATAAAAACCCCTCCCTCTGAGTCACTGGTACCTCCTGGAGTCCCCGGAGTCAAAAGACTCTGAAGCACTTCTGGGAAAAAGGCCAATTGGTCCTGAGGTGGCTGAGGGATATAACCAGGAAAGGGGGGGAAGAGATTTCCAAACCTCAAAATACCCTTGGTGAATAATGGAAATAACCCATGAGTCCTGAGTTATGTTTAACCAAACAGGCAGGGGATAGGGAAAGACGGATGTGGCTGGGAAGAACAGGGTAGTCAGATAGCACCTGGTTTATCAGGAAAGGGAGACTTCTGAGCAGGAGTCTGGGAAGACTTAGCAGGGGGAGCTCTCTTACTACCCTTCTTACCTTTACAAAGGCCAAGTTTTTTGTTCAGCTAAATGTCCTTTGACTAGCAGAAAAAGAAAAGTTCCTTGTTATAACTATCTATTGTCGCTATATTAACTTAGATAAAAAATGTATACATCTTATCACCAAACAGATTTTTAAATTCAGTACCTTTGCCACTTGTTTAACAGAAAATGTTATATATTTTGCCAACTGTGTAAAATGTAAGTGCTTTTACACAAATAAAACCAATCAGAAATTCAAGGAGAGGATTGGTTCTCATTTATCAGACACATATTGACACAAACACACTTTGTAAGCACAGTATGCAGTCTGGCAATGATCATATGTTCAAGTTTATTTTTTATTTATTTTTATTTTACATTTGTTGACCGGGATAGTCTGACTGGATACAGGTCCATTTTCAACAGAGGCCTGGGGAGAAAAGCTCCAAGGTAGAAGCAGTTAAGACATTGGATGATGTTCTTCTTTCGGCCTTTACGGGTTAGGGGTCGCCACAGCAGAACCCGGTCCGCTAATGATTGGCAGTAGATTTTTTTACGGGTGCCGAGGTGCCAGCTCGACGTCCTACCTTCAACGAAGGCACGCCCATTCTACGCATGTCTTTCGAATGTCACTCGACCGCAGGGAGGACAAGCAGACTCCACACAGTAGGCACTCCAGCCGGGAATCGAACGGGAAAACCTCTTGCTGTGAGGTAACAACGCTACTACCACCGCGGCTATCGATAAGACATTGGATAATACATGTTAAATACAGTTGCAGACTCTTTCAGTTAAGCAATTTATACAATTTTACATAGGATAAGACATGTTGAACACAGTTACAGACTCTTTTAGATAAGCAATTTATACAATATCACATGAATTAAGATTTAATAAAGAAAAGACCTAGAAATTGCAATTCAATTGAGTAGCTAATGAAGATATTAGCATACAGTAACATGGAGAGTTCTAGTCTAGTTTGGAACAAAAAAAGCCAGTGTGATGAAAACTACTGTTTTAACATTTTCTTGAGTTGACTTAAGGTGGATTCTAGAGTAATGTCAGCAGGAAGTGTGTTCCAAAATTTACCAACAGAGTTTGCAAACAGAGAGACACCAGCTGAATTGTTGGTTTTCACAGTCTGGACTAGTAGTCTGTTAGAAGTTCGAAGTGTTTTGAGGTTGTTATACGGGTAAATAATACTTTTGAGTGCATGAGTATTTTGAGGTTGGTTAAGTGCTTTATATGCCACTATTAGCTGGTTGCACTGAATTAGGCAAGGCAGTTCTAACCACCCAAGATATTTTAGGTTGTTACAGTGGTGTGTCCTGTAAGGCATATCTGGCAATGTGATTATAGCAGCTAGATAGTTTACTAGGTTCAGTTTTGCTTAAGTTGGTGAGTAAAGGGGAAGCATAGAGTTTTATAGAAATTATATGAACATAAGTGAGGAGTAGATATAGTTAACCACACAGATTTGGCAGAGTACAAAAGGATTAATTACTTCAGGGCTGATATACCACCAGATATAAATAGCAAAAATATTATTAAACCAGTTCTAAAGAACAAACAGAGCTATATATAAGTTTTTATTCCAGGCATTTATACGTTTATAAGCACAGAAAAATGTTTTTTTGTTTTATATATTTATTTTTATTTGCGTTATATGTAGAATGGTATTTTAAATTGATAAACAATGGAATACTGAAACTCTACTGTGACAGGCTGGCAAATCATATAAAACACTTGCATTTAATTAATTTCATTATGCATTGAAAGAGAGTCTTAATGACTCGAAAGCTTTGCTTTTACCATTTCTTGCTTTATATCTAAGTGTATTAAAGTGTTTGAACTGTTTTAAATGGTCAGACTCCTGGCTTCTTATTTTAGATCCTTCTTACCTTTAGGAGGAGGACGGGACTGCCTTCAAACAAAAGCTGGTTTATTGGAATAATTCATCAAAAATTTAGGAATAGGGGAAACAAATATGTGTTTCAGGTCCTTTTTCCTGCAGGGACTTAGCAGCAGCATCAAACAAATGTTTGTTGCCCACAGGAGCATCCATCAACTTAACCTTAATATCATCAGGCAGAGGTTGAAGCCAAAGTCAGGAATATCTCCTCAGAAGAGGACCAAAGGCAGCAGCCCTAATCGTCTGCTGCATCATAACTACATTTTATAGAATGGCGAGCTACCTGTGAAGAAGTACCCAACAGGGACAAAGCAAAAGTCTTCCCCTCAGAGTCAGGAAGATCAGAAATAACCTGTCCATCTTGAGAAAGAAGAGCCAAAATGTATCTGGTCATATCAGTCAGATAATTAACAGCCCTAAAGGTAAGGGAAGCCATGGTGTAAACCTTCTTACCCAGCTTTTCCATAGTCCTGCTGTCCTTCTCAGAAGGAAGAAGCTTAGTGGAAGGCAGTAATTTAGAAGGCATCTCGGATGCCACTAACACCAAAGACAGGTCGGCAGAAAGACACTTACAAAGAAATTTGTAATCGAGCACTTTATAAAACCAATCAGGTTTTTTTAGGTACAGGGGGCTGCGAGTCAGGAGCCTGAGATGCAGAAGAAAAGGCATCCAACAAGGCAGCCAAAAAGAGAGGGACAGCAGAAGGTCTAAAAAACTCCACCTGGAAAAGCTCATAATTCCTCCTCTGAACTTCAGATACTTGGGCACAATCCCATTTAAAAAAATTCCATCATCCTGGCAATTGTATCCCTAAAAGAAACCTCAAAAGGAGATTTAGGACTAGTAGATTCCGAACCATAATCTAAGGAAAAAGGAATTTGGGCAGAATAAGCCAGGGATTCCTAATGTGAATCCTCTTTCTCCTCAGAGAAATCCTGCTCCCTAGCCCTCTTAAGAGGTGAAGACAACCAAGGGGGCTGGGCCTGAAATGCCCCTGAGGAGACCAATGCCATAAGAGCAATGAACAACCCCTGTGTGAAATTCTGTCACTCACTTTGAGGGTCCTTAAGAGCAGGAGAAATATGTTTTGTCTTTTGCTTCTTTTTCAAAAGGACGTCAGCCTTGTAAAATATAGGAGGCTCCAACATTGGCCAATACTCAATGATTGTAGAGCTTCCTCCCTTACCAAGATCTGAGGATCCTCCTTAGGCCCTTCAATGGTAATCAGTTGCAGTTCCCCCTGAACATCAGAAGTGGATGCCTGCAAGGCTAACAGGATGTGCAAGAAGCTGGATACATACCAGTCTCTGAACTAGTTGCAGCACAGGAATCCAGCACAAGAATTGGATGGTCCTCTAGGCTTTCACTAGCCTCAAGAGAGACATCCGGCACAGGGGGCACAGCTGGAGAGTCCCAACTTGACTTTTTTGGCTTTCTTCTTTGAAGATGGCTGACCCTCAAACTGGGAAGTACCCTCCATAATGTCTTTTGCTAAGAGCTTTAAGATGCTGATTTTCCAAATAAATGGTTAAGGATAAAAGACATCTATGTAAGGTCTTTAGTACAAAAGCCTGACAAATAGTACAGGACATACTGTTTTGAGATGTGCCTAAACTAAACAAATACTGTCATGACAGTCTTTATGGGGAATCTGTCTCCCACACTGGCATTTATCTTTTCTGGATGACATGAAATCCACAGCAACCTAAACACACAAGAAAAAAGGATAAGCAAAAAAAAAAAACCCAACTGGGCACTTATCTGAAAATGGTTTGGTAAACCAATATACGACTTGAGTGTTCAGACTGACTATGTAAGATGGCTTTTGGACTGGTGGCAAGGAAGTTCTGAAGATGGTGCATCCATATGTCATCATTATGCCCTACGCCTTGCATGGGGAGCATGATGCATGTACGGTGTACCCTTAACAACCTAAAGGCTTTGGCATACTGGCCAGACATCAAGCCGCCCCTGGCATGGGATCCTCTATGGTAAGGAATGGTGCAAGAGTGATATGGAAGGACATCCTGTTATATACAAAACTCATGATTAGCACATCTATGTTTTTCAACAAAACGAAGGAAAAAAAAATTTACCAATAAAATTATCTCTGTTACACAGAAGGAATAAAGCTCTAAGACCTAAACATTCTAGGTTTGATTACTGACTGAGGCACTGGTGAAGCTGGTGTGGAGAAGGACATGTTTGACAATGCAATACTTGTTCAACTCTCCTGCCCCTCCTCTCTGGCAGCAAGGTGGACATGGAGGCCCAAAATATTGTCTCTGTGCCAAAATCTCTGTTGTAGAAGAGAAATCACAGGGGGGGGGGTACAACCTTCTGAGGGATTACGTCAGTTGATACAGTGGACACATTCTCATAAAACCTACTGCACGCTAAATGCTTGTTGTCCCTTCCCATCTGTCTTGACTGCTTGGGTTTATCCAGCCTCATGGCAAACTGAAGTTGGCAAATTTCAAAGCTTCTCCACTGCATGAGCTCTCTCTCTGTCATAATACTGTGCACTAAGATACTCTTCAGATATTTTTTTCCATAAACTGACAAGGCTCCTCATAATAAAAGGATGAACTGGAAGAGAGCAGTATGTAAAGCTTCAAGCACTGGGCTATCATTATCCTCAAGGAGAACAAAAAGGAAACTAACAATTTGGAAGGGGAGGGAGGGGTGTTGAGACAGATGTGGAGAGACAACAAGGATTTACTGTTATTGTAAGTATATATTGGTCATGTCCCCCATTGTCCCCCTCTGTCCATCTAGGCTGCCTCAGCTCTCCCAATCTACCACAATTCATGGATGGCATCATGGCAGGATACCCCTGAATATGGTGGAAGCCAAGGCTGCTGTGGATCTACAGAAGAAGTCCAGTTTGTAAAGTTTGATGAAGTTCTGCACTGTAGACCATGCTGCTCATGCATCAATTTCACCCAAACTGGAATGCTTGAAAAAAGCAATAGGTGTAGAACCAGATCTAGTGTAATGTGCTCTTGGTTTGGTTGCAAGAGACAGAGCTTTAGAACTGAAGACAAAAGTAATGCAATCCAAAAACCATCTAGGCAAGGTCACTTTTAAAACTTCCAACTCCAATTTAGCTTTAGAAAAAGACACAAAGTTGAAGGCTTTGCATATAGATGTAGTGCAATGTAAATAGTTAATGTATATCTAGAGTATGCAATATGTACTCCATTTAGTTACCATGAATAAAGAAAAAGACATGTAAATGTATGCCTTTATTCAAGGTTGATTCAGACTTCTTTAGGTACAAAGGCATGGTTAGGCCCAAGAGTCTATCTGTCCTTCAGAAAAAAAACAAATAAGGTTATTTAACAACAAAAAAGACCATTCAGAAAAGTACAGTGGTGTACACTTGCCATAAATGTAGATGTCTGAGTGTATTCACTGTTGCAGTCATTACATTTGGGTAATCTGCTGGCAGGTTGCCCTCAGTCGGCCCGATTAAAGGCTTGGGGTCCTACGTCGGTTGCTGTCACTTCTTCCATGATGTCAGGTCGTCAGGGGTATAAAACATGCAGCCGTCATTACATCAGTTTTTCTTGACCCAGATGTCAGGTGCCCGCCT
Source organism: Protopterus annectens (assembly GCF_019279795.1). Classification (NCBI taxonomy): domain Eukaryota; kingdom Metazoa; phylum Chordata; order Ceratodontiformes; family Protopteridae; genus Protopterus; species Protopterus annectens. The sequence continues at coordinate 905,983,238 of NC_056748.1, read as the reverse complement.
AATGGGGAGCAAATAAGCACAAAAACACAAAAGTACACCTCCAACCAAAAGCAAATACACCAAAAAGGCTTTTAAGCATAGTAAAGGAAAGTAGAGGCATAGCCAGAAGAAACTAGGGGGCTGGAGGGATGGTAACCAGGACTGCAACAGTGAATATACTTGAACATCTACATTTATGTTAAGTGTACACAACTGTACTATGTTCTTCGTGTTTCACTGTTGCAGTCATTACATTTGAGTAGCTTACCAAAGCTATGGTTGGGAAGAAGAGTTTATACAGCATTAGGACCAGCTATAAGGCCCTGCAAGACATCAGTGGCAAAGCCAGCTCTGGATTTAGAGAAAATTGGTAAATGATAATGCTTGGTGAAAGTATGTACAGAACTCCAGGTAGCAGCTTCTAGGATATCCCTGGTAGGGACAACTCTGAGAAAGGCTGCAGAAGTAGATGCAGCCCTGGTGGAGTGAGATCTGATCCCCTGGGAGATAGGTTTTCCGCGGTGCTTATAGCAGAAATTAATCTAATGGATTATCCATTTAGAAATGGTTTGTTTTGAAATAGCCTTTCCCTCTGCCCCTGCAGCAAATGCTACCAGCAATTGTTCAAATTTTCTTCGGGATTTAGTCCTGTCCAAATAGAATCTTAGTTGTCTCTGCACATCCAAGGAATGCAGAATCCTTTCCCCTTTGTTCTTTGGATTGGGAAAGAAGGTTGTCAAATGAATGGACTGATTAAGAGCCACACTGGAAACCACCTTGGGCATGAAGGATGGATTGGTCCTGAGAGATACCCTGTCTGCATTAAAGATGATGAAAGGCTCCACTGCAATAAGGGCCTGCAATTCAGATATCCTTCTAGCTGAAGTGATTGCTAAAAGGACGGCTGTTTTCCAGGAAAGAAATTTTAAGTCTGCAGTAGCAGTTGGTTCGAAAGGAGGTAGAGTGAGTTTCTCCAAAACAAAGTTAAGATCCCAGGCAGGGGTAGAAGCTCTCCTGGGTGGTCTCAACTTTTTTGCCCCTCTGAGATACTGCTTGAGCAGAGGATGAGAGAAGAGGGGTGGTTCTGTGTTATAGTCAGCTGAAATAGCTGAGGGGTGGATTTTAATGGAGGAAAAAGACAGGCCCTTGTGAAGCATCTCAGTTAAGTATTGCAAAATCTGAGGTAACTTAGGCGCTGCTGTGCTCATCCCTAAAGAATGGTTCCAGGCACAGAATCTTTTCCATTTGTCAGCATAAGATTTTCTAGTACTAGGTCTCCTCGCCTCCAAGATGACATCCATCACAGGTTTGCTGAAGGATGATAAGGGTAAATTTAAGTGATTAGCCAGGCTGCAAGGTTTAATGTTGGAAGCTGAGGGTGCAGAATTTGGTTCTCCTGCTGAGACAACAGGGAAGGGGTCTGAGGCAGGTGCCATGGAGATATCTGTGACACACTGCGGAGGAGGGTGTACCAGTGTCGGCGCGGCCAGTCTGGAGCAATCAAAATCATCCTTGGTTTGTCCTGTTTGACTTTTAGTAAAACTTTGGAGAGCAGAGGCAGAGGGGGAATAGCGGAGATGGACAGGTTTTTCCAGCTGAAGGACAGAGCATCCACTTTCCAAGCTTGTTTGTGGGGAGTCCTTGTGCAAAACTTGTCCAAGTGGTAGTTCTGGGGGGAGGCAAATAGATCTATGTCTGGGCTCCCCCATTCGCTTGTCAACATGTTGAAAATCCGTGGTTCCAGTTTCCACTGGTGTGGGTACATGAGGTATCTGCTTAGTCTGTCTGCCAGTGTATTAAATTTTCCTGGCAGGAATTGAGCTTGTACATTCACTTGTGTGTTCTACAATGTCATGGCTAGTCTGCAGAGGGGGTAGGAATGTGTACCCCCCCCCCCCGCGCTTGTTTATGTACCACATAACTGTGGTATTGTCCATCTTTACCATTAGTTGTCCTAGAAGAATGTAGTCCTTGAAGGCTGTCAGAGCATTAGCATTCTGTACAGCTAACATTTCTTTCTGATTGATATGTAGGTGCATTTGATTTGGGTTCCATTTGCCTTGAATGCACTTCCCTGCCAGGTGAGCCCCACATGCATAATTTGATGCATCTGTAGTTAGGGTTTGGGCGGCAGGGGGTAGTGTGAATGGTAATCCCTTGTTTTGGTGGCAGCCTTCTGCCCACCATAGGAACTCCAAGCGTAGGCAAGGTATGATAGGAATCATTGTTTCCAGGCTGTGACAACGTTGACTTCATAGATTTTTTAGATACCACTGTAGTTTCCTCATATGCAGTCTTGCATATGGAATTAGAAGAATGCAGGAGGCCATGAACACCAAGGCTTGCAGTATTTGTCTTGCAGATAGCAGGGTTTTTGTGGCAACTTGTTTGAAGTAAGTTTCCAAATGAATCTGCTTCTCTGGCATGAGGAAAGCCATCTGGGCAGTTGTATTCAAGCTTTCACCCAGGAATGTAATCTGTTGACAGGGTGCCAGTTGTGATTTCTTTTCGTTTATGGTGTACCCCAGACAAGTTAGAATCCTTTTTACAAATGCCAGATGATTTACAAGTATGCTCTGGTTTTCTGCCTGAATTAGACAATCGTCCAGGTATGGATGTATTTGAATATGGAGCCAGGCACTTTGTGAATACCCTGGGTGCAGTAGACAAGCCAAAGGGCAGTGCAGAGAACTGATAATGCAAGTAGCCTGCTTTGAAGCGTAGGTATCTTCTGCAAGATTCTCTGATTGGGATGTGCAGGTATGCTTCTTTTAAATCTAACGTAGCCAACCAGGCGTCTTTGCCTAGCATAGGAAGTAACTGGTGAAGAGTCAGCATCTTGAATTTTGGAATCTCCAGAAAGGTGTTTGGAGTAGACAGGTCCAGTATTGGACACCATGATTTGTCTTTTCTGGGTACCAGAAAAAGCCTGAAATACAAACCTTGTCCCTTTTCCTCTTCTGGCACCAGATGAATAGCACCCATACTTATGAGGGAAAGTACTTGTTTTTGAGCCTCTGCCCACTGATTTGGGGACAGGTCTGGCCACCCATTTGGTGTTGGCAACGTGTGGCAATGATATCTGTATCCCTGGGACACTATTTAAAACGTATTTGTCCTGGGTTATGAGTTCCCAGTTCTTTGCATGAAGAGCAATCTTTCCCACCAAAGGGGTGGTTAAAGGATAAGGGCTTGGTAATTTTAAAAGGAAGTCATTGAAACTGTTTACAATAGGGTGGCGTCTTATTTCCAGATTTGGAAGTGGAGGCCCCCCACTGCTTAGTTCTGAGAGTCTCCTGGGACTGAAACCTGGGGTTTTTGCTGTGTCTGGGTTTGGCTTGAGAGGATCTGGAAGGAGCTGGAAAGGATCAGTTCTTAGTAGGTCAATGCCTACTAAATCTTGGAGGTTGCACTTGTAAGAAATCTTTAACAGTTTGCATAGATTTAGCTTTATCTTCCATCTTTTTTAGAACTTCTTCAGCCTTATTGCCAAATAGGCGGTCCTGATTTAAAGGAGCATCCAACAAATTAGCTTTAAAATGATCAGGCAAAGATTGCTCCTTAAGCCAAGCATGCCTTCTAAGCACAGACCCAGTAACAGCAGCCCTGCAGGAGGCCTCTAAAGAATCAAAACCACATTGCAAAGTATGTTTTCCAACTTGTTCAGCATAATGCATTAAATCCTGTAAATCTTTATTTTCCACACAGTCAGGAATCAACATCATTTTCTGTTTAAGCAGTCCAATAATATGCTGTTGATATTTTAACATATGAAATTGGCAGTTTAATGCTCGGATTGCCAAGGTTGCAGAAGTATAAACCTTTTTACCCCATCTATCCAGCACCCTGGAGTCTCTATCAGAAGAGGTAAGATTTTTAGCAGTAGAAGCCTTAATGCCCTTGGGCCCCTGAGAAATGGTTTCTGGATCTGCAACAGGATTTTTGAAAAGGAACTTGTGGGACTCAGGAACCCTGTACTATCTGTCCGGTTTATTAGGAGCCGGAGGGAGGGAATCAGGGGCCAAACTGGATTCCGAAAACACATCAACAATGTCTAGAAGAAGAGGTACAGCCAAAGGCCTACGCTGAGATAGAAGCAGGAAATCCTTAAGCCTCTTTTTTGAATCAGAAAATTCCTGGCTTTCCCAGTGGAAATGCTCCCTTAAAGTATGTAAAGTTTCTCCAAAAGAAAAATCCTTAGGAGAGGAAGCAGAGGGAATGGAATCCTCTGCATCAGAGTCCTCATAAGTAGGTATGGACAAATCCAGGTCATTAGAAGAGTCAGAAGAAACAGAATCCTGATCAGAAGATTCATAATCGAGCTCTGCCCTAGGCCTCATGGGGAGGGAGGGGGGGTTGACTACCCCTGATTAGAGTAATTAGATCTTCAGCCATTTTTATCATTTGTTTTTTAGGCATAGGGGCCCTGAACATGTGGCTTGGGCATCAGTTTTTTAGACATGGATCGATATGTAGGCCTTAGTAATGAAGGCGGTGTTGATTTAATATGCAAGTCTGTAGGCCTGAATCCACCCTCAGAAGCCAGTGCCTGCACAGTTGCTCCGGACCCATCCAAGGGAGAGACATCCACGGGTTCCATAGGTGAAGCATCTTGCGACATACCGGACTCCGAATGGGTCTCAGTAGAGACCTGCGAATCAGAAGTAGCGGGTATCAGGGGCTGCAAAAGCACCTCACTGAGTACCGGCGAACTGGCGACTGGCTTAGGAGAAGCGTCATCGGCAGTTTTGGACCTCGGCGGCCTGTCTCTGTCTTTACCTTTGCATTTTTTCAGAATCCCGGTAGTTGGATGGCTAACCGATGACATTTTTGGATAATTAAACTGAGAACTGAAATATTTAGAGGCAAAAATGTACCGATGACAGATGGTGCGCTGATTAAATAAGGCACAAAACCAACAGCAAGGTACGTCGTGGTCAGGGCCTAGGCAAGGAATATAGTACGAATTAAAATCTTTGAGGTATTTGCTTTCCACAAGTAATGCAATTATTAACTTTTACTGACATCGATAAGGAGCAAGAAAAAGTTTCCCCAACAGCGTACTTAGCTTTAAGTTGAAGACTTCGGTTCTGAAACTCGAAAACGAAAATTTCAGGAGTCGGCCGACCGGCACGTGCGAACTGCTTCTGTTTCGGGCACTGCACGGCAAGAAAGACTGATGTAATGACGTTGGCTGCATGTTTTATACCCCTGACGACCTGATGTCATGGAAGAAGAGACAGCAACCGACGTAGGACCCAAGACTTATGTTAATCAGGCCGACTGAGGGCAACCTGCCAGCAGATTACCCAAATGTAATGACTGCAACAGTGAAACACGAAGAACATATTATTCTGGCTGAAGTAACTGCTACCGAGAACACGGTCTTCCAAAATAGAAAATTTAAATCATCAGAAGTGGCAGGCTCAAAGGATTGCATACGTGCTTGCAACATCAGGGTAAGGTCCCAAGGAGGGGCTGGGTCCTTAATTGCTGGCCAAAAGAATAAAGTGCCTTTGAAATCTTAAGGGATGGTATAGAAGAGGAATGTCACCCAGTGTGATCATTTGAGATGGCTGCAACTGTACCTTGATGGTAGAGTAGCTTGCCCCAGAAAGAAAAACTTCTGCTAAGAAAGGCAGTTTAGATGGATGGGACTCTTGGCAAAACATCTAATCCCTTTGTCCACAGCCCAAACAGACACCTTTTATTCCATTTAATCTTGCAGATTTTTCTAGAAGAACACCTCTGTGAAACAGATACAAAGAGTGACAAAACTCTGCTAAGAAAGCCAGTTGGACGGGGCTCTGACAAAACATCTAGTCCCTTGTCCATAGCCCAAACAGAAAACTTTTATTTCCATTTACTTTTGCAGATTTTCCTGGAGGAAGGCCTCTGTGAAGTAGATACACTCTGAATCACTCTAGAAGGTAAAGAAGGATTACTGGCCATTTTTGGAAATGGAGAAACCATGCAACTAGTTTGAGGGATCCGATGTCTGGATGAGACTCAGTGGACGGGTGAAACAGGAAATCTGGCTTGGGACCGGGAGGTATGATGGCTGTTGAAGCTAAGACCACAGATATGGGAATCGTGTCTGACAGGGGCAGAAGGATGCAATAAGGATCACAAGTTGTTTTGCACGTGTTAATTTTCTACAAGAACTTTGTTATTAGTAGAAAAAGAGTGAAGAAATACAGGAGACCAGTTGGCCAATTAAGGACTAGTGTATCCCTGGGCGATTATCCCTGCTGAGGGATGAGAGCAAAGTAAGTAATGCACTTTGAAATGGTGGGAGATGCAAAGAGGTCACAGAAAGGCTGATCCCAGCAGCTAAAAATGTTTGCTCCCATCAACCTTGAGACTTTAAATACATCAACTCAGCATGTCATCCTGAAAACTGGTTTGACCTGGTTATGTGTTGCTGTTAGAAAGTGTTGTGAAGATATTGCCCATTGCCGGACTCTTATGGCCTCTAGACACAGTGGGCAAGATTAGGTTCTCTCCCAGCTTGTAGATGTAACCAGACCGCAGATGTGCTGTCAGTCTGAAAGGAAATCACACCCTGGGGAAGAAGTCTTGCAGTGTCTGGATTATATAGGATATATGGATAATAGGACTGCCTTCATCTCCTGAACACTGATGTAAAGATAAGCCTCCAGAGTGATCCACATTCTTTGAACCATCCTCCCTTCGTAATGCCTCTCCTCACCCCAACGGGGAGGCATCCATGGTAACCACGGCCACAGGGCAAAGGAAATACAAATAGTGCCCCTTGGTGAACTATGGGGAATTCATCCATAAAGACATCTGCTGGCAACATAGGGCAGACAGCCTGACTGAATGATCAGGGTGAGTCAACAGTGACCAATGGACTGACAACTGTTCCTTGAAGGACACAAATGAAAAATCTTGCAAGAAGATCCAGAGCTACTAAAGCCACCATGGGACCTAGTAATCAAAGAATAAGAGATGTTGGTGAACTGTGTGAGCTGAGAACATTCTGTGCTTGTAAGTGAAATCAGCCTTTTCTGTGAAAGTTTTGCTATTTGAGAGACTGCATCCAAATGGCAACCTATGAATTCGAAGGACTGACTGAGTCGCAAACTTCACTTTGTGTAGTTTATGGAGAAATACAAGAATCGACACAACTGGTCCAAATACTCTCTTGCTACGATTAAGGGTTCCTTTGCATTTTCAGCAAGAAGCCTGCTGTCTAGGAAGGGAACACTAAGAAACCCTTGTAATCTGAAATGCTATGCCATTACTGCCATGCACTTGATGAATACCTAGGGGACGGTGGTGAGACCAAATGGCTATGACACAGTAAGATCTCTGCAGATTAGTAAAGCGAACTCTGATGGCTTTGCCCTCTTGCTCAGTCTTTGACAATGTGTCTAACTTTTGGACCAAAGACAGAACCACCACCATAGGGAGAATTCACGACGGATGCTTTAAAATTATTTATAGAATAATACAATCTCAGCCAAGCATGGCAAATGATAATGCCACTGTCTGCAGCTCTGGATGCACCACTGGATACACCAGAAATAATCCTCATGGCATCATCAGTGATGGATGGCACAGTAGCCAGTTGAGTTTACATGATCTTCCCAGTGTCTGTAGGAGAAGACTAACTGCAGGAATCTAGAACCTGGCTTGCCAGTTCCATCAGGAACCTTGTAATGTAGGAAATATAATTTGCTGCCCCGAAAGAAAAAGTACCAGAGACAAAGTTTCCCGAATCAATCCACTACCCCAGATTCCATGTTCGTCAGAAGGACTGTCGATTTCTCCTCTGACAGCTCTTTTTTTGGTGGCTGCCACAATGACAATTCAATCAAAAACAGGTTCTATACACTAATGGGGTGATACTTAAGGGGAACAAGCACCTTGTCAAGCTTGCACGTAGCTGATTCCACCACATCCAGGAGCCTGCCATGCCATCTGATAGACCACATGAATGAAACAATCAGCAAGGACCATCCAGGTATTAGATGAGCCAGATCTGAAGACCTCGAAAAAATATATCACGGGAATGGGAATCTGTGGGCCAGTTCTCACTTTGTCACAATAATTCCACTAATTCAGGACTTCCAAGAAGGCTGCATACTGATCAACAGCTTAATTTCAGCTATCTCAATGTGAAAACAGAAACAGAAAATTAACAGCCAGTGATATTGTCCACTTGATTAAAATCTGGTTACTGGCTAGTTAGTACACTGCCTGGATGCCAGCATGGAAGAAATTTAGAGAACCTGAAAGAATAAAAACAGAAGAGGTGATAAGAAAAAATGACAGCTAAGAAGAATCTTGCTGTGCAGCAAAAAGTAGTTCAAGCTTCAGCTATGGTACAAGAGATGGCATCCAGTAACTTAAGAGGAAAAAATAAATCAAATCTATTCATAGATGATTAAAATAAATAAAATACTGAAGGACTATATCACCTCAAATAACAAAAGGCTGGAAAAACAGACTATTCCTGGGCAACTTCACTTCAACACATGCCACGTAGCACCTTGGTAAATGCCATCCATGGACAGAGACGTGAAGAATGCTGTAGAAGTTGCAATGGCTCTAGAGGAGTGAGCTCTGGGCTTGTAGGGTAAGGTTTTATTTTTGAGATGTGTACACAAAAGAAATACCATCAGGTAATCATCTAGACAAGGAGATTTTAAAAACGTCTTAGCCAATTTGTTTTGCATGAAAGATACAAAAAGTTACTCCTTCATAAAGGGAGCAGTTCTGTGGAGATACAAACCGAACTGCCTGTGTACATCCACCATATGCAAAATGTATTCTCTTTTGTATTGGTTGTTTGGAAAGAACAATGATAGATGTATGGGCTGAGAATTGGTGGTCTCAACGGATACATTTGGAACAAAAAAGAAGTTATGTATTCACCATAACGTTCCATGTTGGTAGTCCATCTCACCCTTGATTTTTACATATGGGTTCGGAGCCAATCCTCGGCTCCGACTCTGCCTATTTTCAAGCTCGAAGACTTCTGGTTGGCTCGTGGCTAAGCAGGTATCCCATGGTGCACCAGTGCAATCCCCAGATCTTGTTTGCTGCTCACTAGAAATAGAAAGAAACCCGTAACCAACAAACCAATACTAAAGAGTCACCAACCAAGAAACGTACAGTATTACCTCCAGATCTTCCAGGATGGGGGCAGGAGGGCGGGCTGGTAAAAATGAAGGGTGAGATGGACTACCAACATGGAACGTTATGGTGAGTACATAACTTCTTTATGTTAGGTAGTCCAATCTCTCCTTCATTTTTACATATGGGACAGCGTACCTAGCGCCATATTCTTGGGTGGCTCATTGGAAGATACTCCTGACCACCGTGGAGCCAAAGGATGCTCTACTCCTAGAAGCCAAATCCAACTTATAATGAGTAATGAAGGTGTGAGGGGTAGTCCACGTACCTGCTGCACAGATATGATCAATTTGCACCCTGGCTTGAAAGGCAGCAGAGGTAGACAGAGACCTGGTAGAGTGAGCCTTGATCCTGTGGGGTAAAGGTCTGCCCTCCGAACTGTAGATGAAAGCTATGCAACTCGAAATCCAGTTAGACAATGTCACCGTAGAAACTGGTAAGCCCAATCTGGAATCAGAAAAGGAAACGAACTGGTCTGTTTTCTGAAATTCTTTGGTCCGTTGCAAATAAAAACGTAGCTGTCTGTGAACATCCAACTGGTGGAAACGATATTCAGCTGCATTGCTATGACTGGGAAAGAACACTGGAAGCTCAATGGATGGTTTAATGTGGCAGAAGAACAAACTTTGGGAACAAACAAAGGATTGGTACGTAAAAAAACCCTGTCTTTATGAAAGACTAAATAAGGTGGCTTAATAGACAGGGCATGTAGCTCAGAAACACATCTGGCTGATGTAATAGCTACTAACAACACAGTCTTCCAAGACAAATACTTTAAGGAAGCTGAATGAGATGGTTCAAAGGGAGAAGATGTTAGTTTGGACAACACAAAATTTAAGTCCCAAGAAGCCAGAGGTTCTTGTAATGGTGGTCTCAGTAAAGTGGCTCATCTCAAGAAAGTTTTGCATAACTTATAAGACATAAGGTTGACATTTGGAGATCCCAAATAAAAATGTGAGATAGCAGCCAATTGTACTTAGATAGTGGCTGTGGCACATCCCTGCTAAAAAAGCTCCAAAAGGAATTCCAGAATCACAGGAATGGGAGCGGTGTAAGGATCCACTTTCATTTTCTGTGCCCAAATAGAGAACCTTTTCCATTTACTATCATACAGCCTTCTGGCTGATGGTTTAAGCGAGGATAAAAGATTATGGGACACTGATGACGAAACATCATGAACCCTGCCTAGAGATGGAACTGGAGCAGCCAAGCTGTTAATTTGAGTGTGTGGAGAGAGGGGTGTGGCGAACCGGACATGTGGGTCAATAGATCTGGAACTGGGTCCAGGATCCAAGGATCATCCAGGAGAAGAGGCTCGAGGAAGGGGAACCAGACCTGATGAGGCCAGTAAGGAGCAATGAGGATTAACTTGCTTCCCAGTCGGTTGGCTTTATGCATCACTTTGAGGATAAGAGGGAATGGAGGAAAGGCATAGAGAAGTCCCGTGGACCAGGCTGTCTCTGAGTACTTCCCCCAGAAGGGGAATTAGGGAAAAATAACTGCTGCACTTGGCATTGACTAGACTGGCAAAAAGGTCGCAGCAAGGTTGTCCCCATTTTTAGAAAATCTGTTCTACTATTTCCCGTTTCAGAGACCACTCGTGGGGCAGCAAGATTGCGAGGCTCAGCTTGTCGGCTATCACGGTGGTTGTCCCCAGAATGTGCGTTGCCACCAGAAAGCACTGGGAAGAATCACCCATTCCCAAACTCGCATGGCCTCTCGACAAAGTGGGTAAGATCTGGTACAGACCTGTTTGTTGATATACCACACAACCGACATGTTGTCCAACTGTATCGCAATCAACCCTGGAGGAAGAAGGTCCTGAAGTGCTTGCAATGTCAGAAGCACCGCTCTCATCTCCAGAACACTGATATGCAGATGAGCCTCATATTCTTGCCATATGCCGTGGAAAGTCCTGCCAAGATAATGCCCCCCAACCTGGGAGGCATCCATGGTCACAGTGGCAACGGGTTGGGTAGGCACAAAGGGAGCTCCCGTGAACAAGTTGTTGGGGGCTATCCACCAATGAAGGTCCTCTTTGCATGATTCCGTCAGCAGAATAGGGTAATTCAGCGGTAGATATTGGAACGACCCCTAGGAAAACAGGAACCATTGAAGGATTCTCATGTGCAACCTGGCTAAAGGTATTAACAGAATGGTTGAGGCCATCGTTCCAAGAAGTTGAAGAATCCATTTTGCTTTGACCTTCTGAAGCAGAAAAAGACGCTGAACTTGTGAGATGAGGTTTTGTGCCCTTTCGGCGGGAAGACGAACTGTCATATCCACTGTGTCTACCTCTGCGCCTATAAAATTCACAGATTGCGAGGGCAATAATGCAGTTTTTTCCTAATTTATGGAGATCCCTAGTTGAGCACAAAGCTGGATGGTGGCGTCCCTGTTTTGGAGAAGTAGATGCCTGGTGGGGCGGTCAAGAGCCAGTTGTCCAAATACAGAAACACCTGGAATCCCTGACGTCTCAGGTGAGCTGTCACTACTGCCATGCATTTGGTGAACACCGTGGGGGCTGTGGTGAGACCAAAGGGCAGAGCACGAAACTGATAATGGCAGAAGCAGAGATCCCTCCTTAATGCCCTATCCATTTTTATATGGTAGTAGGCATCTTGGAGATCCAGAGGGCACATCCAATAGTCTTTCCCCTAACAACTGGAGTACCAACTGCAGTGTGACCATCCGAATCGTGTCATTTTTCACGGATTCGTTTAATCTGCTGAGGTCCAATATTGGCCTCCAGTCCCCGGTTCATTTTGGGGCTAAAAAGAACCTGGAGTAAGTTCTGGATCCTGTCTGGTCTGCTGGGATGGGCAGGATGACTCTTTTTGAGAGCAACTTGTTGATCTCCACAGTTGCCTGATCCCTGTGATTGGGTGGAACCATCTGGGATCTTCTTGGGAACAAACAGCGGAAGGGAAAAGGATATGATATAGCCTCTGGTAACAGCTCTTTGTACCCACTTGCCTTGGGTTATATTTAGCCAGGCTTCTGAATACAAAGAGATGCGACCCCCGACTGGCCCCAGAGAAACACAGTCGGGCCCCACATCAGGAGCGCTGATAAGGCTGCCCTCGAAAGGAACCATGGCCTTGCTGGTATTGCAGATCGCCCCTGCCTCTAGGGCGATGTCTACCATTTCCTCCTCCTCTGCCTGTGAAGGAGGATTCACTCTGTGTCTGGAAAGGCCCTCTGGGACTTTTTGAACCGCATCTTACCTCCGCTTTGACCATTAGGGTATGGTCGAGAGGGGACGGTAAAACAAACTCCCATGGCAGAGTGTGTCTTTCCTTCCTGTTCACACCGAGTGAGTGTTTCTTTCACCTTGGAACCAAACAAGGAGGAACCATCAAATGGGGCGTTGGTGAAGGTGGACTTAAAAGGCTCTGCAAAGTTACACAAGTGCATCCAGGAGTGGCGCCTAAGGGCAACTCCTGAACCCGCTGCTCTACTCGCGCCATCACCCGCATGAGAGATAAGCCACATGGAGGAGTTAACTACCGAATTTAGGGTGAACAATTGAGCAGAGATCCTATCAGGGACTCCCTCAAGACAAGCACCCTGTATGGAATATCCTAACTCCTTGAGGAGATCCCTTTGCAACCTCGTGAAATGGGTAAGATAGTTCAGAGATCGAAGTGTAAATGCAGCTGAACTAAATACACGCTTCTCAAATCTGTCCATCTGTCGAGACTCCTTGTTTGGCAGATGAACAGAGGAAGAAGTCTTGGCCAACTCCTCCTTCGTGGCTGCCGCCACCATCATGGCATCTACAGGAACGCCCTTAGACAAGAATTCTTTTCCAGGAGTGGCAGACAGGAACTTATTTGGTCTTCTAGGGACTGACTCCAGGGCATAGGGAGTATCCCATACCTTCCGACTAACCAGATCCATCAGCTTGTCAAAAGGTGGAGACACCTAAGAGGCAGAGGGTTGAGATCCGAAAGCCTTCAGGTACATCGACTCCTCATCAGAAGGGTTGACAGTGGGCCAGTCGCACCTCTGTTTAAGGATCTCTAGAATGTCCACAAAGGAGACATCATCAGAGGATGACTTAGGGGACCCCTCCAACTCATCGAGGTCAGTGTCCAATGTCAGAAACTCATCCTGGGAGTCAATATGTTTCCTCTTCCATACTCTCTTCTCAGGGGGCTCCTCGAAAGGACCTTCTGGTGAGGCCCCAGAAGAGTAGAGGCCACCAGCTGGTGGCTCCTGAGGCTGTAGGTCTCTGTTGTCTCCGGAGAGAGTAGGTACTGAGACCGAAGTAGGAGCCCTGGGGGGAAGAGTGCTTGTACTACTGGTAGGTGCTGTAGATTGTGACAACACACTCCTCATCACCTCAAAAGCAGACCTCTCTGACTCCGAAGACAGTCCCTGCTCCGAAGAGACAAAGGATGGTGCCGGAGCCCGAGCCGTCGGCTCCGAGATAGATGCAGGGTCCAAGCTCACCCTTGCGGAAGCACCGAGAGGAAGGCTCAGAATCGACGAAGATCAATTCAAACCCTACCCCTTGGCGCTGACAGAGGAGCTTCGGTCACTGGATACAACAGATGGAGCCAAGCGTGTCAGAGCCGAACTCAGCTCCAATGCAACAAGGGGAGCCGGAACCAAGGGTTCCTCCATTGGTAATAAGCACTGTGGCTCCAAAACCCAACATGGCTCGGAGGAGGAATCACGGATGAGGACAAGACTGGTTTGAGTGGCTCCGGAGCAGATTGGGTCAGATCCAACAAAAATTTAGCCAAGACAGACTACTTCAGGAGTTTCAGTACTACCCTCTCCACATCTTCTTCCGAAAGACTCCTGGAAGATCTAGAAGATAAAGTTGGGGATCTCGACCTAGCAGGCACTGGATATTTGACCATCAAGGAGACCGGTAGGGACTCTACAGACAGGCTCCGAGAAGCATAGTCAACTATTTCCAAGGGTTCAGCAGTCGCCACCGAAGCACCTGTGACCAACTCTGAAACCACGGTGCTCTCCTTCGGCTCTAAAGACTGAGGAGTCGAGGAGGCAGATTTTGTTAATTTGGCAGGCGGCTCCGAAACACCAGCCGATGCCGGAGAAGGCCTTTTTGAACCTTTTGATTTTGAGTCAGATCTTGACTTAGATGAATAAGCCAAAGAACCAGATAAAGCTTCCTCGAAGGTTGGCTTCAGAAGACCCCTGAGTATCAGTTTGTTCTTTCTCTCCTGAAACACTCTAGGAGAGAAAGCATGAAGAACAAACATGATTCTTGCAAATGGATGGCTCCCAAGCAGTAGACACAGCTACTGTGGCCATCATCTGTCAAAGAAATTTTCTGGGAGCACTTCATACATTTTTTAAACCCAGAGGGTTTGTGCTCCTTGCTATCCTTAGACATTGCAACACACAAGCAACCAGAGGAGAAAAGAGAAAGAAAATGACTGAGGACTAGGTTCTCTAACTAAAACGGGCCTAGCCTTGCAGAAGAATTACACAAGGGCTAGGTCTTCTAAGTTAAACGGGCTTAGCCTGGTGTAAGAAAAAACTGAACAACAGACAGATATTCAGTCACACAGGAAAAATTTTCAAATAAAAATACAGTGGAGTAGAAACACGAGGACTAGGTCCTCTAAGATAAACGGGCCTAGCCCTTTGAAGAACCAGGTCTTCTAATTCAAACAGACCAAGTATACCACAACACGCACACGCTCAAAAGGTATGAGAAAAATTAGCAACTGTAAAGTGATTAAGAATTTAGCGGGTCCCCGCTAAAGACCACCAGTCAACAATAATCGATCGACAGGAAAGTAATCAATAGGAGACCCTACTGATTAAGAACGGCGAAACCGCCAAAACTAAAATGGCAACTGCGCCTAACTACTGATACACAGGAGACTATTAGTACTGGTCACACAAGACCACAAGGCAATTAAGGTAAACCCTATATGCATACTTTGAAGTAAATAGCAGGAAAATGGCGAAACTGCCAAAACTAACGATTTAGGCAAAAGGTGCAACTGCGCCTAACAACTGGTATACAGGATACTACTACTATGGTCACACAAGACCACAAGACAATTAAGATAAAGCCCTATATATGTATATTTTCAGTAAATATGCAGAAAACCACTAGATAATGAAAAACGCAAAAACTTAGCCATAGCCAAGAGAAGCACATCCGAACTCGGCACGGCAAACGAGATCTGGGGATTGCACTGGTGCACCATGGGATACCTGCTTAGCCACGAGCCAACCAAAGTCTTCGAGCTTGAAACTCAGCCGAGTCGGAGCAGAGAATTGGCTCCGAACCCATATGTAAAAATGAAGGTGAGAATGGACTACTTAACATGTAAGAGTTTGTCCTCAAGGTACCCCTATCCTAATGGAACACAATATAAGAAGATACAGAATATAAGGCATGCAGCTCTGAAATCCTTTTAGCAAAAGTAACAACTCAGTAATAGTATAGTGTTCCAGGAAAGGGATTTTAATTCTGCAGAGGCAGCTAGCTCAAATGGAGGTTTAGAATACACTTCTGACACAAGGTTTAAATCCCATAAAGAATCTGGATCTTTTATGCGAGACTGTAAATTACAGGTACCTTTTAGAAAGGCTTTACACAGTCTATGAGAAGAGAGAAGAGTCCTGAAACCCAACATGAAAGGAGGAAATGGTCACCAAGTGTTCTTTGATGGTGGAAAAGTTAGAACCAAAAGAAAATAAGGAAGATAAGGAAGATAAGAAGTGTACTGAAGCTTTAAAGGGCTCTATGTTCTGAGATTCCACCCATATGATGGATCTTTTCCATTTACTGTGATGCACTGTGTGTGTGGAATATTTCTGAGAGACTGTAGCGCCACATCAGTAGGAAGGAATGCATCTTATGCCATCACTGGAACAGGCGAAGATAAGCGGTTACCTCCAGGTTCCTTGGATGGGTGAATGATGAGATCTGGTATCAGATTTAAGAGCAAATGGGACTCCTGGAAGTATAATCTGAGGAGAAGAAACCATATCTGTGTGGGCCAAAACAAGGCGCAAGGATGACTGTAGGCTTGTACTGACTATGAACTTGGCCATATGAGAGACAAGATGATGGGTGTAAAGTAACCCTGGAGGCCAAGGATGGAATAGAGCATCCATATGGGTTCAGTCCCTGATGAAGGAGAATGGTAAAGTAACTGCTGCACTTGGTGTTCTGGGGGGTTGCAAAGAAATCACAGAGGTTTGCGCAGCGATTGTTGGATTCAGGGAGCACTCATGATGCAACAGAGGTTCCTGCCGAGCCTGTCTGCTAGATTGTTGACCCTCCCAGGGATGTGTGTTGCAGTCAGAAATCAGTGAGATGCCTTTGTTCATTGCCACACATTAATGGACTTGCAACAAAGCAGATAAGATCTGGTTCCCCTCTTACTGTTTATGTACCAGATTACAGTCATATTCTCAGTCTGTACATTTATCACATCCAGAGGAAGAAAGTTCTGTAACACCTGCAACACAAGGAGAAAGTACAGTTGTGTACACTTACCATAAATGCCGATGTTCAAGTATATTCACTGTTGCAGTCATTACATTTGGGTAATCTGCTGGCAGGTTGCCCTCAGTCGGCCTGATTAACAAAGTCTTGGGTCCTGGGTCGGTTGCTGTCCTTTCTTCCATGACGTCAGGTCGTCAGGGGTATAAAACATGCAGCCGACGCCATTACATCAGTTTTTCTTGCCCCAGATGTCAGGTGCCCCCCAAATGGGGAGCAAAATGTACACAAATAATGTAGAACACCAAAAAGTCTTTTAAGCGTAGTAAAAGAAAGTAGATGCATAGTAAGAGAAAAAAACAGGGGGCTGGAGGGAGGGTAACCAAGACTGTAACAGTGAATAAACTCAAACATCTACATTTATGGTAAATGTACACAACTGTACTATGTTCTTTGTGTTTCACTGTTGCAGTCATTACATGTGGATAGATTCCTAAAGCTATAGTTGGGAGGATGGATTTATACAGCATTAGAACCGGCTATACGTTCCTGCAAAACAGCAGTGGCAAAGCCAGCTCTGGATTTAGAGAAAATTGGTAAATGATAATGCTTGGTGAAAGTATGAACTGAACTCCAGGTAGCAGCTTCTAGAATATCCCTGGTAGGAACACCTCTGAGAAAGGCTGTCCAAGTAGATGCAGCCCTGGTTGAATGGGATCTGATCCTCTGGGGTATAGGTTTTCCATGATGCTTATATCAGAAATAAATACAATGGCTTATCCATTTGGGAATTGTTTGCTTTGAAATAGCCTTTCCCTCTGCCCCTGCAGCAAATGCTACCAGCAGTTCAGATTTTCTTTGAGATTTAGTCCTGTCCAAGTAAAATCTATGTTGTCTGTGTACATCCAATGAATGCAGAATCCGGTCCCCCTTGTTCTGTGGATAGGGAAAGAAAGTTGACAAATGAATGGACTGATTAAGAGCCACACTGGATACCACCTTGGGCATGAAGGATGGGTTGGTCCCGAGTGACACCCTGTGAGCATGAAAGATGATGAAAGGCTCCACTGCCATAAAGGCCTGTAATTCAGAAATCCTTCTAGCCAAAGTGATTGCTAAAAGGAAGGCTGTTTCCCAGGAGACAAATTTTAAGTCTGCAGTAGCAGCTGGATCGAAAGGAGGGAGAGGGAGTTTCTCCAATACAAAGTTAAGGTCCCAGGCAGGGGTTGGAGCTCTACTGGGTGGCCTCAAGTTTTTGGCCCCCCTGAGATACTGCTTTAGCAGAGGATGAGAGAAGAGGGGGGGGGGGTCTGTGTTGTAATGACCTGAAATGGCTGAGGCATGGATTTTTATGGAAGAAAAAGACAGGCCCTTGTGAAGCATCTCAGTTAAGTATTGCAAAATTTGAGATAAATTGGGCACTGCTATGCTTATCCCTTGAGGCTGGTTCCAGGCACAAAATCTTTTCCATTTGTCAGCATAAGATTTTCTAGTACTAGGTCTTCTCACCTCCAAAATTACATCCATCACAACCATTGAGGGATGCTAAGGGGGAACTGAAGTGATTAGCCAAGCTGCAAGATTCAATGTTTGGAGCGGAGGGTGCAGAATTTGTTCTGCTGAGACAGTAAGGAAGGTGTCTAAGGCAGGTGCCATGGAGAAATTTGTGACAGACTGCGATGGAGTGGGTACCACTGTTGGCGAGGCCAGTCTGGAGCAATCAAAATAATTTTTGGTTTGTCCTGTTTGACTTTTAGTACAACTTTGGAGAGCAGAGGCAGAGGGGGGAAGGCATAGAGTGATAGGTTTTCCCAGCTGAAGGACAGAGCATCCACTTTCCAGGCTTTTTTGTGAGGAGTTCTTGTGCAAAATTTGTCCAACTGGTAGTTCTGGGGTGAGGCAAAAAGATCTATGGGCTCCCCCATTTGCGGGTCAACATGCTGAAAATCCGTGGTTCCAGTTTCCATTTGTGTGGGTCCATGAGATTTCTGCTTAGTTCGTCTGACAAAATATTCAGCTTTTCTGGCAGGAATTAACATTGTAGTTGTACTTGATAGTTCAAGGCCATGTTCCACAATGCCATGGCTAGTCTGCAGAGGGGGTAGGACTGTGTACCCCCCACTTGTTTATGTACCACATAACTGTAGTGTTGTCCGTCTTTACCATTAGTTGTCCTGGATGAAGGTAGTCCTTGAAGGCTGTCAGTGCATTCTGTACAGCTAGCATTTCTTTTTTATTGATATGAAGGTACATTTGATTTTGACTCCATTTGCCCTGAATGCACTTCCCTGCCAGATGAGTCTCCCCATGCATAGTCTGATGCGTCTGTAGATAGTTTGGGCGGCAGGTGGTGGTGTGAATGGCAGTCCCTTGTTTTGGTGGCAGGCCTCTGCTCACCATAGGAACTCTAGTTGCAGGCAAGGAATGAAAGGAATAATTGTTTCCAGGCTGTGACAATGTTGACTCCATAAACTTTTTAAGTACCACTGAAGTTTCCTCATATGCAGTCTTGCATATGGAATTAGAAGAATGCAGGAGGCCATGAACCCCAAGGCTTGCATATTTGTCTTGCAGATAGCAGGGTTTTTGTGGCCACCTGTTTGAAGTAAGTCACCAAATTAAGCTGTTTTTCTGGCATAAGAAAATCCATCTGGGCAGTTGTATTCAAGCTTGCACCCAGGAATGTAACTTTTTGAGAGGGTACCAGTTGTGATTTCTTTTTGTTTATGGTGTACCCTAGACAAGTTAGAACCTTTTTTTACAAACGCCAGATGTTTTAGAAGAATGGCCTTGTTTTCTGCCTGAATTAGACAATCGTCCAGGTATGGATATATTTGAATATTTCTTTGCCTGCAAAATGCAATTACTGGAGCCAGGTACTTTGTAAATACCCTGGGTGCAGTAGACATGCCAAAGGGCAGTGCAGAGAACTGATAATGCAAGTAGCCTGCTTTCTAGCGGAGGTATCTTCTGCAAGATTCCCTGATTGGGATATGCAGGTAAGCCTCTTTTAAATCTAGATTTGCCAACCAGGCATCTTTGCCTAGCATAGGAAGCAACTGGTGAAGAGTCAGCATCTTGAATTTTGGAATGTCCAGAAATGTGCTCAGAGTAGACAGGTCCAGAATTGGACACCCCGAAGTGTCTTTTCTGGGTACCACGGAAAAGTCTGGAATAGAAACCTTGTCCCTTTTCCTCTTCTGGTACTAGTTGAATTGCCCCCATGTTTAGGAGGGAAAGTACTTGTTTCTGAGCCTCTGCCCACTGATTTGGGGGCAGGTCTGGCCATCCGTCTGGAGTTGGTAACGTGTGGAAATGAAATCTGTATCTCTGGGACACTATTTAAAACCCATTTGTCCTGGGTTATAAGTTGCCAGTTTTTTGCATGAAGAGCCAGTTTTCCCCCCAAAGGGGTGGCTAAGAGGTAAGTGCTTGGTAATTTTAAAGGGAAGTCATTGAGACTGTTTACCATAGGGAGGTGACTTGTTATTTCCAGATTTGGAAGCGGAGGCACCCCACTGCTTAGCTCTGAAAGTCCCTTGGGACTGAAACCTGGTGCTTCTGGAATGTCTGGGATTTGGCTCGAGTGGCTCTGGAAGGAACTGGAAAGGACCAGTTCTTAGTAGACCAGTGCCTACTAAATCTTGGAGGTTGTATTTGTAAGAAATCTTTCACAGTTTGCATAGATTTAGCTTTATCTTCCATCTTTTCAGAACTTCTTCAGCCTTATTGCCAAACAGACGGTCCTGCTGCAAAGGAGCATCCAACAATTTTGCTTTAACATGATCAGGCAGGGATTGCTCCTTAAGCCAAGCATGCCATCTAAGCACAGACCCAGTAACAGCAGCCCTGCAAGAGGCCTCCAAAGAATCAAAACCACACTGCAAAGTATGTTTTCCAACTTGTTCAGCTGAATGCAATAAATCCTGTAATTTTTTCTTTTCAGCACAGTCAGGAATCAACATAATTTTCTATTTAAGTAGTCCCATAATATGCTGCTGATACTTTAACGTATAAAACTGGCAGTTTAAGGCCCTAATGGCCAAAGTAGCAGAAGTGTATACCTTCTTAGCCAATCTGTCCAAGGCCCTGGAATCTCTATCAGAGGGGGTAGGGTTTTTGGCAGTAGTAGCCTTAATGCCTTTAGGCCCTTGGGAAATGGTCTCTGGGTCCGCAGTAGGATTCTTGAAGAGGATCTTGTGAGAGTCAGGTACTCTAATACCTGTCAGGTTTCCTGGGAGCTGGAGGTAGTGTCTGGGGCCAGGCTAGATTCCAAGAAGACATCATCTACAATGTCCAGGACAGGAGGGATAGCTAAAGGCCTGTGTTGAGGGAGGAATAAGAATTCCCTAAGCCTCTTTTTGGAGTCAGAGTAATCCTGGTTTTCCCAGCAGAAATGTTCCCTAAGAGTGTGCAAGGTTTCACTAAAAGAAAAATCTTCTGGAGGGGAAGCAGAGGGAATGAAGTCCTCTGCATCTGAATCCTCATAAGTAGATAAGGGCAAATCCTGGTAATCAGAAGAAACAGAAATTTTAGAAACTTAATCAGATGAATCAGAAGGAAAATCAGTTCTAGGTCTCAGAGAAAGAAGGCTGGCTACCCCTAATTAAAGTAATAAGGTCTTCAGCCATTCTTAACATTTGTTTCTTAGGCGTTTGGGCCTGACCATGCGGTTTGGATGTCAGTTTTCTAGGAATGGGTCAAGTTTTAGGCCTTGAAGAAGAAGATGGCGTCGGTTTGAAACGAAAGGTCAGTAGGCCTGAATACACCCTCAGAAGCAGGTGCCTGCACAGCAGCTCCGGACCCATCTAAGGTAGTGACATCCACAGGTGCCATGATCGAAGAAGCATCTTGCGGCATACCGGACTCTGACTGGGTCTCAGTAGAGGACTGAGAATCTGAAGTAGCGGGTATCAGGGGCTGCGAAAGCACCTCACTGAGTACCAGCAAACTGGTGACTAGCTTAATGGAAGCATTGTTAGCCGCTTTGGACCAATGCGGTCTGTCTCCGTCTTTATCTTTACGTTTTTTTCAGCATGTCGGTAGTCGGGTGGCTTACCAAAGCCATTTCTGGATAGTTAAACCAAGTACCAAAATAATTTGCTGCAAAAATAAACCAACAACAAATAGTTCGGGAGTTGAGTAAGGCACAAAACCGACAGCGAGGGACATCACAGCCTGGGCCTAAGCAAGTAATGCAGTACGAATGAAAATTTTTATGAGGTATTTGCTTTCCACAGGTAATACAACTGTTAACTTTTACTGACATTGGTTTAGAGCAAGAAAAAAGATCCCCAATGGGGTACTTAGCTTTTTTGAAGACTTCAGTTCTGAAACTCAAAAACGAAAATTTCAGGAATCGGCTAACCGGCACTTGCAAACTGCTTCTGCTTCGGGCACCAAGCGGCAAGAAAGACTGATGTAATGGCGTCGACTCCATGTTTTATACCCCTGACGACCTGACGTCATGGAAGAAGGGACAGCATCCGACGCAGGGATCCAAGACTTTGATATTCAGGCCGGCTGAGGGCTACCTGCAGGCAGATAACCCAAATGTAATGACTGCAACAGTGAAACAAGAAGAACATTGTGAGCTACTATCATTCAGTGGCTGGAAGAGATTGCTCAATGCCACACTCAGAAGTTCTCGACAATGGGGATAGGATTTGATTCCTCCCAGATTGTTGATGTGCCAAACCACTGACATATTGTCCATTTGAATCACAATTCTTCCTGAAGGAAAAGCAGTCTGAAAGGCTTGCTATGCTAAAAGCGCTGCCCTGCCCTTAGCTCCAGTACACTGAAATACAAGTTGTCCTCTGCGGGGGACCAAGTGCCTTGAACAGTCTTGCCCAGATAAACCCCCCCCACACACACACACACACACACCATCTGGGAGGCCCTCCGTGGTCACTATGGCTTAGGGTTTTGATGGGACAAAACATGGCTTAGAAGAATGTCTCTGGAATGCATCCAAAAAGTTAAATCTTTTCTGCAGAGATTGGTGATCAAAATCAGGTCCACCAAGGGGTGGTGTAACATTGACCATTGAGACACTATCAACCACTGTAGTATTCTCATGTGGTATCTTGCCAAGAGATCTAGAGTTATAGCTGCAGCCATGGAGCCCAGTGCTTGAAGGACCAAATGAGTGGTTACTTTTCTGTTGCTGATTAGCTTTTGTCCTGAACTCTTGATTTTCTGTAATTTCACAGGGGGAAGAGAAGCTATGGAAGTTTGAGTATTAAGAAGGGCTGCTATGAATTCTAAATTCTGAGCTAGGGTCAATTTCGAGTTTTCGTAATTTACAGTTATTCCCAGATAAGAGCAAGCATGGAGTACCATGGTCTCTTGCTTCTATCAACCAATACCTGGTCGCAGTGGTAATGAGCCAATTGTCTAGATATAGAAACACTCAGAATCCCTGCAGTTCAAGTGAGCTGCTGCTACTACTGCCATACACTTGGTGAACACCTTGGGGGCTGTGGTGAGACCAAAGAGCAGAACTCTCAATTGAAAGTGACTGGCTACCAGCCGGAAGTGGAGGAATCTTCTGGATCATTTGACCATCTTTATATGGCAGTACACATCCTGAAGATCTACTGACCACATCCAATTGTCGTTTTCCAAAAATGTAAAAACGGACTGTACTATGACCATTCAGAATTTGGTTTAACAAACTGATTTGTTCAGTACACTTAGATCCAAAATCGGTCTACAGTTCCCTGCTAAAAAGAATCTTAAGTAAATTCCGGACTCTCTCTGATATGGTAGGACTCCTTAAATGACTTTTTCTATCAGTTTTTAGATTTCTACAACTGCTTTTTCCCTCTGACAGGGTGGAACATCTGGGATTTTCTTGCATACAGGAAGAGGAAGGGAAAAGGGAATTGTATAGCCTCTAGATATAATCCTCTGCACTCAAGCATCCAATGTTATTTGTAGCCAGGCATTTTGGTGCAGGGATAAGTGTTCCCCAACTATCTCCAGAGGAAGATAATCGGGCTTCCTTTCAGGAGCCACTAGTAGGATTTACCAGAGAAAGCGTACCTGAAACTCTGATTTTGTGATGGGTGTCATCTTCCATTAAAGATTCTCCCTCTGCCCCTTGGGGAACTACCTCCATGTGTGTCCTGAAAAGATCTTTGGGACTTTATGAACCACATTTTTCCACTACTACTCTGATTTCTAGAGAAAGGACTTTGAGTAGTGGAATAACATACGCCCACAGCAGAAAGGGTCTTTCCATCTTCCTCACATCTGGATAAAGTTTCTCTGACTTTTGGCCCAAACAGGGATGATCTGTCAAAGGGTGCATTGACGAATGAAGACTTAAATGGCTCCACAAAGTCACATAGGCGCATCCTGGCGTGTCTCCTAATGGCAACACCTAAACCCGCTGCTTTAGTGGTCCTTTTGGCTGCATGATCAATGAGCCTCATAGAATAACTGGACACAAACTCCAGGGTAGCCAACTGGGAAGCCACCTTTTCTTGGCCATCCTCAAACGGTTCCTGCAAGGGTATTCAATAACTCCTTGACCAGATTCATCTGAAGTCTGATGAAGTGTGCCAAGAAATTCAAGGACCTTAAGGCAAAGGTCGATGATGCATAGACCTGCTTCCCAAACCTAGCTGTTGGGTGGATATATAGAGGAACTCTCTTTGGCCAGTTGCTTCTCTGTGGCTGTTGCCATGACCACTGCATCAACTGCTAACCCTTTGGCCCAGAACTGCTTGCCTTCAGGCCCACGACTGCTTGCCTTCACGGGCAGATAGAATTTTGTCAGGTCTCCTGGGGATCTGTTCAATAGTATCAGGGGCCTTTCACTTCCGCTGAGAGATCAAGTGAATGAGCTCGTCATTGGGAGGAGTCACCAAGAGGTATAGAGTCGAGTGCCAAAAGCCGGCAAGTACACTGACTCCTCGAAAGAGGGATTTGGAAACTTCCAGCCACCTCTTTGTTTCAACATTTCCAGGATGCCTCTGAAGGAGACATCAAGGGGTGACCTTTGGGGTCCCTCACCTTCATTGAAGTCGGTGTCTTGGGTGATCCATTCTTCTGGGGAATCCAAGTGCTTCCTCTTGCACTTTTTCTTCTTAGAGACCTCCTCAGTGGAGTGATCTGGGGAGGTATCAGAAGAAGAGAGAACTGTTATCTGAGACTCCTGCTGTCTTGGAACTCACTGGTCCAGAGGGTGTACAAATGGAATATCTGGGCATCAGAAGAAAAGCGGCACTGGCTCCAAAGTGGAAGGCACCAACTGACTACGGCAGTCAGGGCTCTCTCCATGGCCTTAAAAGCTGGACCCCCTGAAGATGGAAAGAAGCCCAGAACAGAGAAAGACCACCTTGAAACTGTGGTCAGTTCCCGCTCTGAAGAGACAGCTCCTTAGACCAAAGCCGGAGCCATGCTGATCTGTGCCAAAGCCCCAAGTTGCAGAGACGGTTTCGAAAAAATAGATGTCGACTCATACCCCCCCTATGGAGCTGGCAAACAGACTCGGCCCCAAGAGACTTATGAATCTGAAAGGACCTAAGGACTCCGAGCAAGAACTGGTTTCAAAGATAAGGATATCTCTGGATCCCATGCAGTCGGCACCGGGAGGCTCGTTGCTGAGAAGTCTAATGCTTCAAATGAAGTAAGAGAAGGAAAACACGGATGGATAAGGGAAGAATCGGTACACATACTCAAGGGGGATTGGGCCGAAGTATCTTATTCACCAGCCTCTCAATATTATCTTCAGTTAAGTTCTTGGTGGAACGGATAGAAAGGGTGGATGGTGATTTTGACATTTCAGGAAAAGGCGAAGGCAGCCTTCCTACAAAAAGGTTGATAGAAGGTGAATATGATGATCTTGGAAGATCCATAATGAATGGCTGTCAATTTGCTTATTCAGTGTCAAAATAGTCAATAATGGAAAAAATGTCTGAGCAGAAGGTTTTGGTGTCCAAAAATCCAGATGCTCCTGCATGGAAACTCTAGGTGTTGAAGGCTTTGTCTGCTCTGATTTACTCTGGTTTCATATGCTCCTTCAGGACTGAAGTTTTAGTACAGGAGTCAGTCGGTTCCAAGGGTTCTAAAGGAACTGAAGACTTAGCTCTTTTCGAGGATGGTGCCGATGGCGTGGAAGGCACAGAAAGGCCTTGGTCTTACTCTTGGCTTTGTCAGCACTGGATAAGGCCTCACTGAAGGCTGATGGAAGCATACCCTTCAAAATAAGTTCACTATGTCTTTCCACTAGTGCCCTGTAATGGAAATTGTGATATACAGAGCAGTCCTCTTGAAGGCAAAAAATACGTGACTGACACAGGAATTTTGTGTCCGCATTCCTGGTACCTTTTAAATCCAGAAACTTTAGGTTTATCAGCCATAATGAAAAAAATTATAAATAATTGGCGACAAGCCAGCTATGCAAACCACATACATAGGTGGCAAGGCTTCACTAAAGAAAGAAAAAAAAATTTTAATAGGAGCAGAGCAGCAAGAAAAAAAACTATCAACAATGACAGCCAAGAATACACAGAGGTGTACAGGAGAAAGAAAGAACGATCAACAATGACAGTTCAGAATACAGTGAGGTGTATGAAAATGTAAGAGAGATTAAATATAAAAGTGTTATAAAGAAGTGGGTGAGATAGCACCTAAAACGTAAGAAAAAAAGAAGTAGAAACTCTTTCAAACTCTGAAATATATCAAAAAAGTTACACTTAGCTTTACAGCAATGGTGAACATGTCTGTCATGAAAAACAATAAACGAGATCTGGGGTGAGTAAGAGAGGAGCATTGGGGGTAAGGATTAAGCTTGAAAGTTTTTGGCTTTAGCGAGCTATCATAACGGCCGAGTCGGTTCGGAGGCTTGGAACCGAACCCATTTGCCGAGGATAAAATAAAAAACTGACATCATATTGCAGGATAACTGAAATAATATATCAGAGAAGGCTAAAAAAGACTGGGAAGATGGACTGGAAAAGCAACTTATACATGAACAATGTAAGGAAGTATGTATGGCTCCAAGATATGTAATACAGTCTAGAAGGTTAAGTAGTTTTGCTTGGTAATATAACGCAGAGGTATTTTTAGTAACAGTAAAAAACACCCAATTTCACGAAACTAAAATGAGCATTAAAAATAAAACGTGAAAAAAAAGACTAAAAAATGACTGTCCACACTAGGATAATTGTTAAGCGCTTTCTTTCATTTTAATGCAAACGAACTTGAACATTAAAACGAAAGAAAGCGCTCAACTATTATCCTGGTGTGGACAGTCATTTTTTAGTCTTTTTTCACGTTTTATTTTTAATTTTCAAAGTATTTTTACACTGCAAGTGGGCTAAATAGAATTTTCCTCAGATAGATATCAAATGCTGGGCTGGTGATGGGCAAGATAAAGGTAACTGGGAACATATGCTTATGGAGTGTAATGAATTGACAGACTTTAAAATTTCCTATAGAAAAATGTGTCAGAAATACTGGGTGAGCAAATGGCTATAACTAAGGAAACAATTCTTTTGAGGTGGTACACATGACTTTAATTGCCAGGGCATGTAAAGCTTTAAGTTTAATTCTGTCGGTTACAAAGAAAAAAAGCAAATAACTAGAAATTGGAAATCAAATTCTAAACCAACTGTGTATGAAGCACTGAATATTGTGAAAGAGATAAATAAATGGAAGAGGGATATTTATAAAATGAAAAGTGCAAAACACATAGCAATAAATGGAAATTATGGGAATAGTACACAGAATAATATTCAGGAGGAGTGAGATTTAAAGGATGGCAGGGATTGGGCAATTTATGGAATGGTGCACTGATGAAAGTTATAAAGAAAAAAAAACATGTCATGTATAATGTATGTAATTGGAAAAAAGTTTAATATTGCTTGTTTTCTTTTCGTTAAATGTATATTTCTGATGACTGAAATGATAATTTAATTAAGGTGCTTCAAAAACATAATTCCATTATTTCACCAATGTCCTCAGGGGGAGTGCTAGGGGATTCTTCCTCATCAACATTTATGACCTCTGGGGACTTCCAAGATGGCTGGACAATGAGTAACAGCTTATTTTTAGCTCTCCCAGTGTGAAAATGGAAACTCATCAGTGAAGGCCATACACTTGCGTTTATGTGCGAATTTCAGTAACACGCTAGTAAGTGCACTGCATGAATGCAAGGAATAAAGAAATACAAAAGATCTGGAAACAAATCAGTGACAAAAAAGTGAGGAAAATACACTGAGTGGAGAGAGTTCTGCAGCTGTTCAGCAAAAAGCAATGCAACCTTCAGACATGACATCCAGTAACCTACAGGAAGATACAAGACAACTGCATATAGACCTGGTTAAAACAAAACACTGATGGAGTATATCAGCACAAACTACAAAAGGCTGTACAAAACAGAAGAAGCTTTTAACAGATATTCATATGACATGATAAAGCAGCAAAAATCAGAGGTCGAAATAAAGAAAAGGCTGGCTCAATATGAGTGTATTCAGGAATAGATGTTTCAAAAAAACAATAAAATTAGAGGACATAGCATGTAGGGAAAACCTGAGATTTTCAGCTATACTAGAGAAGCTGGAAGGAACAGACTGCATTCATTTTATGAAAGCACACAAGCAAATGGAATGGTATTCCACAGCAGGAGTTGTTAGTTGAAAGGGCATATCATGTACATACTCTGTACCTGGCTAGAAGCAAGCAACCTAGACCTTTAATAGTAAAGATGTAATCCTACCAGCAGAAGTAGATGATTCTGACAAAACTGTGGCAGAAGGACAAAAGGACAAAGTACTAAAAGTGGGAGACAGCAGATTGTTTTTGGAGAATGATTACTCATTGTACATCAGACAGAAGAGAAGCAAATTTATTCCACTATTCAGGGAATGTTGAAATGCAAGTGTGAGATTCAAACTGCTGTACCCAGCTGTTTTCAAGGTATTCTTCCCTGGAGGGAACAAAATAATTTTTTGATGAAGTACACGCTAAGGAGGAAATACAAAAGTTTGACCAACAAAAATAAAGCTGTGAAACACAGAAGGTGATTCTGCTTCAAGTCCTTTAGTAATAAAGACCACAGAGGCCCTTGTACCTGTGAAAACTTTTCAAAATTTTCAAAGGAAAATGTTGGAGAGAATGAAGGGAGCACAAGAGCTGACTGGAATAATCGAGAGTATGTTGGAAATCAAGCAAACACAGGATTACAGAGATGAACAGCAATAAAACCAATAGCTTAATAGGGGATTATAATGCAATAATTATATTTGTGAAACATGAAAGAGCAAGAAAATCTGGAAATACTACAATATTTCAGAGGTTGTTGGACTTGTTTTCTTTTGTAAATTTTTCTTCCCTCCGTAAACTTATGGAGTTTTTCTCCCCAGGACTCCACTGAAAATGGACACTTGTCCAGTCAGACTATCCATAGATTCATAGGTAGGTACTAGAGGCTATTGGCCCAAAGGCCTATATAAGCCTAGCCAGCAAGGTTCCATAGCTTACGCCACCCAAGAAAGTTATTTTCCTGTGCTGCTGTCCAGCAGACACACAGAAGTGATCCCTGGGGTGTATTTCCTATTTCCCATCCACTCATCAAGATTTTTCTTGAAGAGTGCTAATGAAGAACTTTGCTTGACATAGATGGGTAGCTTGAAAAACCACCAACAGCAAGCCAGCAACTCCTCAGAAGGAATTTATTTGGAAAAACAGTGATGAAATAAAACTCTAGCGCCTCGGCCAACAGCCTTTAACAGAGTACACTTTTTAAAAACCACTCAAACTATATATAGCACATCATAAATTGATTAATAACATAATTGATTAATTACATAGATTATACACTTTTCAAACCAGCTTCTTAAAAAAACACATACCTATTTACACAAAGCTTTTCCAGAAGAGGTTGCAGCTGGGTCGAATTCTACATGCAACGGATTTGTTCGCAATGAAGGAGGTAGTGTAAATGAAAGAGACAATGGGGTGTTGAATAAATGGACTAAGGATAGGAAGTTATGGAATCAAAATCCTTTTTCGAAAATTGGCAAAAAAGTAGACACTTTTCATAACCCTGAAATACCAGATATGTTGTCACGGATGGAGAAGTTGTTATTCAAAGAAACTGCTACATTTTTAAACTCGCAAAGTATGCAGAGATATGAGGAGTTAGAAATTACTCCTCGAGGGTTAAGAGCCATAAAAAACCCCTCCACACCGTTTGATTTAACTGTTTCTGAAGAGCGGGGGTTCCATGAAAGGTGGATTGCGGCGGCTCACAATTGCAGTTTAGAGTGGGTCCGTATTTTAGTTGAGCGAGATCTCTTTAAGAGACAGAAACTTAAAGAAGAGATCAAAGGGTTATGTAAAGATATCACTAATATGATCTCACATGAAGAACTCCAATGCTTTTTGGTGAAAACCAATGAGCAGCTTGTTAATTACGAAAAAGAACTGATTGACAGAAAGAAAAACAAATTGGTTCGCGATATACGCGACTATGATAATAGAAGGGCGTTCCTGGTGGCGACCAATCCTAAGGGACGTAAACAACATGTTCAGTTTGAACAACAGAAGAAGTCAGCTCAGAATGCAGCAACAAGAGCGTTTACATCTGGTGAAAGTATTAATTCAGCTACGGAAGTAGAAACAGATGAAGATTTTCCATACTTGCCACCTGTGGGGAACAACACGTATATGAACTCGTTTCGTGGAGGGTATAGAGGCAGAAAACGCAGCTGGAATGGGACAGCACAAGGCTATTATCCAGAACAGCGTACGTTTCAACGGACAAGTAAACGAGGCAAATGGGACTAGTAGCGTTAATTGTTTATCTGTATGTGAGTATGTAGTGAACTTATCAGGTTTTGAGCTTTCTGAAGCTCAGATGTCTGTGTTAACTAAAGGGTTAAAATATATACCTACGGTTTTCCCTAGACTACATGAACTGAAAAGTGATATCTTCCGTTTTATACGGAAGTTAAAGTTAATGCATTATTTTGCTGTGGAAAATGTAAATTATAATGAAAATTGTGATGCTGATGAATTTAGTAATAGTTCAAATGATAGCTTTTATTCATGCTGTTCCATGGAAGAAGACGAAATTGTCTGCAGTAATGCATATTGTAAGTTGAACACAGACAATATCAAAGCGAAAAATGGTTTTGTTCCTTATTGTAATAATGAGACTATACTATGTTTAGATAAATTCTTAAATTTGAATATACAAATAGCTTATGACAAATTTATCAGTTTAAAGAAAAAAGATGTAAAATATAATTTGAATAAAAATGAGTGGCAGGGTTTAAATGAATTAAGCAAAAATGTGCAAATGGTATTTAAACCATCTGACAAAGGTGGGAAGTTGGTTCTTATGAACCATACGCAATACCTAGCAATGTGTTATAAACACTTGAATGATAAGACAGTGTATCAGTGTATAAATATGTTAGAATATGAGAAAGCTCAAGCTATGTATATTGCATTAGTGGAAAAGGGCAAAAGATTACATTACTTTTCAGGCAAAGATGTGAAGGATAAGTTCGGCATTAATAATCCCAGAATGCCATGCTTCTACTGTCTTCCAAAGATTCACAAAGATCTGGTGAATCCACCAGGACGGCCGATTGTGTCAGCCAGTGGAAGTTTTTTGAATAACATCTCTTGCCTATTACATGAATTCTTTATGCCAATAGTTAAAAAATTACCCTCGTATGTAAAGGATGTTTTTGAATTTTTGTCAGTAGTGAAACAAGTGAAATGGAATAAAGAGATGTTTTTTATAGTAATAGACGTTGTGAGTCTTTACACAAATATTAAACATATGGATGGTGTTAGAGCAATGAAACATTTCTTAGGGGATAGTCCCCTTGGTGGAATACATTGTAGAATTACTTATGATGTGTTTACAGAATAACATATTTGAATTTGATGGGCAGCTATATAGGCAAAAACAGGGAACAGCGATGGGGGCTCCTTTTGCCCCTTGCTATGCCAATATATTTATGGGCCTGTTTGAACACTGTTATATTTATACCAATGAGTTTTTTTGCAAACATGTAATTAATTATTACAGATATATAGATGATCTCATCTTCATTTGTAAAGGGGGTAGTGAGTTAGTTGAACAATTTATAGATCAAATTCAAGTGAATAGTATGGGAATAAAATTTGATGGATTACAGAAAGGTAATAAGGTAAACTTTCTGGATGTGGAATTAATAGGGGATAGTTACCAACATAAGGTGATATCCAAAATACATAGAAAATTTCCAGAAAGTAATAATATATTACATGGAGAAAGTTTCCATCCTTTACATACTATTAAATCTATTCCATATACTGAGTTTAATAGAATAAAAAGATTATGTAGTGAGATGAGAGATAGAAATATTGAATTAATGGATAGTTTTCATAGATTTAAAGAAAGGGGGTATGATGAAATGAATCTTAAAGAAAGCTTGAATAAAGTGTTGGATAGCATGAATGAAAAATATAGTTTGGCATATTATAAGAAGAGAAATATAAGGGAACAGGATAGGAATATTTATTTTACCACTACGTACTCTGTAATATCAGAAGAAATTATTGACATTATTAAATCTAGTTGGAATATTTCAAAAAAAGAAGTTGATTGTTTGCAACATAAGAAACTTTCATTTTCTTTCAATAGGGGTAGAAATATTAAAGATTTTATAGTGCATAGTAGGTTTCAAAGGCCAAAAGTAGAGATAGCAGATAGAATAAAAGAAAAAGGTACAGTAGTATGTGGAAAATGTACGATTTGTAGATATGTTACTCTACGTTTTGATAAAATTAATAATAAGAATTTTGAAACAAATGAATGTTTTACTTGCAAAAGTGAGAGAGTTATATATGCTATTAAATGCACATGTAACAAATTTTATATAGGTGAAACCAAAAGACAATTCTCTTGTAGAATAAAAGAACACATAAGGGATGTTAGGAATAATAAAACAACTAGCCCTGTAGCCACACATTTTAATGAAATACATAATGGCAGTTTGGAGGGGTTTGAGACAACAATTTTGGATAGAGTTGTTTGTAACAAATTTATGGGTGATGAACAAGTGAAACAGATATTAAGAAAGAAAGAAGCATTCTTGATATTGAAATTTAATACTATGTCCCCTAGGGGACTTAATCAAGAATGCTTCTGGAAAAGCTTTGTGTAAATATGTAAATAGGTATGTGTTTTTTTAAGAAGCTGGTTTGAAAAGTGTATAATCTATGTAATTAATCAATTATGTTATTAATCAATTTATGATGTGCTATATATAGTTTGAGTGGTTTTTAAAAAGTGTACTCTGTTAAAGGCTGTTGGCCGAGGCGCTAGAGTTTTATTTCATCACTGTTTTCCCAAATAAATTCCTTCTGAGGAGTTGCTGGCTTGCTGTTGGTGGTTTTTCAACTTACTTTGCTTGCTGTGGTTTTTTATTATAGATGGGTAGCTTGTTCGAGGGTATAGGAAGTCTCTGGGACAGGAATCTATCCCTCCAGCGTGTCCTGTTTATTGTGGT
Organism: Protopterus annectens; assembly: GCF_019279795.1. Classification (NCBI taxonomy): domain Eukaryota; kingdom Metazoa; phylum Chordata; order Ceratodontiformes; family Protopteridae; genus Protopterus; species Protopterus annectens. Next base: position 905,950,115 of record NC_056748.1, on the reverse strand, counting down.
AAACAAATGTTAAATAAATAAACAAATACAATTGTGGGGGACTCTAAAGCATATGCCTTAATTCATGTCATTAATGTTCATAAAAGTGCTTTGGGGAGGGCAAGAGGAGGGAGAAAGTTAACTGTAAGTAAAGATTATTTTTTCTTAAACAGTACCAATTTTGTGGCATGTGGTTTTCTTTACATGGTATAAAGTTAAGTTTTTTTCAGTTACTTTTAAGTGTAATGGGGACTGACGCAGGTGTTAGTTTCTTTTTTTTTCTTTTCTTTCTCCCTTGATCTCTTCTTGTTCAGTTTTAAGAAATGTAGGCACTGTAATGTATAAAAAAGCCTCGCTAAAAAGCATGATAAAACAAAAATTAATGTGTTTTTTCCTCATGCTTGCATGGGGAAATGATGGGATTAAAGACCTTAGATTCATTTATTACCAAGTTTAACAGAGCAAGTAAATGAAAAAGAATACTGAATATTATGAGCCTTTTTTCTAGGAAATACATGTAAGCACAGTAACAATTCTGCAACAGGTCTTCATGTTTCCTTGGAAATAATCTAATCAAGAGAAATTGGCTGCCTGGTTCTCATGTCACCATGGAGACAACTAGATAAAAAGAAACTGGCTACAGTCTAGTAAAGAGTGACTGGCTGAGGGAGAAAAAAGGAGAGAGAAATTGGCTAACAGGTAATGTTCTCTGAAAGCATTCAGGGGCCTTCCCAGGGGAGTTAATGTTCACTGAAAACATTCAGGGGTTTTCTTAGCTGGGAAAGCTATAAAGATAAGACAAAACCTATCAGCACTTAGCAGACGCACAGGCTGCACCATGCGTTTTAGCATGGATGACTTTTCTCTTAGGTTAACTCAAGTCTATGAGTGTGGCTATCAGTTTGGGACTTTTGTTCCTATCAGGAGAATAAAACTTCAACATTTGAAGGTGCACATAGTTTTGTGTGTTAGTATTAAGTTAAAAGGTTCCTGGGGGGTATTGGGGGTGTTTGTTTTGTTTGAGGGCTTTTAATAAAACAAAAAGTTTTATAAGATGTGACATAAGCTCAAATGTACATGACAAGAAACAACTGTATAAAAGTTCAACCTGCCAAACAGTGTATGCATGTAACACAAAAGCTGGAACTAGATATTTAACAACAAAGGTGTTATACATAAAAGGTGGGAATAAAAACGTTTTACTACAATGATTACAATGATGCTTTCTATAATGTCTTTAAATGTATATGACCTCACAGACAAATACAAACAAGAAAGAGTAGTAACCTTTCTACCACCTACCACCACATAGCCAAATTCATAACAGGAACACCTTATCGTACACACCATTGCCTAAACCTCAAGAAACTCGACTGGTTAGAACTGCCCAATCTTCTTAAATTTAATCAACTAACGGAAGCATTCAAAATAATTAAGCAACCTGGCAAAACCCCCTCACTGACCAAAATCCTGACCCCCTACACCAACTTAAGTTCCCTTCGGTCATCAAATAGTATTCAAGTACTAACCATCAAATCTAACAATACAGGCGACGATGCTCTTTACGCTAACTCTATTGGAAAACTATGGAATTCCCTTCCCAACAACCTTAGACTCATGACTTCACTCACTCTATTCAAAAACAATCTTAGAGAATATTTCAAGTCCCGCTGGTTATTCCCTATTTCCAAACCCAGATTAATTCCTATAGGTCTCACAGTATCCTACTCACTTCTCTCTCACAAACTATTATCATTGAATTTACTTCCTCCTTATGTACCTATGTCATGTGACCAATTTAACCTATGATTTTTCTCTACTAGCATGTATATACTGTTGTTTTACTGTTTTCTTATTCTTTACAATGTAAGATTTCTGTCAAATTGTAGTGTTTAACTTTCTTATTATTGGGAGCTTTTCTCCCCGGGCCTCTACTGAAAAAGGATATGTATCCAGCTAGACTAGCCCGGTCAACAAATGTAAAATAAAATAAAATAAAATAAAATAAACTATATTAAAATGTAGATTGCAAATAGCTATGTTAGAGGAGACACACTCAAGAAGAACTAAACATGTGAATTTGATAAAGAAGGGTTTTCTTGATGGTTATTCAGTAGAATACCTGGGGCAAAGGAAAACAGGAGTACTTGTATTAATTGCAAGAAAAGCTCAAATGGTGAAAAAAGAAGATAAAAAAGATAATAATGGCAGATTTGTAGTGCTAATGGGCTACTGACAAGGAAGTAGGATTACATTGACATGTATTTACATCCACCTAAAACTGCTATAATGGAGCTTAAGAAAATTCTGGGAGAAATGATTTTTCAGCATGTAATATTACATACAGATGGGGAAAGGAACTTGATTTGTAACAGTGAACAACAAAGGAGGGTAGAGTTTTGAAGAAATTTATGAAAATATTTTGCATGGAAGACGTGAATTCAGTAATAGGAGTTTGGAGTGAATTTACATATTCCCCAAGATATAAAAACTGGGCTAGACAGAATTTATATTTCACATGGACATGTGCAAACAGCTAAAATAAAAACACAGGGTAATGACATAAAAATGAGACACTGGCACTTTCCCGCCTATCTGTTGAAAAGAGAGGAATTTAAGGAATGGGTAGTGGAGATTCAGGAGCTGTTACAGAGGACAAACATTTATTCTGAAAATATAGCTAGGGAGTGGGATAAAATTAAGGTGGAGTTTAAAAATAGGCTGGAAATAAAGGGAGCTATGGTTAAGAAGTAAGAATAATTATTTAGAGGGACTAACAAATGTGAAAGTATTGCAAAATAGGGGAAATCTCACAGAACAAGAACACGATCACCTGCAAAATGCTAGGCAGAAAATAAGGGATTACTTGGATAGCTTAGAAAGATTGCTGTTAAGCAACTGTTTTTGATAGTAACACTAGACCAAAAAAAAAACTTTTAGCACAATGACTCAAGCAACACAAAGTAGAATGGGGTGTCACCAAACTTGGGGAGCCCATAACAAAGTTGGCAACAAGAGATCCTGCAGAGGTGTTAGAAATATTTCAGATATTCTATGAGAATCTCTATAAAGCAGAGAAATATGAAAATCAAGAAAAGATACAAATGGAAATATTTATGGAAGAATTAAACATGCCAAGGTTGGAGGTAGATGAGACTCGATTACTAACAGGATGGGAGAAGATGAGATAAAAATTGTGATGTATAACCAACCCACAAGAAAGTCCCCAGGAATATATGGTATTCCTGTGGAAGTTCGAAAGCTAGGAAGAAATAAAACTGATAATGATCTGGATGGTTTTGTTTAACAATATCTTAAAAGGAGAAGTACCCCTTGTCCTGGTAGAAAGCAGTGGTAGCTGTAATACCTGATGTGGGTAAGGATTCATCAGATCCAGCTTTTTTATAGGCCTATTTCAATACTAAACCATGTTTATAACTTCTTCATGTCTATAATGGCTAAAAGAATGGCAAAAGTAATGCCAAAACTGATAGATATGTATCAGTGTGGTTTTGCAGACAGGAAGCAAACATTTGACAACATTAACAGAGCACTGATGATCCAGAGGGAAGCAGAAAAAAGAAGTTATTTCTTACCATAACGTTCCATCTGTGTTGTTCATCTTCTTTCATTCATCACTGATGGGTTTGGTTCCGAGGCCTCGAAACTGGGTCGGCTTATTACCAAGCTCGCGCCAACCAAAAAACTCTTGAGCTAAGCTTCTACCCAGAATGCCCTTCTCCCTGTTACCTCAGATCGAGTTTGCTGAAGATAGAGAAGTAAAGCCGAGGCCACTTCTACACAAATGCCCTAGTACACTATCAGGACCCAAAGCATCCCCCAGGAGCCTTTGGCGGGGGAAGGAAGGTGGGATGTAATGAATGAAAGAAGATGATCAACACAGATAGAATGTTACGGTAACATAAACTTCTTTATCTGATGTTGTTAATCTTCTTTCCATTCATCAATGATGGGACAGAATCCCAAGCTACCTTGAGTTCCATGGGCGGCCCTTTTGGAAGAACATTCCTGAGTATCATTGAGCCGAAGGCAGCTCTCCCTCTGGAGACCAGGTCCAATTTGTAATGACTGATAAAGGTATGAGGTGTAGCCCAAGTGGCTGCTGCACAAATGTCATCCATGGAAGCCCTGGAATGGAAAGCTACAAATGTTGACATAGATCAAGTGGAGTGAGCTTTAACCTTTGGTATAGGTTCTTTGGTGAGGGAGTAGATAAAACTAATGCAGTCCCCTCAGCCATTTTGATAACGTAACCTTGGAAACAGAATTTCTCATTCTAGGTCCAGAAAAGGAAATGAAAAGCTGTTCAAACTTACAAATAGGCTTGGTCCTGTCTAGGTAGAATCTTAGTTGCCTATGTACACCCAAGGAATGCAGGCAGTACTTTACTTTATTGAAAACATTCGGGAAAAACACAGGTAGGTCAATGGTCTGGTTAATGGAGAAATCAGAGACCACTTTGGGGCGGAAGGATGGGTTCGTCCGGAGTGATTCTCTGTCTTTATGGAAGACCAGGCAGGGCCTCTTGATACACAATGCCTGCAGCTCTGAGACCAGTCTGGCTGACGTGATGGCTAATGGGAATGAAGATTTCCAGGACAAGAACATTATATCACACTTTGCTGCGGGTTCAGAAGGGTTTTGAGTCAAAGACTGAAGGACTAAAGTGAGGTTCCATGGCTCCACAGGCTAACAGGAGGCCTGATGTGAGAAGTTCCTTTGAGAAAGGCTTTACATAGATGTAAGGAGATGAGGGGGATGCCATCTACACCACTGTGGAAATTAGAAATCGCTGCCAGGTGTACTCTTATGGTAGAGGCAGAGGCTCCATTACCAAAAAACTTAGCCAGGTAATGCAGCACTGCAGTCACTGGAGCCGGATATGGGTCTAGCATGTTATCCTTAGACCAGATGGAGAACCTTTTCCATTTATCCAGATATAGTCTTCTGGTGGATGGTTTATGAGAGGCCAGAATGATGACCTGAACAGGTGAGGTAAGATTAGCTTGCCAGGCAACTAACGGAAAAGGAGAAACCAAGCTGTTAGCTTGAGACTGGACAGATTCGGGTGGCTCAACCCTTGGGGTAAATAATCAGATCTGGGCGAGGGTCTATAATCCACGGCAGATATACTAGGTGAGGCCGGAGGAAGGGGAACCAAACTTGACGAGGCCAGAATGGAGCTATGAGGATCATCTTGCATCTCAACCGAAGAGCGTTTGTTTACGAACTGAGGGATAAGTGGGATGGGGGGATAAGCATAAAGAAGTCCCGTGGGCCAATCGTCGATCAGAGCGTCCCTCAGGAACTCCCCCTCTGGGGGGAACAGAGAAAAATAGCTGCTGCACTTGTTCGATGGGGAAGCAAAAAGATCGCAGCAAGACTGGTCCCAATGGCTGAAGACTTCTGTCGCCACCTCGGGACAGAGGGACCACTTGTGAGGCAGGAGGATGCATCTGCTTAGTCTGTCTGCAATTACACTGGACCTCCCCGGGATATGCGTGGCTAACAGAAAGCGGTGGGAAGCTATCGCCCACTTCCAGATTCTCATGGCCTCTCGACACAGGGGGTATGACTTGGTTCCTCCTTGCTTGTTGATGTACCAGACCACTAACATAGTCTGACTGAATTGCAATCGTCTCAGAAGGGAAAAGTGGGTGAAATGCCTGCAACGCTAACAGCACCGCAATCAGTTCTAGAACGCTGATATGCAGGTTGGCCTCTAGGGTGGACCATGCGCCTTGGACGGTCTTTCCCTGGAAATGGCCCCCACACCCGATCAGGGAAGCATCCGAGGTCACAATGGGCTGGGGAGATTGGAATGGGCGACTCCAAAGTTCTGCATCTGAACTCATCCACCAAAGAAGGTCCTGCTTGCAGGAATTGGTTATATAAATCTGGGAAATGACAGGGTGATAGTTTGGGAACCACTGTGAAAGAAGAAGCCATTGCAGGATTCGCATGTGCAGCTTCACAAGGGACACTATCGGAATTGAAGCTGCCATGGATCCTAGGGCCTGAAGAACCTCCCTTGCTGAAACTTTTGTCTGACAGAGAATAATCCGGAGCTGGAGCCTCAATCTGTGGAGTCTGTGGGTTGGGAGTGACACTAGACAGGACCAGGTATTGAACACTGCTCCAATTAATTTTATTTGCTGTGTAGGAGTAAAATTTGACTTCTTCCAGTGTATTATGTCCAAAGTTTCCACCAGAGAGAGTGTGTAATGCAGGGCTGTTACCAACAGACGCTTGGTGGGCCGGTGAGGAGCCCATCATCCAAATAGGGAAACAGCCAAAATCCTTGTAGTCTCAAGTGAGCTGTGACCACTGCCATACACTTCGTGAACACTCTGGGGGCTGTAGAGAGACCGAATGGTAGGGCACGAAATTAATAGTGCCTGGCTCCCAGCTGGAAGCGAAGCAGACTCCTGGAGTGTTTGTCCATTTTGATGTGGTAATATGCATCCCTGAGATCTATCAAGCACATCCAATCGCCTTCCCATAAAAAAGGGAGAATGGACTTTACTGTGACCATCTGGAATTTGGTTTGGGTGACAAACGTGTTTAAGCTGCTGAGATCCACAATGGGTCTCCAATCCCCTGTCTTTTTTGGCACCAAAAAAATACGGATCCACATTGGTCTGGTGGGACTGGTTGGATGACTATTTTTTGAGACAGCTTTATTATTTCTGAAGCTGTCTCTTCCCTTTGATGGGGTGGAACGTCAGGAAGCTTTTTTGGAAGTTTTGGTTGACAAGAAAAGGAAAGGGTGTAACCTCTGGTGATTATACTCTGTACCCAACGATCGGTGTTAATAGAATGCCAGGCAGCTTGGTGCAGAGAAAAACGACCTCAGACTGCTTCCAGAGGTAAGCAATCAGGCTGCTCTTCAGGAGCGCTGGTAAAGCTGTCCACAGAAGGAATGCCTGGAGCTCTGGTTATGAGGGCCCCCTCTGCCCCTGTAGGGGTGTCTTCCAGAACTGTTACCCCCTCTGCCCCTGGGGGTATCATCGCCACTTGCAACACGGAAGGGACCCTGAGATTTTTTGTCCACATTTCCCCACTCCTGTGATTCCTGGAAAAGGAACGTTGAGGGTTGGAAAACCGTAGGCCTATGGCAGACAGGGTCTTGCCTTCTTGTTCGCACCGAGCTAGCATGTCCTTCGCCTTGGAGCCAAAAAGGGACGATGTTTCGATGGGAGCATTCAGAAAGGAAGATTTTAAGGGATCCACGAAGGTCACAAATGCACATCCAGGCATGACGTTCTTATGACAATGCCTGAACCCGCCACTCTAACCGATCCTTCGGTTGCATGAGATAGCAACCTCATGGACGAGTTGTAAATTGATTCCAGGGTTGCGAGCTGCAAGGCAACTTTATCCCTTACCTCGTCAGAGACCTGTCCTGCGAGTGCTCCAGAGAGTTTGGAGATCAAGTCCCTCTGGAGTCTCGTAAAATGTGCCAAGTAGTACAGAGACCGTACGGCAAAGGTCACTGATGTGTAAACTCACTTCCTAAGTCTGTCCACTGCTCAGGGCTCTCTGTTGGGCGGGTGGACAGCCGGACTTCCCTCAGCCAAGTCCTTTTTCGTGGCCACCACCACCATAATGTCGACTGGTAACCCTCTGGACCAGTGCGGGTTCTCCTCGGTTGGGAAAAGAATTTTGTCAAGTCTCCAAGGGAATGCCTCAATGGAATCAGAGTTCTTCCAAGCGGGCTGCATGAGCTCGTCGGCAGGCGGGGTCACCCAAGAGGCAGAAGGCCGGGCACAGAAATCCTGCAGGAACACAGACTCCTCAAATGAAGGGTTGGAGGGCTTCCAGTCACCTGTCTGTGTCAGCATTTTGAGGATGTCTCCAAAAGAGACATAATCAGGAGGTGACCGTGGGGACCCTACACCATCATAATCAGTGCCTTCTGTTAGAGACTCCTTGTGCGAGTCTACGTGCTTCCTCTTGTTTGATTCTTTTGAGGGGGCTCCTCAGTGGGGGGACTCTGAGGAGGACTCAAGAGTGGGTACCCTGAACAGGGATGTCCTGCGGCTTCTCTGCTTGGTGCCCTACGGAGGTGGTCTGTGTCAGCTGCAGCTCAGGGGGCGGTGACTGGGGTTCCAACGTAATTGGAGTGCTCCCAGAAGAAAAGGCCCTCTCCATCGCACAGAAAGCAGGCCTGCCCGAAGAGGGATGGGAGCCCAGAACAGAGAAAGACAACCTCAGGACCAGGGTCACACCCTGCTCCAAAGAACCCGCCCCAGCGGATGAAGCATCAAGCTGGATCAGTGGAAACGAGACAACCGTCACCGAAGATGGAACCAAAGGCACACTCAGAACCATGCCCCGAGCAGAGGAGTCTGCCCCCCAATCCCGCGATTGAGGAAGGATCGGTTTCATAGGAACTGAGGACCAAAGAGGCAAACCTGGAGCCTGAGTGAGGTCCACTATAGGCACCGAAGTAGGGAGTTCTGAGAAGGAAGTCAGAGCAGAAAGCTTCGGAACCGGAATGGTCGAAGGAGGAGATTAAGATAGAGTCCATGGAAAAACCAAACCAAGTCCTGGAGGCAGATGGGTCTTAGAAGGTGTGGGTTATCCCCATGCCTGCCAGCAGCTGGTCCACAAGACACACCACATCGAGTTATGACAGGCTCCTGGTGGATCTAGGGGATACTCCGGAGGGGAGTCGGGTTGATCAATGAACGGGCTATACATCTGACCCAGGAACGGGTCTAAGGATGGAGAGTATCGGGTCCGTGGTGCAAGATCTGTCGGCACCGATGTCTCAAGTTTCAAGACTGGGGTTAAAGGGGTCAAGTTCAGTTTAGTTGGAACTGAAGAAGGAACAATTCTCGGTGCCAAAGGGGTACTCTGAGCTGAAGCAGAGGATTCCAATGTCAAATCAGAGGTAGGCACCAAATGAATGCACTGAACCAGAGGGATCACAGGTGTCGAAGTCGTAGTAGGCATAGTGAGGTCTATCATTGGTGCTGGAGGCAGAATCGGAGCCAAAGCTGGTGCCGATATTGTAAGTTTCGAAGAGCTTGGCGCCGACAAGGACAGTGCAGACGAGGCCGATTTATGCTCCAAGGACAACTTAGGAACTTTTGGTTTCACAGGCTTACCCTGATCACCCAAGGGTGAAGAGGGAACTGAATAGGACCTCTTTTTGTCTTCAGTAGGAGGGGTTAAGACCTCCATCGCAGAAATGGCCTCTGAAAAGGGAGACTTAAGTAACCCTTTCAGAATCAATTTATTCTTGCGCTCACTCAGAGTGCGTTCACTGAAACTTTGACAAATGCCACAGGGAAGTTGCACTGAAAGATGAGGCACCCCCAAACAATACACATAATTATCGTGAGAGTCACTATTAGGTAACTTGCCATTACACGAAGTACAATGCTTAAAACTCAAAGTACCCTTCTTAACTGACATCTTGAAAGAGACGCACAACAGGCTAGCACATCAAAACCAAAACGAAAAAGTCTGCTTTAGCAATTCCGAACAGAGTTCAAAAAGCACACAGTAGTTACAGATACACATATAACAGCAACTTATTATGAAAGGCACTAGTAGATTAGGAAGGAAAAGAAACATCAACTATGGTATTGGAGGAATACCACAAGGATAAAGAGAGGGCCGTACCAACAATGGTACTTGAAAGTTTACCAATGTGTATAGAAAGGAAGAAGACAGAACAAGATCTAACTGTAATTTAACACAAGAAAGTCTAATGCTCGATAAAGAAAGAAATCTGAAAGAGTTTTCCACAAAAAATATCAAAAATGTTTTCACTTAGCTGAGAGCATGGCTGAAACACGGCTTTATGGCTATGCGGCAAATGAGATCTGAGGTAACGGAGAAGGGCATTCTGGGTAGAAGCTTAGCTTAAGAGTTTTTTGGCTGGCACGAGCTTGGTAATGGGCTGACTAAGTTCTGAGGGCTCGGAATTGAACCCATCAGTGATGAATGGAAAGCAGATTAACATCATCAGATGTAAGAAAATACCATTGTTGTTGGTGCGTCTTGATGCAAAGCATTTGACACGAGTAAGCTGGGACTTTATGAGCAGGGCAATGGAAGCATTTGCATTTCCTGAAAACATTATAAGGTTGATTATGAGAATATATGAGGGATCAGAGGCAAAAATTAAAGTGGATGGGGTCCCCTCTGATAATTTCTGCTTGAGCAGAGGAACCAGGCAGGGGTGTCCTCTTTCTCCTTTATTATTTGCATTATATTTAGAACCAATGGCAAAGAAAATAAGTGACTCAGAAATTCAAGAATGTAATTGGTATGGTAGTTAAGAAAAGCTGGCTTTATTTACAGATATTATTTTGTACCTGACAAAACCAGAAAAAGACATTACAGTGTTATGGAACATTGTGAGACAGTTTCAGATCTTTTCGGGATACAAAATTAATGAAGCTAAGATAAAGACAATAGCAGAGTCTCGGGTGGCTCAAGGGAGAATATTCCTCAGAATCGTGGACCCAAAGGAGGCCAAATCAACTTTGTAATGAGGGATAAAGGTATGTGGTTTAGCCCATGTTGCTGCTGCACAAATGGTATGTAGCCAAAAAGGCTGATGAAGTTGCAACTGCTCTTGTAGAATGAGCTTTAACTCTTCCTGGAAGTTTTTTATTTTGCGACTTATAGATAAAAGTTATGCAGTCTGAAAGCCATTTAGAAAGTGTAATCTTACAGACAGGAGATCCTTTATTTGAATCTGAAAAACAAATAACTGATCAGATTTTCAGAATTCTGCAGTTCTGTGCAAGTAAAAACGTAATTGTCTATGTACATCGTTGATGTAACATGCATTCTGCCTTGTTTCCATAATTTGTAAAAACTAAATGAAAACTCCAGCCAAGCTAGAACTTCCACTGAGTGACCTCTCAAACCTCCTGTATCAGAGGCACATGGGATAAATGCAAATTACCCTTATGAACATCAGGTGTCTCAGCTATATAGCGATTCTGAAATGCTCATTACTTTTTTCTTTTTAAGTTATTTTAATGGACAATTTCAGGCCAATAAATCCAAACCCACTACCTGTGGATATGCATATTTTGGCCTTATGACCTCATCAGCCGAGCAAAAGCAGAGTGTTTGACTAAGCACAACAAACACAGGGCTGTTATACCCAGCTGATGTCCATTACCATTAGGTGACTGCAAAATATACCAACTAACAAACTAAAACAAAGAGTGAGAAGGTCACACAGAAAAAACAATCAGTAAAAACTAAATGAAAACCCCAGCCAAGCTAGAACTTCCACTGAGATGTCACAAGTTCTAGCTTGACTGGAGTTTTCATTTAGTTTTTACTGATTGTTTTTTCTGTGCGACCTTCTCACTCTTTGTTTTAGTTTCCATAATTTGGGAAGAAAACTGGTAATTCTACAGTTTGGTTCAAATTTGTCTCTGAAGTTACCTTGGAGAAAAAGGAGGGGTTTTGTCTGTAAGGCCACCCTGTCTCTATGGAAAAGCAGGTATGGGGACTTTATGGACAAAGCTCTCAACTCGGACACCCTTCTAGCAGAGGTGATTGCTATCAAGAAAATGGTTTTCCAAGTCAAGAATTCAATTCACAAGACAATGCTGAAACTATGCGGGAAAGGGCAAATTTGAAGTCTCATAGTGTTGGACGGTCTCTGATAGGTGGTCTCAACAACAAGGTACCCTTAAGAAAAGCTTTGCATAGTTTATGAGACATTATGCTCGAGCAGAGGCTCTGATATGAAAACAGGAGATCACTGCTAACTGAACTAGTTGCAGCAGCTCCGTCATTAAACAGTTTTGCTAGGAAATCCAGAATCAAACTGACTGGAGCAAAAAGGTGTCAATATTATTGTGAGTAGCCCATAAGGAGAATCATTTCCATTTGCTTTTATATATTTTCCTTGTTGAAGCCTTATGGGAAGAGATTAGAATGTGTTTAACTTGAGAGGAGAGGTTTGGAAACCTGGCTATTGTTGGAATTGGAGCAGCCAAGCTGTCAGTTTGAGGGTTTGAAGGGATGGATGGAGCATTCCTGATAAATGAGTGAGAAGGTCTGGAACTGGGTCCAGAATCCATGGCTCCTCCTGAAGATGAGGCCACAGGAAGGAGAACCAGATTTGACAAGGCCAGTATGGGGCGATGAGTATCAAGTCCGTTCCCAAACAATTTGCTTTCTGGAGGACTTTTGGAATTAGTGTGAAGAGGGAAAAGCATAGAGGAGGCTCAGGGGCCAATCGTGGACAAGAACATCCCTTGGTGACTCCCCCAGAGGAGGGATAAGGGCAAAGTAGCTGATGCATTTGGCATTTATGGATGTCACATAGAGATAGCAGCAAGGTTGGCCCATTTTCGGAAAATCTTTTCAGCTACTTCTTGATTTAGGGACCACTTGTAAGGCATCAGAATCGTTCTGCTGAGTTTGTCCGCTATTACGTTGGAATTCCCTGGGATGTGCATTGCTACCAAAAAACATTGGAAGGAGGTTGTCCATTGCCATACTCATAGGGCCTCTAGACAAAGCGAGTAAGATCTGGTTCCTCCTTGTTTATGTACCATACAATTGACATGTCTGTCTGGATTGCAACAGTTCCCAGAGGAAGAGAGTACTGGAATGTTTGCAGTGCTAAAGACACTGCTCTCATCTCTAGGACACTGATGTGCAAGTGGGCCTAGTGATCCTGCCACGTGCCTTGGACTGTCTTTCCCAGATAATGCACCTTCCCCCATGTGAGAGGCATCCGTGGTCACTAGTTGAGGAAAGAACAAACGGTCGACCTACAGGCAGCTGAGTGGAGTAAAGCCACCAACGAAGATTCTTTTTGCAAGTTTCTGTGATGATTATTTTGTGAGACATCGGCAGTTCTTGCACTGACCACTGAGTGCATAGCAGCCACTAAAGAATTCTCATGTGTAGAGGTGCTAGGGGGATCAAGACTATAGCTGCTGCCATGGTTCCCAGAGTTTTAGAACCATCTTTGCTTGGGCTTTCTTCCTTCTCAAGAGATATGTCTACTGATGTCTTAGTACTTGGCTCCTTTCTGGTGGAAGTCTTGCTGTCATTTGTGCTGAGTCTAATTCTGCCCCTATGAATACCACATGCTGAGGGCTCTAAGGCAGATTTCTCATAGTTTATTGTAATCCCTAAGTGGGAGCAGAGTTGCAAGGGTGTGTCCCTTGTTTTTATCAGAAAATGCCTGGTCGTGGAAGTTAGGAGCCAGTCATCTAAATATGGAAACACTTGGAATCCTAGACATCTCAAGTGAGTCGCTACTACTGCCATACATTTGGAAAACTCTCTGGGGGCTGTAGTAAGGCCAAAGGGCAGAACTTGAAATTGGTAGTGACTGGCTCCCAGCCAAAAGCACAGCCACCACCTGGATCACCTGTCCATTTTTATGTGGTAGTAAGCATCCTGGAAATCTATAGAGCACATCCAATTGTCTTTTCAAGGAATGGGAGTATTGACTGCAGTGTTACCATCCAGAACCTGGCGTTTTTTTTACTGATTTGTTTAGAATGCCGAGATCCAAAACAGGTCACCTGTCCCCTGTTTTCTTTGGAACTAAAAATAATCTTGAGTAAGTTCTGGATCCTATTTGGTCTGTGGGGACTTTTTGGATGACTTTTGTGTAGCAACTTTTGAATTTCTAGAGTTGCTCGTTCCTTTTGACTGGATGGGATTGTCCTGAACCTTGTTTAACTTCTGAATGGGAAAAGGAAAAAAGGGATGATGTAACCTCCGGATATGGTGCTTTGTACCCATTTGTCTTTTGTGCTCCGCAAATTTACATAAGCATATCCAAAAATGTCTCCTTAGGGAAATTCCAGAATCCTCTGCTCTACTCGCCCCATCTACTGCATATGAAATGAGTCTCATGTAGGCATTGACAACTGAATTTAAGGCAGAGATCTGAGAGGATACTTTGTCCGCAGCCCCTTCAGCTACTGAACCTTAAGAGAGCATCTCCTAGCTCTTTCAGGAGATCCCTCTGCAGTCTTGTAAAATGAGTAAGGTAGTTCAGCAATTTGAGAAAAAAAGCCACTGAAGAAAAAATGCACTTTCCATACCTGTTCATAGTCCGAGACTCCTTGTTCGGGGCATGGACAGCAGAAGATGTCTCTGACAGTTCCTTCTTGGTGGCCACTACCACAACCATAGCATCTACTGGGATTCCCTTAGTTAAAAAAGCCTTGTCCATGGGGGATGTAATAAATTTGTTTGGTCACCTAGGAACAGGTTCCACTAAGTCTGGAGACTCCCACACCTTTTGAGAAACTAAGTTCATAAGTTCACTGAAATGCAGAGACACCCATGAGGTGGAAGGGTGAGATCCGAAAGCCTTCAGGTATATGGACTTCTCTGCTTAAAGGTTGGTGGACTTCCAGCCACTTCTCTGCTTTAGCATTTCTAGGATGTCTCCAAAGGAGACACCATCAGGAGGCGACCATAGGGACCCTTCAACTTCATCGAGGTCTACATCAGAAATTATGGACTCCTCTGCAGAGTCTAAGTGCTTCCTCTTGCACAGTCTCTTCTGAGAGACCTCCTCAGAAGGGTACTCTGGGGAGGTTTCAGAAGTGGGGTGCCCTGTGTGGCATCCTGAGGCCTAGGATCTCTGCGTCCCTGTGGATGTAGGGGTATAAGAGGCAGACACCGATGCTTTAGAGGGAGGAATATCCGGAGATGATTGTGGATTTGTCTGTGGAGACAGAACCCTCCTCATTACCTCGAAAACTCCCTGTTCCTTATCAGAGGATATCGCTGGATCCAAAGAAGCTGAGGGATCTCGAGGAACCAAAGACAATGGACCCAAAGCTGAGGTAAGAGCCAAACTCAGCCGAGCAGAGACCTCGAGAGGCAAAGTGGGCTCCAACAAGTGTCTGATCTAACCCCACCCCAAACCCGACTGGCGAGTGTCAGCTCCTAGACTCCTCCAGCTCCGATGGAGCCCAGGCATCTAAGCCATGATCAGATTCAATGAACCTGTGGTAGGTCTCGGCTCTGACATTTCCACTAAGACAGGCTCTGGATTTTCTGAATTTGAAGCCAGGTGTTTTATCGGAGGAGGAATCGGAGCAGAAGAGGATGTCATAGGATCTGAAGCTCTCGAGGTCAGATCCAACAGTAACTTGGCCAGCGCCGGTGTCCTTAGCAGCTTCTGCACCACCTGATCCACATAGTCATCTGACAGACTCCTAGAAGACTGAGTCGAGGTGGTGGGGGATTCTGACTTTTGTAAAATTGGAGATTTAAGTGTAGAAGAGAACGGTTCCAAGGTCGGAGACTGGCTCCTTAATTCAAACTCAACCAGCACCGAGGTAAAAGGTGTCGGAGCTGGTGAGGTTTTGCTGGATCTGATAACTTTCAGATCTGAGGAGGATAATTTTTTAATCTTCTGTGCCGACTCCAATAAAGTGGAAGAGGAAGACCTCTTCCCAGATTTATCAGACTTGTCAGACTTACAAGAGGGGGACTTGTCAGATTTGGATGAACCCAGACCTTCTTCCAGTACCTCTGAGAAGGGTTTTTTTTTTAAAAGTTCTTTCAGGATTAATTTGTCTTTCTTCTCCAGGAGCGATCTATGATTGAAAGCATGACAAACACAGCATGATTCCTGGAGATGGACGGCCCCAAGGCAATAAACACAAAGTGCGTGTTTATCACTCAGGGGTATTTTCTTTCCATATTTGTCACATTTTTTTGAAACCCATCGGTTTCGATTCCTTGCCAGACATTTTGAAGAATAACTACACAACAGAAAAAAGTGGATAGAAAACTTATTTTTTTTAGGATAGATATATTGGTAAGCTACACCCTTTAACTTAAATGGGTGAAGCTATAGAGAAAAAAGTGGAAACACACAAGGCAAGGGGAAATGACAAAGCCCTCTAACTTAAATGGGTTTTGACCAGAACAGAAATGAGACCAAAAATACTCTCTAAGTTAAATGGGCTGGGTTACAGTCCTGTAACTTAAATGAACTGTAATAAAACTACGATAGAAACACTAACAAGAAATTAGAAGGGAAAATGGCTATTTAACAGTTTAGTGCACAATAAAAGCCAAGAGAGGGAAAAAAAACAAGGCCTAACGAAAGACGATGGCCAACTGCAACACAACAGTGGAAAAATAACTAGCCACTTATTCACACTATTAAAGATAAATGTCAAAGAAAAAATTTGTAACTTTGAATACTTAGCTACAGCTAACAGATTAACACCCAATCTTTAGCGGCAAACGAGATCTGGGGAGGGTTCTATTGCATGCAGGGATAGGAATTTAGCCACAAGCTGACAGAAAGCCTTGAGCTTGGAAATAAAGGCTGGGACGGATCAGAGGATTGGATCCGAACCCAACCTAGTAAGAATGAAGACGAGATAGGACAACATCACATCAATAATTCAAAGTGGAAAGGGATGACAATGAAACAGAGTGGAAGCTCAAGAAACAAGGACAGACTGGGATTCTGGATGCAAGTCTTTAAGGAGAAAGTACAGTTATGTACACTTACCATAAATGTAGATGTTCGAGTGTATTCACTGTTGCAGTCATCACATTTGGATTATCCCTCCCAGGGCAGCCCTCGGTCGGCCAGAATAACAGAGACTTAGTATTTCTGCGTTGGTTCCTGTCGCTTGAGGACTGACATCTGGTCATCAATAGTATAAAGTAAGGTAGCTGACGCCATTACATCACTTTTTCTTGCCCTACCTATCATGAGCCCCCAAAAGTAGGAGACAATGTTCTGGTGGAAGAACCCCACCAGTGGAAAATAAATACCATTATGTCCCTTGTAAGGAAAGGAGAACAGTAAGGAAAAATGGTAATAAAAGGAGAAAGAGAAAGAAGGGGGATGGAGGGAGGGGAAACCAGGATTGCAACAGTGAATACACTTGAACATCTACATTTATGTTAAGTGTACACAACTGTACTATGTTCTTCATGTTTCAATGTTGCAGTCATCACATTTGGGTAGATTTCCAAAGCTGAGGAAATGGGTGGAGGCAGTCAAGGAAAAGTACAGTTGTGTACACTTAGCATAAATGTAGATGTTCGAGTGTATGCACTGTTGCAGTCATTGCATTTGGGTTATCTGCTTGCAGTAGCCCTCAGTCGGCCTGATTAACAAAGTCTTGGGTCCTACGTCAGTTGCTGTCTCTTCTTCCGTGACGTCAGGTCGTCAGGGGTATAAAACATGCAGCTGACGTCATTACATCAGTTTTTCTTGCCCCAGATGTCAGGTGCCCCCCTAATGGGAAGCAATTAAATCTATAAATAAACAAGATATAACAAAAATGATAGAGCGTGAGCGATCTGAAGAAGCTCTAAGAGTGAAAGCGCTTATCTGACCTGCAGTGTGTTATTTTTATATTAAATATTTTGTTTTTCCACTTCGCTCACGCTCTATCATTTTTGTTATATTTTATATTTACTATTTTGGCTTGAGCGTTTACCCAGATATTGGCTGGACTATTTGTTTTTATAAATAAACAAGATTATACCTCAAACAATAAAGCAAATAAACCAAAAAGCTTTTAAGCATTTAAAAGGAGAGAAAAGGTATAGCCAAAAGAAGTCAGGGGGCTGGAGGGAGGGTAATCAGGACTGCAACAGTGAATACACTCCAACATCTATATTTATGGTACATGTACACAATTGTACTATGTTCTTCGTGTTTCACTGTTGCAGTCATTACATTTGGGTAGATTCCCAAAGTTAAGGATGGAAGGAGGAATTTAGAAAGCATTAGGACCAGCTATAAGGCCCTGCAAAATTGCAGTGGCAAAGCCAGCTCTGGATTTAGAGAAAACTGGCAAATGGTAATGCTTGGTGAAAGTATGTACAGAACTCCAGGTAGCAGCTTCTAAGATGTCCCTGGTAGGTACGCCTCTGAGAAAGGCTGTAGAGGTCAATGCAGCCCTGGTTGAGTCGGATCTGATCCCCTGTGGGATAGGTTTTCAATGGTGCTTATAGCAGAAATTAATGCAATGGCCTATCCATTTGGTGATGGTTCAATTTGAAACAGCCTTCCCCTCTGTCCCTGCAGCAAATGCCACCAGCAGTTGTTCAGATTTCTTTTGAGGTTTAAACCTGTCCAAGTAGAATCTAAGTTGTATGTGCACATCTAAGGAGTGCAATATCCATTCCCATTTATTCTGTGGATTAGGAAAGAAGGTAGGCAAATTAATGGACTGATTAAAGACCACACTGGATACCACCTTTGGCATGAAAGAGGGACTGGTAATGAGGGACACCCTGTCCGCATGAAAGATGATGAAAGGCTCCACTGCCATAAAAGTCTGTAATTCAGATAACCTTCTTGCTGAAGTGATGGCTAAAGCTGTTTTCCAAGAAAGGAATTTTAAATCTGCAGTAGCAGCTGGCTCGATAGGAGGAAGTGTGAGTTTCTCCAATACAAAGTTAAGGTCCCAGGCTGGAGTTGGAGCTCTCCTGGGTGGTCTTAAATTTTTGGTCCCTATGAGGAACTGCTTGAGCAGTGGGAGAGAGAAGAGGGGAGGTTCTATGTTATAATGAGCTGAAATGGCTAAGGCCTTTCCTTATTGAGGAAAGTACAGTTGTGTACACCTACCATAAATGTAGATGTTCGAGTGTCTTCACTGTTGCAGTCATAACTGTAGGGTGCTCCTGCCGGCAGGCAGCCTGAGGTCGGCCAGAATCCCAAAGTCTGGGTCCGGCGTCGGCTGTATAAGCTAGTATCCTGACGTCAGTACGCCTTGGTACATAGCCCTCAGCCGACGCCATCTTCTCCAGCCTTTCTTGCCCTAGATGTCAGAAGTCCCCAACAAATCAAAATGAATCCAACAAGGAAACACAAATACACCACAAATAAGAGAAAAGAGGGGATAGGAGGGAGGAAACCCGACTGCAACAGTGAAGACACTCGAACATCTACATTTATGGTAGGTGTACACAACTGTACTATGTTCTTCGTGTTTCACTGTTGCAGTCATAACTGTAGGGTGGAATCCCAAAGCAGTGTAGAGGGGAGGAGGCTTTAGATAGAAGAAGGGAGGCAAGAATACCCTGCAAGACAGCAGAGGCAAAGCCTGCCCTAGACTTAGAAAACAAGGGAGATTGTAGTGCTTGGAAAAAGTATGCACAGAACTCCAAGTGGCAGCTTCCAAGATATCCTTGGTAGGGACTCCTCTGAGGAAAGCTGTAGAAGTAGCAGCTGCTCTAGTAGAATGACTTCTAATGGTCCCTGGAAACTGTTTCCCATGATGAGTGTAACAAAATCTGATTCCATAAGCAATCCATTTGGAAATAGTTTGTTTAGAAATAGGTTTTCCAAGAGAACTGGAGGCAAAGGAAACAAACAATTGGTTAGACTTTCTGAAATCTTTAGTCTTGTCCAAGTAAAATCGTAACTGTCTGTGCACATCCAATGAATGCAAAATCCTTTCCCTTTATTTTGAGGATTTGGAAAGAAAGTAGGAAGGTGAATTGTCTGATTTAAAGCCACTTTCGAAATCACCTTAGGCATGAAAGTAGGATTGGTCCTCAAGGATACTCTGTCCTGATGGAAAATAAGGTATGGTTCCACAGCCATGAGAGCTTGCAACTCTGAGACCCTTCTGGCAGAGGTCAATGCTAACAAAAGAACAGTCTTCCAGGATAGAAACTTAATATCTGAAGATGCAGCAAGCTCAAAAGGAGGCAAAGTAAGTTTTTCTAAAACATAATTAAGATCCCAGGCAGGGACAGGAGGGGTCCTTGGGGGCTGCAAATTTTTAGCCCCTCTCAAGAACTGCTTCACCAAAGGATGAGAAAAAACAGGAGGATCAGAACTGTAATGCGCAGAGATAGCAGAAGCATGTATCTTAATGGAAGAGAAGGAAAGTCCTTTAGATAAAAGTTCCAAAAGGTAAAGCAAAATAGAGGAGAGATCAGGAACCTGAGGATCAGAGCCTCGGTCCTGCATCCAAATAGAAAACCTCTTCCATTTAGAGGCATAGGATTTCCTAGTGCTAGGCCGTCTAGCCTCCAAAAGAACATCCAAAACTTGTTTGGGAAGACTAGAGGAAATCAAATTCCTTTGAAGAGCCAAGCTGCCAGGCAAAGTGTCTTGAGATTGGAATGTAGTAACTGACCCTGATGCTGGGACAGAAGCGAAGGGTTCAGTGGGAGAATCCAAGGAGGCCCCGAGAACAGGAGCTTTAAGGTTGGATACCAAAACTGTCGAGGCCAATTTGGAGCAATCAAGATGAGGAACTTGGGCTTGTCCTGTTTTATCTTCAGTAGTACCGAGGCAGTAGAGGAAGAGGAGGAAGGCATATGCTGAAAGGCTTCTCCAGCTGAAGGACAGGGCATCCACTCTCCATGCTGTTTTGTGGAAGGACCTGGTGCAAAAGCGAGGCAGCTGATGATTGAGATGGGATGCAAACAGATCTATCTGGGGACATCCCCAAACTGCAGTAATCCTGTTGAACAAGTTGGTGTCTAGCATCCATTCGTGAGGATCTGTAATGTTTCTGCTCAGGCTGTCTGCTAAGAGATTCTGTTTCCCTGGAATGAATTGAGCCTGGAGATGCAGATTCAAATTTAGAGCTGTGTCCCATAACCCCATAGCTAGTCTGCAAAGGAGGTATGAATGAGAACCCCCCTGCTTGTTGATGTACCACATGACCGTGGTGTTGTCTGTGCGAATTAGCAGAGGCCCTGGTTGTAAAAGGTTTTTGAAGGCTAAAAGAGCATTTTGAACTGCCAACATTTCCTTCAGATTGATGTGCCAGTGAAGATGGTCCTTTGTCCAGGTTCCCTGCTGGCAATTGTCTAGAAAGTGTGCTCCCCAAGCATAATCCGAGGCGTCCGTGGTTAGGATTTGAGTAGGTTGAGGGAGACGAAAAGGTTTTCCTTCGTTTAAAGTGCAAGCCCTGGACCACCAGAGGAACTACTTCTGGAGGCAGGGGATCAGAGGAATCAGAATATCCAGATCGTGGTAATGCTGTGACCATACACTTTTCAGATACCATTGAAGCTTTCTCATGTGAAGCCTTGCGTTTGGAATCAACAGAATGCAGGAAGCCATGTAGCCCAGAGTCTGCAGGAATTTCCTTGCAGTGAGCTGAGATAGAGTTGCCAAGGTGTTGAAAGTAGAAGCCAGCTGAGTTTGTTTTTCTGGAGTGAGGAAGGCCCTTTGTAAGGTTGTATTTAAGAGGGCTCCCAAGAATACCATTTGTTGAGAAGGGATCAAATGTGACTTTTTATGTTCACTGAGAATCCCAGTAGTAGGAGAAGACGTTGAACAAAGTCCAGATGTTGAAGCAGAAGATCTTTGCTGTCTGCCTGAATAAGGCAGTCATCCAAATAGGGGTAAATCTGGATCCCTGAAGTCTGCAGTAAGCCACTACTGGTGCCAGGCACTTGGTGAAGACTCTGGGCAGTAGATAAACCAAAGGGCAGAACAGAGAATTGAAAGTGCCTCGAACCTGCCTTGAATCTGAGGAATTTCCTGCGTTCTTGTCTGATAGGGATATGCAAATAGGCTTCCTTTAAGTCCAATGTCACCATCCAGGCGTCCTGAGAGAGCATTGGAATTAGCTGTTGCAGAGTAAGCATCTTGAACTTTGGAATTTCCAAAAGGTGTTTAACACAGAAAGGTCCAGAATAGGTCTCCATGAGTTTTGTTTTCTGGGAACCAGAAACAGCCTTGAATAAAACCCTTTTCCCATTTCCGAGAGTGGAACAGGCTCTATGGCTCTCATGGCCAGAAGAGCATCCACTTGAGTTAAGGCCTCTGACCATTGAAGTTTTGGCAGATCTGGCCAACCGTGAGTCCTTGGCAAAGTGTGAAAGTGAAACTTGTAACCTTTTAAAATCACGTCCAATACCCATCTGTCCTGGGTAATATGAGTCCAATTTCTGTAAAAGAGACAGTTTTCCTCCGAGAGGGGCGTCCAGGTGAAGGGGTCCTGAAGCCCAACCGAGAGAGTCATTGAGTTTGCTTTCTTTGAGATTGGGATCTGTCTTCTCCCCTTCTAGGTGAAGAAGCAGTCCATTGTCTAGATCTGTAAGAGGTCTGGCCTTGACCACGACCTCTGGAGCGTCTATATCTTCCCCTTTGAGGCCTGTCAGACGTGGGAAAGGACCAATTTTTAGAGGGCCAATTCCTGGAAAATCTAGGAGGCTGAACTTGCAAGAAATCTTACAGTCTGCATGGATTTTGCCTTTTCTTCCATCTTTTTAATAACTTCCTCAGCCTTAGAACCAAAAAGAGCATCTTGTTGAACAGGGGCATCTAATAACTTAGCCTTAACCTGTTCAGGTAAACTTTGTTCACGAAGCCAGGCATGTCTCCTAATCACAGTACCAGAGGCAGCAGCCCTGCAAGAAGCATCCAAAGCATCAAAACCACAATGTAAGCTATGCTTGTTAACCTGTTCAGTAGCATGCAAAACATCCTGAAGTTCCTTATCCTCTGCACAAGCAGGAAGGGAAGCAAGCTTTTGCTTTAAAACAGACAAAATAAATTGCTGATATTTAAACATATGAAACTGGCAATTTAAAGCCCTTACAGACAGGGTAGCAGAAGTATATACCTTTTACCCCACCTGTCTAAAGCACGAGAATCCTTCTCAGAGGGAATAGGGATTTTAGAAGTAGCAACCTTAGCAGCCTTAGAACCCTGAGAAATAGTTTCAGGATCTGCAGAAGGGTTTTAAATAAAATAAATGAGAGTCAGGAACCCTATAAAATCTATCAGGCTTAGAAGGAGCAGGAGGCATGGAATCAGGATTCAAATTAGCCTCAGAAAAAGCATCATCTACAATGTCCAAGACAGGAGGGATAGCTAAAGGCCTATGCTGAGGAAGAAGAAGAAATTCTCTAAGCCTCTTTTTGGAAGCAGAATATTCCTGTCCTTCCCAATGAAAATGTTCCCTCATCTCATGCAAGGTTTCTCCAAAAGAAAAATCCTCAGGCGGAGAGGCCGAGGGCAAAGAATCCTCAGCATCCGAATCCTCATAAGGGGGAAAGGAATAGTCCTGATCAGAGGAAGAAACAGAAGATACAGAAGCCTGGTCAGAGGAATCCAGAGTAACATCCTATCAAGGCCTTTTCTCAGGAGGGGGGTGAGAACCCCTAATCATTGTAAGCAAATCTTCAGCCATCCTCAATAATTGTTTTTGTGTCTTGGGAGTGGATTCAGAAGCAGCTTGAGCTGAAACTTTAGACTTGGTAGGAGTCTTTGTCTTTGCCTTTGCCTTTGAAATAGTGATATGAGTAGGCCTGAAAACCCCCTCAGAAGCCGGTACCTGCACAGCGGTTCCGGACCCATCTGAAGGAGCGACGTCCGAAGGTCCTGCAGCAGTTAAAATAATGGGCCTTGATGGCTCCCCATGGGAGTCCGTATCGGCCATCGGTTCAGAAGTGGCGGACGACAGGGGCTGCAAAAGCGCCTCACTGACGACAGCCGAACCGGACGCTGGCTCCAGCTGCAACGAGTCCTGTTTGGACCTCGGAGGCCTGTCTTTGTCTTTGCGCTTCTTTGAACCCCGGTAGTGTCCGGCGACATTCTGTAATTGAAGCGTCTGCCAAAATAATTTAAAGCCCAATCGTACCTGCGCTTGATAGTACGAGAGTTGAACCTGGCACAGAACCGACAACAAGAAACGTCGTGGTCAGGGCCTAAGCAAGGCAGACAGTAAGAGTGGAAATCTTTATGAGGTATTTGTTTCCCACACGCTATACAATTATTAACTTTTTCTGACATCGGAGGAACAAGAAAAGATTCCCCAACGGGGTACTTAGCTTTGAGAAGAGAAGTAAGAACTTCGGACCGACAACAACCAAATACGCTGTTCGAAAATCGCCAACCAACGTTTTGCGAGCTGCTTTCCACCGCACGGCAAGAAAGACTGGAGAAGATGGCGTCGGCTGAGGGCTATGTACCAAGGCGTACTGACGCCAGGATACTAGCTTATACAGCCGACGCCGGACCCAGACTTTGGGATTCTGGCCGACCTCGGGCTGCCTGCCGGCAGGAGCACCCTACAGTTATGACTGCAACAGTGAAACACGAAGAACATCAAGACAGGCCCTTGTGAAGCATTTCAGTTAAGTATTGTAAAATCTGAAGTAAATTGGGCACTGCTGTGCTCATCCACTGAGACTGGTTCTTTTCCATTTTTCAGCATAAGATTTTCTAGTACTAGGCCTCCTTGCCTCTAAAATGACATCCATCACTGGTTTACTGAGGGATGGTAATGGAGAGCTTAAGTAATTAGCCAGGCTGCTAGGTTCAGTGTTTGAAGCTGAGGGTGCAGAATCTGGTTCTCCTGCTGAGCCAGCAGGTTAGGAGTCTGAGGCAGGTGCCATGGGGCCAACAGTGACACACTGCGCAGGAGGGGGTACACCAGTGTTGGCGTGGCCAGGCTAGTGCAATCAAAATCATCCTTGGTTTGTCTTGTTTGATTTTTAGTAGTACTTTGGAGAGCAGAGGCAGAGGAGGAAAGGCATAAACTGATAGGTTTTTCCAGCTGAAGGACAGACCATCCACTTTCCAATCTTGTTTGTGGGGAGTCCTTGTGCAGAATTTGTCCAACTGACAGTTTTTGAGGGAGGCAAACAAGGCTATATCTGGGGTCCCCCATTTGCTTGTCAACATGTTGAAAATCCTTGGTTCCAGTTTCCACTTGTGTGGGTCCATGAGGTTTCTGCTTAGTTTGTCTGCCAGTGTATTTAGTTTTCCTGGCAGGAATTGAGTTTGTAGATCTACTTGGTAGCTCAAGGCTGTGTTCCACAATGCCATGGCTAGTCTGTAGAGGGGGTAAGAATGTGTACCCTCGGTTTGTTTATGTACCACGTAACAGTGGTGTTGTCCGTCTTTACCATTAATTGTCCTGGAAGAATGTGGTCCTTGAAGGCTGTCAGAGCATTTTGTACAGCTAACATTTCTTTATGACTGATGTGAAGGTGCATTTGAATTGGGTTCCATTTGCCATGAATGCACTTCCCTGCCAGGTAAGCTCCCCATGGATAGTCTGATGCATCTGTTGTTAGGGTTTGGGCGGCACAGGGTAGTGTGAATGGTAGTCCCTTGTTTTGGTGGCAGGCCTCTGCCCACCAAAGGAACTCTAAGCGCAGACAAGGAATGATAGGAATGATTGCTTCTAGATCCTGAGAATGTTGACACCACAGTATTTTTAGATACCATTGTAGTTTCCTCATATGCAGTCTTGCATATGAAATTAGAAGAATGCAGGAAGCCATGAACCCCAAGGCTTGTAGTATTCGCCTTGCAGATAGCAGGGTTTTTGTGGCCACTTGTTTGAAGTAGATTATCAAGTGAATTTCTTTCTCTGGCATGAGGAAAGCCATCTGGGAAGTTGTACTCAAGCTTGCTCCCAGGAATATAATTTGTTGACAGGGTACCAGGTGTGATTTATTTTCGTTTATGGTGTACCCCAGACAAGTTAGCACGCTCTGTACAAAAGCTAGATGATTCAAAAGTATGTCCTGGTTTTCTGCCCGAATTAGACAATCGTCCAGTTATTGGTATATCTGAATATTTCTTTGCCTGCAAAATGCAATGACTGGAGCTAGGCACTTTGTGAATACCCTGGGTGCAGTGGATAAGCCAAAGGGCATTGCAGAGAACTGATAGTGCGTGTAGCCTGCTTTGACACATAGGTATCTTCTGCAAGATTCCCTGATTGGGATGTGCAGGTATGCTTCCTTTAAATTTAGTGTTACCAACTAGGCATCTTTGCTTAGCATAGGAAACAACTGTTGAAGTCACCATCTTGAATTTTGGAATCACAAAAAAGGTGTTTAAAGTAGGCAGGTCCAAGATAGGATGCCATGAATTGTCATTTCTGGGTACCAGGAAAAATCTCGAGTAGAAACCTTGTCCCTTTTTCTCTTCTGGTACCAACTGAATATCCCCTTATGCTTAAGAGAGAGAGTACTTGCTTTTTGGCCTCTGCCAACTGCTTTGGAGGTAGATCTGGCCAACCACTTGTCGCTGGTAACGTGTGGAAGTGAAATCTGCATCCCTGGGACACTATATTTAAAATCCATTTGTCCTGGGTAATGAGTCCCCAGTTCTTTGCATGAAGTGCAATCTTTCCCCCCAAAGGGGCAGTCAGTTGAGAAGTGCTCGGAAGTTTAAAAAAATCATTGAGACAGTTTACCACAGGGGGGAGTTTTATTACTCCCAAATTTGGAAGTGCAGGGCCCCCACTGCTTAGTCCTGTGTGTCCCCTGGGACTGAAGCCTGGGTGCTCTGCTGGATCTGGGTTTGGACTGAAGGTCTGGAAGAGGCAGGAAAGCACTAATTCTTAGAAGGCCAATGCCTACTAAATCTTGGAGGTTGTACTTGTAAAAAGTCTAACAGTTTGCATAGATTTAGCTTTTTCCCCCATCTTTTTAAGAAATTCTTCTGCCTTGTTGCCAAACAGGTGGTCCTGATTTAAGGGAGCATCCAGTAATTTTGCTTTAACATGATCCGGCAAGGATTGCTCCTCAAGCCAAGCATGCCTTTTAAGTACAGACCCAGTTACCGCAGCCCTGCAAGATGCCTCTAGTGAATCACAACCACATTGCAATGCATGTTTACCAACTTGTTCAGCAGAATGCATAAAATCCTGTAAATCCTTATTTTCAGCACAATCAGTAATCAACATCATTTTCTGTTTAAGCAATCCAATAATATGTAGCTGATACTTTAACATATGAAACTGGCAGTTCAAGGCCCTAATGGCCAAAGTTGCAGAAGTGTATACCTCTTGCCCCATCTATCCAGCGCCGTGGAGTCTCTATCAGAGGGGGTAAGATTTTTGGCAGTAGTAGCTTTAATGCCCTTGTGAAACGGTTTCAGGATCCACAGTAGGATTTTTGAAAAGGAACTTGTGAGAGTTAGGAACCCTGTAGTATCTATCAGGTTTTCTGGAAGCAGGAGGTAAAGAGTCAGGGGCCATGCTACATTCCGAAAAGGCATAATCAACAATGTCTAGTACAGGAGGTATAGCTAAAGGCCTGTGCTGGGGCAGGAGTACGAAATCCCTAAGCCTCTTTAGAATCAGAGAAATGCTGACTTTCCCAATGAAAAAGCTCCCTGAGAGTATGCAAGGGTTCACCAAAAGAGAAATCCTCGGGGGGGGGGGGGGGTAGAGGGAATAGACTCCTCAGCATCAGAATCCTCATAGGCAGGTAAGGGTAAATCCTGGTCATCAGAAGAAACATAAATTTCAGAATCCTGGTCAGAATTATCATAAGCAAACTCAGCACTAGGATCTCTTAGAGGGGGAAGCCTGGCTTCCCCTGATTAACGTAATAAGGTCTTCAGTCATTCTTATCATTAATTTTTTAGGCATAGAGGCCTGACCATGCGGTCTGGGCATCAGTTTTCTAGGCATGGTTCTAGTTTTAGGCTTTGAAGAAGATGGCATCGGTTTAATATGCAAATCAGTAGGCCTGAATACCCCCTCAGAAGCTGGTGGCTGTAGAGAGGCTCCGGACCCATCCAAGGTAGAGCCATCCGCAGATTCCAAGGTTGAAGCATCCCGTGGCATACTGGACTCCGAATGGGTCTCAGTAGAGGCCTGCAAATCAGATGTAGCTGGTATCAGGGGCTGCGAAAATGCCTCACTGAGTACTGGCAAACTGGGCGGCCTGTCTCTGTCTTTATCTTTGTGTTTTTTCGGAATGTCGGTAATCGGATGGCTTATCGAAGACATATCAGGATAACTGAACCGAGCATCAAAAAATTTAGAAGCGCAAATATACCTACGACAGATAGTTCGTGGTTTAAATAAGGCACAAAACCGACAGCGAGGTACGTCGTGGTCAAGGCCTAGGCAAGGAATACAGTACGAATGAAAATCTTTATGAGGTATTTGTTTTCCACAAGAAATGCAATTATTTACTTTTACTGACATCGGTTTAGAGCAAGAAAAAGTATCCCCAATGGGGTACTTGGCTTTTAGTTGAAAACTTTGGTTCTGAAACTCGAAAATGAAAATTTCAGGAGTCGGTCGACCAGCACTTGCGAACTGCTTCAGCTTCGGGCACCGAATGGCAAGAAAGACTGATGTAATGACATCGGCTGCATGTTTTATACCCCTGACCTGACGTCATGGAAGAGAAGACAGCAACTGATGTAGGACCCAAGACTTTGTTAATCAGGCCGACTGAGGGCTACTGCAAGCAGATAACCTAAATGTAATGACTGCAACAGTGAACACAAAGAACATCTAGGGGCTGGCTAGGATGCCCTGCAAGACTGCAAAGGCAAACCCTGCCCTGGATTTGGAGAATAGAAGCAGGTAGCAATGCTTGGTAAAAGTGTGAAAAGATGTCCAGGTGGCAGCCTCCAGGATGTCCCTGGTGGGGACTCCTCTGAGGAAGGCTGAAGAGGTGGAGGCTGCTCTGGTAGACTGCATCCTGACCCCCTTGGGGGGAAGGCTTTCCATGCTGTTTGTAGCAGAAAGGGATGCAGTGTGCTATCCATTTGGAGATGGGTTGTTTGGAGATGGCTTTGCCTTCTACCCCTGTAGCAAAGCCCCTTAATCAGATTTTCTGAAGGATTTAGTACTGTCCAAATAGAATCAGAGCTGTCTGTGCACATCTAGAGAGTGAAGAATCCTTTCCCCC
Organism: Protopterus annectens; assembly: GCF_019279795.1. NCBI lineage: Eukaryota > Metazoa > Chordata > Ceratodontiformes > Protopteridae > Protopterus > Protopterus annectens. The sequence continues at coordinate 905,921,504 of NC_056748.1, read as the reverse complement.
TTGTTCTGGGGATTAGGAAAGAAGGTGGGCAAATGAACGGATTGGTTGAGAGACACACTGGACACCACCTTGAGCATGAAGGATGGGTTAGTTCTGAGGGATACCCTGTCTGCATGGAAGATGATGAAGGGTTCCACATCCATGAGTGCTTGTAGCTCAGAGACTCTCCTTTAACTCTACAGAAGAAGCTGTTTCAAAAGGGGGCAGGGTGAGCTTTTCTAGGACAAAGTTAAGGTCCCAAGCTGGTGATGGTGCCCTTCTGGAGGGAATCAAGTTGCTAGCTCCTCTGAGGAACTGTTTGATCAGAGGGTGAGAGAAAAGGGGATGCTCAGTGCGAAAATGAGCAGAAATAGCACAGGCATGAAGTTTTATAGAGGAGAAAGAGAGCCCACTGTGCAGTAGGTCTGCTAAGTAATCCAGGATTAGAGGGATGGAGGGCTGTGCCGTACTGGCTCCCTTAGCCTGGATCCAGGTGCAGAACCTTTTCCATTTATCTGCATAACACCTTCTGGTGCTAGGGCGTCTAGCCTCGCGGGTAACATTCAGAACCGGTTTACTTAGGATGGCAGATAGATTCGGGGTTAGGGAATAAGCCAAGCTACCAAACTGAGTATCTGCTACTGGGAATGCATGAATTCCCCTTCCGTCTGGGTCAGGAGGTTTGGAATATGAGGAAGATGCCATGGAGGCAGCGGGGACAGGCTGCACAGCAAGGGGTACCCATGTTGTTGGGCCAGCCTGAAGCTATAAGAATGGTCCTTGCTTTTTCCTCCCTTATTTTCAGCAGTACTCTGGGGATGAGAGGTAGGGGAGGGAAAGCACAGACCGATAGCTTGACACAGAGGAAGGACAGGGCATCCACTTTCCAAGCCATGCAGTGATGCTCCCTGGTGCAGAATTTGCTGAGCTGATGGTTGGTGTGGGAGGCAAAGAGGTCTACCTTTGGGATTCCCCATTTCTGAGTTATTAAGGTGAAGGTACTTCTGCTGAGGTCCCACTCATGTGAGTCCAGAAGATTTCTGCTTAATTGGTCTGAAAGAAAGTTGAGAGAACCTGGTAGTTATTGAGCTAACAGGTGTAGTTGCATGGAAGAGGCTGTGAGCCAAAGGGTCAAGGCTAGCCTGCATAGAGGGTAGAAGTGAGTCCCTCCCTGCTTGGTGATGTACCACATCACAGTGGTGTTGTCTGTTTTGATCAGGACCACCCCTGGAGAGAGAAGGGCTTTGAAAGCTATCAAGGCGTGCTGCACAGCCATCATCTCTAAAAGAGTGATGTGCAGAGGGATTTGCTGTAGGCTCCATTGGCCCTGTATGCACCTGGCGTTCAGGTGTGCACCCCAAGCGTAGTCTGATGCATCTGTGGTGAGGATCTGGGCGGTGGGGGTTGGGGAGAAGGGCAGCCCTTTGTTGAGGCAGCATGCTGTTGCCCACCAAGAAAATCCTTTCTGAGGCAAGGAATTATGGGTAGAAGAGTTTCCAGGTCTTGAGAGTGCTGGCACCAAAGGCTCTTTAGGTACCACTGAGGTTTCCTCATATGCAGTCTGACATATGGAATGAGTAGTATGCAAGATGCCATGACACCAGAGCTTGCAGGATTTTCCTTGCAGATACCTGGGGTCTGGTGGCTAGTTGAGAGATGTAGGCTGTCAGGAAAATTTGTTTCGCTGGTGTAAGGTATGTCATATGGGATGCTGTGTCCAAACTTGCTCCCAGGAAGATTATCCTTTGGGTAAGCACCTGCTTGGATTTCCTTTCGTTGACTGTGTACCCTAGGGAGGTTAGTAGGGTCTTTACAAAGGCCAGGTGCTTGAGCAGCTTTTCTTGGCTGTTTGCCTGAATAAAGCAGTCGTCTAATTATAGGTACATTTGAATATTTCTTTGTTTGCAAAAGGCAATGGCTGGAGCCAGACATTTTGTGAAAACTCTGGGAGCAGTAGATAAGCCAAAGGGAAGCGCAGAGAACTGAAAGTGTTGAGGTCCTGCCCCGAAGCGGAGATATTTTCTGCATGATTCCCTGAGAGGAATGTGGAGGTAGGCCTCTTTTAGATCTAGGGTGGCTAGCCAAGCGTCCTTGGAGAGCATGGGTAGCAGCTGCTGGAGGGGGGTGAGCATTTTGAATTTTGGGAACACCAGGAAGGTGTTTAGATTCGGGTGCCAGGTGCCATCTTTTCTGGACAGCAGAAAAAGTCTGGAGTAGAAGCCTTGGCCTATCTGTTCTGCAGGAACATGCTCTACTGCCCTCATACAGAGCAGGAAAAGGATTTGTTTTTGAGCCTCTGCCCACTGATTTGGTGGTAGATCTGGGAACCCTTTTTGGGTTGGAAGGGTGAGGAAGGAAAATTTGTATCCCTGAGACACAATGTTCAGAACCCATTGGTCCTTGGTAATGGTGGCCCAGGTGCTTGAGTGAAAGGAGAGTTTTCCTTCCAGGGGTAAGTGAAAGTGGGCAGAGGGGGGAGGTGGAGGAGGTGAGTTACTGTGAGTTCTTTCCAAAAGGGGGTGGCTTAGAACTCCCTGGTTTTGAAGTGGAGATAGTCCACTGCTTAGATCTCTGCATTCCCTGGGGCTGCTGTCTGGGGGGGGGGGGGTCTGTTTCCTCGGGGCCTAGGCTGGGCCGGTTTGCTCAGAGCAGGAAAGGACCAGTGCTTGGAGGGACAATGCCTGTCGAACCTAGGGGGCTGGACCTGTAAGAAATCTTTAACAGTTTGCACAGATTTAGCTTTTTCTTCCATCTTTTTTAAGACCTCTTCTGCCTTAGTGCCAAATAAGTTATCTTTGTGCAAGGGGCATCCAACAATTTAGATTTGACATGGTCTGGCAAGGGTTGTTCCTTAAGTCATGCATGTCTGCTAATGACAGAACCAGTGACTGCTGCCCAGCAAGAAGCTTCTAGGGCATCAAAACCACAGTGCACATTGTGTTTAGTTACTTGACTTGCAGAATGCATTAAATCTTGTAAATCTTTAGATTCTGCCCAATCAGGAAAGGAAGACATTTTTTTGTTTAAGGAGTTCCAAGGTATGCTGCTGAAATGTCAGCATATGGAACTGACAATTTAGTGCCCTGACAGCAAAAGTAGCTGAGGTGAATACTTTTTTATCCCATCTGTCCAATGCTCGGGAATCCCTGTCTGAGGGGGTGGGATTCTTAGCAGAGGTTGCTTTAACCCCTTTTGGCCCTTGAGAAAAGACCTCATGGTCAGCTGCTGGATTTTTAAAAATATATTTGTGTGAGTCAGGGACACAATAGTACCCGGTCTGGTTTTCTGGGAGCAGAAGGTAGGGCGTCAGGAGTCAAGCTGGATTCGTGGAAAACATCCACCACAACATCTAGGACTGGGGGAATGACCAATGGTCTGTGTTGCGGAACATCTAGGAATTCAATGAGTCTCTTTTTAGACTGAGGGTAGTCCTGACTCTCCCACTGGAAATGCTCCCTTAAAGTATGTAGGGTTTCCCCAAAGGAAAAATCTTCTGAGGGAGAGGCTGAAGGAATGGAGTCCTCTGCATCAGAATCCTCATAGGCGGAGAGGGGTTGGATGTCTTCATAGTCAGATGCATCAAGTTCATGTGACTCTTGTTCAGATAAGACTACAGGGAACAGATCTCTCTTCCTTTTGGAGAGGTAGCTTGGCTTCCCCTGGTCAGCATGGTAAGATCTTCTGCCATTTTAAGCATTTGAGACTAAGGCAAAGTAGCAGGCGCCTGAGAGTGGGTCATCAGTTTCTTGGGTGTGGTACGAACATTGGGCCTTAGTAACTCGGTCGTGTTTGAAAGAACGGTAGTCGTGAAAGAAGACTGTGGTTTGTGTCGAGATTCTGTAGTGCGAAGGATTTCCTCGGAAGCTGGTGCCTGCTCAGCGGCTCCGGACCCATCCAAGGTAGAGATGAATGCAGGATCTTTAGTCGAAGAGTTTTGCAGTATACTGGACTCCGAAAGAGTTTTGGTAGCGAATCAACTGAAGTGGGCATCAGGGGCTGCAAAAGCGCTTCACTGAGTACTGGAGGACTGACAACTAGCTTAACGGAAGTGCCGTCGGTAGGTTTGGACCTGTGCAGTCTGTCTCCATCTTAATCTTTACTTTTTTTCGGAAGATCTGCTGTCGGATGGGCTTACCGAAGCCATATCGGAAATCAAGGACCATAAAAGAAAATATCTGGCTACAATAAGGGCCCGTCGATGGATAGTTCTGGCGTTGAGCAAAGCACAGAAGCGACAACAGGAGACGTCGTGGTCTGGGCCTAAACAAGAGTTGCAGTAAGAGTAAGAGTGGAAGTCTCTGTGTGGTATTTGCTTTCCACAGGTGAGACAATTAACTTTTTCTGACATCGGTTAGTGCAAGAAAAAAGGATCCCTAACGGCGTACTTAGCTTTAGAAGACGTCAACTTCAATTCGGTAGACGAAAATTCGGGTAGCGTCCGACTGGCAGTCGTGTTAACAGCTTCTGCTTCAGGGTCCACGGCAAGAAAGACTTATGTAATGGGGTCGGCTGCCTTACTTTATACTACTGACAACCTGACGTCAGTCCTCAAGCAACAGCAACCGACGCAAAAATACTAAGTCTCTGTTATTCGGGCCAGCTGAGGGCTACCCTGGCAGGGATAACACAAACGTGATGACTGCAACAGTGAAACACAAAGAACATCAACAATAATCATGCAGAATATTATATCCACACAGTACGAAAGTATTCCAAGAACTAAACCAACATGGGAATGAAGAAAGGAGATTCTGTCTATAAGGATGACTGCAATTAGGGATACAGACAATAGGCAAGAGGGGGCCAGAATATATTGGGGAAAATTGGCAACAAAACCAAGGTATTGGGAGCAAATAACTAGAGGGGGAAAAATGATAGAATGGAAAGATGCCAATAATTTATTTGGACTTCAGTTTAGAGATTACCCTTCCTATCAGGGCTTGATATCATAGTATATGCAGAGAGAAAGAAATAGGGGGTCCTAAGCGAAAGACCAGCACTGATGGAGCTTTTAATAGAATCTAGAACAGAAGCTGCCATTTAAAAAGGAATAATTAGTACAGCATATAAAATATTGCATGATAAAGTACAGTTTTGTACCTACCATAAATGTAGATGTCCGATAGGTATGCATCTGCAGTCATCACATATGGGTTGTCCTGCCTCAGGCAGCCCTTCGGTCGGCCGGATTCCAAAGTCTGGGTCTGGCCTCGGCTGATGTCGCACTTTCCCCGACGTCAGAGCACCTGGGGTATAAAAGCATCAGCCGACGCCATCTTCCTCAGTTTTTCTTGCCCCAGATGCCAGGTGCCCTCTAGGCAGGCTAAATTTGGATAAATGCAATAAAATTCCAAACATTTGCAAATATATATATATATATATATATATATATACATGTATATACAAACAAATACACCATAATACATTCCCCCAGCTAGCTATAAGCACCCTAGGAATACCACAGAGGGGTAGGAGGGAGGGTAAACCTGACTGCAGATGCATACCAATCGGACATCTACATTTATGGTAGGTACAAAACTGTACTATGTCCTTCAAGGATGCATCTACAGTCATCACATATGGGTAGAATACCATAGCCAAACTGGGGGGTGGAGGTACTAAATGAAGGATGGTGTAGTTAAGATACCCTGCAGGACTGCCGTAGCAAACCCTGCTCTGGATCTCGAGTATAAAGGCAAATTGTAATGCATGGCAAATGTATGCATGGAGCTCCATGTAGCAGCTTCTAAAATGTCCTTGGTAGCCACCCCTCTTAGGAAGGCTGTGGTGGGGGCTGTGGCTCTCGTGGAATGAGGTCTAATGTTAGCTGGCACAGTCTTTCCATGAAAGGAGTAACAAAAACAAATGCAATTTCCTATCCATTTGGAAACTGTTTGTTTGGAAATTGCTTTTCCTTGTACCCCAGCAGCATATGCTACAAACAACTGGTCAGTCTTTCTGTAACTTTTAGTTCTGTCCAAGTAGTAGCATAGTTGTCTGTGTATGTCCAGGGTGTGCAGAAGTCTCTCCCCTTTATTTTGTGGCTGTGGGAAGAATGTAGGCAAGTGAATAGCTTGGTTCAAAGATACCCTGGATACCACCTTTGGCATGAATGTAGGATTGGTCCTCAAAGAAACTCTGTCCTGATGAAAGATAAGGAATGGCTGCACTGCCATTAAAGCTTGTAGCTCAGATACTCTTCTTGCTGAGGTTATGGCCAGAAGGAAGGCAGTTTTCCAAGTCAAAAACTGTACATCTGCCGATGCTGCTGGTTCGAAGGGAGGAAGTGTTAGTTTTTCCAACACGAAATTCAGGTCCCAAGTAGGTAGAGGTGGTTTCCTTGGAGGATTAATGTTTTTGATTCCTCTTAGAAACTGTCTTAGTAGAGGGTGAGAGAAGACAGGTGGATTTAGATTGTATTCTGCTGAGATTGCTGAGGCATGTATCTTGATGGAAGAGTAAGACAGGCCACTGTGGGACAATTCTGCCAAATATTCCAATATATATGCCATATTCATCACAGTCACATCTAGGCCCTTTGCTGTGTTCCAGGTGTGAAATATTTTCCATTTTGCTGTGTATGCCTTCCTTGTGGAAGGTCGACGAGCTTCCATAATAATATCCTTTACTCTCTGGGATAGGTTATCCTGAGTGGGAGTCATGGTATTCTCCAGGCAGTTAGCTGCAAGGTTTTCAGGTTGGAGTGTGTAGAGTCCTGAAATTGTGCTGCATCAGGAGATGTGGCCATAAGGGGAGAGGCCATGGTTTTGTCTGTGACAAGTTCTTTAACAGTGGGCACCAGTGCTGTCTTGGCCAGTTTGGGGCTATCAGGATTACTCTGGGCTGCTCTGTCCTGATCTTCAGTAGGACCTTGGTCATTAGTGGAAGAGGTGGGAAAGCATACACTGTTAGAGCTTTCCAGCTGAAAGAGAGAGCGTCCACTTTCCAAGCTTGTGGGTGGTATGTCCTTGAGCAGAATTTCTTTAGTTGATGATTTAGGGTGGAAGCAAATAGGTCTACTTCCGGCCTTCCCCATGATTGTGTGATTTGTAAGAAGATGTTTGGGTGCAGCATCCATTCCATGGTAGTTCTGCTTAAGCTGCCTGCCAGTGTATTGTCTTTCCCTGGCACGAACTGGGACTGCAGCTGTATGTTGAGTTTCAACGCCAGTTCCCATAGGTTCATTGTCAGCCTGCAAAGAGGGTAGGAATGGGTGCCTCCTTGCTTGTTTATGTACCACATAACTGTGGTGTTGTCTGTCCTTATGAGCAGGTGGCCTTGCTGAAGGAAAGGTTTGAAGGCCTCGATTGCGTGTATCACTGCCAGCAATTCCTTTTGGTTTATGTGCATGTGCAGCTCTCTGTAACCATAGCCCTTGTATACATCTGTCCTCCAGGTGCGCTCCCCAGCCTTGGTCTGAAGCGTCCGTCGTGATGGTCTGGTTGGCTCTTGGCTTGCTGAAGGGCAGCCCGCTGTTCAACTGGCAGGCTTGAGCCCACCACTGGAATTCCTTTTGAAGACAAGGAATGAGTGGGATCAGAGTTTCTAAGCTGTGACTGTGCTGAGTCCATAAACTTCATAGGTACCATTGTAATTTCCTCATATGAAGCCTTGCTTGTGGGATCAGAAGAATGCAAGATGCCAAGTAACCCAGGGCCTGCAGGATTTTCCTTGCAGTCATCTGAGTTTATCTTGTGAGATTCTGAAAGTAAACTGGTAGCTGTTCTTGTTTTTCTTCTGTGAGAAAAGCCATCTGGGTGGTTGTGTCTAGATCCGCACCCAGAAAAGTTATTCTTTGGGATGGAACCAGTCTTGATTTGTGGATGTTGACTGTATATCCCAAGGCCTGTAACAGGTGAATGGCATAGTCCAAGTCCTTTAACAAAGTTTGCTTGCTGTCCGCTTGTATTAGGCAGTCGTCCAGATAAGGGTAGATTTGAATCCCCTGAAGTCTGCAGTGTGCAATTACTGATGCCAGGCATTTTGTGAATACTCTGGGCACAGTAGATAAGCCAAAGGGCAATGCTGAGAATTGATAATGCTCTGACCCTGCAAGAAATCTGAGGTGTCTTCTGCAGCTTTGTCGAATAGGGACATGCAGGTATGCCTCCTTGAGGTCTAGAGTCACCAGCCAAGACCCCTTGCCCAGCATGGGAAGGAATTGCTGTAGAGTCAGCATTTTGAATTTTGGCACAATGAGGTACGTATTCAGTGCGGACAAGTCGAAAATAGGCCTCCATTGATTTTCTTTTCTTGGAACAAGGAATAATCTTGAGTAAAATCCCTGGCCTTGTTCTGAAAGAGGTACCTTTTCTATGGCTTTCATTTGCAGTAAGTTGGTAATTTGCTTCAAAGCCTCTGCCCTCTGATTTGGTGGCAGGTTTGGCATGCCTTTTCATTTTGGCAAAGAGTGGAAATGGAACCTGTATCCTTTGTCTATTATTTGTAGTGTCCATGTGTCCCCTGTAATGCTGTGCCAATTTTTTGAGAATAAAGAAAGTTTTCCGCCCAAAGGTGCTTCTAATTGAGCCCTGGTCGGCGGAGTCAAAATAAAGTCATTGAGTCTGCCCTGGTGTAGCAGTTGTAGTTCCTGCACTACCTCTCTGGTTGGGAGGCTGCCACTGACGGCCTCTGTAGGAGACTCTAGCTTGCCCTCTACCTCTGGCACGTCTATTCCTGCCTCTTTGAGATCTATCTGAGTCCGGAAAGGACCAATTCTTAGTAGGCCAATTTCTGCTGAATCTCGGTGGTTGGACTTGCAGAAAGTCCTTAACGGTTTGCACAGATTTTGCCTTTTCTTCAAATTTCTTTAAAACCTCTTGAGCCGTGGAACCAAATAATTTTTGCTTTTCCATAGGAGCATCCAAAAGCTTAGCTTTAACATGGCCTGGCAGAGATTGTTCCTTCAGCCAGGCATGCCTACGTATAACTGCACCTGTCATAGCTGATCTACATGAAGCTTTCAATGCATCATAACCACACTGCAAGAAATGGTTACTAACCTGCTGATAATTATGCACCAGATCCTGAATGGATTTACGATCAAGGGGTTCAGAAGAGGACAGCTTCTTATGCAATTAATCTAGTAAATACTCTTGATACTGAATCATATGGAATTGACAGTTTAATGCCCTCATGGAAAGAGTTGCAGAAGTATACACTTTCTTACCCCATCTCTCTAATGCTCTGGACTCCCTTTCAGAGGGTAGAGGATTTTTAGCAGTGGCAGCTGCAACCCCTTTAGGGCCCTGGGAAATAGTTTCTGGGTCAGCAGAGTGGGCCTTGTACAGCTGAAAATGTGAGTCCGGGACCCTGTAGTACCTATCAGGTTTGGCAGGAGCCGGAGGGAAAGAGTCAGGGGCAGTACAAGCATCTGAGTAAACATCATCAATTACATTCAAAACAGGAGGTATAGCTAAGGGCCTGTGCTGAGGTAAATGTAAAAAGGTCCTTAATCTCTTTCTGGAATCACAGAATTCCTGACCCTGCCATTGAAAGTGTTCTCTCATAGTGTGTAAAGTTTCTCCAAATGAAAACTCTTCAGGAGGGGAGGCCGAGGGAATAGATTCTTCAGCATCAGAATCCTCGTAGGCCGAATAAGCCTCCTCCTAGTGGTCTGACAGAGCAGAGCCATCCGTGGACTCATCTGAGGACTGTGGATCAGATTGCTCAACCCTGGGCCTTTTGTCTGGAGGAGGTTGAGAGCCTCTAATTAATGAAATCAGATCCTCTGCTAGGGTAAGAATCTGAGAGCTGGAAGAAGGTCTCTGAGAGGTAACTCTGGGAGGCAAAGCCTTAGAAAGTTTAGCAGCCTTAGCCCTAGAGAAAGCCTTAATGGACATGGAAGCAGGGGGTCTGGCTGCACCACGTGCAGGAGTAGACTTATCTAAAGAAATGGTGTCGGAAGGTTCCTGGACACCGGTATCAGTAGGTAATTCAATGACCGACTCGGCCGGGGCCTCCAGGGCCGAGGTAGTCGGTTCTGTGGTTTCGGTAGTAGGAAGTACCAAGGACTTGGTTTCAGCCGAGCCCGAGACACTCGCGGTAGGCCTGACCGAGGTTTCAGCTGAAACCGCGGCCTGCGTGTGTTGGTCCTTGTCCTTCCGTTTTTTGACTAAATGCGAAGTCGGAGTCTCCAACGGCATTTTATAAGCAAAACTAGCCCCAAAAAACTCCTCTGCAAACTCTGACCGACGTCTAAGAGTTCGTCGGTTGAAGGAAGCACAGGCTGAACAGGCCGAGACGTCGTGGTCTGGGCCTAGGCCGGGGAGGCAGTAAGAGTGGAAATCCTTATGAGGTATTTGTTTTCCACAGGTTAAACAATTATTAACTTTATCTGACATCGGCTGAGGCAAGAAAGAGTCCCCAACGGGGTACTTAGCTTTTTCGAAGTCTTCGGTAGCTGAATCACAGGAGCTGACTGACCGGCTTGCGAACTGCTTCTGCTTCGGGCACCACGCGGCAAGAAAGACTGAGGAAGATGGCGTCGGCTGATGCTTTTATACCCCAGGCGCTCTGACGTCGGGGAAAGTGCGACATCAGCCGAGGCCAGACCCAGACTTTGGAATCCGGCCGACCGAAGGGCTGCCTGAGGCAGGACAACCCATATGTGATGACTGCAGATGCATCCTTGAAGGACATCTACAAGAATCAATCAGAGGAGGTTAGAAAGGATTGTGAAGAGAGACTGGATAAGCAATTCAAACAGAAACAATTGGAGGATACATGTCTGCCTCCCAAATATGCAACAAAATCTAGAAGATTTAGGATTTTTGCCTGGAAATGTTTACACAGATATTTTTTATACTCCAAGTAGACTCCATAGAATTTTTCCTCAGGTAGACATTAAATGTTGGAGGTGTGAAGGGGAAAACAGGTAATTGTGAACCTATTTTCTGGGAGTGTGGTGAGTTGGCAGACTTTAAGGATTCCCTGCGAGAAGCACTGACGGAGATGCTGGGTGGGTAGACTGGTCTGACGAGAGAGATTATTTTTTCTGAGCTAGGATACAGAATCGGAATTGCCTAGATATGATAAGGCCTTGCTGTGTCTAATAAATGGTGGCTGCCAAAAAAGCAATTACTAGAAAATGGAAAACAAAATCTAAACCAACTATACTGGAAGTAGTGAATATAGTAACAGAGATAAAACAACTGGAAATGAGATCTTTAGAAAAGGGTAGGAGCAAACTACATAGGAAAAATGGGAATTGTGGGAACTATACATAAAGGGGAGGAATGAGGCCTAAAAGGCAGCAGGACTTAAATGAGCTATGTAATATTTGAGTGAGAAAGATTAGGGAGATTAAGAGTGATGTACAATGTTTGCAACTGGAAGCATGTCAGTATGGTTTGTGATGTAAAATGCTTGCGACTAGGACTGTATCAATGTGGTTTGTTTTCATTTATATATATATATATATATATATATATATATATATATATATATATACATACACACACATGTAATAAATGATGGTTTAATGAAGAGGTTTCTTGTAAAAAAAAAAAAAAAAGCAGGAATTGAATAATTTATGCAGTATTGTTTAGCTTATATTATATCTAGCAATATGTGTGCAGTATAATGTTTGTTATATTAATACAGTTTGATTACATTTATAAGACTGTAAATTTGCCTATGTTACAAGTGATAATTCAATAAAGGTGTTGGGGGGGGGGGGGGCATTTATGTCCTCAGAGAAGATTTTTTGGAGAAAGTCCAAGTGCCTTCACAAAAGCTCTCATCATCTGTTCCCAATTAATGTCAACTAAACTCCTGGATGATATGATGCACCTAACAGATGCTGCAGATGGGGAGTCTACAGCTCACAATCGAAAGTTCCTTTTCAGAAGTTCACGAGTCCAGTGAAGTTGGTCTTTTAGGAGAATGATCTGAAATATTAATGTACTGGAGTCACTTGATGATGGCAACTATGGTTGCGATCGAACAGCATCCAAAATTGTTGGAGATGGAGGAGTAGACAATCCTGGAGATACAGAACTCTTAGGTGCCAGGTCAGACAAAGCTGAAGAGTCTGCAAGCCTTTTTCTCTTCTCTTTCTCCCTGATTTCTGACCTTGCCATTGTCTTTGTCTCTATCTTTATCTCTAGCCTCGTCTTTATTTTTCCTTATGTTTTTCTTTCTCGATAATCTCTGAAATATGCTTCTCAGCTCCTTTGGGTTACTGAGTAATTAAAGCCAAAGTAAATGGTGACCCAGTATAACCTCCAACAGAGCTGTGGAGAAGGCCTCTTAAAATCGGTTTGCGCCTTCTATCAAGGAAGGGCTGTGGGCCAAAAGAAGGACAAATGTCACACAATGTATACAAATGCAATGAACCAAGACAAATATCACAATAACAGTGAAGTTCCTGAGGTGGGCATCCACACTCTAAGCACTTTTTGAAGCCTGAAAATTTTTCAATAATCACACAAAAACAATTATTATTATGGACCAAGTCCATAAGAAACTGAAGTACGCTTGGGCAGGCCTCTTTGTATAGTGAGGACTTCTGATGTATTTAAGGAAAAAATTGTGAAAACCCTGATAGAAAATACCAATAGTATAGGCTGAAGAGGAAAAAAAGAAATTTTCTAAAAGAATGTACAGTTGTGTAAGTAAACCTATCATAACAGCAGATGTTCCAACATATCACTGTACAATCCTTAAGAACTGAGAGCTCCAGTAGGAATGCCAGTCCTAGCAAAAGAAAGGTAACCAGTACATCCAAAAGAGAAATGGACCAGGGGTTGGAGGGAGTGAATTCAGCACCAGTGAAAAGAAGGACATCTACTGTTACGGTATGATTTTACACAACTGTACTATGTCCTTCTATTTCACTGTTGCACTACTTATTAAACTAGTGAGAATGCCAAAGCTCAGGAAGCAGAGAGGGAGAAGGAAGGACCAGCAGAGCTCTCTAGGAAGCCATGAAGGATGGCCCTAGCAAAACCAGCTGAAGCTCTGGAAATTCCATCCATAAATGTCCAGGTAGCTGCCGTAAGAATAGAGTTAGTATCTAAACCCTTGAAAACAGCACCAGAAAAAGCCATAGCTCTAGTAGAATGTGTCTTTTAACAGAAGGAAGACTCTTACCATGACAGGAAAAAGAAATGGCTTTAGAAATCCAAGAAGAAATCATTTGCTTGGACAGAGCCAATCCTAAGGACCAAGTATGGAAGGAAACACTGAACTGATCAAATTTATGAAAAGTCTTAGTCTCAAGTCTTATCCAAATAAAATCTGAGCTATGTGCATCCAAAGTGTGTAGCACCTTCTCACTGGCAGACTGCACAGAAGGGAAAAAAGTGGGCAAATGAATAGATTGATTAAGAAACAACTCATTCACCACCTTGGGCATAAAAGGAGGATTAGTATGAAAGGACACCCTGTCCTTATGAAACACCAAAAAAGAGGCCAAGCCATAAGGACTTGAAGCTCAGACACCCGTCTGGCGGAAGTAAAGGCTAACAAAAGTACAGTCTTCCAAGAGCAATGTTGCAAGGAAGCTGAAGCTGCAGGTTGAAAGGGAGCCTGTATCAATTTTTATAAAACAAAATTAAGATCCCAGGGAGGAGGAGGAACAGACATCATGGGAGGCCTAAGATGAAGTTCACCTTTAAGGAATTGTTTAGCTTCAAATCTAGAAACTAAAGGAGGTAATACCGTCAGGCAAACAGAAATAGCTGATAAGTGGGTCTTAACCAAAGAATAAGCCAACCCAGCAATGAAAAATTCACTCAACAGAGAACCAGAGGAACGGCCACAAAAAGTGGATCCATGCTACAAGCATGACATGAACAGAAAACCTCTTCCATTTGGTTAAGTAGGATTTCCTAGTAGTGGGTTTCCTGGCCTCCTGCAGGACCTTAAGCACGTCCTCAGGAAAAAAAAGGTGTCTATGTGGAATCAAATTCCTATTACCCACAATTTCAGTTGAACAGTGGTAAGTGAGGATGGATGAGAGATCCCTTGTCTTGTGTGAAGAGGTCCACAATGTGAGGTAACTTGTTACGACTGCCCCTGGCTAAATGCAGAAGAGGGACCCAATGCTGTCTCAGCCAAAAGGGAGTCAACAAGACGATTTTGGAAGCATCCTGTTGAATTTTGAACAGGAGTTTTGGAATAAGGGAAAGCATAAAGAAACAGCTCCTACCAAGAAAAAAAGAGAGGGTTGTCCCCCTTCCAAACCAGAGGACCTGGGACTCTAGCACAAAATAGAGGGAACTGTCTATTCAGAGAGGAGGCAAAAAGATCTATTTGAAGAGTACCCCACTGGTGGACAATGTCCAGAAACACATCCCTGTGAAGCATCTATTCATGGGATTGAGTTATGAACCCACTCAGAGGGTTTGCCACAGTGTTTTGACCTGAAGGAATGCATACTGCCTTAACAGTCATTTGTAATCGGACAGCTATTTCCCACACTAGCATTGCCAACCGACAGAGAGGATAAGACCCCCCCCCCAAGTCTGTTGACATACCACATCGCTATGGTATTGTAAACACCTTGAAAAGTCCTGGGGGAAGAGATAAAAGGCCTGAAAAGCCAGCATAAGAGCTCTCACCTCCCTGACACTGATGTGGCCCTTTCCACTGAAGAGGCGACCAGACTCCCTGCATCTTTAGGAAGCCTAAAGTTGTTTCCCCATCTCACATCTGAGGCATCTGTAAACAGCTCCTGAGAGGGAAGAGGTGGATGAAAAGAGAGCCCTGGATTGAGAGACAACTGCAGAATACACCACTGAAGTTCTTGCTTGAGACAAGGGAGGAGAGGAACTAAGAAATCGAAGGGATAAGAATGCTGAAGTCAAATTGACTTTAGAAACCACTGAAGTTTTCTCATATGGAGTTTAGCAAAAGGGAGCACAGAAGTACTGCAGGCCATGAACCCCAGAACTCTCAAATTTCCTTGCTGTTACACAGGTCAGAGGAAGAAGAGACTAAAAAAGGAAATGAAAGTTAGAGCAAGGGAGGAGGCAGGGATGCCAGCATAGAAACAGTCTGGATCCTGCACCCTAGAAAGACATGACCTTGAGAAGGAGTCAGAAATGACTTTTTGAGATTTATAGTGACCCACAGGCTGTGCAGAAGGGAAATTGCAAACTGAAGACTTTGCAAAAAGATTTCTGGAGAGGATGCCTGAAACTGGAGGTCATTCAATTAGGGAAAGACTTGCATCCCTGTTAGCCTGCAAAAAGCAATCACAGGAGCAAGGTAATTGGTGAATACCATTGGGGCAGCAGAAAGGCCAAAGGGTAAAGCCGGGAACTGAGAATGTCAGGAAACAACAGAGAAAAGTAAAAACTTCCTGAAAAGGTAAAGAATTGAGATATGGAGGTAAGCATCCCTGAGATTCAGCGATACCATGTAGGCCTGAGGAAGCAAAACAGGGAACAAAGTCTGAAGGAACAACATTCGATAAGAGGAAACTTTCAGAAATGTACTTAAATAAAACAGGCCTAAAACTGGTCTCCACGTAACCTCTTTCCTGGGTACTAAGAGTACTCTGGAGTAAAACCCCCTTCCCCTGGAACTTCTTGAATAGTACCCTAAGTAAAGAGAGCTTAACACACCCCTGGAAAGAACAGCTGTTCCTGTGGTGGGCGAGTGATTTCCCTAAGAGGGGAAAGAAATTTCCAGATCATGAAATACTCTTCGTAGATAATGGACAAAAATTAAGTAACACACTGTCTAGTGTGTTTAACAATCTAATGCAATTGTTGTCCTGAACATAATTTGTGAATAATTTTTTTACTAATATTGCTGAATCAATATTATTCCATTCTGTTTCTGGTAAATTTAAGTCTCCAACCCTTATTATTCTTCCCTCCTGTGTTTCATGCAAAAAAAAAAAAGTTATGGTCTTGCCATAATGTTCCATCTGTGTTGTCGATCTTCTTTCCTTCATTACTGATGGGTGTCAGTTCTGTCCTCAGAACAGAGTTGGCCTCATAACAGGCTCGTGCTAGCCAAAAAACTCTCGAGCTAAGCTTTACCCATAGTGCCCCGCACCCGGTTACCTCAGATCGAGTTTGCACGTGATAAAGAAAGCAGAGGCTTTTTCTAAGCAGGTCCCCTAATGCTGGATTTGGACCAAATCCGAACCTTCAGGAGCCTGATTCGAAGAAGTCAATCAGGTTCAAGAGACAAGATCAGCCCTTCACGAACCCAAACTGGGTGGGGTCCAGTGTTTGAAGGTTGCCAATGTCTTTGTTTATAAGTTCCATGATAATACTAGTGTCAAACTCCAAGGTTCGATTGTTTTTTTGAAGTGTCGTCTGATGTGCGAGACCCCTTTCAAGAAGGTTTTACAGAGATGATGGGAAATTAAGGATGAGTCATGGAATCCATTGTGGAAGTTTGAGATAGCAGCCAGATGTACTCGAATAGTGGAGGCTGCTGCTCCCAAATGAAGAAGGCTTGACAAATAATCCAATATTGTATTAACTGGAGCTGAACAAGGGTCCAGTTCTTTCTGTCAAGACCAACAAAGGAATCTCTTCCACTTGCCAAGATAAATTTTCCTGGTGGATGTTTTGTGTGAAGCCAGAAGAATGTTACGTACAGGGGAGGTAAGGTTATTCTGCCTGGCAATTACTGGAAGTGTAAAAACTGAGCTGTCAGCTTGAGACTGGATATGTTCGGATGCATCGACCCCTGCCGGTGCGGCTAATTCCAGAGGTGGATCCAGAATCCACGGCTGGTGTACTAAGTGAGGCCAAAGGAAGGGGAACCAAACTTTTTGAGGCCAGTAAGGTGCAATGAGGATTGCTCGGTTTCTCAACCAAAGGGCCTTCTTTAGAAATTGTGACATCAGAGAAAGGGGGGGGAAAGCATAAAGAAGTCCTGTGGGCCAATCGTGTATTAGAGGGTCCCTTGGGGACTCCACCTGTGGGGGAATTAGGGCAAAGTAGCTGCTGCATTTGTGATTTGCTGGAGAGGTGAATAGGTCTCAGCAAGGCTGGCCCCAGCATCTGAAGATCTTGGCCACTATGGCTGGACTGAGGGAAAACTCATGAGGCAGGAGGATACATCTGCTCAATTTGTCTGCAATCGCATTTGAATCCCTGGGAATGTGCGTTGCTATCAGAAAGAGGTTGGAAGCTGTTGCCCATTGCCAAATTCTCATGGCCTCTCGACACAATGGGTAGGACTTGGTTCCCCCTTGTCTGTTGATATACCAGACCATCGACGTGTTGTCGGACAGGAACTGTCTCTGACAGGAGGGCAGATTGAAAGGCTTGCAACGCTAGAAGCACTGCCCTCAGTTCTAGAACACTGATAAGCAGATAGGCCTGCAACGGGGGCCAATTACCTTGGACTGTCTTTCCCTGGAAGGGCCCCACCCTACACCATCAGGGAAGCATCCGTGGTCACTATGGCCTTCAGCTGAGATGGGGAGAAAGGGTGACTCTATAGGTCTTTTTCTGGCTTCACCACCAAGTTAAATCTTGTTTGCATTGGTTTGTTATGGAGATCTGAAAGGAAACAGGGAGATTCGAAGGGGACCATTGTGTTAGTAGGAGCAATTGAAGAAGTCGCATGTGTAAGTCTCTCCAGGGAAACTATTGTAATTGATGCTGCCATTTATCCTAGAAGATGGACAGCCTGAGCTCGAAGGATTTGGGACCTCAGTCTTTCTAATCTGAGGCCTGGAAGGGAGACTAGGCAAGACTGAGTACTGAAAGTTGCTCCTATGAATTCCAGGGTTTGAGAAGGAATCAACTTGCATTTCTACTTGTTTATTGAGATTCCTAGGTATTTTGCTAGTTTGAGAGTGTAATGTAAGGCTGTAACCAACAGACACATGGTGGGGGCGGTAAGCAGCTAATCATCTAAATACGGAAACACTCGGAATCCTTGCAGTCTCAAGTGAGGTGTTACCACTGCCATGCATTTGGTGAACACTCTGGGGGCCAGAGAGAGTTCAAAGGGCAACTCCCAGAATTGGTAATGATTGGCTCCAAGCTGGAAGCAAAGGAATCTTCTGGAGCGTTTGTCCACTTTTATGTGGTAATACGCATCCTGAAGATCTATTGAGCACATCCAATCATCTTTCCCCAGGAAGGGTACGATAGACTGAAATGTGACCATCCAGAATTTTGTTTGGTTGACAAATTTGTTCAGAATGCTGAGATCCAAGATTGGTCTCCAGTCCCTTGTCTTGTTTGGCACTAAAGAACCTTGAGTAAAATCTGGATCTTATTTGGTCTGGTGGGACTGCTTGGATGACTCTTTCTTTGAAACGGCTTTCATTTTTCTTGAGCTGCTGCTTCCCTTTAGGTTGAACATTGGGAATGTGCCTTAACAGCTTTGGGCAAATATTGAAGGGTATGTGGTAACCGCTGGTGATTATATTCTGCATCCAAGAGTCTGTGGTTGTTTGCTAGGCAGGGTGGTGCAGAGAGAAATGTCCCCTGACTGCCTCCAGAAGAAAGCAATTGGGCCGCTCTTCAGGAGTGCTGGTAGGGTTGTCAAGAGAAAGAATCTCTGGACCCTTGGTTACACAGACCCCCCCCCCTCTGCCTCTGCAGGGGCATCTTCCAGATGAGTTATCCCCACTGCCCCAGAGGGTAAACCTACCACGTGTGTCACAAAAAGGACCTCGGGATTTCTTGTGCCACATCTTTCCACTCCTCTGATTACTAGAGAAGGATCACTGGGGGGTAGAAAAATGCATGCACGCCCACTGCAGACAGGGTCTTGCCATGCTTTTCACACCTGGCCAATGTGTCTTTCATTTTCGGGCCAAATAGGGAAGAAGCTTCCACTGGAGCATTAAGAAAGAAAGACTTAAAAGGATCCGCAAAGTCACAAAGGCGCACCCAGGCGTGACGTCTCATGACAATGCCTGAACCTGCAGCTCTAGCCGCCCCTTCGGTAGTGAGAGAGACCAACTGCATGCACGAGTTGGATATAGAAACCAGGGTTACAAGCTGTGAGGCAACTTTGTTACATACCATGTCAGAGACTGCTCCTGCTAAGGTTCTGGAGAGTTCTGAGATTAGGTCTCTCTAGAGCCTAGTAAAGTGTGCCATGTAATTCAATGACTGAATGGCAAAGGTAGATGAGGCAAACATTCACTTCCCTAATATGTCCATCGCCCGAGACTCCCTGTTTGGGGGGGTGGAGAGTATGTCTCTCCTCGGCAAGCTCTTTCTTAGTGGTCGCCGCCACCACCATTGTGTCTACCGGCAGGCCTTTGGACCAGAGTGGACTTTCTTCCAGCAGGGACAGATTTTTGTCTGGTTTCCAGGGATTGGTTCAACAGTATCAGGACTCTGCCATGCACAATGCACGACGAGTTGGACTAGTTTGTCGGCAGGCGAGGTCACCCAAGAAGTAGAGGGCTGAGCACAAAAAAGAGCCTACAAGAATATGGACTCAGAGGAGGGGGTTGGTGGGCTTCCAGCCTCCCTGCTATTTTAAGATTTCCAGTATGTCTCTGAAGGAGACATCCTCGGGGGGGGTCCCTCCCACTCATCGTAGTCCGTTATCTTCCGTGAGGGTCTTTTCTGGGGAGTCCACATGCGTCCTCCTGCATGATCTCTTGCATAGTACCGCCTCGGTGGGAACATCCAAAGAGGACTCAGAAGAGGAGGCGCCCTGCAGTAGGGTATCTTGAGGCACTTGTGCTTGACGTCCCGATGTGGTGGACTGTGCCATCTGCGTACCAGAGTGGATAAATTATGGCACTCTGACGCCTAGGGAACCATCTGTATGCCTGTGGAGGCAAGGGCTTTCTCCATCACCTGGAAAGCTGGCCCGCCCAAAGTGGGATGGAGTAAAATATGAGAAAGACAACTTCGGAACCGGGGTCACACCCGACTCGGACGTGCCCACTCCCAGGGAAAGAGCCCCAAGAGGACTTGCTGCCAAGACAACTGGAACCGCAGCAGATGGCACTATAAGAAAAATGGCTGCCACACTAGGGGTCATGGTGCCGGCAAGTCCAGTCATGATCCCAAGGATGGCTGAACTCCAAATGACTCGATGGCCAAAGGGTATGCTTCGAAATCATGGTGAGGTCTACCAGTGGTACCGAAGAAGCTGGAACTGGGACAGCCGTCGGTGTCAGGGACTTTGATACCTCTAAGGAGGTCGGAGTCTGTGGAGAAAAACCCTTGGCTCTGGGTGGGAGGGAGGGTTTAACAGGAGTTGTGATTCCTCTGGCCGCTAGCAGCTGGTCCACAAGTCTCACCACATCAAATTCTGAGAGGATCTTAGAAAAGCGGGTTGATATTCCTGACAGAGAGTCAGGTCGCTCCAACAAGGGACTACATTGCTGACCAAAGAAGGGGGCTGCCGTGGGAGAATATCAGGTCCAAGGGGTTGTTTCTCCTTTCGACACCATGGTCTTGTGACCAGTAAGATGCAGAGGGAGCGGGGGAGGTGACCGGTGTAGGGTAAACTATTTTTTGTGATGAAAAGTAGATTGGAGTTGATGTAGTAATTAAAGGCATGGCCGGTGCAGTAGTCTTTTTTTTTTTTTTTAGTAACGTTGGTGGTACAGAGGTGGATACTTGCAATTCTGGAACCAAGGGCAGCACCGTGGAGGGAGATTGAGACCCTGGTGCTAAAGTTGATGATGTCAATTTTGGCTTTCAGTTCCGAAGACAGAGTCAATGCCATGGGGGTGAAGATGGAACCGAATGGCTCTTACGTTTGTGTTCTTTCTTGGGAGGGTGTGAACCATCTGACCCAGAAATAACCTACGCAAAAGGAGTTTTTAGTAAGCCCTTAAGTATTATCTTGTTTTTCCTCTCATTAATAGTGCGAGAACTAAAAGCCTTACAAATTTCGTATGGAGGCTGTATAGCTAGATGAGGAACACCCAGACAGTAAACGCAAGAGGTATGGGCATCAGAATTTGGCATTTTACGACCACACTGGTTGCACTGTTTAAATCCAGTTGTTCCTTTCTTTTCCGACAGAACGGAGAAGGACAATCCAAGAACAGTGACACACTAAACCGATTAATCCACACACACACACACACACAAACTATCAACAGAGAAAAAGGAGAAAACTGTAAACAATTTTTTTTTTAAATAGCTAACTAGACAGATAAAAAGGGGGAAAAGTGGGGAATACCAGCAACGTATTAAGGAATTACCTCAGAGGGTAGAAGGAAAGACCTGTACCAGCGATGGCACTAAGATTACCCAAAACCGGTAAGAAAAGAGAAAGGGAGACACTAAAACAGGTATAGAAACTAGTGACTAACAAAGTAATATATGAGAAAATTAATAAGAAAAAACTATCAAAAGAAGTTTTAATAGAAAAAATTCTAAAACACTTGGCTTGACATGTCTTGATAACTACGCAGCAAATGAGATTTGCGGTAACAGGGACAGGGACTCTACGGGTAAAGCTTAGCTCAAAAGTTTTTGGCTGGCACGAGGACGGAACAGACACCCACCAGTAAGGAATGAATGAAGATTAACATCATCAGATCATATGAATTCCTCTAGGTCATCAGCACTTAATTTTGGTATTCTATACACGCCAACAATTGTTATATGTCTCAGGGTTGTCTTTATTGTCAAAGTTAGATAATATACAGTATTGGTGTCATCACTGAACATGTAATAATCGCAGCTATCATAACTATTTTTAATCCCTATCATAAAACCTCCACCTGAGTTTTAGTTAGAATATCTGTTACAGTAAAAACATTTACATCCTGACAAAACTGGCTTCTAGTCATTGTTCTTTAACAAGAAGTTATGTACTCACCATAACGTTCGATGTATGTAGTCCATCTCACCTCACATTCTTCTTACCCGTGGGTTCGGAGCCGAATGTTGGCTCTGACTCGGCCATAACTTTTAGCTCGAAGTCTTTCTATTGGCTGGGCTAAGATGGTATCCCATGCTGCACTGCTCTCTATCCCCAGATCTAGTTTGCTGCAAGCACCAGTACTCATTCTCCATGCATAACACCTAAGGAAAGGAAAAACAAACCAAGAATGAAGGGAACTCTGAAACCCGGCATAATCTCCAGATCCTCCAAGACTGGGGGGGGGGGGGGGTAAGTAAGAATGTGAAGCGAGATGAACTACATACATCGAACGTTATGGTGAGTACATAACTTCTTGATGTTATGTAGTCCAATCTCGCCTACATTCTTACCAGTGGGACAGCGTCCCCAGCAGCTAAATCCTGGGAGGCTCAGTGGAAAATACTACTGAGCACTGTGGAACCAAAGGAAGACCTGCCCCTAGATGCCACATCTAACTTGTAATGAGTAACAAGGGTGTGAAGCGAGATGAACTACATACATCGAACGTTATGGTGAGTACATAACTTCTTGATGTTATGTAGTCCAATCTCGCCTACATTCTTACCAGTGGGACAGCGTCCCCAGCAGCTAAATCCTGGGAGGCTCAGTGGAAAATACTACTGAGCACTGTGGAACCAAAGGAAGACCTGCCCCTAGATGCCACATCTAACTTGTAATGAGTAACAAGGGTGTGAAGCGAGATGAACTACATACATCGAACGTTATGGTGAGTACATAACTTCTTGATGTTATGTAGTCCAATCTCGCCTACATTCTTACCAGTGGGACAGCGTCCCCAGCAGCTAAATCCTGGGAGGCTCAGTGGAAAATACTACTGAGCACTGTGGAACCAAAGGAAGACCTGCCCCTAGATGCCACATCTAACTTGTAATGAGTAACAAGGGTGTGAGGAGATGCCCAAATAGCCACAGCACAAATATCATCCACAGACAATCTGGCCTGAAAAGCTGTAGATGTAGATACAGACCGGGTAGAGTGAGCCTTCACCCTGAACGGTAAATCTTTTCCCCCTGAGGTATAAATGAAAGAAATACAACTGGAAATCCACCTGGACAACGTGACTTTGGAAACAGGAGACCGAGTTCTGTTTTCCAAAAATGAAACAAACAACTGATCAGATTTTCTGAGGTCTTTCATTCTGTGCAAATAAAAACGTAATTGTCTGTGCACATCCAACTGATGAAATCTGAATTCTGCCTTGTTTGAGAAATGACGAAAAAACACTGGCAATGGTTAAGGTTACTAACTGACGCTACTTTGGGAAGAAAGGAGGGATTCATTCTGAGAGAAACCCTGTCCTTGTGAAAAATCAAATAAGGGGGTTTGATTGATAAAGCTTGAAGCTCCAAAACGTGTCTGGCTGATGTGATGGCTACCAAAAAGACAGTCTTCCAAGTTAAGAATTTTAAATCGCAAGTGGCTGCAGGCTCAAAGGGGGGTGAAGTAAGACGCTGTAGAAGAAAGTTGAAGTCCCAAGGCATAACAGGTTCCGAGACCGGAGGACGAAGTAACAAAGTGCCCTTCAGGAAAGCCTTACAGAGTCTATGTGCCATTAGACTAGGTTCGTCTGCGACATGAAAGGCAGAAATCGCTGCCAACTGGACATTAACGGTTGCGGCCGCTGAATCCTGGTTAAAAAGCATAGACAAGAAATCCAATACAGACGAAATTGGAGCTGTGTAAGGGTCAATCTTTTTGGCAAGTGCCCAGATTGAAAACCTCTTCCATTTGCTGTAATAAATCTTCCTGGTCGAAGGCTTATGAGAGGAAGATAAAATATGAACCACCTCCGGCGAAAATTGGTGAACCCTAACTAATGACGGAAGTGGAATAGCCAGGCTGTCAACCGGAGGGTCTGAAGAGAGAGTTGGAGCTGCCCTGACATGTGAGTCAGTAAGTCTGGTTGTGGGTCCAGAATCCAAGGAGCATCCATGAGATAGGGATGGAGAAAGGGGAACCAAATCTGACGAGGCCAGTGTGGGGCAATCAGAATCATTTTGCTTCCCAAGGATTGCGTTTTCTGAATAACCTTTGACAGCAAGGGAACCGGAGGGAAGGCATATAGTAGACCGGAGGGCCAATCGTGGACTAGATCGTCCCTGGGTGACTCCCCCTGAGGGGGGATCAGGGTGAAGTAGCTGCTGAATTTGGCATTGAGGGGGCTGGCAAAAAGGTCGCAAGGCTGACCCCACCTGCGGAATATCTGCTTAGCCTGTCTGCGATCACAATGGACTTCCCTGGAATGTGCGTTGCTATCAGAAAACGTTGGGAAGACACTGCCCACTGCCACACTCGCATGGTCTCTCTGCAAAGGGGATATGACTTGGCTCCTCCCTGCTTGTTCAGATACCACACCATTGACATATTGTCTGAGTGGATTGCAACAGTCCAGAGAGGAAGAAAACTATGAAGTGCTTGCAATGCTAGTAGCACAGCTCTCATCTCCAGGACATTGATATGCACAAGCATCTCGTGCTCTTGCCACATGCCTTGGACTGTCCTGCCTAGATAATGCCCCCCCCCCATCTGGGAGGCATCTGTGGTCACAGTGGCAACCGGGGGTGCAGAAACGAAGGGCTTTCCCGCATTGAGGTTGTCGGTGCGAAGCCACCAACTGAGATCCTGTTTGCTCCTGTCTGTGAGTAGAATAGGGTGAGAAAGTGGAAAACGTTGAAGAGACCACTGGGCGAACAGTAGCCACTGAAGGAGCCTCATATGTAACCTCGCCAGAGGGACTAACATAATCATAGCAGCCATTGTCCCCAACAACTGGAGGACACATCTTGCCTTCACTCTTCTCAGAGGGAGCAAGGCGTAAACCTGTTGTTGTAGGACTCTGATTCTTTCCTGTGGTAGAAACGCCCGCATGAGGACGGTGTCTAATTCGGCACCTATAAAAGTGACATGCTGTGAGGGCAACAAGGCAGATTTTTCCCAGTTCAATGTGATGCCCAACTGATGAAATAGGTTGATAGTAGCGTCCCTGGTCTGAAGTAGTAGATGCCTGGTGGTGGCAGTAAGGAGCCAGTCATCCAGGTACAGAAACACTTGGAAACCCTGACGTCTCAAGTGAGCAGTCACCACTGCCATGCATTTGGTAAACACCCTGGGGGCTATGGTGAGACCAAAGGGCAGGGCTCGAAACTGAAAGTGACTGTTTCCTAGCCGGAAGCGTAGGTGACTTCTGGATGCCCTAACCATCTTTATGTGGTAGTAAGCATCCTTGAGGTCGATGGAGCACATCCACACGTCATTTCCCAACAATGGGAGAATAGACTGCAACGTGACCATTCAGAACTTGGACTTTTGCACATGGGTGTTCAATCGGCTGAGATCCAAAATGGGTCTCAGGTCCCCTGTCTTTTTCGGCACCAAAAAGAATCTGGAGTAAGTCCCTAATCCGATCTGGTCTGAGGGGACATGTTGGATGGCTCCTTTTTCTAGCAGCTTTGAAACTTCTGAAGCTGCGTAATCCCTTTGGCTGGGTGGAACATCTGGGATTTTCTTGATTGGAGGGGGATTTGACGAGAAGGGAATGACATATCCTCCGGAAATAATTCGTAGAATCCATTGGTCCTGGGTGATATCTTGCCAGGCCTCCGGGTATAATGAGATTCGACCCCTGACTGGCTCCGGAAACGCACAGTCGGGCCTCCCATCAGGAGCAGTGGTAAGGAGAACCACGAAAGAAATCGCAGTCTCCCGAGTTGCGAGGGCCTCCTCTGCCCCTAGGGCGGCGTCTTCCTGAATAACCACCCCCTCCCCTGCCTCTGGAGGGGGGCTCACCTTGTGCATCGGGAAAAAACCTCTGATTTCTTGAACCACATTTTGCCACCCCTCTGGGCCTTGGGATAAGGCCTAGAGGGAAGGGAAAAACGGACTCCTACTGCAGACAGAGTTTTTCCCTCCTGCTTGCACCTAGTGAGAGTGTCTTTCACCTTGGTTCTGAACAAAGAGGAACCATTAAACGGGGCGTCAGTGAATGAAGACTTGAAGGCCTCCGCAAAATGACAAAGGCGCATCCAGGCCTGCCTCCTAAGAGCAACTCCTGACCTTGCTGCCCTACTCGCTCCCTCGGCTGTGTAGGCGATTACCCTCATGGAGGAGTTTCCAATAGAATTGAGGGTAAACATCTGAGCGCTGACCTTCTGGGCCACCGCCTCAAAAATGTTACCCGTGAGAGTATCTCCAAGCTCCTTTAGGAGATCTTTCTGGAGCAGTGTAAAGTGTGATAAGTAATTCAGTGACCATAAGGTAAAGGTCCCTGAAGAAAACGTACACTTCCCGTACCGGTCCATAGTCCTAGACTTCTTGTTAGGGGGATGGACGGTGGAAGAAGTCTCAGCTAATTCCTTCTGGGTGGCAGCTGCCACCACCATGGCATCCACAGGGACTACCTTGGATAGAAATTCCTTAGGAGGAGCAGACAAAAATTTATTGGGTCTCCTGGGGACTGGTTCCACAGAGTCAGGGGTTTCCCACACCCTTCAACAAACCAAATCCAGAAGCTCGAAGGGTGGAGATACCCAGGAGGCAGAGGGCTGAGCACCAAAGGATTTCAGGAAGACCAACTCCTCCTCGGAGGGGGCTTTGGATGGCAGTCACCTCTTTGGTTCAAAATCTCTAGGATGTCAGAGAAAGAAACATCCTCAGAGGATGACTTATGGGACCCCTCCGATTCCTCGAGGTCGGTGTCTGATGTGAGAGACTCATCCTGGGAATCTATGTGCTTCCTCTTGCATGTTTTCTTTCTGGGTGGCTCCTCAGGCAAAAACTCTGAGGGGCCCTCAGAAATATGGGGACCACTCGTGGGGGTACCCTGAGGCCTTGGAGCTCCGCTGTCAAGAGACATATGGCAATCAGAGGCCTGCACTGGCATTCTAGGGGACAGAGTGACCGACCAGTATGATGCCGCTCACGACCTGGCCAGCATGCTCCGCATGGCCTCGAAGACTGGTCCTCTCGGATCCAAAGAACGACCAGCCTCCGAAGCAGAGACAGGAGTCAGGCTTCCCAGGGCCGAAGCGCCGAGAAGTGTCCCAAAGCCTCTCCCTCGGGTCCAACCAATGAATCTTGAGTCGACGGGGTTGGAGCTGACGTTGGAACCGATAAGCCAGGAGGGGCTGTCGTAACCGACCTAGGGACATCATATGGAGCCGAGCACTTCGGCTCCGAAAGCCGAGATGTGCTCGGAGGAGGAAGTATCGATGTAGGTTGAGGGACCGGCTCCGGAGCAGACTGGGTCGGAGCCGAGAACAATTTAGCCAGTACCGGTAACTGAAGAAGTCTCTGCACCACTCTATCGATGTCCACATCTGATAAGGTCCTGAAAGATTTGGAGGATAAGGAAGGAGATCGAGACCTTCTCTCTGAATGGGACCTGCGAGGAGGGAATACCGGCCTAATGCTAGGCAACTGGCTCCGAACAGGCTCCAAGAAATTTGAAGCCGAAGCAGGTTCCATAACCACTGACACTTCCTGCAGCCCCGAGGACAATGGAGCCGAGGATGTCGATGAAGACTTTGCTATTTGCTCTGGTGGCTCCGAGGAGACTCATGGAGCCGGAGACCACTTTTTTGCTTTGGAAGATTTTGCCTTAGAGCTGGAAGCACTCTCTAGACCCTCCTCGAAGGAGGGTTTCAAAAGTCCCTTCAAAATCAATTTGTTCTTCCTTTCCTGAAGAACACATGGGCTAAAGGCATGACAGAAAATTCCTGGAGATGAATCACTCCCAGACAGCACACACAGAGTGTCCATCAGTAATGGACATTTTATAGCTGAACTTGGAGCACTTCTTGAAGCCAGAGGGCTTATGCTCCTTAGTATCTTTGGACATAGTTAACCAACAGCAAGTAACTAACTGAAAATTAGACCAACTGTCAAACAGCCACAAGCGCGGGAACAAGCCAAACAACAGACAGAACACCACAAAGATCTCTAACTCAAACGATCCTTAGACACAAATACAAGGGGGAGGACTAATTCCTCTAATTTAAATGGTTTTAGTCCAAGAGAAGACTTTAGCACACAAGCAAAGCAAGGGGACAGACTAGGTCCTCTAACTGAAATGGGCCCAACCCGTTGGAAACAGCTAGTGGGATACCACAGAATACGCAATAAAGAAAACACAACTTTTCCACAATACAGTCAAGAACACACACAATAGCTATTAAAACAGCTTTTTTGCAAAAACTTCTCTGATATAAGAAGAAAAAGGGTACTTAGCCACAGCCAAGAGCGAGACCATGTCCGAGCTACACAAGCGGCAAACGAGATCTGGGGATAGAGAACAGTGCAGCATGGGATACCATCTTAGCCCAGCCAACAGAAAGACTTCGAGCTAAAAAGTATGGCAGAGTCAGAGCCGACATTCGGCACCGAACCCACGGGTAAGAATGCTGGACTACATAACATCCATTTTTCATAATCAAACGTAGCAATTTTTCCAATAAAAAGACTATTATTAAAGTTCCTAGAATATGTTCCTGTCTGTGAACTGTTAAATTTTCAACCTGGCAAAAATCCTGCCTTGTGTTCGTCAAATATTTCAAAATATCTGCTGCAAAGATTCTTTTCCCCGATCTCGACAAATGCATGCCATCCTGTCTGAATATGTGTACCCAAAATTAGGGTTGGATGCTGTACACATTTCCATTTTTTTTCATGTAGATATTCACCCAAAAATTCATTTTTATTCACAGTGACCTGACTCTTTTCCATATGTGATTTGTGAAAAATGCGACTTAACATCTGTGCAAGCTATACTTTCTAAGAGGGCTGTAAGTTTCCTACTAACAGTTGGAGAATCCTTGTAGATGAGATCATCTGTACCAACATGAAAAAAACCCAGATCCATACTTCCTTACATTAAGGCATTCTAAAGTTAGTCTCACATGCCCAGATTTTGCTCCTGGCAAGCATAATACTACTCGATGTTCATTATCTTTTCTGTAAATGTAAGTCGCAGCTCCTCTAATAGTTGAAACTCCAATTACAAGAATATCTTTTTTGACCAAATGTGAAGAATCTTAAACTTCTAAATCAGTAATATCTGCTCTATCAACTGTTACAAACGAATGATCTTCATCACCATTACCCTTATTAATCCCACTGTTTTTATTGTGCATTACATTTGCAAGCATACAATTCTTATCCATCTGGCTTTGTACATCTTAAGCCATGTTGTCAATGCCTGCCTGATAAAAGAAAGCTAAAGCTGGAAATTATATACCCCACACATGAACTGGTTCAGCAATACCCACATTTATGACACAATAACAAAGTATTTAGGAGTACAGATTAAAAAAGGTTTCTGTCATGACAGCTAAGGATATGTGATACGTTACACTAAACAAAAGATAACAGAAACTCTGAGAAACTGGAAGCTCTTGTTTACAGATATGGATAGTAAGGTACAAGTATTGAAAATGTTTTTAATCTCTTTAGTTTTATACACATAGGCATGTTTTTATCAACTAAACGAGAAATTGTGAACAATAATTACAAAAGAGCTGAAGGAATTTATCTGGGAGGGGAAGAGGACAAGAGCTAAATGGGATAAATTGATCTTTCCAATAGTACAACGTGGTTTAGGATTACTTGATTTGAAGTGATATTTTAGAGCTAGACAATTAAGACTCCTACAGATAATGCAAGCAGAAGGTTATAATTCAAGGGAAAGGGATACTGATGATTAAGGGGTGAAATTCAAGAATAGAGACAGAGGGATTAATGATACAGATCCTTAAGAATAACAACAGCCATACAAACTATTATGTTCATAAAGTAGCAGAAAGTAATCTAAAGACTAAATCAACAAGAGAATGGAGAAAGGAGATTTTGCCGATAGGAATGACAGTAAGTGTACAGACAATAAGGAAAAGGGGGGGCTGAAATTTACTACAGAAAACTGGCAAAGAAACCAAGATATCGGGATCAAATAAACAAGAGAGGGAACGGGAACATAATAGGATGTGGCCAAGAAAACATTTGAACTGCAGGCTAGACACTGCCTTCACTACCAGGAATGATATCATAGCATAGGTAAAGGGATAGGGGAATCTCAAGTGTAAGACCTGCCCCATAGTGTACCTGGCTTCCAGATACAATAGCAAAAAGAAATAACGGATGTCCACCACAGACAATCTTGTAGATTAAAACACCTTTAATGAGAAAGGAAGCCCAGATTTAACTTTTGATTGGTCATTTTCAGTCTATAATAAAGATGACTGGTTAAATGAAAATATGATCTGAAGAAGGCTACGGCCGAAAGCACTAATCTCTTTTTTTGCTGTTTGTTTTTGTTTTCATTAAAGGTGTTTTTATCTACAAGATTGTCCCTGGCGGCACGTCCGTTATTTCTTTTTGCTACTGATCTTCTGAAAGGACTGCCTTCAGTAGCGTCATTGTTTTGTTTCCCCTTCTTAGGATTCCAGATACGTGAGAAGACCTGAAGAGCCTGGATGAGGGCTCTCATTTCCTTCAGGCTAATGTGTTCTTTTAGTAGAGCTGGCTGCCATCAGACCTGTACCCGATGGGTGCTTCTGCTGGTCCCTCATGCCTCGTCCAAGGTGTGTATGTTTATTTCCTGAACTGGACCTAGAGGAGTGAAGGAAAGCCCTGGGTTGCGATTCACCTGATCCTTCCACGATAAAAGTTCCCATATGAGAAAGGGTAAAAAGGGAATCACTAAGTCCAGAGGGTGACAGTGGTGAGACCAAAAGTACAGTTGTGTACCTACCATAAATGTAGATGTTCAACTGTATTCACTGTTGCAGTCATTACACTTGAGTTATACTGCTGGCAGGCTACCCACAGTCGGCCTGAATTCCAAAGTCCTGGTCCGGCATCGGCTGCTGTCGCCTTTTCCCTGATGGCAGTGCACCAGGGGTATAAAAGATGCAGCCTACGCCATTTTCTTCAGTTTTTCTTGCCCCAGATGTCAGGTGCCCCCAAAAGGGTAGGCTAAAAATTCTGCTCATAAAAAAGCATGCACCAACATAAACATTACCTTCATCTACAAGCAAATACACCATATAGATTGTATAGACTAGAGAAGTACAGATAAGTCCCAGCAATGAAAGGGGGATGGAGGGAGGGTAACCTGGACTGCAACAGTGAATACACTCAAACATCTACATTTATGGTAAAGTACACAACTGTACTATGTTCATCGTGTTTCACTGTTGCAGTCATTACACTTGGGTTGAATCCCAAAGCTGAGGTTGGATGGCTGGGCCTAGATAGAATTAGGAGAGGCTATGAGGCCCTGCAGAACTGCAGTGGCGAAGCCTGCTCCGAGTAAAGAGGTAAGTGGTAGTGCTTTGTAAAAGTGTGCACTGAAGTCCAAGTTGCAGCCTCCAAAATGTCCTTGGTTGGTACTCCTCTGAGGAAGGCTGCTGAAGTGGCTGCTGCTCTGGTTGAATGTGGCCTAATGCCCTTAGGCACTTATTTGCCATGTTGTGAATAGCTGAAATGAATGCAGTGGCCTATCCATTTTGAAATAGTCTGCTTTGAAATAGCTTTTCCTTGCGATCCTGTAGCATATGCCACTAAGAGTTTCTCAGTCTTTCTGAAAGCTTTAGTTTTGTCCAAGTAGAAGTGTAGCTGTCTGTGTATGTCCAAAGAATGCATAAGTCTCTCCCCCTTATTCTGTGGGGTTGGATAAAAGGTAGGCAAATGAATAGTTTGGTTAAGAGCCACACTGGACACTACCTTAGGCATAAATGTTGGGTTTGTCCTTAGAGAAACCCTGTCCGGATGGAAAATAATAAAAGGTTCGACAGCCATTAGTGCCTGTAACTCTGAGACTCTTCTTGCTGAGGTTATTGCTAGGAGCAGAGCTGTTTTCCATAAGTATTTTATCTCAGCTGTATTGGCTGGCTCAAAAGGAGGCAGTGTGAGCTTTTCCAAGACAAAATTGAGGTCCCATGCAGGTGTTGGACCTCTACTTGGAGGTCTTATGTTTTTGGCCTCTCTGAAGTACTGCCTTAGCAGTGGATGTGAAAAAATAGGTGGATCCGTATTGTAATGAGCTGAAATGGCAGAGGCATGGATCTTAATTGATGAGAAGGATAGGCCTTTGTCCAGCATCTCAGTTGGGTATTGTAAAATCTGAAGAATATTTGGTACAAGCGTGTCCATTCCTTGTGCCTGGTTCCAAGCACAGAATCTCTTCCACTTTTTTGTATAAGATTTTCTGGTGCTGGGCCTCCTGGCCTCCAAAATAACATCCATAAATGCTTTAGAGAGAGGTGTGTTCTGAATGGTTACATTATCAGCCATGCAGCCAGATTTAGGGTTCTGAGTTGGCTGCGCAGGATATGATTGTTTTGTTGGGTCAGCAAATGAGGAATATGAGGTAATGTCCAGGCTGGGCCTTGAGACAAGCTCTTTAGGATTGGGTACCAGTGCTGGCGTGGCCAGTCTGGGGCAATCAGTATAATTTTTGGCTTCTCTTGTCTGACCTTTAGGAGTACCTTGGGAAAGAGAGGCAGTGGAGGAAAGACATATACTGTAAGTGTTTTCCAGCTGAATGATAGGGCATTCACTTTCCATGCCTGTTTGTGACAAGTCCTTGTGCAGAATCTCTGTAGTTGGCAGTTGTGCGGGGAGGCAAATAGATCTATGTCTGGGCATCTCCATTTCCTTGTTATCATGCTGAAGATTTGTGGATCTAGTTTCCACTCGTGAGGATCCTTGAGATTTCTGCTTAGTTCGTCTGCCAGAGTATTTGTCTTTCCTGGCAGGAATTGTGCTTGCAGGTGTACTTGATAAGTCAATGCTGTGTTCCACAATGTCATGGCTTGTCTGCAGAGGGGATAGGAATGTGTGCCTCCATGCTTGTTTATTTACCACATGACTGTAGTATTGTCCATCTTTACCAGCAGTTGTCCTGGATGAAGTAGATCCCTGAAGGCTGCCAGGGCATTCTGAACAGCTAGCATCTCTTTTTGATTGATATGAAGATGCATTTGGCTTGCTGGCCATGTGCCCTGAATACATACATCTTCCTGCCATGTGGGCCTCCCAAGCATAATCTGATGCATCTGTTGTTAGTGTCTGCCTGGCCGTGGGTAGAGTGAATGGCTGTCCCTTGTTGTGGTGACAGGCCTGTGCCAACCATCAAAACTCCTGTTGCAGGCAGGGAATGAGGGTAATTAATGTTTCCAGGCTGTGGCAATGTTGAGTCCAAACACTTTTTAGATACCATTGTAGTTTCCTCATATGCAGTCTTGCATATGGAATTAGCAGAATGCAGGATGCCATGAAGCCCAAAGCCTGCAGAATTTTGCTTGCAGATAACTGGGTATTTGTTGCTTCGAAGTAAGAAGTCAGTTGTCTTTGTTTGTCTGGCGTGAGATAAGCCATCTGGGTAGTTGTATTTAAGCTTGCACCCAGGAATATTATCTCTTGAGAGGGTACTAGTTTTGATTTCTTTTCGTTTACGGTGTACCCCAGGCAAATTAGTAATCTTTTTACAAATGCCAGATGCCTCAGTAGAATGTCTTTGTTCTCTGCTTGAATAAGGCAATCGTCCAAGTAAGGGTATATATGAATTCCCCTTTGTCTGCAGAAAGCGATTACTGGTGCCAGGCATTTTGTGAAGACCCTGGGCGCAGTAGATAAGCCAAAGGGCAGTGCAGAGAATTGGTAGTGCATTGAGCCAGCTATGAATCTGAGGTATCGTCTGCAAGTTTGTCTGACTGGGACATGCAGGTATGCCTCTTTTAGGTCCAAAGTTACAAGCCAAGCCTTCTTGACCAGCATGGGCAGAAGCTGCTGCAGAGTCAACATTTTGAGTTTTGGAACATCCAGAAAACTGTTTAGAATAGACAGGTCCAGTATTGGTCTCCAGGCTTTGTCCTTTCTGGGTACCAGGAATAATCTTGAGTAAAATCCTTGTCCCTGCTCTTGCTGTGGTACTCGCTGAATGGCCCTCATGTCCATGAGGGATGTAACTTGCTTTTGTGCCTCTGCCCATTGATTTTGTGGCAGGTCTGGCATACCTTTTGCCTTTGGCAGGATGTGAAAGTGGAACCTGTAGCCCTGGGTTACTATATTCAAGACCCATTTGTCCTGGGTGATTATATGCCAATTTTGTGAAAAAAGTGCTAATTTTCACCCTAAGGGGGCTGCCAAACGAGAAGTGCTTGGTATTGGCAGAGGAACGTCATTGGGACTGTTTTCTATATGGCTGTGATTTGTCATCTCCGCTTTTGGAGGTAGAAGCACCCCATTGTTTAGGCCTGTATGAGCCTTGGGGCAGGGATCTGCCTCTAGGGCATCTGTATCTGCCTCTTTGTGGCTTGTCTGACACTGGAAAGGACCAATTATTTGAAGGCCAGTTCCTGCTAAATCTGGGTGGTTGTACCTGTAAGAAATCCTTAACTGTCTGCATAGATTTCGCTTTATCCTCCATTTTCTTCAGCACCTCTTCTGCCTTAACACCAAACAAAGAATCATGCTGTAAAGGAGCATCCAATAATACTGCTTTAACATAATCAGGCAGATTTTATTCTTTTAACCAAGCATGCCTTCTAATGACAGTACCCATAACAGTGGCCCTGCAAGAGGCCTCCAGTGAATCAAAACCACATTGCAAAGTATGCTTTCCCACTTGTTCAGCTGCATGCAATAAATCCTGCATTTCCTTGTTAAGTGGACAGTCAGAATTTGTCAACATTTTCTGTTTTAGCAATGACATTAAATACTGCTGATATTTAAGCATATAAAATTGACAATTTAAAGTCCTTGCATCCAAGGTAGCAAAAGTGTAAACTTTTTTCCCCATCTGTCCAATGCCCTAGAATCCCTATCAGAGGGGACAGGATTTTTGGCAGAGGAAGCCTTGACCCCTTTGGGACCCTGAGATATAGTTTCTGGGTCAGCAGCAGGGTTTTTATATAGAAATTTGTGGGAATTTGGAACTGTCTAGTATCTGTCTGGCTTAACCGGTGCAGGGAGTAAAGAGTCAGGAGACAGGCTGGACTATGAAAATACATCATCTACTATATCTAGAACAGGTGGA
This sequence comes from Protopterus annectens, assembly GCF_019279795.1. Taxonomy (NCBI): domain Eukaryota; kingdom Metazoa; phylum Chordata; order Ceratodontiformes; family Protopteridae; genus Protopterus; species Protopterus annectens. Next base: position 905,886,688 of record NC_056748.1, on the reverse strand, counting down.
ATATCAAGAGGTCTGTGCTGAGGTAGTAAAAGAAAGTCTCTGAGCCTTTTCTTAGATTCTGAGTAATCTTGGCTCTATCAGTGAAACTGCTCACTCATGGTATGAAGGGTTTCCCCAAAAGAATAATCCTCAGCAGGAGAGGCTGAAGGAATAGACTCTTCAGCATCAGAATCCTCATAGGGAGGAAGGGAATATCCCTGTTAAGAAGAGGAGTCAGAGAAAATGGAAACCTGATTTGAAGATTCATATTCTGTCTCTTGCCTAGGCCTCTTATCAGGAGGGGGATGGGAACCCCTGATCAAAGTAATTAGGTCTTCGGCCATTTTAAACATCTGTTTTTTAGGCATGAAAGTCTGTGCAGGAGAATGCTGTACTTGTTTCTTTGTCTTTAGAGCTGCTTTAGTCTTTGCCTTTAAAAGCTGAGGTTGGCTTTACATATAACTGTGTAGGTCTAAAACACCCTCAGAAGCCGATGCATGCTCAGCCGCTCCGAACCCATCTGAGGGAATAGTTTCCGAGTGTCCAATGCCTTGAGTATCCAGAGGCCTAGTAGGCTCCACGTGGGAGTCGGAAGCGGCCTGTGGCTCTGAGGTAGCGGGCGTCAGGGGCTGCGAAAGCACCTCACTGAGAACCGGCGACTGGCTTAGCGGAGGCCTCGTCGGTTTTGGACCTCGGATGCCTGTCCTTTTCCTTGCGCTTTTTATAAACTCCGGTCGTCGGCTGTTCCGACGGCATTATATAATTAAATCTTCGGCCAAAGTAATGAAAGGCAAAATCGTACAGACGCTTAATAGTGTGTTGGTTAAATCTAGCACAAAACCGACAGCTAACAACGTCGTGGTCAGGGCCTAGGCAAGGAATACAGTAAGAATGAAAATCCTTATGAGGTATTTGCTTCCCACAAGAAATAAAGTTGTTAACTTTTTCTGACATCAGTCTGAAGCAAGAAAAAGGTTTCCCCAACGGGGTACTTAGCTTTAATAAAGACTTCGGATCTGAAATTCGGTTTTGAAAATCTCAGGAGTCAGTCGACCGGCATTTGCGAACTGCTTTTACTTCGGGCACCGCGAGGCAAGAAAGACTGAAGAAAATGGTGTCGGCTGCATCTTTTAGACCCCTGGCGCGCTGACGTCAGGAAAGAGGCGACAGCAACTGACACCGGACAAGGACTTTGGAATTCAGGCCGACTGCGGGTAGCCTGCCAGCAGGATAACCCAAGTGTAATGACTGCAACAGTGAAACATGATGAACATCTGCTTTCAGGTACTGTTGGATTTTCCTCATATGCAGTCTGGCTAGGGGGAGAATTGGGATAGTAGCTGCCAAGAACCTCACAGCCTTTATGATCTCCCTGGCTGAGCAATAGCTGAGGAAGGCAAGGTTATGGAAGTAGTTTGTTAGGCTCTGCACCTTCTCGAGTAAGTACACCTGCATTCTTTTTGTGTCTAGTTTGCAGCCCAAGAAAACTAGGTCCTGGGATTGCTGCAGGGATGACTTTTTCAGATGATCATGAATTTCAACTGAGAAAGAAGATGGAGGGTGAACTGGAATTGCCATAGGAGAATTTGTGAAGAAGTGGATTTGATTAACAAGTTGTCTAAAAGTAGGGAAAATCTGAATTACTTGGGTTCAGCAGAAGGCGATCACTGGTGCCAAAACCTTTGTGAAAACACCAGAGGCTGTGGAAAACCCAAAAAGGCAAAGCAGTAAATTGATGACCCAGTGCAACACCTGAGGAATCTCCTGCAAGTCAAATCTGGTATATGGAGGTAAGCATCCTTCAGATCTAGGGATAACAGAAAAGCCTGGGGCAGGATGAAAGATATCAAAGTGTGTAGTAAGAGCATTTTGAAAGTTGGCACATTTAAGAAGATGTTTAGTAAGGAGACAGCTAGTATATGTGTCTAATGTCTTTCTTTCCTTGCCACTAGGAAAGACTGGAGTAAAACCCCTTTCCCATAAATTCTTCCAGCACTGGCTCCTTGTGCCTTGTAACCGATGAATTGTGTGGAGCTGGGGTATGCCATTTAGTGAAAGCATCTGTACCAAAGACATGGCATAACTGTTTTTTTTTTTTTATGACAGCACCCATTTGTCTTGTGGTAATCTTTCCCTTTGTGAAAAGAGATTTGGTTGCCCTTTTTGAGAGGGGTTGGGTAGGGCTGAGGTCGGGGGGAAAGGAGGGTGCAGACAGTCACAGAGATTTGACTGAAAGAGAATCTTCCCAAATGGGGCATCCCTCTGTGGTTTATTTGGGAATCTCTTTCTGGGTGCTTTTCTGTATTTTTGGACTGGCCTAGGGTCACTTATTACAAAAGAGACAGGTTTGGTTGGGTAATTATTCTGGTACCGGAGTACAGAAGTTAAGAGAAACTGTCTGCAGTCCTTCATGACTTTATCCTGCTCTTGGAGGCCAAAAAACAAGTCTTGGCTGAAGGGGAATCCACTATTTTGCTTTCAAGTCTTAAATAATAGACTGGTTACAGAACTATGCATACCTGAAGATTACAAAGCCTGCAGGAGCTGCTATGGCCTATGATTCTACAGCATCACATCTAATTAAACTCTGTATCTGGTCACTTGTGTAGCCTGACAAAGTAAGAATAAAGAATAGTTGTGTAAAATCTTGCCATAACCACAGATGTCCTTCTCTTCCATATTGCAGTATTCATAACCTTTGGGCTACCCTTGGCCTAGCAACTTGAATATCCGGCTAGTATACAAAAGCTCTAGACACTGCAAGGTACATGGGACATCTGACGTTGGCCATTGGGTACATTGGCCATAAAAGTGCATGTACCTTCCTCAGAACTGAATACCCCAGTCGGACCCCAGTCCCAGGATAGCGCCACAAGTCCTGAATCATCCAGCAAATCTTTTTTTTTCTTCCTTTCAGGGAGTAGGAGGGTGGGACAGAACATTGCAACATGGAAGAGAAGGACATCTATGGATATGGCAAGATTTTACACAACTATTCTATGTCCTTCTATTCTCATGCTGCAGTATTCATAACCTTTGGGCAAGTGCCATAGCTCATAGGGAAGACAACGAGGGTGGTTTGGAACTATTTTCCAAAAATCCATGCAGGATTGCCCTAGCAAAACCTGCTCTAGATCTGGAAATGTGGTCCAGCTTGTGTATGGTGAAGGTATAGAGAGATTTCCAGGTAGCTGCTTCTAGAATAGAGGCAGTGTTCAGCCCATTGAAAAATGCTCCAGAGAAGGCCATGATCCTAGCTGAATGCGCTTTTTAGTCCAAATGTTTCCCATGGTACGTATAACAAAAAGAAACTGCTTTGGAAATCCAGGTAGAAAAAGTCTGCTGTGTCACAGCTTTTCCCAGAGCCCTGGGGTGAAAGGAGATAAACAGTTGCTCTGATCTGAGGGATATGGTCTTGTCTAGGTAGAATCTTAGTCATCTGTGAACATCAAGGGAATGCAAGACTCTCTCACTGTCATTCTGGGGTTATGGAAAAAAGGTGGGGAAGTGAATACATTAGTTCAGGGACAACTCCTGGACCACCTTAAGCATAAAGGACGGGTTAGTCCATAGGGTTACCCTATCCTTGTGGAAGATTAAAAAGGGTGAGGTGACCATGAGGGCCTGGAGTTCTGACACTCTACTGGGCCACCAAAGGCATAGTTTTCCAAGTGCAGTACTTTAGAGAAGCTGGAGCTGCTGGCTCAAATTGGGCAATGATGAGCTTCTCTAACACAAAGTTCAGGTCCCAGGGCAGTGGAACTGGCCTTCTGGGTGGTCTGAGGTGTAGAATACCTTCAAGAATATCTTCACTTGTCACATTTTTCTAAATATCTCAACAACCAAGTAACACATACACAACTCCTTAGCCTCATATGAAAGCGCTCAGCTAGATGAATAAAATGCTGCTGAAAATATGCATGTAACTTGAACGGTTGCTGAGATATTGTAAGTTGTTTACAAAACATTACAAATGTAATAATTACTGTGTTTACTGTGACTTATAAAATTTGGTTTAAGACCTAGAACTTGAAGAATACGACCCGTACAAAAATAGCTTGTGCTGAAGAGTAGGCCATTTATACTTCTTTCGTAAGCCCTATGGTTCCAGAAGTATGAACATTTGTTTGAAATGTGACAACATAATTTGATTGTCAAAAGGCTTAAGCTCCGCCCATTGGAAGTTACAGTGCAAACTTCCTGAACTCCATTGGAGTGTACAGTAGGAAGGGAATGGTGTGGTCCAAGGGATGGGAGTATTGGGTCCATGTGCACCTCCGGTACCACTGAAGTTTCCTCATGTCGAGACTTGCCAGTGGCAAAATGGGGATTGTAAAAGCCATACGCCCCAAGAGTCTGAGGAATTCTCTTGCTGCCATTGCAGAGGCATGGATGACAAGACAACAGGTATTCCTTCAGGATTTCCACCTTTTGGGGTGGGAGGAATGTCATCATAACATCTCTCCTGATTCTGCACCCTCAGTAGACTTGGTCCTGGGAGGGGTTTAGGCTGGATTTGGGGAAGTTGATGGTAAAACCCAGAGACTGCAGAACAGAAATGATTGTTACAGTACCCTCCAAAATCATCTCCAGACAATCTGCCTGGATAAGGAGGTCATCCCTCTGCAACAGGCTACCACTGGAGCCAGGCACTTGGTGAATACTCCTGGAGCAGTAGACAGTCGAAAGGGTAAAGCAGAGAATTGAAAATGCGAGGAATCCACAGAGAAGCGCAAGTATGCCCTGTATTTGGGCCGGATGGGGATACGCAGGTAGGCATCTTTGATGTCCAAGGTAGCCAAAAATGCCTGAGGCATTACCAGTGGAAATAAGAGTCTGAATTGTGAGCATGTGGAAGGTGGGTACTTGAAGAAAAAGGTTGAGGTGAGATATATCCAGGATGGGTGTCCATGGTCTGTTCTTTCTTGGGACTACGAAAAATCTGGAGTAAAAGCCCCTTTCATTTCTGATGTGGGCACTGGTTGGATAGTCCCTTGAGAAAGGAGGCTGTCCAAGACTGGTTGGAATAGGGGAAGCTGGTCCTTTGGTGGCTGTGGGATGCCTCAAGTATGGAGGAATGGCTCAAGTCATGAAGTAACCTTTTTATATGATTGACAAGACCCACTTTGTTTGAGGTAATGCTTTTCCAGAAAGGGAGAAAGTGAGAGAGTCTCTGGATAAGGGGTGTAGTATCTAGAGGGGGAGGAGGAGAAGGCAGGTGGTCACAGACTACCTGCCTTGTCCTGAATCAGAGGTTTCTGGGTAGACCTGTAAAGTGGCTGCTGCTTTCTGGAACTCTTTTTGTTCCTAGCAGGAGGAAGAGGTGGAGCAGAATGTTTTCTAATGAACTGGGTCTTAGCAGAATAATTACTGTGGAATTTAGGAATTGGTGACACAAACAAATGTTTCAAGTCCTGCAGTTCTTTCCCCATCTTTTGAAGAGTTCTGACAGGTTCTGCCACTTGGGCCCCAAACAAGGCAGCATTGTCCAGGGGAACATATAGAAGTTTACCTCTGTCGTCAAGTAGGGGTTGGAGCCTCAACCAAGAGTACCTTCACAGCACTGAGGCAGAAACTACAGATAGTACAGTTATGTACACTTACCATAAATGTAGATGTCCAAATGTATTCATTGTTGCAGTCATCACATTTGGGTTATCTGCTTGCAGTAGCCCTCAGTCGGCCTGATTAACAAAGTCTTGGGTCCTGTGTCGGTTGCTGTCTCTTCTTCCATGACGTCAGGTCGTTAGGGGGTATAAAACATGCAGCCAACGTCATTACATCAGTTTTTCTTGCTCCAGATGTCAGGTGCCCCCTTAATGGGAAGCAATAAAACATACATATATATATATATATATATATATATATATATATATATATATACTATACACACACACACACACACACACACACACACACACACACAAGGATATACCACCAATAAAAAAGCAAATATCAGGGGCTGGAGGGAGGGTAACACTGCAACAGTGAATACACTCGAACATCTACATTTATGGCAAGTATACACAACTGTACTATGTTCTTCGTGTTTCACTGTTGCAGTCATCACATTTGGGTAGATTCCCAAAGCTAAGGATGGGTGGAGGAATTTAGATAGCATTAGGACCAGCTATAAGACCCTGCAAGACTGCAGTGGCAAAGCCAGCTCTGGATTTAGAGAAAATTGCAAATGGTAATGCTTGGTGAAAGTATGTACAGAACTCCAGGTAGCAGCTTCTATGATGTCCATGGTAGGGACACCTCTGAGAAAGGCTGTAGAGGTAGATGCAGCCCCTGGTTGAATGGGGTCTGATCCCCTGTGGGATAGGTTTTCATGATGCTTATAGCAGAAATGAATGCAATGGTCTATCCACTTAGAAATGGTTTGCTTTGAAATAGCCTTTCCCTCTGTCCCTGCAGCAAATGCCACCAGCAGTTGTTCAGATTTCCTGAGAGGTTCAGTCCTGTCCTAGTAAAATCTAAGTTGTCTATGCACATCTAAGGAGTGCAGTATCCGTTCCCCTTTGTTCTGTGGATTAGGAAAGAAGGTTGGCAAATGAATGGACTGATGAAGAGCCACACTGGATACCACCTTGGGCATGAAGGAGGGACTGGTTCTGAGGGACACCCTGTCCGCATGAAAGATGATGAAAGGCTCCACTGCCATAAGGGCCTGTAATTCAGATACCCTTCTTGCTGAAGTGATTGCAAAAAAGAAGGCCGTTTTCCAAGAAAGGAATTTTAAATCTGCACTAGCAGCGTACTCGAAAAGAGGAAGAGGGAGTTTCTCCAATACAAAGTTAAGGTCCCAGGCTGGAGTTGGGGCTCTCCTGGGTAGTCTTAAATGTTTTGGCCCCTCTGAGGAACTGCTTGAGCAGTGGATGAGAGAAGAGGGGAGGTTCTGTGTTATAATGAGTTGAAATGGCTGAGGCATGAATTTTGATGGAGGAAAAAGAAAGGCCCTTGTGAAGCATCTCAGTTAAGTACTGTAAAATCTGAGGTAAGTCGGGCGCTGCTATGCTCATCCCTTGAGACTAGTTCCAGGCACAGAATATTTTCCATTTTTCAGCGTAAGATTATCTAGTACTAGGCCTCCTTGCCTCTAAAATGATATCCATCACTGGTTTGCTAAGGGATGGTAAAGGAGAGATTAGTTAATTGGCCAGGCTGCTAGGTTCAGGGTTGGAAGCTGAGGCTGCAGAATCTGGTTCTCCTGCTGAGACAAAGTACAGTTTTGTACCTACCATAAATGCAGATGTCCAATAGATATGCAACTGCAGTCATAACATATGGGTTGTCCTGCCTCACGCAGCCCTCAGGTCGGCCGGATTCCAAAGTCTGGGTCCGACGTCGGCTGATGTCGCATTTCTCTCCGACGTCAGAGCGGCAGGAGTACATAAGCATCAGCCGACGCCATCTTCTTCAGTGTTTCTTGCCCCAGATGCCAGGTGCCCTCCAAGGAAGGCTGTAATCAATTTGGAAGACAAAAACAGGTTTCCAGACAAATAAATAAGCAATAAACAGATACACCATAACAGATATCCCCAGCTAGGATAACAGGGAGAGGAGTGGACCCAAGGAATAGAGGGGAAGGAGGGAGGGAAAACCCGACTGCAGTTGCATATCTATCGGACATCTACATTTATGGTAGGTACAAAACTGTACTATGTCCTTCAAGAATGCAACTGCAGTCATAACATATGGGTTGAATACCATAGCTTAGCTGGGGGAGGTGGAATGCTCTAAGAAAAGGATGGTGTAGCTATCAATCCTTGCAGGACTGCCGAAGCAAAGCCTGCTCTGGATTTGGAATATAAAGGGAGGTTGTAGTGTTTGGAGACTGTATGCATGGAGCTCCATGTAGCAGCTTCTAGAATGTCTTTTGTAGGCACCCCTCTTAAGAATGCTGTAGAGGTGGCTGTAGCTCTGGTAGAGTGTGGTCTGATATTGGCTGGTACACTCTTTCCATGGAAGGAATAACAAAATCTGATGCAATGTCCAATCCATTTTGAGATAGTCTGTTTGGAAATTGCTTTTCCTTGTACTCCAGGGGCGTAAGCCACAAAAAGCTGATCAGACTTCCTATTGACCTTGGTTCTGTCCAGGTAGTAGCGAAGTTGTCTGTGAATGTCCAAGGTATGCAACAGTCTTTCCCCTTTGTTCTCAGGATTGGGAAAGAAAGTAGGCAGGTGGATTGCTTGATTTAAAGAAACCCTAGATGCCACTTTTGGCAGAAAACTAGGGTTGGTTCGTAAGGAGACCCTGTCTCTATGAAAGGTTATGAACGGTGGTATTGCCATTAGAGCCTGTAGTTCCGAAACACTTCTTGCTGAGGTAATTGCCAACAGGAAAGCTGTCTTCCATGAGAGAAATTGTAAGTCCACAGAAGCTCCTGGCTCAAAGGGGGGTAGAGTCAGTTTTTCTAGGACAAAGTTGAGGTCCCAAGCTGGTACTGGGGCCTTTCTTGGTGGCTTGATATTCTTGATTCCCCTAAGAAATTGCCTTAAGAAAGGATGTGAGAACACAGGTGGATCAGTGTTGTATCTAGCTGAAATAGCCGAAGCATGTATTTTTATAGAAGAATATGAGAGTCCATTCTGTAGCATATCCGCCAAGTATTCCAGGATGAGTGGGATGTTCAGTAATGATGCATCATGACCCTTACTGGTATTCCAAATGCTGAATCTGTTCCATTTTGCTGAATAAACCTTTTGGGTGGATGGTCTGCAGGCTTCTGTTAATATCCGCTGAACTTCCTTGGAGAGGGATAGATTGAGATTATTCATGGAATCTCCCAAGCTGTAAGCTGGAGCATCTGAATGTTGGGATGTACTGTCTTGAAGTTGTTTTGAGTCAAAAGATGGGGCCATTGGGGAAGGGCCCATTTTTTGTTGTGGCATATGCTCCGTAGTAGTGGGTACCAGTGTTGTCTTGGCCAGTCTGGAGCTATTAGGATCCCCTTTGGCTTTTCTGCTTTGATCTTCAGTAGTACTGTGGTCATCAGTGGCAGAGGTGGGAATGCATACATTTTTAGGAAGTTCCAGTTAAATGAGAGAGCATCTGTTTTCCATGCTTGTGGATGATATGTCCTTGAACAGAACTTTTGTAGATGATGATTGAGGTGGGAGGTAAATAGGTCTACTTCTGGCCTGCCCCATGTCGAGGTGAGTCGTATGAAGATTTCTGGATGTAACCTCCACTCGTGGGGGGTCTATGAAATTCCTGCTTAGGCTGTCCGCCAGCACATTGTCTTTGCCTGGAACAAACTGGGATTGCAACTGTATGTTTAAACTCAGTGATTTTTCCCAAAGATTCATTACGAGTCTGCAAAGGAGGTAAGAATGGGTGCCCCCCTGCTTGTTTATGTACCACATGACAGTGGTGTTGTCTGTCCATATTAGTAGGTGGCCTTGCTGAAGTTGTTGTCGAAAGGCCTCGATGGCATGCATTACTGCCAGCATTTCTTTTTGGTTGATATGCAGATGTGTTTCCTTTGGAGACCATTGTCCTTGAATACATCTGCCCTCCATGTGCGCCCCCCATCCAAGGTCTGAGGCGTCTGTGGTCATTGTTTGTGTTATTTGAGGTTCTTTGAATGACATACCTGTGTTTGCCTGGCTTACCGAGGCCCACCATAGAAATTCCTTTTGTAGGCATGGAATGAGCGGTATGGTTGCCTCTAGGTTGTTGCTGTGTTGAGACCATAAACTTTTTAGGTACCATTGAAGCTTTCTCATGTGTAGTCTTGCTAGTGGAACCAGGAGAATGCAGGATGCCATGTAACCCAGGGCCTGTAGGAATCTCCTTGCAGTCATCTGGGTGAGCTTTGCCAAACCTTTGAAATAATGAGTTAACTTCTTTTGCTTGTCTTCTGTTAGGTAAGCCATTTGAGAGGTTGTGTCTAGCTTGGCTCCTAAGAAAGTTATTTGCTGGGATGGCTGAAGTCTTGACTTTTGGAAGTTGACTGTGTATCCCAGAGCTTGTAGCAATTGTATGACATAATCCAAGTTTTTTGTCAAAATCAGTTTGTCGTCCGCTTGTATGAGGCAGTCGTCCAGGTACGGGTAAATCTGGATCCCCTGGAGCCTGCAATGAGCAATTACTGAAGCCAGGCATTTTGTAAATACTCTGGGTGCAGTAGATAAGCCAAATGGCAATGCTGAGAATTGATAATGCTCTGGCCCTGCAAGAAATCTGAGGTATCTTCTGCAGCTGTGTCTGATAGGGACATGCAGGTATGCCTCCTTGAGGTCCAGAGTAATCAGCCAAGACCCCTTGCCCAGCATGGGAAGGAGTTGCTGTAAGGTCAGCATTTTGAACTTTGGTACTATGAGAAAGGTGTTTAATGTGGACAAATCCAGTATTGGTCTCCATTGATTTTCTTTTCTTGGAACAAGGAACAGTCTTGAGTAAAACCCCTGGCCTTGTTCTTGTTGTGGAACTTTTTCTATTGCATTGATCTGAGCCAGCAGAGAAATTTGCTTGATAGCCTCTGCCCTCTGGTTTTGTGGTAGGTTTGGCATGCCTTGTTTCCTTGGTAAGGTATGAAAGTGGAACCTGTAGCCTTGGTCTATAATGTCCAAAATCCATTTGTCCTTTGTCAATCTGTGCCAATTGTCTGAAAACAGAGATAATTTTCCGCCCAAGGGAGCTTCTGTTTGCTCTTTGGTTAGTGGAAGTAGAGGAAAGTCATTGGGATTGTCCCTGTGGGGCAGGAGAAGCCCCTGTGTCACTTCTTTGGTTTGCTGGTTGCCATTGCCGTCCCCTGTAGGAACCTCTGTATTGTCCTCTTCCTCGGCCACGCCTGTTTTTGCCCCTTTGAAATTTTTCAGGATTAGGAAAGGACCAGTTTTTTGAAGGCCAATTCCTGCTGAATCTGGGTGGCTGAACCTGGAGGAAATCTTTGACTGTCTGAACTGACTTGGCTTTTTCCTCAATGGTCTTTAATACATCTTTAGCATTAGTACCAAAAAGCTTGTTCTTTTCCAAGGGTGCATCAAGAAGTTTTGCCTTAACATGATCTGGTAGAGGTTGTTCTTTTAACCATGCATGTCTCTGAATGACCGCCCCTGTCATAGCTGCCCTACATGAAGCTTCCAATGCATCATATCCACACTGAAGAAAGTGATTGCTAACTTGCTGAGAGTTATGTACAGCCTCCTGCAAAGACTTCCTATCTAAACGTTCAGGAGAGGCCAAAGTTTTCTGTAAATCATCTAACAGGAAATCCTGATATTGAAACATATGAAAGAGACAATTGAGAGCTCTCATAGACAAAGTAGTGGAGGTGTAAACCTTCTTCCCCCATCTCTCTAATGACCTAGCTTCCCTGTTGGAAGGCAAAGGATTTTTGGAGGTAGTAGCTGAAACCCCTTTCGGCCCCTGTGAAATAGTTTCTAAATCAACAGCATGGGCCCTAAAGAAATGAGAATGTGTTTCAGGGACTCTATAGTATCTGTCCGGCTTGGCAGGAGCAGGAGGGAGAGTATCAGGGGTAACACTGGAGTCAGAGTATAGATCATCCAGAACATCAAGCACAGGAGGTATAGCTAAGGGCCTGTGTTGGGGCTTTTTAAGGAAGGTTCGAAGGTGCTTTCTGGAATCAGAATATTCCTGGCCTTGCCACTTAAAATGTTCCCTCATGGAATGCAGAACTTCCCCAAAAGAAATATCCTCAGGAGGGGAGGCCGAGGGGATGGATTCCTCAGCATCTGAGTCCTCGTAGGTCTGGAAAGGCTCTGCCTGGCTATCGGAGTGGTCAGAGGCCTCAGAATCTCCATCTGAAGGGAGAGGGTCAGTGGGCTCAACCCTGGGCCTCTTATCAGGAGGAGGCTGGGATCCTCTCTCAGGATGGGCCTGGGAACCTCTGATCATGGAGATTAAGTCTGCTGCCATAGTCATGATTTGAGTTTCAGGAGTAGGCTGAGGTAAGGCTTTAGCAGTAAGGTGCTTGGTCTTGCTGGCTGCCTTAGCACGTGTGTAGGCCTTGATAGACATGGACATGGGAGGCCTAGCAGCTCCACGTGCAGGAGTGACCTTATCCACAGCAATGGTCTCGGGCATTTCCTCGGTTTCAGTATCCGGAGGGAAATCAATAACTGGTGTCGGTGTGGTCTCCGGTATCGGAGGTATCGGTAATGTGGTGTCTTCGGTTCGGAGCGGTGAAATAGGGAACCGGGGCACTCGCGGTAGGTTTTGGCGAGGTGTCAGCGGAAGACGAGGGCCGAGGATGTCGGTCCCGGTCTTTTCGTTTTTTAGGAGTCTGCGATGTCGGTAATTCCGACGGCATCGTGTAATCGAATTTTTCGCCGAAAAAGTCTTCAGCGAACTCCGCCCGGTGCCTGAGAGTGCGCTTATTGAAGCGAGCACAGGCGGCACAGGCCGAGACGTCGTGGTCCGGGCCAAGGCAAGGAAGGCAGTAAGAATGGAAATCCTTATGAGGTATTTGTTTACCACAAGACAAACAATTATTAACTTTTTCAGTAATTTCTGACATCGGCTGAGGCAAGAAAAGGTCCCCAATGGGGTACTTAGCTTTTTTGATGACTTCGGATCGAAGAATACAGGAGCTGACCGACCGGCACTTGCGAACTGCTTCTGCTTCGGGTACCGCGCGGCAAGAAAGACTGGAGAAGATGGCGTCGGCTGATGCTTATGTACTCCTGCCGCTCTGACGTCGGAGAGAAATGCGACATCAGCTGACGTCGGACCCAGACTTTGGAATCTGGCCGACCGAGGGCTGCCTGAGGCAGGACAACCCATATGTTATGACTGCAGTTGCATTCTTGAAGGACATCAGGGTAGGAGTCTGAGGTAGCTGCCATGGAGCCAACAGTGACACACTGCACAAGAGGGGATACCAGTGTTGGCGTGGTCAGTCTGGTGAAATCAATATCGTCCTTAGTTTGTCCTGTTTGATCTTTAATAGTACTTTGGAGAGGAGAAGCAGAGGAGGAAAGGCATAAACTGCATATGGAATTAGAAGAATGCAGGTGGCCATGAACCCAAGGCTTGCAGTATTTGCCTTGCAGATAAGCAGGGTTTTTGTGGCCACTAATTTGAAGTAGGTTGTCAAATGAATTTGTTTCTCTAGCGTGAGGAAAGCCATCTGGGAAGTTGTATTCAAGCTTGCTCCCAGGAATATAATTTGTTGACAGGGTACCAGGTGTGATTTCTTTTCGTTTATGGTGTACCCCAGACAAGTTAGCACCCTTTGTACAAAGGACAGATGATTCAAAAGCATGCCCTGGCTTTCTGCCTGAATTAGACAATTGTCCAGGTATGGGTATATTTGAATATTTCTTTGCCTGCAAAATGCAATGACTGGAGCTAGGCACTTTGTGAATACCCTGGGCGCAGTAGATAAGCCAAAGGGCAGTGCAGAGAACTGATAGTGCGTGTAGCCTGCTTTGAAGCATAGGTATCTTCTGCAAGATTCCCTGACTGGGAGATGCAGGTATGCTTCCTTTAAATCGAGTATTGCTAACCAGGCATCTTTGCCTAGCATAGGAAGCAACTGAAGAGTCAGCATCTTAAATTTTGGAATAATCAAAAAGGTGTTTAGAGCAGACAGGTCCAGGATAAGACGGCGACGGCATGAATTGTCTTTTCTGGGTACCAGGAAACGTCTTGAGTAGAAACATTGTCCCTTTTCCTCTTCTGGTAGTCTGAATAGCCTTTATGCTTAAAAAAGAGAGTACTTGCTTTTGAGCCTCTGCCCACCAATTTGGTGGTAGATCTGGCCAACCGTTTGGGGTTGGTAACGTGTGCAAGTGAAATCTGTATCATCTGGACACTATATTTAAAACCCATTTGTCCTGGATAATGAGCTCCAAGTTTTTAGCATGTAGGGCAATCTTTCCCCCCAAAGGGGCAGTCAGTTGAGAAGTGCTTGGAAGTTTCAAAATTATGTTGTTGAGACAGTTTACCATAGGGGGGAGTTTTACTACTCCCAGATTTGGAAGAGTGGGCCCCCCCACTGCTTAGTCCTCTGCTTACCCTGGGACTGAAGCCTGGGTGTTCTGCTGGATCTGGGTTTGGACTGAGAAGGCCTGGAAGAGGCAGGAAAGGACCAATTCTAGAAGGCCAATGCCTACTAAATCTTGGAGGTTGTACTTGTAAGAAATCTTTACAGTTTGCATAGATTTAGCTTTTCCTCCAGCTGTTTAAGAACTTCTTCTGCCTTATTGCCAAACGGGCAGTCTTGATTTAAGGGAGCATCCCGTAGTTTAGCTTTAACATGATCTGGCAAGGATTGCTCCATAAGCCAAGCATGCTTTCTAAGTACAGACCCAGTGACAGCAGCCCTGCAAGATGCCTCTAGTAAATCAAAACCACATTGCAAAGTATGTTTTTCAACTTGTTCATCAGAACGCATTAAATCCTTATTCTCAGCATAATCAGGGCTCATCCGAGTGATGCCTCCAGGTGCATCTGCAGTTAACTCCTACTGCTCCTCTAGGCGTCAAATATTACTTATGCATATTTGCATTAATAATTCCAAAACCATGCTACATACAAGGTTTAAAAATATTTTATCTTGAAGCATACATGATGGCAAACACAATTGTATTGATATTTGACCTCTGTCAATGAGTATTTGTTAGAATTGTAAGGTGATAATTTAATTTTTAAAGGCTCAGGCCACATCCACTAGGAGTTAAAGGTACATTCTCAAAATAGTTGCACTGCAATCCAATAATATGCTGCTGATACTTTAACATACGAAACTGGTAGTTTAAGGCCCAATGACCAAAGCTGCCTAAGTGTATACCTTCTTACCCCATTCTATCCAACATCCTGAGGTCTCTATCAGAGAGGGTAGGATTTTTGGCAGTAGTAGCTTTAATGCCCTTGGGACCCTGTGAAATGGTATCAGGATCTGCAGTAAGATTTTTGAAAACAAAGTTGTGAGTCAGGAACCCTGTAATATCTATCAGGTTTTCTGGGAGTAGGATTTAAAGAGTCAGGGGCCAAGCTAGATTCCGAAAAGGCATCATCAACAATGTCTTGTACAGGAGGGATAGCTAAAGGCCTGTGCTGGGGCAGAAGTATGAAATCCCTAAGCCTCTTTTTAGAATCAGAGAAATCCTGACTTTCCCAATGAAAATACTCCCTAAGAGTATGCAAGGTTTCACCAAAAGAGAAATCCTCCGAGGGAAAGCAGAGGGAATAGAGTCCTCAGCATCAGAATCCTCATAAATAGATAAAGGTAAATCCTGGTCATCAGAGGAAAGAGAAATTTCAGAATCTTGGTCAGAAGTATCATAAGCAAACTCAGTTCTAGGTCTCTTACAGGGGGAAAATTGGCTTCCCCTGATTAAAGTAATAAGGTCTTCAGAAATTCTTATCATTTGTTTTTTAGGCATAGAGGCCTGACCATGCGGTCTGGGCGTCAGTTTTCTAGGCATGGATCGAGTTTTAGGCCTTGAAGAAGACGGCGTTGGTTTAATATGCAAGTCAGTAGGCCTGAATACACGCTCAGAAGCTGGTGCATGCACAGCGGCTCCGGACCCATCCAAAGTAGAGACATCCGCAGGTTCCATCACTGAAGCATCTCGCGGCATACCGGACTCCGAATGGGTCTCAGTAGAGATCTGTGAATCTGAAGCAGCAGGTATCAGGGGCTGCAAAAGCACCTCACTGAGTACCGGCGAACTGGCGACTGGCTTAGGAGAAGTGTCATCGGCAGCTTTGGACCTAGGCAGCCTGTCTCTGTCTTTATCTTTGCATTTTTTTGGAATGTCGGTAGTCAGATGGCTTACTGAAGACATATCTGGATAACTGAACCAAGCACCAAAATATTTACAAACGAAAATATACCGATGGTGGATAGCTCATGGTTTAAATAAGGCTCAAAACCGACAGCGAGGTACTTCGTAGTCAGGGCCTAGGCAAGGAATACAGTACAAATTAAAATCTTTATGAGGTATTTGCTTTCCACAAGAAATGCAATTATTTACTCTTACTGACATCGGTTTAGAGCAAGAAAATGTTTCCCCAACGGGGTGCTTCGCTTTTAGTTGAAGACTTCAGTTCTGAAATTCGAAAACGAAAATTTCAGGAGTCGGCCGACCGGCACTTGCGAACTGCTTCTGCTTTGGGCACCGCACGGCAAGAAAGACTGATGTAATGGCGTCGTCTGCATGTTTTATACCCCTGACGACCTGACGTCACGGAAGAAGAGACAGCAACCGACGCAGGGCCCAAGACTTTGTTAATCAGGCCAACTGAGGGGTACTGCAAGATAACCCAAATGTGAGGACTGCAACAGTGAAACATGAAGAACATCTGCCTCAGGCCTCTGTGGCATCATAACTGCATCTGAGTGAGTGTCTTGTCACTTTTGAGGATATGGAGATCAGGTTAGAGATTTGTGACTTTGAGGCTGAATTATGGAGATCATCCAACAGCTTTGAAGCCTGAGTCAAAAGGGCCAGGGAGTACTTAGACATATGTGTCAGGTAGTTGATGGCCTTAAATGTCAAAGTGGCAGAGGTGTTCACCTTGCCAATTTGGTCCACAGTTTTGCTGTCCTTATCAGAAGGAAGGACAGAGGTAGAGGGTAGCAGTCTAAAGGGTTTGCCTGCAGAGACAGAAATGGTACCAGGATCTGAAACAGGGCATTTTATTAGAAATTTCACCCCTTCTAGAACCTTACAAAATCTGTCATGTCTTCTAGGTGCAGGGGGTCGGGATTCAGGATTTTTAGAAGCTGCAGAAAAGGTGTCTAAGAAGGCTGGTAGGACTTAAGGAATGGCAGCAGGTGAAAGGGTATCCATTTGCAGGAGTTCATAATACCTCTTTTGGACTTCAGACATTTCTGTGGAGTCCCATTTTTCAAAAACTCTCTCATCCAAGAGTGTTTCTCCAAAGGTAAGGTCCACCCCAGGAAAATCCCACTCAGCAGAGTCCTCCTCTGCAGAAGCATATCCTAAAGGGGAAAGCATCTGTAAATCATAAGACAGAGAATCATCTGAAGAGTTTTTGGCCTCTACTGTAATAAGTTCTACAGTCTGAGACCTAGGGCTGATAACAGGAGGGGCAGCCGGAGAAGCAGCCATGGAAGGCTTGAGGGCCATAAAGGCATTGAACAGTGAGAGAAGGCTTGCCAATAAGGCAAACTCTCAGAAAGTGAAGTCACATGTTTAGTTTTCTGCTTCTTTTTTAAAGAAGCAAGCCTGGAGGGCATAGGCCCTAAGGAGGGTCTAGGTTCAGAAGCCTCACTAATGGTGGAAGGACTGGTATGGATGTCCGCAGCGAGCCAAGGTTCTTCCTCGTTTAAGGCATCCGACATCTGCGTTAACTCAATGGATGTACTTTCAAACCTTGGTTTTGCGATCTCCAGAACAGTACCCACTATACCAGAGTTGGCTGATTCCGCACGTTCCTCCAGGTTTACCTCGGCCACAGGGTGAACGTTGAGTGGAAGAGGTGCAGCAGTAGGGCTCAGGCCTGGTAAATTTGGCCTTTTTTTTTGGTGGCTCAACGATAAAGCCAGAAGACCCTTTCATCACAACAGCAATACTTTTGAAACATTGGTTCTCTAGATATATATTAAGGGAGTGCAGACAGCTGGGAAGAGTCTTTGGGATAAAGGCCTGACAAACTCCTCAGGCCTTATGGTCATGGTTGGGCTCTAGGCAGAAAGTACAGTTTTGTACCTACCATAAATGTAGATGTCTGATAGGTATGCATCTGCAGTCATCACATATGGGTTGTCCTGCCTCAGGCAGCCCTTCAGTCGGCCGGATTCCAAAGTCGGGTCCGGCGTCGGCTGATGTCGCCCTTTCCCCGACGTCAGAGCGCCTGGGGTATAAAAGCGTAAGCAGACGCCATCTTCCTCGGTGTTTCTTGCCCCAGATGCCAGGTGCCCTCAAAGGAAGGCTAAATTTGGAGTGCAATAAATTCCAAACATGCACATAAATATATATATATATATATATATATATATATATATATATATATATATATATATATAAAACAAATACACCATAACAGATATCACCAGCTAGCTATGAGAGGGAAAAGTACCCAATAAATACCAAAGAGGGGAAGGAGGGAGGGTAAACCTGACTGCAGATGCATACCTATCGGACATCTACATTTATGGTACGTACAAAACTGTACTATGTCCTTCAAGGATGCATCTGCAGTCACCACATATGGGTAGAATACCATAGCCAATCTGGGGGTGGAGGATCTATGTAAAGGATGGTGTAGCTAAAATGCCCTGCAGGACTGCCGTAGCAAAGCCTGCTCTGGATCTGGAATATAAAGGTAAATTGTAATGCTTGGAAAATGTATGCACGGAGCTCCATGTAGCAGCTTCTAAAATGTCCTTGGTAGCCACCCCTCTTAAGAAGGCTATGGAGGTGGCTGTGGCTCTGGTGGAATGAGGTCTAATGTTAGCTGGCACAGTTTTTCCATGAAAGGAATAACAAAAACGAATGCAATTCCCTATCCATTTTGAAATTGTCTGTTTGGAAATTGCTTTTCCTTGTGCACCAGCAGCATATGCTACCAACAGCTGGTCAGATTTTCTGTAGCTTTTAGTTCTGTCCAAGTAGTAGCGCAACTGTCTGTGTATGTCCAGGGTGTGCAGAAGTTTCTCCCCTTTGTTTTGTGGATTTGGAAAGAAGGTAGGCAGGTGAATAGCTTGGTTTAATGAGACCCTGGATACCACCTTTGGCATAAATGAAGGATTGGTTCTCAATGAGACTGTCCTGATGAAAAATAAGAAATGGCTGTACTGCCATGAGGGCCTGTAACTCAGATACTCTTCTTGCTGAGGTTATGGCCAGAAGGAAGGCGGTCTGCCAAGACAGGAACTGTAGTTCTGCAGATGCTGCTGGTTCAAAAGGAGGCAGAGTTAGTTTTTCCAACACGAACTTAAGGTCCCAAGTAGGCACTGGAGGTTTCCTTGGAGGATTGATGTTTTTAATTCCTCTTAGAAACTGTCTTAGGAGAGGATGAGAAAAGACAGGTGGATCAGTGTTGTACTCTGCTGAAATTGCTGAAACATGAATTTTAATGGAAGAGTAAGACAGGCCATTGTGGAGCATTTCTGCCAAGTATTCCAGGACATGTCCCATGTTCATCACTGTCACATCTAGGCCCTTTGTGGTGCTCCAAGTGTGAAATCTTTTCCATTTTGCTGAATATGCCTTTCTTGTGGAAGGCCGGCGAGCTTCCATGATGATATCCTTCACTCTCTTGGATAGCTTATCCTGAGGAGGAGTCAAGGTATTTTCCAGGCTGTTAGTTGCAAGGTTTTCAGGCTGGAATGCAGAGTTTTGTAATTGTGCTGTGTTAGGAGAAGTGGCCATTGAGGAAGAGGCCACGGTTTTGTGGGTGACATGCTTCTTTAACAGTGGGTACCAGTGCTGTCTTGGCCAGTCCGGAGCTATCAGAATCACTTTTGGCCGCTCTGTCCTGATCTTCAGTAAGACCTTGGTCATTAATGGAAGAGGTGGAAATGCATACACTGTTAGAGTTCTCCAGCTGAAAGATAGGGCGTCCACTTTTCATGCTTGTGGGTGGTATGTCCTTGAGCAGAATTTCTTCAGCTGATGATTGTGGGGGGAGGCAAAAAGATCTATGTCTGGCCTTCCCCATGATTGTGTTATCTGTAGGAAGATGTCTGGGTGCAGCATCCATTCGTGTGCATCCATGATATTTCTGCTTAAGCTGTCCACCAGTATATTGTCTTTTCCTGGCACAAACTGGGATTGCAGCTCTATATTGAGTTTCAAGGAAAGTTCCCATAGATTCATTGCCAGTCTGCAAAGAGGGTAGGAATGGGTGCCTCCTTGCTTGTTTATGTACCACATAACTGTGGTGTTGTCTGGCCTTATTAGCAGGTGGCCTTGATGCAGAAAGAGTTTAAAGGCCTCGATTGCATGCATCACTGCCAGCATTTCCTTTTGGTTTATGTGCATGCGTAGCTCCTTTTGTGACCATAGTCCTTGAATACATCTGCCCTCCATGTGTGCTCCCCAACTGTGGTCTGAAGCGTCTGTTGTAATGGTTTGGCTGGCTACTGGCTTGCTGAAGGGCAGACCCCTGTTTGACTGGCTTGCTTGAGCCCACCACAGAAATTCCTTTTGGAGGCATGGAATGAGTGGGATCAAAGTTTCTAAGCTGTGACTGTGCTGAGTCCATAAACTCCTTAGGTACCATTGTAGTTTCCTCATATGCAGCCTTGCTTGTGGAATCAGAAGAATGCAAGATGCCATGTAACCCAGGGCCTGCAGGATTTTCCTTGCAGTCAGCTGAGTTTGTCTTGTCAGATTCTTGAAGTAATCCGGTAGTTGTCTTTGTTTTTCGTCTGTGAGAAAAGCCATTTGGGTGGTTGTGTCTAGATCCGCACCCAGAAAAGTTATTCTTTGGGATGGAACAAGTCTTGATTTGTGAATGCTGACTGTATATCCCAAGGCCTGCAGTAGGTGGATGGCATAATTCAAGTCTTTTACCAAAGTTTGTTGGCTGTCCGCTTGTATAAGGCAGTCGTCCAGATATGGGTATATTTGAATCCCCTGAAGTCTGCAGTGTGCAATTACTGATGCCAGGCATTTCGTGAATACTCTGGGCAGTAGATAAGCCAAAGGGCAATGCTGAGAATTGATAATGCTCTGAACCTGCAAGAAATCTGAGGTGTCTTCTGCAACTTTGTCTGATAGGTACATGCAGGTATGCCTCCTTGAGGTCTAGAGTCACCAGCCAAGACCCCTTGCCCAGCATGGGAAGGAGTTGCTGTAGAGTCAGCATTTTGAATTTTGGCACCATGAGATAAGTATTCAGTGCGGACAAGTCGAGAATAGGCCTCCATTGATTTTCTTTTCTTGGAACAAGGAATAGTCTGGAATAAAATCCTTGGCCTTGTTCTGAAAGAGGAACCTTTTCTATAGTTTTCATTTGCATTAAGTTGGAGATTTGTTTCAAAGCCTCTGCCCTTTGATTTGGTGGCAGGTCTGGCATGCCTTTTCTTTTTGGCAATGTGTGAAAATGGAACCTGTATCTTCTGTCTATTACTTGCAGTGTCCATTTGTCTCTTGTAATACTGTGCCAATTTTCTGAGAATAAAGAAAGCTTTCCGCCCAAAGGTGCTTCTAATTGAGCCCTGGTTGGCGGAGTCAAAGCAAATTCATTGAGTCTGTCCTTGTGCAGCAGTTGTAGGTCCTGCACTACCTCTCTGGTTGGGAGGCTGCCACTGACGTCCTCTGTAGGAGCCTCTAGCTTGCCCTCTACCTCTGGCACGCCTGTTCTTGCCTCTCTGAAATCTTTCTGTGTCCGGAAAGGACCAATTCTTGTAGGCCAATTTCTGCTGAATCTTGGTGGTTGGACTTGTAGAAAATCTTTGACTGTTTGTACAGATTTTGCCTTTTCCTCAAATTTCTTCAAGACCTCCTGAGCAGTGGAGCCAAATAACTTTTGCTTTTCCAGTGGAGCATCCAGAAGCTTAGCTTTAACATGGTCTGGCAGAGATTGTTCCTTCAGCCAAGCATGCCTACGTATGACTGCACCTGTCATAGCTGACCTACATGAAGCTTCCAATGCATCATAACCACACTGTAAGAAATGGTTGCTAACCTGCTGGGAGTTATGTACCAGATCCTGAAGTGATTTGCGATCTAGGGGTTCAGGTGAAGACAGTTTCTTATGCAATTCATCTAACAAATACTCTTGGTACTGTATCATATGAAATTGACAATTTAATGCCCTCATAGAAAGAGAAGCAGAAGTATAAACTTTGTTACCCCATCTCTCTAAAGCCCTGGACTCCCTTTCAGAGGGGAGTGGATTTTTAGTAGTGGCAGCTGCAACCCCTTTAGGGCCCTGGGAAATAGTTTCTGGATCAGCAGAGTGGGCCTTGTAAAGAAAAAGATGCGAGTCCGGGACCCTGTAGTACCTATCGGGTTTGACAGGGGCCGGAGGAAGAGTGTCAGGGGTTATGCTAGACTCAGAGTACACATCATCAATGACATTCAAAACAGGAGGAATAGCCAAAGGTCTATGCTGAGGTAAATGCAGAAAAGTTCTTAATCTTTTCCTGGAATCAGAGAATTCCTGGCCCTGCCATTTGAAATGCTCTCTCATAGTGTAAAGGGTCTCCCCGAAGGATAATTCTTCAGGAGGGGAGGCCGAGGGGATTGATTCCTCTGCATCAGAATCCTCGTAGGCCGAAAAAGCCTCCTCCTGGTAGTCCGAGAGAGCAGAGCCATCAGAGGCCTCCTCTGAGGAGTGGGGATCAGAGGGCTCAACCCTGGGCCTTTTGTCTAGAGGAGGTTGAGAGCCCCTGTCCAGATGGGGTTGAGAGCCCCTAATTAAGGAAATAAGGTCCTCTGCTAAAGTTAGAATCTGTGAACTTGTAGAGGGTCCCTGAGGAATAACCCTGGGAGGCATAGCTTTTTTATGTTTAGCAGCTTTAGCCCTGGTGAATGCCTTTATGGACATGGATGCAGGAGGCCTAGCTGCACCACGTGCTGGTGTAGTTTTGTCTAGAGGAATGGTGTCGGAAGTTTCCAAGACACCAGTTTCTGAAGGAAATTCAATAACCGACTCAGCAGGGGCCTCCGGGGCAGAGGTTGTCGGTTGAGCGGTTTCGGGGGTCGGAAGTACCAAGGACTCTGTTTCAGCCGAGACCGAGACACTCGCGGTAGGCCTGGCCGTGATTTCAGCTGAAACCGCGGCCCGTGTGTCGGTCCTTGTCCTTCCGTTTCTTTGTTAAATGTGAAGTCGGAGTCTCCGACGGCATATTGTATGAAAAACTAGCCCCAAAAAATTCCTCTGCAAACTCCGCCCGATATCAAAGAGTGCGTCGGTTGAAGGAAGCACAGGCTGAACAGGCCGAGACGTCGTGGTCTGGGCCTAGGCAGGGGAGGCAGTAAGAGTGGAAATCCTTATGAGGTATTTGTTTCCCACAAGTTAAGCAATTATTAACTTTATCTGACATCGGCTGAGGCAAGAAAGAGTCCCCAACAGGGTACTTAGCTTTTGAAGTCTTCGGTAGGTGAATTACAGGAGCTGGCCGACCGGCACTTGCGAACTGCTTCTGCTACCACGCGGCAAGAAAGACTGAGGAAGATGGTGTCGGCTGAAGCTTTTATACCCCAGGCGCTCTGACATTGGGGAAAGGGCGACATCAGCCGACGCCGGACCCAGACTTTGGAATCCGGCTGACCGAAGGGCTGCCTGAGGCAGGAAAACCCATATGTGATGACTGCAGATGCATCCTTGAAGGACATCAGAAACAGGTTGTGGGCGTCCCTTATGAGGGTTCTGACATCCACACCTACACTTTCCTTTTCTGGATGACATGAACCTGGGCAGGCATGCAGTAACCAAAGAAAAAGAACAAAAAAAAAAAACGACCCCAATGGGGTACTTATCTTTAAATTGTAGGATCCGAAGGTAGAAACAGCAAGATGAGCTGACGTTCGACTGGCGGCATGGATGTTCTCAGGAAGGTATGTGCAGGCATCACTTTTATGGCCCATGCACCCTACAGCCAACGTCAGATGTCCCACATACCTTGCAGTGACTAGAGCTTTTGTATACTGGCTGGACATTCGGGTCACTAGGCGGAGGCTAACCGAAAGGTTATGAATATTGCAACATGAGAATAGAAGGACATTATTTGTTGTTTAGGATCAGTATCCTGGAAACCCACTACTACATTAAAGAATTCAGAATGGGTATCAAATATTTGTTCATTTGGGTTTGTTAAATAATAGCTTTGAATGTCAATGTAGAGGAGGCATAAACCTTTTTATCCAACCTGTCCACAACCCTGTTATCCATTGCCTGAATGCAAGCTATTTACACTGGGAAGGAGATTAGAAGGCTTATCAGATGAGAGGGAAACTGCAAAAGGGCCTGCTAGAAGATTTTTAAAGAAAAAGTTATCATCAAGGACTTTATCAAATATGCCTGAACATCTGGGAGCCACAGGCTAGGAGTCAGAAGCAGCAGAAGTGGATAAAAAGCATCCCAAAAAAGCCACAAGAAAGGGAGGCACTGGGGAAGGGCTGGGGTGCCCATTTCCAAAAGGTTGCATGATCTTTTCTGCACCTCTGATATCTGCCTAGACTCCCACTCAAAATGCTTAATCACATTTAAGATGGTCTCTCCAAATGAAGCTTATTCTTCTGCAGAATCAAGTGAAATGGAGTCTTCATGTTCCAAAGGGACATGGCCAGAGGAGTGCATTTGAAAGGAGTAGGCTGGAGAATGGTCAGAATTAGAAGCCTCTTCATCTTCAGAAGAAGATGAATCCAGAGCAATCTTTTTTTTTTGGGGGGGGGGTTAAGAGGAGAAAGAAAGAGGCTTCAGAGCCAAAATGGCCTTACACAAACCTTGAGAGAAATCCATCCATTCCTTCTTCTTAGAAGGAGGAGGAGATAGAGACTAAGCAACATGTTTATCTCTCTAATGTTTCTTTTTTGGTGCGATGTCCACCTGTATTAAATGCAGTGGCTCAGCTTCCTGATGAACCTTGATAGGTTTACCTGGGATTTCTTGCCTAAACAGTATCTGACAGCCACCTTGTAGAATCCTCTAATGTGATGATTCTCAGTTCACCTTTGTCTGTAGAATCCTCTTTCATCAATGCCTCCAAACCCATACCAGCCTCCAGCAGGGTCTCAGTAGATGACATCTAAGGAAGAAGTGGACATACCGCAGGTTCTGAAACTTCAGTGGTACATCAGAGTTTGAGAGAGTTGACTGAGTCAATGGCCTAGGGCTTTTATTTAAGTCATGGAGGTATGTCCAGGAAGGCCAAATCTGCCATCTTGGAGTGGTGGGTCTCCAAGAAAGTGTTAAGCAAGCACAAATGAGACCACAAAGTCTAAGGTACAAAGGACTAGCAGATGTAAAAACTTTGCAGTAGTGTTCTGTTCCTAAGCAGGAAAAAAAAAACACTGGGTATACAAGTCTTTGTATAGGATTTGTGTAGTATACTACTTGAAATCTAATACAAGTAAAAACACTTAAGAAATATAAAGAAAGGTTCCTCAACTGGGCACTTATCTGAGTATTCAATGCAATGGTAGCAAAGACTAAATGATCACCAGTCTAATGGATACAAGAAATGCATTTCAACTGGTAGCGAGATAGTCTGAGGAAATTACGCTCATACATCAACCTATATACCCTACGCTTGCATGGTGAGATCAGAAGTCAGATGTACAATACTGGGAAGATAAAGCTTTGGTCCTCCAGCCAGATGTCAGCGATGATAGCCCATGTGTTATGAATACTACAACAGTGATCTGGATTTAGAGAAAAGTAGCAGATGGTAATGCTTGGTGAAAGTATGTAGAGAACTCCAGGTAGCAGCTTCTAGGATGTCCCTGGTAGGGACGCCTCTGAGAAAGGCTGTAGAGGTAGATGCAGCCCTGGTAGAGTGGGGTCTGATCCCCTGTGGGATAGGTTTTCCATGGTGTTTGTAGCAGAAATGAATGCAATGGCCTATCCATTTGGAAATGGTTTGCTTTGAAATAGCCTCCCCCCCACCCCTGCAGCAAATGCCACCAGCAGTTGATCAGATTTCCTTTAAGGTTTAGTTCTGTCCAAGTAGAATCTAAGTTGTCTGTGACGTCTACGGAGTGCAGAATCTGTTCCCCTTTGTTCTGTGGATTAGGAAAGGAGGTTTGCAAATGTATGGACTGATTAAGGGCCACACTAGATACCACCTTGGGCATGAAGGAAGGAATGGTCCTGAGGGACACCCTGTCTGCATGAAAAATGATGAAAGGCTCCACTGCCATGAGGGCCTGTAATTCAGATACCCTTCTTGCTTAAGTGATTGCTAAAAGGAAAGCTGTTTTCCAAGAAAGGAATTTTAAGTCCGCAGTAGCAGCTGGCTCGAAAGGAGGAAGGGTGAGCTTTTCCGATACAAAGTTGAGGTCCCAGGCTGGAGCTCTCCTGGGTGGTCGTAGATTTTTGGCCCCTATGAGGAACTGCTTAAGCAGTGGATGAGAGAAGAGGGGTGGGTCTGTGTTATAATGAGCTGAGATGGCTGAGGCATGAATTTCAATGGAGGAGACACACAGACCCTTATGAAGCATCTCAGTTAAGTATTGCAAAATCTGAGACAAATTGGGCACTGTTGTGCTCATCCCTTAAGACTGGTTCCAGGCACAGAATCTTTTCCATTTTTCAGTGTAAGACTTTCTGATACTAGGCCTCCTTGCCTCTAAAATGATATCCATCACTGGTTTACTGAGGGGTAGTAAAGGAGAAATTATGGAATTAGCCAGGCTGCTAAATTCAGTATTTGAAGTCGAGAATGCAGAATTTGGTTCTCCTGCTGAGACAATATAGAGTAGGAGTCTGAAGCAGGTGCCTTGGGGCCCACAGTGACATACTGCGCAACAGGGGGTACCAGTATTGGCGTGGCCAGTCTGGTGCAATCAAAATTGTCCTTGGTTTGTCTTGTTTGATCTTTAGTAGTACTTTGGAGAGCAGAGGCAGGAGGAGGAAAGGTATAAACTGATAGGTTTTTCCAGCTGAAGGACAGAGCATCCACTTTCCAAGCTTGTTTGTGGGGAGTCCTTGTGCAGAATTTGTCCAACTGACAGTTTTGGGGGGAGGCAAACAAGTCTTTATCTGGGCTCTCCCATGTGCATGTCAAAATGTTGAAAATCCTTGGTTCCAGTTTCCACTTGTTTGGGTCCATGAGTTTTCTGCTTAATTCGTCTGCCAGTGTATTTAGTTATCCTGGCAGGAATTTAGCTTGTAAATGTACTTGGTAGCTCAGGGCTGTGTTCAGGCGGCCTGTCTCTGTCTTTATATTTGCATTTTTTTCAAAATCCCGGTAGTCGGATGGCTAACCGACATTTCTGAATAATTTAACCAAGAACCGAAATATTTAGAGGAGAAAATATACAGACGGATAGTGCGCTGATTAAATAAAGCACAAAACCGACAGCACGGTACGTCGTGGTCAGGGCGTAGGCAAGGAATACAGTACGAATGAAAATCTTTATGAGGTATTTGCTTTCCACAAGTAATGCAATTATTAACTTTTACTGACATCGGTAAGGAGCAAGAAAAAGTTTCCCCAATGGGGTTTACTTAGCTTTAGTTGAAGACTTCGGTTATGAAACTCAAAAACGAAAATTCCAGGAGTTGGCCGACCGGCACTTGCGAACTGCTTCAGGCACCGCACGGCAAGAAAGACTGATGTAATGGCGGCTAATGCATGTTTTATACCCTTGACAACCTGACGTCATGGAAGAAGGGACAGCAACCGACGCAGGACCCGAGACTTTGTTAATCAGGCCGACTGAGGGCTACTGCAAGCAGATAACCCCAAAAGTGATGACTGCAACAGTGAAACACGAAGAACATCTCACTCCTTTTGAACTTTATTCTGCGTGTGCTGTTCCCATAAATTCTATTTCTGTGCAATTTGGAAAATATATCCCAGCTCAAAAGAAATATTTCCCTAGTTAAAATCACTTACTCCCTCAAAATTTCTATGTAGGAAATTGTTTAAATCTGCCAACATTACATTCCTAAAACATGTTCAAAATGACCTCTCTCTCTTTTCCATCTTCCCAATTTGCCATCTACTTGTGGGAAAGTTCTCTGAAGTCTACTTGGGGTGCAAAAATAACTGGAAGTATTTCCATGCAAAAATCCTAAACCTTCTAGATACTGTTACATATTTAGGAATGCTACACAGGTCCTTCAAATGTTCCCCTGTAAAAGCTCATTCCAATCTCTCTTCCCAGTCATTACTAACCTCTTCTTACTGATTATTATAGTTGTGCATAATTTTATATACGTTCATAGCTTCATAGGTGTGTATTAGGCTAATGGTCCTGGAGCTTTTACAAGCCTAGACCCATAGGATTACCCTGGCATCGTGCCACCTGACATTAGTTCCCAGTACCTCTGTTGAGTAGAGCCACTGGAGTGATCCCCAGGGTGAATTTTCTATTTCCCATCCACTCATCAAGAACTCTCTTGAAGAGGGCCAGTGAGGTGCTCTGTTTGACATGTATGGGAAGTCTATTCCATAGCATGGGCAGTATCTGGGTTGTGAACCTGTCCCTCCAGTATGTTCTGTTGATTGTGGTAATGAGGTTGAGGTCTCTGGAGCATGTGGTGTGGAGGGATTGGGATTTCTTTAGAGGTAGCATTTCTAACAAAGCTGAGTCAGACATGGCTTTGTAAGTCATGCAAAGATCGCCTCTAAGTAGGCGATATGAGACAGATAATAGTTGGGAGTTTTTTCAGTCTGTCCATATAGGACAACTGTAAGGCCTAGGATCATCCTTGTGAGGTACTTTTGTGGCCTCTCCAGTTGTTGCAGGTGTATAGTGAGGTACATGCCAAATGGGGCATTGTACTCGAATGGCCTAATGAGGGAAGAGTAGATGGAGTTAATAACCTCTTTCTTCCTGGACGCAAAGCCTTTAGTAATGAGATGTGCCACATAGAAAGACTTTCTGACCACAGCGGCAATGTGGTTGTCAGAAGAGAGGTTGCTGTCATCCTGTGTTCCCAGATCACTTATAATGCCTTCTGTGTTCAGTGGACTACCACTGATGTGGTAATTCATGGGAACAGAGTTTTTCCCAAAGAGGATGACACATTTTTGGCATTGAGCTTAAGGCCATGGTTCTGACACCAGTTGTCAGTCTCAGTGAGGCTTTTCTGCTGGATGTCATCATCACTTGGGGAGTTAATCATAGCTCCCAACTTGCAATAGTCTGTAACTTTGTCAACCAGAGTCCCTTCGTGTCCGCCTGGACTTCACAGAAGTAGATACCAAACAGGAGAGGACCCAGGACTGAACCGTGTGGGACTCCACTCATGACTGGTCAGCAGTTTGACTTGGGAGTCAGCTACTGTCACACTGTGGGTTCTACCTGTGAACCAGTTTGCAACTCACCTAGTGATATAGGGGTTGATGCCTAGCTTAGTGAGTTTTTCTAGGATTCCTGACTGGAGAATGGTATCAAAGGCCTTGGCCAGATCAAGGTAGGCTGTATGAACCACATTGCCTTCATCCACAGCTCTAATAACTGACTCAAAGAAGGCGACCAGGTTCAACAAGCATGATCTACACTTCACAAAATCAAATTGTGTGGGATCCAGAGTTTGGAGAGTCCCTATATCCTTGTTTATTAGGTCCATGATGATGCACTCCATAGCTTTACATATCAGACTCGTCAGGCTAATGGGGTGATAGTTCCCAGGGTCTGTAGTCACTCCTCCTTTGTGGAGAGGGATAACGTAGCAGTGCACCACTCAATAGGGACAAAGCCTGACGTGAGGCTGTGAGTGAACAGGGCACACCGGTGTGGTGCCAGTTGACTCCGTAATTCATGTAGAACACAGTCAGGGATATTGTCAGGTCCCATAGAAGCTGTACTCTTGGCCTTGGACAGTGCTGTTTTAACCTGTGCAGCAGTAATACTGGGTGCCTGGCAATCTACTGGTATTGTGATTAGTCCTTTGGGGGGGGTAAAGTTGGCACCTAATCGGTCAGCCAGTATATTGGCAATATCTGTTGGCTCGGTATAGGAGGTACCATTTTGCAGGAGCTCAGAGCAAATATGGGTATTGCCGTGAAATTCTTTACATAACTATAGAAGGTCTTGTGGTTGTCTTGACTATCTGCTGCAATTCTGTTTTCATAGTTAGCTTTAGAGGATTTGATGAGGGATATCAACTTTTTGTTGAGGCTGATACGGGAGTTTTTCCATTCTTGGCACTTCACCTTATTCCGCATCAGTTTCTTCCTTCTGTTGTAGAGTTAGTTTATGGCAGGGGACCACCAGATTGGCTTCTTTTTCTTTGGAGGAGTGCGTCTTGGTTCTTCGGAGGAGTGCATCTTGGTTCTATTGGGTATGGCGAGATCCATGCATTTGTGTACGTGTTCATAAAGTGCACTAGTGTATGATTCGGCAGTCATGCAACTATTCTCCATTTGCACGAGTGCCGTGAAGTTAGCCACCTCTGTTTTTAGGAGCACAAAGTTAGTTTTAGAGAAGTTTTTCATGGTGGTTACCTTTGTAAAGAGGGGGGGAGGGGGGGTTTTGTGGATTTGCAAGGCGATTATAGTTTGTGGTCAGATCTAACCAGGGAGGAGTTGACTATTGTTGTAGAGTAATGATCACCCATGTTAGTAATGACCAGGTCAAGGATGTTGCTCCCTCTAGTGGGGGTAAGAACAAGCCAGTCCAGGGCATTGGAATTAATGAATTCCAGGAAAAGTACAGTTTTGTACCTACCATAAATGTAGATGTTCGAGTGCTAATACAGCTGCAGTCATAACAGATGGGTTCTCCTGCCGTCAGGCGGGTCCTCGGTCGGCCGAATTCCAAAGTCTAGGTCCGGCGTCTGTTGTCGTCGCTTTCTTTCCTGACGTCAGTGCGACAGGGGTACATAAGACACAGCCGACGCCATTTTCTTCAGTCTTTCTTGCCCCAGATGTCAGGTGCCCCCAGAAGGAAGGCAATATACATATATATATATATATATATATATATATATATATATATATATATATATATAAAAATAAAATATATAATCATGCAATGCAATATAATCAAAAATCAGTAGTTGCAAGCAAATACACCATAGAAGAATAACCCAATCAGGTTGTAAGATGAGGAGTTAGCCACTAGGTCTGTACCCAGAGGGGAAGGAGGGAGGGAAACCTGGACTGCAGCTGTATCAGCACTCGAACATCTACATTTATGGTAGGTACAAAACTGTACTATGTTCATCGTGCATATAGCTGCAGTCATAACAGATGGGTAGAATCCCAAAGCTACGCACAGGGTGGTAGGCACTAGGTGGAACTGGGAGGAACCAGAATGCCCTGCAACACAGCAGTGGCAAAGCCTGCTCTAGTTTTGGAGTATAAAGGTAGGTGGTAGTGTTTAGTGAAGGTATGCACAGAACTCCAAGTGGCTGCCTCCAAAATATCTTTGGTAGGGACTCCTCTGAGGAAGGCTGCAGAGGTAGCTGTGGCCCTTGTGGAGTGGGATCTGATGCCTGTAGGTACAGATTTACCATGAAAGGAGTAACAAAACCGTATGCAGTGGCCTATCCATTTTGAAATTGTCTGTTTGGAAATTGGCTTTCTTTGAGCTCCTACAGCATAGGACACAAAGAGTTGTTCTGATTTCCTGAAAGGCTTTGTTCTGTCCAAATAGTAACATAGCTGTCTATGGATGTCTAAGGAATGTAGCAGCCTTTCCGCTTTGTTTTGAGGATTGGGGTAAAAGGTAGGTAAGTGTATGGCCTGATTTAAAGCTACCCTGGATACTACCTTAGGCATAAATGACGGGTTGGTTCGTAGGGAAACCCTGTCCTGATGGAAGATGAGAAAGGGCTGCACAGCCATGAGGGCTTGTAGTTCCGAGACCCTATGAGCTGAGGTAATAGCCAGAAGGAAAGCTGTTTTCCAGGACAAATATTGCAAATCTGTTGAGGCAGCTGGTTCAAAGGGAGGTAATGTTAATTTTTCTAGAATGTAATTAAGATCCCAGGCTGGAATTGGTTGTTTCCTTGGAGGTCTTATATTCTTAGCCCCTCTGAGGAACTGCCTTAAGAGTGGGTGGGAGAATAAGGGTGGATCAGTGTTGCATTCTGCAGAAATGGCTGAGGCATGGATTTTGATGGAGGAAAATGAAAGTCCACTGTTCAACAGCTCAGCTAGATACTGTAATATCTGAGGCAAATTCAGTTTTCTAGGATCCTGGCCCTTTTTCTCATTCCGAGTGCAAAACCGTTTCCATTTTGCGGAGTAAGCTTTTCTAGTAGATAGCCTTCTGGCCTCCAAAATGACATACTGCACCTCCTTGGAGAGTAGGGTCTGTTGTGGTGTTAAGAAATTTTCCATGCAACCAGATTGAGTGTTTTCAGCTGACTGTGAAGAGTTTTGTAGCTGTGCTGTCAGGAGTAGGGTCCAAGGAGGAGAATGTGTTAGGCTCCTCAGGAGTGGGTACCAGTGTTGTCTTGGGCAGTCTCGAGCAATCAGTATCATCTTTGGTCTGTCTGCTCTTGCTTTCAAGAGCACCTTGGGCAGTAGAGGCAAAGGTGGGAAGGCGTAAACTGTCCGTGCTGTCCAACTGAAAGAAAGGGCGTCCACTCTCCAGGCCTTTGGATGAAATGTCCTTGAGCAGAATTTTGTCAATTGATGATTCCTATGGGAGGCAAAGAGATCTATGTCTGGCCTTCCCCACGCTTGGATTATCTTTGTAAACACATGAGGATGCAACTTCCATTCGTGCGGGTCTGTCATATTTCTGCTTAGATTGTCTGCCAGCGTGTTTTCCAAACCTGGCAGGTACTGTGCTTGAAGCTCGATTTGCCATACCAGAGCCATGTTCCAAAGTGACATGGCCAGCCTGCACAGGGGGTATGAATGTGTTCCTCCTTGTTTGTTTATGTACAACATTACTGTGGTGTTGTCTGTTCTTATCAATAATTGTCCTGGATGCAGGAGGTCCTTGAAAGCTGTAATTGCATTTATCACTGCTAGCATTTCCTTTTGATTGATGTGAAGGTGCTTTTCCTTTTGGGACCATTTGCCCTGAATGCACCTGTCTGTCATGTGTGCCCCTCAAGCGTAGTCTGAGGCGTCTGTTGTGATGACTTGATTTGCTGGAGGCTTGCAGAATGGTAGACCTGTGTTTGTTTGGCATGCTTGGGCCCACCATAGAAATTCCTTTTGCAAACATGGAATTAGTGGTATTATTGTTTCCAAACTGTGGCTGTGTTGAGACCATAGTTTTTTTACGTACCACTGAAGTTTCCTCATATGCAACTTTGCACATGGGATTAGAAGAATGCAAGATGCCATGAAGCCCAGAGCCTGCAGGATTTTCCTTGCAGTTAGCCTGGTACAATTTGCTAGCATCTTGAAGTACTGAGTTAGTTGCCCCTGTTTTTCTGGCGTAAGATAGGCCACCTGGGTGTTTGTGTCCAAGTTGGCACCCAGGAAAATTATTTTCTGAGATGGTGTTAGCCTGGATTTCTCTTTGTTGACTGTGTATCCCAGAGAATTCAATAACCATGTTACATAAGCCAGATGTTCCAGAAGTATGTGTTTGCTGTCCGCTTGGATCAGGCAATCGTCCAAATAAGGGTAATTTTGTATCCCTTGAAGTCTGCAGTAGGCAATTACTGATGCCAGGCATTTCGTGAATACTCTGGGCGCAGTAGATAAGCCAAAGGGCAATGCAGAGAATTGATAGTGGATTGAACCTGCAAGAAATCTGAGGTATCTTCTGCAGCTTTGTCTGATTGGGACATGCAGGTATGCCTCCTTGAGGTCCAATGTTACCAGCCAAGACTCCTTGCCCAGCATGGGAAGAAGCTGCTGTAAGGGGAGCATCTTGAATTTTGGTACAAGCAGAAATGTGTTTAAGATGGATAAGTCCAAAATGGGTCTCCAATCGGTTCCCTTCCTTGGTACCAGGAATAGTCTGGAATAAAAACTTTGACCTTGTTCGTGAGTAGGTACCTCTTGAATAGCTTTCATGTCCATGAGCTTTGAAATTTGTATTTGAGCCTCTGCCCTTTGATTGTGTGGCAGGTTTGGCATGCCTCTCATTTTTGGAAATGTGTGAAAATGAAATCTGTAGCCTCTGTTTATAATGTCCAGGATCCATTTGTCTTTTGTGACAATATGCCAATTTTTTGAAAATAATGCCAGCTTTCCTCCCAAGGGTGCTGCCACCTGAGCCTTGCTTGGCATGCAAAGGGGAAAGTCATTGGGTTTGTTTCCTGTATTGTTGTGCACTGTCTTCGCCACCTCTTGGTGTTGGAGATTGCCATTGTCTGCCTCTATATGATCCTTGAGATTGTCCTCTGCCCTTTGTGCGCCTGTATCTACCTCTTTGGGGCTTGTCCGTGGCTGGAAAGGACCAGTTTTTTGAAGGCCAATTTCTGCTAAAACGTGGTGGTTGTACCTGTAGAAAAGCTTTGACAGTTTGCATAGATTTAGCTTTTTCTTCCATTTTCCGTAGTATCTCCTCAGCATTAGTACCAAATAATACATCCTTTTGTAAAGGAGCATCTAGAAGTTTAGCT
Source organism: Protopterus annectens (assembly GCF_019279795.1). Taxonomy (NCBI): domain Eukaryota; kingdom Metazoa; phylum Chordata; order Ceratodontiformes; family Protopteridae; genus Protopterus; species Protopterus annectens. Next base: position 905,852,641 of record NC_056748.1, on the reverse strand, counting down.
TTAACATGATCAGGCAAGGTTTGTTCCCTAAGCCAGGCATGTCTACGAATGACTGATCCTGTAACAGCAGCTCTACTTGAGGCCTCTAGAGCATCATAGCCACATTGTAAGGTGTGTTTACCCACTTGTTCTGCACTATGCATCATATCCTGCAACTCCTTCAAATCTGGTTGTTCAGGTTGTGACATTTTATTCCTTAATTGTGATAACAGAAACTGCTGATATTTAAGCATATGGAACTGACAATTTAAGGCCCTCATGGCTAGGGTGGCCGAGGTGTATACCTTTTTTCCCCACCTTTCTAAGGATCTAGACTCTCTCTCGGAAGGTAATGGATTCTTAGCAGTAGAGGCCTTCATTCCCTTGGGGCCTTGAGAAATGGTTTCAGGGTCAGCATTATGGCTTTTGTAAAAAAATTGATGTGAGTTAGGAACTCTGTAGTACCTATCAGGCTTGACTGGGTCAGGAGGCAGGGAATCCGGATTAAGGCAAGCCTCCGAGAAAACATCATCAAGTATGTCCAAGACAGGAGGTATCGCCAGAGGTCTGTGCTGAGGTAGCAAAAGAAATTCCCTAAGCCTTTTCTTGCAATCTGAAAAATCTTGACCTTCCCAATGGAAGTGTTCCCTCAAGGTATGCAAGGTTTCCCCGAAAGAAAAATCCTCTGGGGGGGATACAGAAGGAATGGACTGCTCTGCATCAGAATCTTCAAAAGGGGAGTACAAGTGTTCCTCTTCATCAGAATGCTCTGAAATAATGGAGCCCTGGTCAGAAGGGGGAGAATCTTCCTCCACTTAATGGAGCCCTGGTCAGAAGGGGGAGAATCTTCCTCCACTCTGGGACTCTTGTCCGGAGGGGGTTGGGAACCCCTGATAAGAGTAATTAAATCCTCAGCCATTTTGAGCATCTGCTTTTTAGGCATGGGGCCTGGAGATGGGCCCTGTGCAACAGGCCTCTTGGAATGCATGGCTGATTTAGATTTAGTAAAGGCCTTTATGGAAAAGGAAGATGAAGGTCTGAAGACACCATGGGTGGAAGTGGACCTGTCCACATTAAGAGGTTCAACACTCACAGTGGCTTCGGTAGCTGTAGTCAGGGTATGGGCCGAGGAACCTGCGGTCTCGGTTACAGAAGACACCGCCAGAGAAGTGTCGTCGGTAGTCAGGGGCTGCGTAAGCGCCTCGCTGAGAACTGGACCACGTGTAGCCGGTTTTGGCTTGGTGTCGGTGGAGACCGCGGACCTCGCGTGTCGGTCTTTGTCCTTGCGTTTTTTGGACAACACAGTAGTCGGAGTCTCCGACGACATTTTATAATTAAAAGCTGTACCAAAAAAGTGCTGGGCGAACTCCGCCCGACGCTTAATAGTGCATTTATTGAAAGTAGCACAAAAGCGACAGCCCGAGACGTCGTGGTCTGGGCCTAAACAAGGTATACAGAGGGAATGGAAATCCTTATGTGGTATTTGCTTCCCACAATTAATACAATTGTTAACCTTGTCTGACATCGGTCTGAGGCAAGAAAAGTTTCCCCAACGGGGTACTTCGCTTTAAAGAAGACTTCGGTTTCCAAATTTTCGTAATTTCAGGAGCTGGCCGACCGGCACTTGTGAACTGCTTCTGGCACCGCGCGGCAAAAAAGACTGAAGAAAATGGCGTCGGCTGTGTCTTATGTACCCCTGTCGCACTGACGTCAGGAAAAAAAGCGACAACCGACGCCGGACCTAGACTTTGGAATTCGGCCAACCGAGGACCCACCTGACGGCAGGAGAACCCATCTGTTATGACTGCAGCTGTATGCACGATGAACATCGTTGGGCGAGTGTATTTGTACATGAGCAGTTTACTTAGTTAACGGAGGGGTAGTTAAGGTCACCCAGTATGAGAGCTTTAGATTGGACCCTAATATTCTCCAGGGTGCTTAGGAATGTGGAGTGTGAGTCTTGGGACATGGTTGGGGACCTATAGCAGGCTATGACCTGAACTGCTGTCTTACCCAATCTTAGCTGCACCTGAAGCATCTCTGATGCGTTACGTTAGGCTACCAGTCTGGAGGTGTGCACATCCTTTGAATATGGAAATACCACCGCCTTTGGAGCTTCGGTCCAGCATCGAGGCTGAAAGGTGTGGAACGAGTTATATAGCCTGGTAGTGCAGGGGTGCTTTCTTCAGCTTTGAACTAGGTCTCTGTTACAGCACAAATGTCGATGGTCTCCATTTTAAGGAGTGCTTTGAGGAGTGCATTTTGAGATTTAGACTTGTAGCATTGAGCAGCATGACCCTCAGATTGCATTTGTTTGTAGCTGTTCCAGTGGTAATTTTGGTCTTTGGAGCACAGCCTAAAAAAGGCACTATAGGGGTGGCAAGAGCCTTGGCCAGTATCCGGAAGCCCAGGGGTGACAGATGCGGGCTATCTCTGGCAAAGCATCGAGGTCTGTCAATCATGTCATCCCAGGCAGACAGATACTGGATCCCCTTGGAATGACACCAGAAACTTACCCAATTGTTGAAATCAATCATTTTCTGCTTGTACTGTGGTATCCTTCTGGGTGATGGTAGGATGCTGCTCAGGGCTAGGGTCATACCCCCAATAAAACCCCACGATATATGACTAGAAATAAACAAACACTACACAAACTTGATACAGCACCAGGTTCTGATTTATTTCCTGGTACCTCGGCTTTTCACCTTCAAGGGATAACTAGATTCCACTTAGCCAGCACCTTAAATATATACATAACAAAATAATTAATTAAATTCAATATTTACTGCATTATTCAATTAATTAATTTCCATAGTAATCCCAAAATTCAACTGCTATCCATACAGAGACTGAATGAAAATACCCAAGTAGATACATAACATATATAAAACTTTCAAAATACATATGACCATGTACACATGTAAGCATGCTTTCCATTTTCCTAAAGTTACTCCAGAGACCCTACTAACATACTAACATGTATTACATTATCACAAATACCTAAAATGTCTAGCAAATTCAAAAATTCAAACAAACGTCTTTGTTTAAGCCCCCAGGGTGGAGGGTACTAAAGTTAAAAATATGTGTAAGTTTCTAAATAATTTAGTCTTGAATGAAAATCCCTCCTCACCCCTACAACCTGTGGGAAAACACTGAAAAATAGCGAGGACCCATCACCTCCATGTACAGATAAGAAATGTTGAGCTACAGGGCTCTTCTTTTTTCTATTTCTAATATCAGAAAGATGTTCTAAAATTCGTACTCTCACCGTCCTTTTGGTCTGCCCTATGTACCAATATATCTTCTCATATCCACATACCAAAATATACACAACGCCACAAGATTTACAATTAAATTTCCCCCTTGACCGATATTTTCTAACATTAATGGCCGTATCTGATAAATTGCGTATTTTATGACAAAGACTACAATTCCCACATGGAAAGGTTCCACATTTCCCCATAACCTCAGCCACTGTAACAGAGTTATTCAATAACTCTTTTAAATTGCAAAATCAACTATAGGAGAAGCACGATTTTTTAGGAAATATTGTGCCTAAAATCTCATCTGAACTGACCATTGGCCATAGTTCCTTAATTATGCACAAAACCTTATCAGAAAAGGGACTATACTTCATTACATAAAATCATCTCTTTTCCCCTTCTTGATTCTCTTCATCATTCCTAATACGATTGCTCATGCCAAAAGTGCATATATTCCCCCCTACCTTCTTTCTTGATGTCTTCAAATTTTTATATGAGTAACCCCTATACAATAATCTTTGCTCGACCTCATCCAGATGGGTACCCTGTAAATTTTCTTGGGAAGCATTCATGAAAATATGTTTAAACTCCCCATAAGGTAGAGATTCGAAAAGATGGGGTGGCTGCATGCTGGAAGTGTGTAAGTAATTGTTAACCGCAGTGGGTTTTTTTGGAAAGGCTTAAACTGAACTTTCTCATTCTTATCCACAAACAAACACACATCCAAAAAATTAACATCATAGTTCAGTTGATAAATGAATCTCAAACCATGAGATTTAGAATTCAACATTTCAAAAAATGCTTCAAAATCATAAAGCAGGTCATCTATAAAACTAATTAATTGAATGTAGTGAATATTGAATTGAATTGTAAGTATGTATTTAAGGTGCTGGCTAAGTGGAATCTAGTTATCCCTTGAAGGTGAAAAGCTGAGGTACCAGGAAATAAAGCAGAACCTGGTAATGTATAAACTTTGTGTAGTGTTTGTTTATTTCTTGGTTCATACCCGCCTGGGTTACAATATCCAAGAGCTCCTCCAGGTCTCTTTTCATGTAGTCCAGGGAGGTACATCCCAGGTCATTCACACCCACATCTACAATGACAGAGTCATATTGTACCTGTTGTTGAAGGACCTGCGTGCATGCATTATGTGGTGGATTCTGGCACCTGACAGGCAGCTGACTGTTACTTTCTCCTTATTCAACCTAGTGAGTGGGACATCAGTGTGCCTCACTATCGAGTCACCTATGACTAGTGTGTTGGGCATGCTGTTTTGCCTTAGGGGCTTTGGTTGAGTGGCACACTGTTTAGGAGAGTGGTGTGTCTCATGATTAGTGTTGCGTTGAGGTAGTCAAGTGCATTTCTGCCTTGGAGGCCTCTGATGTTTGGGTAAATTTTTATTGAGAGCCTCCGTCAAGGTGGATGTGTGATTTGTGTTTTTATGTGAAGATAGTGCTGGTGTGTGTTCTGGAGGGCTGTGTGTTCCATGTGGTGTGGTGCAAGTGTTGACTTCCCCCTCATGACCAGCTATTCCTGTCTTGGCTGGAGAGTGCGTGGCTTCCAATTTGGATATATAAGTGCATCTCTCGAAAGTCTGAGTGTTGGGAGGTAAGAGGAGAGGGTTGTCAGTGTATATGAGGCAGTAGCTACATTGCCTCAGGATGCCCAATTTCACCAGGTTAATAGAAAAAAGCACATGAAACTGACCTTTAGACATTCCTGGAGGGGTGGGGATTAATAAGAAGTACTGGAGCGGTTTCCTTGTAGAAAATTTAGTGATACAACAATTCTGACAAAAGTGCTAGACTAATAAGCTAGTAAAAGTGCAGGAGAGGCGAGAACTAGCAGATCTAAGAGAAAAATTGAAGAGCAGACTTTTTGGCACGGCTCAGAAGCTTACAAACCGTCCTGGATACAGCAAATCTGTATCTGGACTAGACTAGTCACAGGAAAGGTGGGAAACAAGAGCAAACACGGGCTTTTAACACAAAGTTGAAAGAGATGGAAAAACTGCCCAAACAGCCAATAAACTAGAACTTCTGGGTCAGAAACCACTCCTCTTGTGGTAGATAGGCTACCTAGTGCTTACCACTCCCACTGATAACCTAGAAGGCTTCCCTCCAACGCAGAAAGGCTTGGGGGGACTGAGAAGTTTATAAACAGACCTGGATACAGCAAATCTGCATTTGGACTAGACTAGTTACAGGAAAGGCAGGAAACAAGCTTAGAACTTTTTTTTTTTTTTTTTTTTTTTTTACAGAAAAGCAGCTAAAACAGCACTAGAAACAATTCAAATGCAGTGCAAGCTAGAACACTTGAATTGTAGCGATAAGAAAGCAAATACAGTTTAAATAAATGCAATTTATTCAAACGGTATTCTGAAATTAATTCAATGATTGTTTTAGTCAACTCTGAACAGTGAAAAAGTGCCTAAAAATATACTTAACAGCTCTATATTTCCAGATTATTTGAGAAGCACACTCAGTCAGAACACAACAAGATTCTAGTAATGGTAGATTTTATTTTAATTAAGTGGAAAGGAAGAAAAGGGGGAACAGAGAAAATTCAAGGTTAAGAAACTAAGTGGGTTGGCTTTCTCAAATGTTCTCTCTGTATTAGGTAGAATGAGCTAATGACAGTAGAGTGGGAGGAGTGTCCCAGATCAAATTTACAGTAGGGGAGGGCAGTATAAGAACAAGAAACCAACAGGAAGGGAGTGTGGGAATCAGTTATATGATACACTCATTGGCAGGAAATCAGAACAAACAGATGTTTAACAAATGGAGAAAATTTCCAGTTAATACCTTACACACAGTGAAACTACCTAGAAAAGAATTACAGTGTGACAGTAAAAACCTTATTTATCAGGTCCCATGAGGCAGACATTTTTAGTACAACCATGCAGATTATTTTATAGTTATAAAATACAGTACAAAGTATGCAGCAGACAAGAAAAAGTACTATAAATATCTAGCATAATCAATATCTAGTAAAAAAAAAAAAAAAACTAGGCACTTGTTTATACATCACAGATCAGAGTTTTGGTCAGTGCCCCCTCCTCCATTTAGCTCTGTGTGAAATGGCAGAAACACTCACAAGGTAACTTCTTAAGTAACAGAAGGCTGAAACCTGAAACAACTTAAAAAAAAAAAAAAAAAAGCTTGAAATAACCAATGAGGTGCTTACTCCAAACCGTAGACCAGGCAACCTAAACCAGCCAATGACCACAAACACTACACTCTGAATGAAGTGGAAAATGGCTTTTGCTAAACTAAGATGGCCTGGAAAATGTGGTCAGTACACACAGGTCTACTGCTCTTCATCAAAAGTACATTACTTCAAAAAAGAGAAGTAGACCCAGACTTGCAAGAAAGTGCACTTAACCAGAAGTGCACTTCTGTGAAAAACGGTTCAATGAACCGTTAAGGAACACTAAGGCGCCGAAGTACACTACAGTGGGGAAAAGGGAATTTATCTGTTTCCCCATTGTAGTGCAATCACAGAGTTGGTATATTTAAGTAGGGGTGGTGTGGGGGGTTGCAGGAGCGGCTTGCCTCCCTGAAAAAACATTGTTTTGGTGTTCCTGATTGGTTCGTTGAACCAATCTTCGCAAAAGTGCACTTTCGGTTAAGTGCACTTTCGTGTAAGTGTGGGTGTGTTCTTTTTCGGAGAACTGTTCTTTTGATGAAGTACAGTAGATCCGAGCACACAGCCTCTGCAAACAAACAACTAGGCCCAGAAGCACAATCCCAAACATGGACAAGGCTACAGCTACTACCTACAATATTTTAGACAGAAAACACTACAGGTCCTTATTTTGATCTAGGGAACAGCCGCTAAGCACAATGGGATAGGACTTAGCCTCGAGCCAGTAGAGGCTCTCGAGCTTTGGTATACAGCTGAGTCAGAGCAGAGTTTCGGCTCCAAACCCAACCAGCAAGACTGAAGGCGAGATGGGATGACATATCTGTTTTATACACGACTATTACTCAACCAGAACTGCTGCATCACTTAGCACCCTCCTATACATTTCTCTTTACTTATTTTCTGTTAGCAATCTCTGGTAAGGAAGGCAGTGTCCAACCTGCAGACTGAACTTCTGCTTGCCCCATCCCAATGTACTACATTTTACCTCCCTAAATATTTGCTCCCAGTTACTTGGTTCCTTTGCTAATTTTCTTCAGAAAAATTCAGTCCCCTCTTGCCTATTTTCTATACCCCTACTTGCTGCCATCCCTATGGGTAACATCTCCTTTCTACATTTCCATACTGGCTTGCCTTTTGGAATACTTTCTGCAACACTATAAATATAACAGTCAGTAATGCTATTGTTACTCTACTTAAAGGCCTGGATCCAAAATTCTACTCTCATTTTTTTGAACTCATCATTTGTTTCATCATTCCTTTCCACTTTTATTTATAACTGTTGCTTATGTGTGTGTGGGTACATATATATGAGCCCTAGCTATACAACTCTATAGTATCCCTTCAAATCAGGTAATCCTAAAAAACCTTATATTATGGGAAAATCACTATCTCGCTTAACTCTTGCTGTCTTTCACTTACAGATAAATTCCTTCAACTCTACTAATTACTCACAACTTCTCATTTGGCTGATGAAAGCATGCTTGACCAGTATATAAAAAGTAAAGAGAGTAAAAGCATCTTCACTGCTTGTATCTTACTATCTACAATGAAGAACTTCCAGCTTCTCAGTTTTTTGTATTATCTTTTTAGTCTCATCCCATACAGCCTTAGAATCCTTTTAATTCATAAACCTAAGCACTTCATCTTATGTCCTCATAAATATGGGTATTGTTGAACCAATTCATGTGTGGGTAAGATAGTTTATCACTATATTAATCTTTGTTTTATCTTTATTTTCTTTATATCCTGAAAAAAACAACTGGAATATTCTTCAACTATGTTCTTTATGTAATGTTATAATTTTTACAGTGCTTCTCTCCCCAAGCCTCCTCTGAAAAGTGATAGCTTTATGCCCAGCCAGACTAGCTGAGTAAACAAATGCCATAAATAAAATAACTCCAAAATGTCCTTTTCTGGATTTATCATGTACAAATTATATAATGCAAATAATTCTAACTTTTCTTGATTGCCATACCAGTTATAGCCTTGAATTTGTGAGTCCCTTTATATCGTCTTTACTAATGGTGCAAAATAAAAGCAAACAACAAAGGTGAAGGAGGACATCCATGTTTGTTTTCCTCTGTTCAAACAAATTATCAGGGATAAACCATTCTTCCTTAATTCTAACCTCCAATTCTTATTATATCCTCCTTATTAATCCAATTAGTCTATCACGTAATACACACACACACACACACACACACACACACACGTCAGTCATTATAATCCAGTGACCAAAAACTCCTGTCTGTCTACAAACCTACTGGACATTCTCTAAACTCGTACAAGGTTGCTAAGGTCTGGAACGCCTTTCCCGTTTCCATTAGGGTCACTACCCTCCCTTCCCATCTTTCAAAATCACTATGAAAGACTTCCTAACTAAAATCTGGCTCTGTTCTTGCTCAAAACCAGGATAAATTATATCCTTAAATGTGAACAAGAACCTTTTCATTCCTTATGCATGTTTACTTTCGCTTCTTCACTTACTTCTATCAAATTATCTTCCCTGAATTTCTCTCTAAACATAACCGTACACCTGTTTTTCCCTTACTTCATATTGCAATTCCTGTTTATATTAGGCTAACTTTCCTTTATTTTCTGTACAACTGTCTACAATTGCTCTCATTAAATGAGTGTCATATAATTTGTATCAATTCTTAACCAATGTTTTTATATTATGTTCAATTTGTTCTAATTATTTCAACTGCAGAGGTTTTTGTTTTATTTTTGAAGAATTTAAAATTATTGTTCTTAAAATGTTTTGTAATAATTTGGAACATCTCCCCACAGGTCTCCACTGAAAATGAGGCCTCTGCCCAGTCAGACTTTTGCGGTAATCAAATGCCAATCAATAATTTAAATAAATAAATGCTATCATTGCCCTACTCAAAATCACAGCTGGCAAATGCTTTCTCTGCATCAAGACCATCAACAGCAGAGGCATTTTCTTACCCTCTGGAATATCATTGCTCTATTTATTAACAGCGTCAAAAGTCTGCCTCCCCTCAGATAAAACACTCATCCTCATCTATTATTTTTGTCACCACCTTAGCTATTCTCTTAACTAGTATAAACAATTTGTAATCACAGTTAATAACTGAAACTGGTCTATATGAAACAAGGTCTGAAAAGTCATAATGCAGCCACCACAACTGTAGTCAAAGTTGCCGATGCTGTCCCCCTTTTTAAAATGCTGTGAAACACAACTTTCCATATCGATCACTTTCCCCTTGCTTCCAAACTTCCACAGGAATACCATCTGTACATAGGGACATCATTGTTGATTATATAGTACCAATTTTACCACCTCCCTTCCTATCCTAGCTACTAATTTGTGAATCTCATCTTTTTCTAACCTTGGCATAATTAAGTCTTCTAAGTATTTCCTTTGCGTCTCTTCTTGGATCCCCATTCCTCTGCTTTATACAATTTTTCACAGAATTTCCAAAACATCTCAGTACCTCTACAAGATCTTTATTTTTAATTTCTTGTCACAGGATAGTACAGTTGTGTACACTTACCATAAATGTAGATGTTCAAGTGTATTCACTGTTGCAGTCATTACATTTGGGTAATCTGCTGGCAGGTTGCCCTTAGTCGGCCTGAATAACAAAGTCTTGGGTCCTGCGTCGGTTGCTGTCTCCTCTTCCATGACATCAGGTCGTCAGGGGTATAAAACATGCAGCTGATGCCATTTTAATCAGTTTTTCTTGCCCCAGATGTCAGGTGCCCCCCAAATGGGGAGCAAAAATATATGAATAAACTGTAAATATATACAAATGCACCTTAGAAACATAAAATTTACCTTCAACAAAAAGCAAATACACCACAAAGGCTTTTGAGTATAGTGAAGAAAAGAAAACGTATAGAATGGGGGATGGCAGGTGGGTAACCCAGACTGCAACAGTGAATACACTCGAACATCTACATTTATGGAAAGTGTACACAACTGTACTATGTTCTTCGTGTTACACTGTTGCAGTCATTACATTTGGGTAGAATCCCAAAGCTATGGATGGAAGGATGGAACTAAACAGCATTAGGAGCAGCTATAAGGCCCTGCAAGACTGCAGTGGCAAAGCCTGCCCTAGATTTAGAGAAGAGAGGTAAATGATAATGCTTTGTGAATGTATGAACAGAGCTCCAAGTAGCAGCTTCTACAAAGTCTTTGGTTGGGACCCCTCTGAGAAAAGCTGCTGAAGTAGAGGCAGCCCTGGTGGAATGGGATCTGGATCCCCATGGGCACAGGTTTACCATGGTGCAAATAGCAGAAACGAATGCAATGGCTTATCCATTTAGAAATAGTTTGCTTTGATATAGCCTTCCCAACTGATCCTGCAGCAAATGCTACCAGTAGTTGCTCAGACTTTCTTAGAGATTTTGTCCTGTTTAAGTAGAATCTTAGTTGTCCGTGCACATCCAATGAATGCAGAATCCACTCCTCCGTGTTCTGCTGATTTGGGAAAAAAGTTGGCAGGGAAATGGTCTGGTTAAGAGCGACACTGGATACCACCTTAGGCATAAAGGAAGGATTGTTCCTGAGGGCCACCCTGTCCGGGTAAAATATAATGAAAGGCTCCACTGCCATGAGAGCCTGTAGTTCAGAAAACCTTCTAGCTGAAGTGACTGCCAAAAGCAAAGCTGTCTTCCAAGATAGAAATTTTATACCCACAGTAGCTGCTGGTTCAAAAGGAGGCAGGGTGAGTTTTTCCAGCACAAAATTGAGGTCCCATGCAGGAACTGGTGCTCTTCTGGGAGGCCTTAAATTTTTGGCCCCTCTGAGATACTGTTTTAGCAGTGGATGAGAAAAGAGGGGGAGCTCTGTGCTGTAATGAGCCGAGATGGCAGAGGCATGGATTTTTATTGAAGAAAAGGATAGGCCCTTGTGAAGCATCTCAGTTAAGTATTGTAAAATCTGAGGAATATTGGGCCTTGCTGTGTCTATTCCTTGTGCTTGGTTCCAAGCACAGAATCTCTTCCATTTATCAGCATAAGATTTTCTAGTACTAGGCCTTCTGGCTTCCAAAATGACATCCATCACAGGTTTACTGAGAGATGTGGTTTGAATAATTAGTTGATTAGCCATGCTGCAAGATTCAGAGTTAGGAGCCGAGTGTGCAGAATTTGACAGTTCTGCTGAGACAGTAGATGAGGTGTCTGAGGCAAGTACCACGGAGGAAGGTGTGACATATTCCTTAGAAGCGGGTACCAGTGTTGGTGAGGCCAGTCCGGAGCAATTAGAATCATTTTTGGTTTTTCCTGTCTGACTTTTAGTAAGACCTTGGAGAGTAGAGGCAGAGGGGGAAAGGCATAGACTGATAGGTTTTTCCAGCTGAAGGATAGAGCATACACTTTCCATGCCTTTTTGTGATGAGTTCTTGTGCAGAATTAGTCCAACTGATAGTTTTGGGGGGAGGAAAATAGATCAATGTCTGGGCTTCCCCATTTCTGTGTTATGCTGAAGATTTGTGGATCCAGTTTCCATTCATGTGGGTCCATAAGATTTCTGCTTAGGTCGTTTGCCAGAGTATTTTGCTTTCCTGGCAGGAACTGAGCTCGAAGATGTATTCGGTAAGTCAAGGCTGTGTTCCACAAGGCCATGGCTAGTCTGCAAAGGGGGTAGGAATGGGTACCCCCCTGCTTGTTTATGTACCACATAACTGTGGTGTTGTCCGTCTTTATCAGTAGTTGTCCTGGATGAAGTAAGTCCTTGAAGGCTGTCAGAGCATTCTGAACAGCTAGCATTTCTTTCTGGTTGATATGCAGATGCATTTGGTTAGGGCTCCATTTCCCTGAATGCATCTCCCTGCCAGGTGGGCCCCCCAAGCATAGTCTGAGGAGTCTGTAGTTAAGTGTTTGGGTGGCGTGGGGTAGAGTGAATGACAGTCCCTTGTTTTGGTGACATGTCTTTGCCCACCACCAGAGCAATCATTGTTTCCAGGCTGTGACAATGTTGACGCCATAAACTTTTTAGGTACCACTGAAGTTTCCTCATATGCAGTCTCACATATGGAATTAGTAGGATGCCATGAACCCCAAAGTCTGCAGAATTTGTCTTGCAGATAACTGGGTTTTTGTTGCCATTTGATTGAAGTATGTTATCAATTGTATTTGTTTGTCTGGCGTGAGGTAAGCCATCTGGGCAGTTGTATTCAAGCTTGCACCCAGAATGTAATTATTTGAGAGGGTACAAGTTGTGATTTATTTTTGTTTATGGTGTACCCTAGGCATGCTAGAAGCCTTTATACAAATGCCAGATGTTGAAGAAGAGTGTCCTTGCCCTCTGCCTGAATGACACAATCGTCCAGACAAGGATAAATTTGAATGTTTCTTTGTCTGCAGAATGCAATTACTGGTGCCAGGCACTTTGTAAAGACCCTGGGTGCAGTAGATAAGCCAAAGGGCAGTGCAGAGAATTGGTAATGCAAAAACCCTGCTTTGAAGCAGAGGTATCTTCTACAAGATTCCCTTATTGGGATATGCAGGTATGCCTCTTAAGTCTAGAGTTACTAACCAAGCATTCTTGCCTAGCATAGGCAGTAGCTGTTGTAAAGTCAACATTTTGAATTTTAGAATGTCGAGGAACGTATTCAGAATCAATAAGTCCAGTATTGGACGCCATGAATTGTCTTTTCTGGGTACCAGGAACAGTCGAATAAAATCCTTGTCCTTTTTCCTTTTCTGGTACCGGTTGAATAGCCCCCATATCCATGAGGGACATGGCATGTTTCTGGGCCTCTGCCCAGTGGTTTTGTGGCAGATCCAGCCATCCGTTTGGAATAGGCAAACTATGGAAATGAAATCTGTACCCTTGTGACACTATGTTTAATACTCACTTGTCCTGGGTTATTAACTGCCAATTTTGTGCATGAAGTGCTAGTTTTCCCCCCAAGGGGGCTGCCAAAAGATAAGTGCTTGGAGATGGTAGAGGAAAGTCATTGAGACTGCTTACTGTAGGGGTTGTGCCTTACCTCCAGATTTGGAGATCTGGAGGGACCCCTGATCAAGGTAATTAAATTCTCAGCCATTTTGAACATTTGTTTTATAGGCATAGGGGCCTGAGCACGTGGCTCATGCATCAGTTTTTTAGACATAGAAGTTGTTTTTGACCTTGTTTTTGTTGATGGCGTCAGTTTAATATAAAAATGTTGAGGCCTAAAAACACCCTCAGAAGCCGGTGCCTGCTCAGTGGCTCCAAACCCATCCAAGGGAGAGACATCCGCGGGTTCAATACTTTGCAAATCTCGTGACATACTGGACTCCGAATGGGTCTCAGTAGAGGCCTGCGACTCAAAAGTAGCAGGTATCAGGGGCTGTGAAAGCACCTCACTGAGTACCGGCGAATCGGCGACTGGCTTAGGAGAAGCTTCGTCAGTTTTGGACCTCGACGGCCTGTCTCTGTCTTTTTCCTTGCATTTTTTGTGAACTCCGGGTAGTCGGATTGCTAACGGACGACATTTCAGGGTAGTTAAATCTTGAGCCAAAATATTTAGAAACAAGAATATACAGACGCTTAATAGTGCATTGGTTAAATTTAGCAGAAAACCGACAGCAAGGCATGTTGTGATCAGGGCCTAGGCAAGGAATACAGTACAAATGAAAATCCTTGTGAAGTATTTGCTTCCCACAAGTAATGCAATTATTAACTTTTACTGACATTGGTAAGGAGCAAGAAAAAGTTTCCCCAACGGGGTACTTAGCTTCAGTTTGAAGACTTTGGTTCTGAAACTCGAAAACAAAAATTTCGACCGGCACTTGTGAACTGATTCTGCTTCAGGCACCGCACAGCAAGAAAGACTGATTAAAATGGCATTGGCTGCATGTTTTATACCCCTGACGACCTGACGTCATGGAAGAGGAGACAGCAACCGATGCAGGACCGAAGACTTTGTTATTCAGGCCGACTGAGGACAACCTGCCAGCAGATTACCCAAATGTAATGACTGCAACAGTGAAACACGAAGAACATCCCTAATTTTGGCAACGACCTGTACTACATTCTGATGCATAAGTTACTGCGTTGAGGAGTTTTCTACTCTAGAGTTAAATAATTTCTTTACTGCAACCTTTCTGAATTCATGTATATTATCCAAATACTCACGTATTTTCCCTTTAGCACTTGGCAGTTGCTTCTCCTCTTGTTCTGACAGATTCCCCTTATTTGACAATACTTAAAAAGTTGGACTACAACACTGACAATTCCAATTACTCCTTTACAGTTCTCTATTCCAAATATACACTTAATTACATGTTCATTTTACCTCACTCCCTAGCTATCCTTTCTTAAGAAATTTCTATCTTTCACCAATAACCCTTGAATCATTTCTGTTACTCATTTCTTAAAATTCTTTTCTTTTCAACAGATAAGCAGGAAAGTGCCAGTGTCTCATTTATACTTTATCTTGCATCTTTATCTCAGTTGACTTCTTGGTGCACGATCTTAAACAGATGTGTTTCAGGGTTTTCAACAAAATACCCATGATCCTATGAAATATAATTTCTATCTTGTCTAGTCCAATTACTTACATTGGGGAATAATATGTAATTTCTGTTTGCTCCTGCTAGTAAATGTACATATTTCGTTCCAAATGTTCTCATACACTTCTTCATAAATCTACCCACATTTATTATAAGTCTCCCAAAACATCCTTATTACTGCAAATCAGGTAGCAATCCCTATTCAAAAATATTCCCTGCTGAAGAATAATCATTTCTCCTAAATTATCTTAAACTCAGTAAGGTAAGTTTTAGGTGGCATATGAAAGTATGCCAGTATATTCTTCCTTCCTTGTCAATAACCTCTTATTACCATTAATCTACAATGATTGTCTTCCTTTTCCTCTTCTATCACAACTGGACACCCTTATTGCAATTGGTATTATTATTACTACCCCCTTTTCCTTTGTACTTGATACCCTGCTGAATATTCATTCAGAAACCATTTTACTGCCAAATTCACATGCTCATTTCTATCTAAACATGCCTCCTGTCACATTGCTATTTGCACCCATCAATTAATACATCTTCTTTTCATCTATACATACGATGTCATTTAAAGTCAATGAAAATACTGATAAGGCAGTCATTCTAATAAAATGCTGTTAATTTCACATATTCTGCTTGACAGTTCTTTTGAATTTATGTTTCGAAATTGCATCTTACATGCACATTCATTTCTGTTTGAACCCATGGGACATTTTTCCAGACTTTTTGGTTCAATAAAAACAATAAAACAAGAAATCCATATATCCTAACACCTTTTAGTTCACAATGAATAAAACTATACACTCTTTCCAAAAAGGAAAGAAAACTGCTTCTCCATATAGGGATAGCTGTCCAAAATAGACAGTGACACTCACAGGCTTCACCTATTCTTTAAAAAAGAGAGAGAGTATACCACAGCTGGAGTGCTGTAAAAACTTCAGTTCACCACACACATTAAAGGCTTCCCTGTTTGTTGCAACCTGAGTGAATGAAATACCTTAATTAATGTTGCCTGCTGATTGGGCTTTTATTATTATAAATAGTTTTGCGTGTGGTTTTAGGTCTGAAGAAGCAGTTGTGTAATAGACTGTGAAAGTGCTCACCATGTTTTATTGCATTTACTGTTTTATGGTGAATTAAAGTTTTTTTACAGCACTCCAGCTGTGGTATACTCTCTTTTTTGGAATTTACTTGGACTGTTTGAACAGAGTATTTTGTCAGTTTCTGGATTTTTACTGTTATTTTACCTATTCTTAAGTTAGGTTAAATTGTGCTGCAAGTGCATTACAGAGCCTGTGATCCCTCTTTCAGAGATACCATCTAACTTACTCATATCTCTATTTCTCTCACAAATGTGAAAAAATTGCGTGCTCTCAATAAACTAATTTTTAGTTTTTAGAAAAAGTGCACAGGATCCCCTTAATTAATAAGCAAAGTTGTGCATGGCTACATTTAATATCAAACTACTAAGGCTGCCAGGCATGCAACTCCCTGAAAAAATATTCACTTCTCTGGCAAACTTTCCTTTATTTCTCATGAACTGCTTGCCATTCCCCTTTAAATTCTAATTTCAATGTTTGTTATACAAATGTCTCGGAGGACACTGTTCACTCATTTCCCAATTAACTGCCTACATCTGTAGGCTTACAATATACAACTGCAGGCACTTGCTAAAAACAACAAAACAGGTGATTCATTTTCAAATACAAGAAACAGCCCTGTTTAAATACTTCCCATTTTCTAGCCTGTTTGCTTAAAAAGAGGGAAAAAAGTCCCTTACTGGCAGATTAAATTAAGAACATTACTCTGTACTTCTACCTGTATAAAAACAAGAGAAGCCATTGTATTTTACACTTTTACCCACTCCAGTAGCTCAAGATCACATTATATTGGTTATATCAAAGTCTTTACTTTGTGACGGTATAAACCCCATAGATACTACACTCAATAAAAAGTACTTCCTGTTACTTTAAAGTCACTAGCAGATTTTCACTTGTTTGCGGTTGTGTTTGGGAAGGTGGCCTAATGGTTAAGTTGTTTGCCTTATAAACACAAGGTGCAGGGTTCGAGTCTCACAATGGGGTAATGGACTAGGCTTAAAATGGCTCGCAAGGGTAGTTAGCCTAGTACTCATCTACTCATCTATGAACATATGAGACCTCCCCCACCTCATATTTAAGTTGCCACTGCATACTATACTGTACTACTTTACAATATAACATGCAGTTTAATCCAAACAATTACAAAACAAAAACATTTTTTACTTACAGATAAACATTAATTTCCTTCACTATCATTTTAACCATTACTGAGAAAGTGGGAATTATGATTTAGAGTCCTCCCATCACACAGTAAATGAACTGCTAACCTTTTTCAGCCACTACTTCTTGCAGAAGAACAGTTCTCCTGTCCAACCTGCACATTATGGATACTTCACAATAAATTGTCTACTTTCACATTGCTGCTGATCATCTTGTCCTCCCAATACTGCTCTCTGGTCCAAGCCCCTGTTGCTCAATCATTTTCCTTTGGAAGAAGGGAAAATGTTTCACTGGCAAGTTCTCTCTCTGAGCCTTGCTATTGTCAGAAGAAAGAAAACCAGAGTATCCTTCAGTTTTGATGGCTCGCCCTTTGCAGGATAAACTTTTTTTTCATTTCTTCCTTAGCCTGTTCTACATCCAATAATGTCTTTGATCCTCCAAGAAAATATATTCTGAAGACAGTTGGATACAGCAACTTGAATCTCATACCTGCCTTGGCATCCCTTGATTACAGGGATAAACAAGCTTTCCGTTTGACTGATGTACAGTGAATAATAATTTTCACACACACACTGCTGTCCCTATTTTTTTATAGATTCCCTTTCACCATTGTCTTGTTAGGAGCAGCTCTTTCTGCTGGTATGACTGCATTCTTCTTATGGCCAGATTTGGAGTTTACATGTGGTATGCTTTTTCAATTAATAAATTCTGCTGTGGAATACCAAACTAGTTGCTTATTTGTATATCCATAAAATGAATTCAGAATTTTCTTCTAGCTTTTCTGGTACAGCACAAAGTCTCAGATTTTCTCTGCATACCTATCGTCTATTATTTTTGAAAGATGTTCTTGATAATTTCTCTTTCAGTCTTTCTTCATTCAGCATCTCATTTCATCAGTTTTATAATATTATATAAACAACTGCTTAAAGCTTCTTCTATTCTTTCCAGCCTATTGTCATTTGACTATATATACATATTCCTCCGGTGTCACACATTGTCAACACCTCTAATACATCTGATTTATTTTTTCCACTAAATTACTGGAAGCTATCTCGCATATCAAAGCTGGAGCCTGAACTGCTTTTTGCTGAACAGTTAGTTGCAAGGCACTTCCCAGCACTTTTTTCTCATCTTTTATGTAGGTGAATTTCTCTTACTTTTACCAAATGTTTAATTTGCTGACATGCAGCAGTACAGTGACTAAATGGTAACTGAACTTCACCCAGATTGTTATCCTTTACTGGCTTTTTTACACCACTTTTATTTTTCATACTGGGACAGCTCAACCTGCTTATCAGAGGGCAGCCATTTTGCAGGGTGCCTTCTTTGGTGGTCTTCCATGAAGGACCCCCTTTAAGGAGCGGCTTCACTGGAAGCAGGAAGTAAAAGTGAGGGGATCCAAGGGAAGTTAGGCTGAGGCAGCAATTGCATGTACTTTCAATGAAGCATACAATCAGACTGAATGGTAAAAGTCTGACATGTATCTGAGAATCACAGATACTGCAGACTGGTTTGGATCCACTGCCACTTTCCTGTACCAAAGGCAGAAATTCTTCCATCTTCCTAGCTATGACTTAGTTGTATTTGGTTTCCCAGCCTCACTCATAACTGCTATCACATCCTTTTAAGCATGTGCCTAAAAGTAATGAGTACTAAATCATTCATTCATGCTGTAGTCATGAAGTCTTCATGTTGGGATGCATGAATGAACTCTTGTTCTGGAGTAAGAGGTTCACATGACTTGGTAGTGGTACGCACTCCATCTTCTTCATGCAAAGTAGGAGAGAAAACTAGCAATAACTTGGCCATAATGGTGATGGGGAGAAGCATTTCTGGTCTATCCTCCTGTCTCTTCTGAATTACTTTGAAATGAGGGATGACAGGGAAAAGTAAAAGAAATAGACCACACAACCAAATAAGACGGCATCTGTTGCCAAGACCTCTGAGCATGGTTTCCTGGTGTAAGATTTTCATAAATGTTTGTTTTCTGCAGAAGCAAAAAAGTACAGTTGTGTACGCTGTATGCATCATAACAGCAGATGTTAGAATTCCTCACTGCTGCAGCAGCCAAAAACTATATGGGTTTTATTCTGCCCAGGATACAACAGGCAAGATTCACAAAGTTCAAGCTCCCTCCCACAACCACACTCAGACAGATGAATGGCCAGTCCACTGAGGTGAAATCAGCAGCGACAGTGCAGAAATCTTTAGGACATTCTTGACTAGAGAGAGAAAGAGCTTACTCATCACAAACCTCTAAAGATGTAATTGTAAACAAACATTATGGTGGTGGGTGGGTGTGGCTACTGCAACAGTGAGGAATTTGAACATCTACTGTTATGGTAAGTGCAACTTGGACAACTTTGCTATGTTAATCATTCTCCCTGCTGCAGTAACCTTTTGGCTATATGTGTAGATTATCAAAGCCAATAGGGGAGAAGGAAAGATAGGCATCCGGGGGCACCTGGAGAATGGTTGTAGCAAAGCCAGTCCTGGATGAAATGGAATCTAACCTGTAATGATTTGTAAAATTATGTACAGAAGACCAAGTTGCTGCCTCTATAATGCTTCTAGAGTCTACCCCTTTCTAGTATTCTATCAAAGATGTAAATGATCTTGTAAAATGTGCCTTGAAAATACCTGGAATAGACTGTTCATGGTGTGTATAACAAAAAGCAATAGCTGAGGGACAACCACCTTGAAATAGTACGTTTTGACACAGGTTATCCCTTCTTCGTCCCATCATAAGAAATAAACAGCCGATCTGCTTTCCTAAAGGACTTACTTCTGTCAAGGTAGCAGCTGAGCTGCATATGCATTGCCCAGAGTGTCTGAAGTCCCTTCCTTCTTGGTACTGAGAATCTGGAAAGAACGCAGGAAGACTGATGTGATTATTCAAAGGGCACTTCGAAAAAGCTTTGGGCATAAATGAGGGATTTGTTCTTAGTGTGACTATCTCTATGAAAGACTAGATACTGTTAACCCAACATGAGAGCTTGCAATTCTGATACTCTTCTTGCAGATGTCACAGCAATAAGAAGTACAGTCTTCCATGTAGTGAACCTTAGATCAGCCTGATGAGCTGGGTTTAAAGGGAGACATAGTTAACCTTTCTAGCACAAAGTTAAGATCTCAGGAAGGGGCCGACATGTTTTCTAAGAAGCCTAAGACGTGAAACCACAATGAGAAATTTTTTATCAAAAATAGAGAAGACAGGGCAGGATCCATGAGCAGACATGCTGCAATGGCAGCAATATGTACTTTGTTAGAGGAATAAGAAAGGTCAGTGAAAAATAACTGACATAAATTTTTCAGAACCAGTGGTACATAATCCCTAATGGGACTATTAACTAGACCCCGACCAGAAAGGCTTTTCTACTTGACAATATATGATTTTCTAGTAGCAGGTTTGCTTGCCTCCTTTAGCACCTGCTGCATGTCCTCATGATAGAGGTGCCTAAAAGGTATCAAAATTAAATCATTCAGGCAGTCAACTGAAGTTGTTTGAGACTGGGGTGTATCAATCTTCCCTTATTTTGTATGAGCAGGTCCAGTTTGTGAAGAAGCTTGTGGCAATTGTATTTGCCCAATTCCATAAGAAGTGAGAACCAATACTGTCTAGGCCAAAATGGCATTACCACAATGATTTTCGTAGAGTCCCTGTGAATCTTCAGAATTATTCTGGATATCAGTGGAAAGCGTAGAAATGCATAAAGGAACATTACCAACCATGGGAATGAAAACACATCTGTTTTCCAGGTCTATTTGTAAGACGTTCTGGTGCAGAATCTATTGAGTTGTCTGTTTTGAAAGAAGGAAAACAGATATACTTGAAGTGGCACCACAACTGGATCAATTCCTGGAAGATCCCCTCATTCAATTTCCATTCGTAAGAGTCTGTCCTGGTCCTGCCCAGGCTGTCTACCACTATGTTTTACTTCGATGGAATGCTGGATGTTTGGAGGGCTAAAGAATGTTGAAGTACCACCTCCCAAGCAATCATAGTTAGTCTGCATAGAGGGTACGATCTTGTGCCTCCTCACTTGATGTACCACACCACTGTGGTGTCACTGGTAATTATCCGGAGAGGTTCTGGGGACCACAGATGATGATAAAGAGATTTTACAGCATGGACCACAGCCAACATCTCTTTTATATTTATGGATTTTGGTCTGTCTGAAGAATGCCACATGCCCTGCACATTTATCCACAAAGAAACTGCTCCCCAAGCAAAATCTAAGTTGTGTGTAGTTACAGACTGACTTGAAGGCAGATGAGAAAAAGGGAGACCTGCATTTGTTTGTATTTGTAGTCTCCACCAATGTTAAAAAATAAACAAACAAAAAATACAAAGTATAAAACTGGAATCTGAAATTCCAAAGGATAGAAATGTCGGGTTAATTTTTTTCTTAAAATACTACTGAATCCTTATTATGTGCAATCAGTGAGGAATCATGAGAATTACAGATGCCATTAACCCCAGTATCTGACAAACTCTCTAGCTGACATGTGAGACTGAGTTGAGAAGCCCAGGAAAGTTGTCAGATAAAACTTCACCTTCTCCCGCATCAAAAAGGCCTTTTGCCGCACAGTATCTGTAACACATCCTAGAAAGGCAATCTTGTGTGACAGTGTCATGGAAGATTTCTGAATGTTTATCTGGGATCTCAGACTGGGTAGAAGAGATGAAACCCATATTAAGAACTTTTGACACCTGTAAAAGGTCTCTACCCGCAGCAGGATCCCCAATATGCCTCCATGCCCCAGTAAAGACTGTACTCACGTGCCTGGTTCAGACACTGAAACAGCCGGCTAATTTTGGTTCTTTTTTTGCAAAGAAATGTAAATGCTTAAGTACACGATTGTGTTACTAAAGGAAAGTTTTGTTTGGGGGGTGTTTTACTTGGGCAGGGAATACTACACATGATATCCTAGTGTTCAATGTTTTAACAACTTAACTGATATTTTTTTCTGTTAGACTAATTTTACTCTAAAGGATTTCTGACAGGAATTTAGTGCACTGCTTATGCATTACAATGATTTGAAGACACTGTATGGAGTTTGTGGTGGCTGAAACACCAGAAGCCAGAGAAATAATTGAATAGTTTGATGTACACTACAGAATCACCCACCATTGGGTGAGGTGAAGATTGAGCCCACAGAGTCAGCAAGAGCACCCTGGTATTTTCTCTCTCTCTAGGAACTGTGGAATTTGGACCAGCAGAAGCGAGGCAAGTATCTATATGTTGCAACCAAGAAGGATGCTTCGGATGCAGTCAGAAATGCTGGAACAAGTCAGACAGAAGAGTTGTTGTCAAAGAGTTTGCACAAACAGCACCCTTTCACTTTCTCTCTCACACACACAGTTCTCAAAATACTGTAATAAATAAGCAGCACACCAAATTCCTAACAGAAACCCCCTTTAACAGTAAATTTAGTACAGAAGAAAAAATATCAGGTTACAGCTATGTTATATATATTTTTTCTTGTACAATTAATTGACATTAGCAAATTTTAAAAATTAAATAAAGATACTGGGAAAAAAAAGAAAAAAAAGTCAGGTAAGTCGTCACAGCATGAACACAAGCACTACATCATCCATAATATTCCCTGCCCAAGTTAAATGCTTCCCCACACAAAACTTTCCTTTGGAAACACAAAAGCTTACACAAACAGTACATTTCTTCACAAAATAAGCCACCAAAACAGCTGAAACTAAAATAGTGGTCCATGAGAAGAAACTTCAGATCCAAAAGAAATACCATGTTTCTTAAGGACCAGAACTGCTAAAGCAAATAAAAGTAAAAAAAAAAAAAATACTTACATTTTGTACTATATAATGTAAATATACATAATTTAAAGTTATGCAGTCACCATAACTAGGATTCTGTGTTGTCCATTTTCATTCTTTCTCAACAAATGGGGTTCAGATCTGATCCTCGGATCCAACTTGGCCACATAGTCTAGACTTTAGATCCAACTGTCGAGCTCCTCCCTCGACTCATAATGTCATGCCCATCCTCAATACTTCAGATCAAGTTTGCTGCTATAAAATCTCTACAAGAAAGAAAAGGGACAGCTGAAAGAACACAGCTCAACCCCAGAAAGTACACACTTGGGTTATCTGCCTGCAGGTAGCCCTCACTCGGCCCGAATACCAGAGACTTAGTATTTCTGCGGCAGATTATGTCATTCTAGGACAGACGTCAGGTCGTCAGGGGTATAAAAACAGGCAGCTGACTCCATTACATCAGTTTTTCTTGCCCCAAATGTCAGGAGACCCCCAAATAGGGAGCTAAATTATAGTGGGGGAAAACACCACCATTAAAAGTAAATACCAATACTCCAGAAGGAGTGAGTAACAGGCATAGAGAGGAGAGAGAGAGACAGAAAGCCAGGGGGTAGAGGGAGGGAAACCAGGACTGCAACAGTGAATACACTCAAACATTTACATCTATGGTAAGTGTACACAACTGTACTATGTTCTTTGTGTTTCACTGCTGCAGTCATCACACTTGGGTGGATTCCCAAAGCTGAAAAAGGGTGGAGGCAGTCAAGAAACTTAGGGCTGGCTAGTATGCCTTGCAGGACTGTTGTAGCAAAACCTGCCCTGGATTTGGAAAAGATAGGCAGGTGGTAATGCTTGGTGAAGGTGTGTATAGAACTCCAGGTAGCAGCTTCCAGGATGTTCCTGGTAGGGACTACCCTGAGGAATGCTGTAGAGGTAAATGTTGCCCTAGTGGAATGTGTTCTGACCCCTGAGGGGATGGATTTTCCATAGTGCTTGTAGCAGAAATGGATGCAGTGTGCTATCCATTTGGAAATAGTTTGTTTTGAAATGGCCTTGCCCTCTACCACTGTTGCAAAGCTGACTAATAACTTATCAGATTTTCTGAAGGGCTTAGTCCTATCAAGGTAGAATCTGAGCTGTCTGTGGATGTCCAAGGAGTGCAGGATCCGTTCCCCTTTATTTTGAGGATTGTGGAAGAAAGTTGGCAAATGGATGGATTGGTTGAGAGCCACACTGGACACCACCTTAGGCATAAAGGAAGGGTTAGTCCTGAGGGAAATCCGGTCAGCATGGAAAGTAATGAAGGGTTCCACAGCCATCAGTGCTTGTAGCGCAGACACTCTTCTAGCTGTAGTGATGGCTAAAAGCAGGGCTGTTTTCCAAGTGAGGAATTTTAACTCTGCTGAAGCAGCAAGTTCAAAAGGGGGACGTGTGAGCTTTTCCAGTAAAATGTTTAGGTCCCAAGCAGGGGTGGGTGCTCTCCTTGGTGGCCTTAAGTTGTCTGCCCCTCTCAGAAACTGTTTGATCAGAGGGTGCGAGAAGAGAGGTGGTTCAGTGTTGTAATGAGTAGAAATGGCTGAGGCATTTATCTTAATGGAGAAGGAAAGGCCTTTGTGGAGTAGATCTGCTAAGTAATCCAGGATTAGAGGCAGGGAGGGCATAGTTGTGTCCTCTCCTTTGGATTGAATCCATGAGCAGAAGCTTTTACATTTATTAGCACAGGATTTTCTTGTACTGGGTCTTCTGGCTTCAAGAATGACGTCCAGCACCTGCTTGCTTATAGTTGCTGGTGGAGAAGTCAAGGAATACGCCAGGCTGCAAGATTTAGGATTTGCAGTTGTGGATGCAAAATCTATCCCTCCTGCTGAGAGAGAGCAGGGTTGGGGTTTGGTGTAGGTGCCATGGTGGCACCGGTGTCAGGCTGCGCAGGAGTGGGTACCAGTGCTGGCATGGCCAGTCTGGGGCAATCAGAATTGTCCTTGGCCTGTCATGTTTTATCTTGAGTAATACTCTTGAGAGAAGTGGCAGAGGGGGAAAGGCATACATTGAGAGCTTTTCCCATTGAAAATATAGGGCATCCACTTTCCAGGCCCTGCCGTGAGGATTCCTGGTGCAGAATTTGCTGGGCTGTTGTAGGGGGAGGCAAAGAGATCCACGTCTGGGGTCCCCCATTTATGAATCTGAAGTTTGAAGGTGCTGGGCTCCAATTGCCACTTGTGTGGGTCTAGGAGATTTTGGCTTAAGTCGTCTGCCAATGAGTTTTGTTTGCCTGGCAGGAATTGAGCTTGTAGATGGACTTGGATGTCCAAGGCCGTGTTCCACAGGGCCATGGCTAACCTGCAGAGTGGGTAGGAATGGGTTCCCCCCTGCTTCTTGATGTGCCACAACTGTGGTGTTGTCTGTTTTTATTAGCAGTTGTCCTGGAAAGAGTAGGGAGCTGAAAGCTGTCAGGGCATTCTGTACAGCGAGCATCTCTTTTTGGTTCATGTGCAGATGAATTTGACTTGGGCTCCAGTGGCCCTGAATACATTTTCAGTCCATGTGAGCCCCCCAAGCATAGTCTGATGCGTCTGTGGTTAGGGTCTGGGTGGCGTGGAGTTGAGTAAATGGCAGTCCCTTGTGGTTGCATGCTTCTGCCCACAAAATGAACTCGGTCCTTAGACAGGGAATGATAGGAATGACTGTTTGCAGGTCCTGAGAATGTTGGCACCAAAGACTTTTTAAGTACCACTGAAGTTTCCTCATATGCAGTCTTGCATTTGACATTAGCAGTATACATGAGGCCATGATCCCTAGGGCTTGCAATATTTTTCTTGCGGATAGCTGGGTTCTGGTGGCCATTTGCTTGAAGTAGTCTGTCAGATAGACTTG
The DNA here is from genome assembly GCF_019279795.1 of Protopterus annectens. NCBI lineage: Eukaryota > Metazoa > Chordata > Ceratodontiformes > Protopteridae > Protopterus > Protopterus annectens. The sequence goes on along the minus strand of NC_056748.1, from coordinate 905,826,845 downwards.
TTTTTCTGAAGTGAGGAATACCATCTGGGAAGCTGTGTCCAAGTTTGCTCCCAGGAATACAATCTTTTGACTGGGTACCAGTTTTGATTTCTTTTCATTGATGGTGTACCCCAAGGAAGTGAGAAGGTTTTTTACAAATGTCAGGTGCTGCTGTAGCAATTTCTGACTGTCTGCCTGAATCAGGCAGACATCCAAGTACGGGTAAATTTGGACATTTCTCTGCCTGCGGTATGCAATGGCTGAAGCCAGGCATTTTGTGAATACCCTGGGCACAGTAGATAAGTCAAAGGGAAGTGCAGAGAACTGATAATGCATAGATCCTGCCCTGAAACGTAGATACTTCCTCCATGACTCCCTTATGGGGATGTGCAGATAGGTTTCTTTTAAGTCCAGGGTGACTAACCAGGCATCTTTGGCTGGCATAGGAAGAAGCTGTTGCAGGGTAAGCATTCTGAATTTTGGTACCACCAGGAAGGTATTAAGAATTGAAAGATCCAGGATTGGGCACCAAGAGCCCTCTTTCCTGGGTACCAGGAAGGGTCTGGAGTAGAATCGTTGACCCCTCTCTCTTCTACTGGAACCAGCTGAATAGCTCTGATATTGAGCAGGGAAAGTACTTGGTTTTGAGTGTCTGCCCACTGGTTTGGAGGAAGGTCTGGAGACCTGCTTGGGGTTGGCAGTGAATGGAAATAGAATTTGTACCCCTGGGATACAATGTTGAGGACCCACCCGTCCTGAGTGATGGACATCCAGTTTTTTGCATGAAGGGCAAGTTTTCCTCCTAGGGGCACAAGCAATTGGGCAGGGCTGGGAAGTGAAGTAAAGAAATCATTGTGAGCTTTTTCTGTAAGGAGGTGGCTTATCACTCCCTGCTTTAGGGGTGGGGGCACTCCATTGCTTAGATCTCTGCATACTCTGAGACCGTAGTGTGGGTGGTCTGTTTCCCCTGGCTCTGGTATGAGAAGGCCGGGAGGGGGATGGAAAGGACCAGTGTTCTGAAGGGCAATGCCTACTGAATCTAGGGGGTTGCATCTGTAAACATTCTTTAACAGTCTGCATAGACTTCACTTTTTCTTCCATCTTTTTAAGAACCTCTTCTGCTTTGGTGCCAAACAAACAGTCTTTATTCAAAGGAGCATCTAGTACCTTTGATTTGACATGGTCTGGCAAGGTCTGCTCCTTCAGCCAAGCATGTATTCTCAGTACAGAGAAAGCGACTGCTGCTCTGCAAGATGCTTCTAGGGCGTCAAAGTCACACTGCAAAGTATGCTTACTGACTTGGCTTGCAGAGTGCATAAGCTCCTGCAAGTCTTTATTTTCTGCACAGTTTGAAAAGGTTGCCACTTTTTGCATAATTAGTTGCATAATATGTTGCTGGTACTTCAGCATGTGAAATTGGCAACTCAATGCCCTAATAGCAACAGTTGCAGAGGTAAATACCTTCTTACCCAATCTGTCCAAAGCTCTGGATGGAATCTTAGTCCGAAGGGGTGGGATTTTTGGCTGTAGTAGCCTTGATACCTTTAGGCCCCTGGGAAATGATCTCTGGGTCAGCAGCAGGATTCTTGAAAACATATTTGAGAGTGTCAGGTACTCTGTAGTACCTGTCTGGTTTCCTAGGGGTGGGAGGTAAGGTGTCAGGAATAAGACTGGATTCCATAAAAATATCATCCACAAAGTACAGTTTTGTACCTACCATAAATGTAGATGTTCGAGTGCTAATACAGCTGCAGTAATAACATATGGGTTCTCTGCCGTCAGGCGGTCCCTCGGTCGGCCGAATTCCAAAGTCTTGGTCCGGCGTCGGTTGTTGTCGCTTCTTTTCCTGACGTCAGTGAGGCAGGAGTATACAAGACACAGCCGACGCCATTTCCTTCAGTCTTTCTTGCCCCAGATGTCAGGTGCCCCCAGTAGGAAGGCAATACATAAATTATATTTATATACATGCAATGCAATGTAATCAAAAAACAGTAGTTGCAAGCAAATATACCATAGAAGGATAACCCAAACAGTTTGTATGAAGAGGGGTTAGGTCCTAAACCTTTACCAAGAGGGAAGGAGGAGGAAATCTGTACTGCAGCTGTATTAGCACTCGAACATGTACATTTATGGTAGGTACAAAACTGTACTATGTTCATCGTTCATACAGCTGCAGTAATAACATATGGGTAGAATCCCAAAGCTACGCACAGGGTGGTAGGCACTAGGTAAAACTGGGATGAGCCAGAATGCCCTGCAACACAGCAGTAGCAAAGCCTGCTCTGGTTTTGGAATATAAAGGCAGGTGGTAGTGTCTTGTGAAGGTATGTACAGAACTCCAAGTGGCTGCCTCCAAAATATCTTTGGTAGGAACTCCTCTGAGGAAGGCTGTAGAGGTAGCTGTGGCCCTGGTGGAGTGGGATCTGATGCCCGTAGGGACAGATTTTCCATGATAGGAGTAACAAAACCGTATGCAGTGGCCTATCCATTTTGAAATTGTCTGTTTGGTCACTGGCTTCCCTTGAGCGCCTACAGCATAGGACACAAAAAGTTGTTCTGTTTTCCTAAAAGGCTTTGTTCTATCTAAATAATAACGTAGCTGTCTATGGATGTGTAAAGAGTGTAGCAGCCTTTCCCCTTTGTTTTGAGGATTGGGATAAAAGGTAGGCAAGTGTATGGCTTGATTTAAAGCTACCCTGGATACCACTTTAGGCATAAATGATGGGTTGGTTCGAAGGGAAACCCTGTCCTGATGGAAGATGAGAAAGGGCTGCACAGCCATGAGGGCTTGTAGTTCCGAAACCCTACGAGCTGAGGTAATGGCCAGAAGGAAGGCTGTTTTCCAGGACAAATGTTGCAAATCTGTTGAGGCAGCTGGTTCAAAGGGAGGCAGTGTTAATTTTTCTAGAATATAATTAAGATCCCAGGCTGGCACTGGTTGTTTCCTTGGTGGTCTTATATTCTTAGCCCCTCTGAGGAACTGTCTTAAGAGTGGGTGAGAGAATAAGGGTGGATCCGTGTTGAATTCTGCAGAAATGGCTGAGGCATGGATTTTTATGGAGGAAAATGAAAGTCCACTGTTCAGCAGCTCAGCTAGATACTGTAATACCTGTGTCAAATTTAGTTTTGTAGGGTCCTGGCCTTTTTTCGCATTCCAAGAGCAAAACCGTTTCCATTTTGCTGAGTAAGCCTTTCTAGTAGATGGCCGTCTGGCCTCCAAAATGACATCCTGTACCTCTTTGGGGAGTAAGGTCTGTTGAGGTGATAAGGAATTTTCCATGCAGCGAGATTGAGTGTTTTCAGCTGACTGTGAAGAGTTTTGTAGTTGTGCTGAGTCAGCAGAAGAGGCATTAGGGGTAGGGACCAGGGAGGAGTGTGTGTTAGGCTCCTCAGGAGTGGGTACCAGTGTTGTCTTGGCCAGTCTGGAGCAATCAGTATCATCTTTGGTCTCTCTGTTCTTGCTTTCAAGAGCACCTTGGGCAGAAGAGGCAGAGGTGGGAAAGCGTAAACTGTCCATGCTGCCCAACTGAATGAAAGGGCGTCCACTCTCCAGGCCTTTGGATGAGAGGTCCTTGAACAAAACTTTTCCAATTGATGATTCCTGTGGGAGGCGAAGAGATCTATGTCTGGCCTCCCCCACGCTTGGATTATCTCTGTAAAACACTTGAGGATGCAATCGCCATTCGTGTGGATCTGTCATATTTCTGCTTAGATTGTCTGCCAGCGTGTTTTCCAAACCTGGCAAGTACTGTGCTTGAAGTTCGATTTGCCATTCCAGAGCCAAGTTCCAAAGTGTCATGGCTAGTCTGCACAGGGGGTATGAATGTGTTCCTCCTTGTTTGTTTATGTACCACATAACTGTGGTGTTGTCTGTTCTTATCAATAATTGTCCTGGATGCAGGAGGTCCTTGAAAGCTGTAATTGCATTTATTACTGCTAGCATTTCTTTTTGATTGATGTAAAGGTGCTTTTCCTTTTGGGACCATTTGCCCTGAATGCACCTGTCTGTCATGTGTGCCCCCCAGGCGTAACCTGAGGCGTCTGTTGTGATGACTTGATTTGCTTGAGGCTTGCAGAATGGGATACCTGTGTTTGTTTGACATGCTTGAGCCCACCATAGAAATTCCTTTTGCAAACATGGAATTACTGGTATTATTGTTTCCAAACTGTGGCTGTGCTGAGACCATAGATTTTTTAGGTACCATTGAAGTTTCCTCATATGCAACTTTGCACATGGGATTAAAAGAATGCAAGATGCCATGAAGCCCAGAGCCTGCAGGATTTTCCTTGCAGTAAGCCTGGTACAATTTGCTAGCATTTTGAAGTACTGAGTTAGTTGCCTCTGCTTTTCTGGAATAAGATAGGCCATCTGGGTGTTTGTGTCCAAGTTGGCACCCAGGAAAGTTGTTTTCTGAGCTGGTGTTAGCCAGGATTTCTCTTTGGTGATTGTGTATCCCAGAGCATTCAATAACAGTGTTGCATAAGCCAGATGTTCCAAAAGTATGTGCTTGCTGTCCGCTTGGATCAGGCAGTCGTCCAAATAAGGGTAAATTTGTGTCCCTTGAAGTCTGCAGTAGGCAATTACTGATGCCAGGCATTTTGTGAATACTCTGGGCGCAGTAGATAAGCCAAAGGGCAATGCAGAGAATTGATATTGAATTGAACCTGCAAGAAATCTGAGGTATCTTCTACAGCTTTGTCTGATTGGGACATGCAGGTATGCCTCCTTGAGGTCCAATGTTAACAGCCAAAACTCCTTGCCCAGCATGGGAAGAAGCTGCTGTAATGTGAGCATCTTGAATTTTGGTACGAGTAAGAATGTGTTTAGGATGGATAAGTCCAAAATGGGTCTCCAGTCGGTTCCTTTCCTTGGTACCAGAAATAGCCTGGAATAAAACCCTTGACCCTGTTCATGAGTAGGTACCTCTTGAATAGCTTTCATGTCTATGAGCTTTGAAATTTGTAGTTGTGCCTCTGTCCTTTGATTGTGTGGCAGGTTTGGCATGCCTCTCATTTTTGGAAGAGTGTGAAAATGAAATCTGTAGCCTCTGTTTATAACGTCCAGGATCCATTTGTCTGTTGTGACCATATGCCAATTTCTTGCAAATAATGCCAGCTTTCCTCCCAAGGGTGCTGCCAGCTGAGACTTGCTTGGCATGGAAAGGAGGAAGTCATTGGGTTTCTTTCCTGTATTGCTGTGCACCGTTTTCACCACCTTTTGGTGCTGGAGCTTGCCATTGCCTGCCTCTATAAGATCCTTGTGATTGACCTCTGGCCCTTGTGCGCCTATATCTTCCTCTTTGGGGCCTGTCCGTGGCTGGAAAGGACCAGTTTTTAGAAGGCCAATTTCTGCTAAAACGTGGTGGTTGAACCTGTAGAAAAGCTTTGACAGTTTGCATAGATTTGGCTTTTTCTTCCATTTTCCATAGTATCTCCTCAGCATTAGTACCAAATAGCACATCCTTTTGTAAAGGAGCATCTAGTAACTTAGCTTTCACATGATCAGGCAAGATTTGTTCCCTAAGCCATGCATGCCTACGAATGACTGATCCTGTAACTGCAGCTCTACTTGAGGCCTCTAGGGCATCATAACCACATTGTAAGGTGTGTTTACCCACTTGTTCTGCACTATGCATCATATCCTGCAACTCCTTCAAATCTGTTTGTTCAGGTTGTGACATTTTATTTCTTAATTGTGATAACAGAAACTGCTGACATTTAAGCATATGAAACTGACAATTTAAGGCCCTCATGACTAGGGTGGCCAAGGTATATACCTTTTTTCCCCACCTTTCTAAGGATCTTGACTCTCTTTCGGAAGGAAGTGGATTCTTAGCAGTAGAGGCCTTCATTCCCTTGGGGCCTTGAGAAATGGTTTCAGGGTCAGCATTATGGCTTTTGAAAAGAAATTGGGGAGAGTTAGGAACTCTGTAGTACCTATCAGGCTTGACTGGGGCAGAAGGCAGGGAATCCGGGTTAAGGCAAGCCTCCGAATAAACATCAAGTACATCCAAGACAGGAGGTATCGCCAGAGGTCTGTGTTGAGGTAACAAAAGAAATTCCCTCAGTCTTTTCTTGGAATCAGAAAAGTCTTGGCCTTCCCAATGGAAGTGTTCCCTCAAAGTGTGCAAGGTTTCCCCAAAAGAATAATCCTCAGGGAGAGATGCAGAAGGAATGGATTGCTCTGCATCAGAATCTTCAAAAGGGGAGTAAGATTGCTCTTCTACATCAGAGTGTTCTGTAACAAAGGAGCCCTGATCAGAAGAGGGAGAATCTTCCTCCACTCTGGGCCTCTTGTCAGGAGGGGGTTGGGAACCCCTGATAAGAGTAATTAAATCCTCAGCCATTTTAAGCATCTGTTTTTTAGGCATGGGGCTTGTGGATGGGCCCTGTGCAACAGGCCTCTTGGGATGCCTGGCTGATTTGGACTTAGTAAAGGCCTTAATGGAAAAGAAAGATGAGGGTCTAAAGACACCATGGGTGGAAGTGGACCTGGAATGCTCACAGTGGCTTCGGTGGTTGTAGTCAGGGTATGGGCCGAGGTACCTGCGGTCTCGGGTACAGAAGACCCCGCCAAGGAGGTGTCGTCGGTAGTCAGGGACTGCATAGGTGTCTCGCTGAGAACCGGACCACATGTAGGCGGTTTTGGTGTGGTGTCAGTGGAGACCGCGGACCTTGCGTGTCGGTCCTTGTCCTTGCGTTTTTTGGACAAAACGGTAGTCGGAGTCTCCGACGACATTTTATAATCAAATGCTTTACCAAATAAATGTTGGGCGAACTCCGCCCGACGCTTGATAGTGTTTATCGAAAGTAGCACAAAAGCGACAGCCCGAGACATCGTGATCTGGGCCTAAACAAGGTATGCAAAGGGAATGGAAATCCTTATGCGGTATTTGCTTCCCACAAGAAATGCAATTGTTAACTTTTTCTGACATCGGTCTGAGGCAAGAAAAGTTTCCCCAATGGGGTACTTAGCTTTAATGAAGACTTCGGTTTCCAAATTTTTCGTAAATTCAGGAGCTGGCCCACCGGCACTTGCGAACTGCTTCTGCTTCGGGCACCGTGCGGCAAAAAAGACTGAAGAAAATGGCGTCGGCTGTGTCTTATATACTCCTGCCTCACTGACGTCAGGAAAAGAAGCGACAACAACCAACGCCGGACCAAGACTTTGGAATTTGGCCGACCGAGGGACCGCCTGACGGCAGAGAACCCATATATTATTACTGCAGCTGTATACACGATGAACATCATCCAGGACAGGGGGTATAGCTAAAGGCCTGTGCTGAGGCAACTCAAATTCTCTGAGTGTCTCTTTGGACTGAGGATAGTCTTGGCATTCCCAGTGGAAATGCTCTCAAAGTATGCAAGGTTTCACCAAAAGAAAAATCATCTGGAGAGGAGGCAGAGGGAATGGATTCCTCTGCATCTGAATCCTCATAGGCAGATAAGGGCATGTCTTCATAATCAAAAATGTCAGAGTCATCGGACTCCTGGTCTGTAGAAGCTGAAAGGGATTGGATTCTTTGTCTTTTTGCAGGGGAAGGCTGGTTTCCCCTTATCAGTGTAATAAGTCTTCAGGCATTCTAAGCATTTGTTTTTGTGGCATGGGAGCATGAGCATGCGTTTTGGTCGTCGGTTTTCTAGGCTTAAGAAACTCTGTAGATTTGCTTAAAAATTAAGTTGTCAGTTTGATTCAAACATCGGTTGAGCGAAGAATTGCCTCAGAAGCTGGTGCCTACACAGAGGCTCTGAACCCATCCAAGGTAGAGACATCTGCAGGTTTCATAGTCAAAGAAGGTCTCGCGGCATACCGGTCTCCAAATGGGTCTCAGTAGAGGCCTGCGAATCCAATGAAGCGGGCATCAGGGGCTGCGAAAGCACCTCATTAACGGAAGCATTGTCGACGGTTTTGGATCTATGCAGTCTCTCTTGTCTTTATCCTTAAGTTTTTTCAGAATATCGGTAGTCGGAAGGCTTACCGAAGCAATTTCTGAATATGGAGATCGAGAGCGAAAGAATTTAGCAACAAAGACAGCCCGACTAAGAATGGTATAGGCGTTAAAGCACAAAACCGACAGCGAGGGACGTCGTGGTCTGGGCCTAAACAGGTGATGCAGTAAGAATGAAAATCTCTGTGAGGTACTGCTTTCCACAGGCAAGATAATGGTTAACTTTTTCTGACATCGGTTAGAGCAAGAAAAAAGGATCCCCAACTGTGTACTTAGCTTTAGAATACTTCAGGATTATTCAATTCATAACGAAAATTCAGGTAGCGGCCAGACCGGCACTTGCGAACTTGCTTCTGCTTCAGGCTCCTCGGCAAGAAAGACTGATGTAATGGCATCGGCTGCCTGTTTTTATACCCCTGACGACCTGACGTCAGTCCTGGAGTGACAGCATCCAACACAGAAATATTAAATCTCTGGTATTCGGGCAGACTGAGGGCTAACTGAAGGCAGATAACCCAAATGCGGACTGCAACAGTGAAACACGAAGAACAAGAAGTTATTTACTCACCATAACGTTCGATGTATGCAGTCCATCTCACCTCACATTCTTATCCTTGGGGTTCAGAGCTGAATGTCGGCTAAGACTCGGCCAACTTTCCTAGCTCGAAGTCTTTCTATTGGCTGGGCTAAGATGGTATCCCATGCTGCACAGCTTTCTATCCCCAGATCTAGTTTTGCTGCGAGCCCCAGCACTCATTCTCCATGCATAACACCACCTAAGGAAAGGAAGAACAAACCAACAATGAAGGAAGCTCTGAAACCAGACCTAACCTCCAGATCCTCCAAGAAGGGGGAAGGTGGGAGGGTAAGTAAGAATGTGAGGCGAGATAGACTACATACATCGAATGTTATGGTGAGTACATAACTTCTTGATGTTATGTAGTCCAATCTCACCTACATTCTTACCCGTGGGACAGCGTCCCTAGCACCTAAATCCTGGGAGGCTCAGTGGAAAATACTCCTGAGCACTATGGAACCAAAGGAAGACCTGCCCCTAGATACCACATCTAACTTGTAATGAGTAACAAAGGTGTGAGGAGATGCCCAAGTAGCCGCAGCACAAATATCATTCATAGACAATCTGGCCTGATAGGCTGTAGATGTAGATACAGACAGAGTAGAGTGAGCCTTCACCCGGAATGGTAAATCAAGGTAGAAATCGCCGCCAATTGGACTTTAATGGTTGCGGCTGCTGAACCCTGGTTAAAGAGCATAGACAAAAACTCCAATACAGATGAAATTGGAGCTGTGTAAGGGTCAATCTTTTTGGTATGCGCCCAACTTGAAAACCTCTTCCATTTACTGTAATAAATCTTCCTGGTCGAGGGCTTACGAGAGGAAGATAAAATATGAACCACCTCCGGTGAGAAATGATGAAGCCTAACTAATGACGGAAGTGGAGTAGTCAGGATGTCAACCGGAGGGTCCGAAGAGAGGGATAGAGCTGCCCTGACATGTGTGTCAGTAAGTATGGCTATGGGTCCAGAATCCAAGGAGCGTCCATGAGATAGGGATGGAGAAAGGGAAACCAAATTTGACGAGGCCCGTGTGGGGCAATCAGAATTATTCTGCTTCCCAAGGATTGTGCTTTCTGAATTACCTTTGACAGCAAGGGGACCAGAGGGAAGGCATATAGTAGACCGGAGGGCCAATCGTGGACTAGTGTGTCCCTGGGTGACTCCCCTAGAGGAGGTATCAACGTGAAGTAGCTGCTGCATTTGGCATTAAGGGGGCCTGGCAAAAAGGTCTCAGCAAGGTTGCCCTGACCTGCGGAAGATCTGTTCTGCAACTTGACAGTTCAGGGACCACTCGTAAGGCATCAGAACAGCTCTGCCTAGCCTGTCTGCAATCACATTGGACTTCCCCGGAATGTGCGTTGCAACCAGAAAACGTTGGGAAGACACTGCCCACTGCCACACTCGCATGGCCTCTCTGCAAAGGGGATAAGACTTGGTTCCTCCCTGCTTGTTCAGATACCACACCACTGACATATTGTCTGAGTTGATTGCAATAGTCCTGAGAGGAAGAAAACTCTGAAGTGCTTGCAACGCTAGTAACACAGCTCTTATCTCCAGGACATTGCGATGAAGATGCATCTCGTGCTCTTGCCACGTGCCTTGGCCTGCCCTGCCTAGATAATGCCCCCCCCCCAATCTGGGAGGCATCCGTGGTCACCATGGCAATCGGGGGTGCAGGAACGAAGGGCTTTCCTGCATTCAGGTTGTCAGTGCGAAGCCACCAACTGAGATCCTGTTTGCACCTGTCTGTGATTAGAAAAGGATGAGAAAGTGGAAGACACTGAAGAGACCACTGGGTAAAGAGAAGCCACTGAAGGAGTCTCATATGTAGCCTTTCCAGAGGGACTAACATAATCGTCGCAGCCTGTCCCCAGTAGTTGGAGGACCTATCTTGCCTTCGCTCTTCTCACAGGGAACAAGGCGTGAACTTGTTGTTGTAGGACTCTGATTCTTTCCTGTGGGAAAAACGCCCACATGAGGACGGTGTCTAGTTCTGCGCCTATAAAAGTGACATGCTGTGAGGGCAACAAGGCAGATCTTTCCCAGTTCAATGTGATGCCCAACTGTTGACATAGGTTGATAGTAGTGTCCCTGGTCTGAATTAGTAGATGCCTGGTGGTAGCAGTAAGGAGCCAGTCGTCCAGATATGGAAACACTTGGAATCCCTGACGTCTCAAGTGAGCAGTCACCACTGCCATGCATTTGGTAAACACCCTGGGGGCTGTAGTAAGACCAAAGGGCAGGGCTCAAAACTGAAAATGATTGGCTACCAGCCGGAAGCATAGGTGACTTCTGGATGCCCTGTCCATCTTTATGTGGTAGTACGCATCCTTGAGGTCGATGGAGCACATCCACACTTTTTTTTCCCCAACAATGGGAAAACAGACTGCAATGTGACCATTCGGGACTTTTGCACATGGGTGTTCAATTGGCTAAGATCCAATATGGGTCTCAGGTCCCCAGTCCTTTTCGGCACCAAAAAGAATCTGGAGTAAGTCCCTAATCGATCTGGTCTGAGGGGACATGTTGGATGGCTGCTTTTTGTAGCAGCTTTGAAACTTCTGAAGCTGTGTAATCCCTTTGACTGGGTGGAACATCCGGGAATTTCTTGATTGGAGGGGGATCTGACGAGAAGGGGATGACATATCCTCTGGAAATTATTTATAGAACCCACTGGTCCTGGGTGATGTCTTGCCAGGCCTCTGGGTACAACAAGATTCGACCCCCGAATGGCTCTGGAAACGCACAGTCAGGCCTCCCATCAGGAGTGGCGGTAGGGAGAACCATGAAAGGAATCACAGTCTCCCAAGTTGCGGGGGTCTCCTCTGCCCCTAGGGCGGCGTCTCCCTGAATAACCACCCCCTCCCCTGCCTCTGGAGGGGGGCTCACCTTGTGCACCGAGAAAAAACCTCTCTGATTTCTTGAACCACATTTTGCCACCCCTCCAGGCCTTGGGGTAAGGCCTAGAGGGAAGGGAAAAATGAACTCCTATGGCAGACAGAGCTTTTCCCTCCTGCTCGCACCTGGTGAGGGTGTCATTCACCTTGGTTCCAAACAAAGAGGAACCATCGAAAGGGGCATCGGTAAATGAAGACTTGAAGGCCTCCGCGAAATGACAAAGGCGCATCCAGGCCTAACGCCTAAGAGCAACTCCTGAACTTGCTGCCCTACTCGCTCCTTCGGCTGCATATAAAATCAGCCTCATGGAGGAGTTTACAATGGAATTGAAGGTAGACATCTGAGTGTTAACCGTCTGGGCCACTGCCTCAGAAACGTTTCCCGTGAGAGTATCTCCAAGCTCCTTGAGGAGATCTCTCTGGAGCCGTGTAAAGTGAGATAAATAATTCAGTGACCATAAGGTAAAGGTCACTGAAGAAAAAGTACGCTTCCCGTACCGGTCCATGGTCCTAGAGTCCTTGTTAGGGGGATGGACGGTGGAAGAAGTCTCGGCTAATTCCTTCTGAGTGGCAGCTGACACCACCATGGCATCCACAGGGACTCCCTTGGACAGTAATTCCTTATAAGGAGGAGCAGACAAAAATTTATTGGGTCTCCTGGGGACTGGTTCCACAGAGCCAGGGGTTTCCCACACCCGTCGACAAACCAAATCCAGAAGCTCGTCGAAGGGTGGAGATACCCAGGAGGTGGAGGGCTGAGCACCAAAGGCATTCAAGAAGACAGACTCCTCCTTGGAGGGGGCTTTGGATGGCCAGTCACCTCTGTTTCAAAATCTCTAGAATGTCAGAGAAAGAAACATCCTCAGAGGATGACTTGGGGGACCCCTCCAATTCCTCGAGGTCGGTATCTGATGTAAGAGACTCATCCTGGGAATCTATGTGCTTCCTTCTTGCACATCATCTTTCTGGGTGGCTCCTCAGGCAGAGGCTCTGAGGGGCCCACAGAAAAGTGGGGACCACTCCTGGGGGTACCCTGAGGCCTTGGAGCTCCACTGTCTAGAGATAGATGGCAGTCAGAGACCTGCACCGGTGTAGTAGGGAACAGATCGACCAATCCGTATGATGCCGCTGACGACCTGGCCAGCGCAGTCTGCATGGCCTCGAAGGCTGGTCCCCCAGAGTCCGAGGAATGACCAGCCTCCGAAGCCACGACAGTAGTCAAACTTCCCCGAGCAGAAGCACCGAGAGGGAGACTAGGAACCAAGGGGTGTCCCAAAGCCTGTCCCTCGGGTCCGACCGAAGAATCCTGAGTCCTGAAACCCGTGGACGGCGCCAATGGGGTCAGAGCTGACGGCACCAATAAGCCAGGAGGGGCTGTCGGAACCGACGTAGGGACATCACACGGAGCCGAGCACTGCAGCTCCGAAAGCTGAGGTGCACTCGGAGGAGGAAGTATCGAAGCAGGTTGAAGGATAGGCTCCAGAGCCGACTGGGTTGGAGCTGAGAACAATTTTGCCAAAACCGATGACTGAAGGAGTCTCTGCACCACTCTATCGACGTCCACATCTGATAAGGTTCTGGAGGATTTAGAGGACAGAGAAGGAGATCGAGACCTGCAAGGAGGTGATACTGAGCTAATGCTAGGCGATCGGTTCCAAGATGATTGGAGCCGATGCAGGTTCCATAACAACTGACACTTCCTGCAGCCCCGAGGACAATGGAGCCGAGGATGTCGAAGTAGACTGCTATTTTCTCCGGTGGCTCAGAGGAAACTGATGGAGCCGGAGATCTCATTTTAGATTTAGAAGATTTTGCCTTAGAGCTGGAAGCAGTTTCCAGATGCTCCTCGAAGGAGGGTTTGAGAAGTCCCTTCAAAATCAACTTATTCTTCCTTTCCTGAAGAACTCTCGGACTAAAAGCATGACAGAAACTGCATGACTCCTGGAGATGGATTGCTCCCAAACAATACACACAGACAGAATGTCCATCGGTAATGGACATTTTATAACTGCACCTACAGCATTTCTTGAAACCCGAGGGCTTGTGCTCCTTAGTATCTTTGGACATAGATAACCAACAACCAAAAGCACCAAAGACAAGTAGTCACTGAATAAAGGACCAACAGTCAAACAGTCACAAGGCGGGAAAAAACTACCACTAACAAAACTACCTCAAACTCTCTAATTTAAACGATCCTTAGACACAACACAAGGGGGGGGGAACTAAAACCTCTAATTTAAATGGTTTTAGACCCAGTAAAGCTTAAAACACAAGGAAAGCAAGGGGACAGACTAGGTCCTCTAACTGAAACGGGCCTAGCCCATTGGAAACAGCTAGTGGGATACCACAGAAAAACGATCAAACACACAACTTCCACAATACAAGACCAAAACAGACAATAGCTATTAAAATAGCTTTTTATTTGCAACAAATTCTCTAATAATGAAGAAAAAGGGTACTTAGCCACAAACAAGAGCGAGATCACGTCCGAGTTACATGAGCGGCAAACGAGATCTGGGGATAGAGAGCAGTGCAGCATGGGATACAATCTTAGCCCAGCCAAAAGAAAACCTTCGAGCTAGAAAAGTTGGCCGAGTTGGAGCCGACATTCGGCTCCGAACACCAAGGGTAAGAATGTAGGCGAGACTGGACTACATAACATCAACTATAAGTTCCATAAACAATCCAACAGGTTCCTCCAGAAGATTTATGGACTTGGGATGGATGGGAGGAAAGTTGAGAAAGAATGAAAATAGACAACACAAATGCCTAGTTATGGTGAGTACACAACTTTTAAATCTGATGTTATCCTTTTTATTCTTTCTCAGCAAATGGGACAAAGTCCCCAGCTACACTGGTCTTGGATGGCCCTCATGGAAGGATACTCCAGGGTACCACTGAGCCAAAGGCAGCTCTACTTCTGGATATTAGATCCAATTTGTAAAGAGTAACAAAGGGATGAGCATTGGACCATGTGGCTGCTGCACAAATATCATCGATAGAGGTTCTTGATGAAAAAGCAAATGAAGTAGCCATGTATCTAGTTGAGTGGGTTTTATGTGGTTTAGGTAGGGAAATGTCTTGTTGATAACAGATCCAAGAAATGCAATCTGTGATCCATTTCGCTAGAGTAATTTTAGAAACTGGATAACCTAGCATTTTTTAGTGAGAAGGAAACAAATAGCTGATTTGGCTTTCTGATTTGCTTTGTCCTGTGTAGATAAAAACATAACTGTCTGTGCACATCTAGGAGATCTTGTAGCATGCATTCTCCTTTATTTGAAAAATATGGAAAGAAGATCGGTAAATGAATGGATTGGTTTATGCTTGATTCAGAAGCTACTTTAGGTAAAAAGCAAGGATTTTTTCATAAAGTAACCCTGCCTTTATGGAATATAATGTAGTTAGCCTTTGATGAAATAGCCTGGAGTTCAGAGATCCTTCTTGCAGAAGTAATACCTACTAAGAAGGCGTTTTTTTCCATGAAAGGAACTTTATGTTATTTTTTACTGTAGTTTCAAAGGGTTCTTGAGTTAGACCATGTAGCACAACAGTCAGATCCCAGGGAGGTGAAGGTTTCTTTATTGGTGGTCTAAAGAGAAAAATACCTTTTAGAAATGCTTCACATAATCTGGAAGAAGCCAAAGAATAAATTCCGTCTCCTGTATGAAAATTGGAAATGGCTGCCAGTTGCAGTTTAATTGTAAAAAATCTGGCTCCTCCTTTACAAAGAGCAGTCAAAAATTCAAGGACAGCAGAAACTGGAGCAGAGAAGGGTCAACATCATTTATCAATGCCCAAAGAGACCATCTATGCTACTTGCTCTTGTAAACCTTTTTGTTAGAATCCTTTTGCAAGGATAATATAATGGAAAGTACTGGGGAAGAAAGCCTTGGCTTTCTGACAATTAATGGAAGCACAGAAACCATGCGGTTGGTTTCAAGGCCTGCATATTGGGATGACTACTCATCCCTGAGGGAAGGGAAAGGAAATCTGGAATTGGGTCCAGTATCCATGGAGGATAATGCAGATAAGACCAAAGGAACAGGAACGACACCTGCAGAGGCCAGTAGAGGGCAATGAGGATGACTGAGCTCTTCAACCGAAGAAAGAAAAATTGCCCTAGACACGAAAGATAATCAGAAGTCCTTCTTTAGTTATGTCAGGAATATGGGTGGAAACTCCCAGATATGTTCTGAATTGTTGCATAACTGTACAAAATATACCGAACCTACAGACATAGCCAACATCCTGGCAGACAGATTCAGTGCTAACTTCTCCCACCCTTCCCCCTCAGAGGAGCAAATGCCTATCCTACCTGAATGTAACCTCCCTGACATCACAGATGCACAGGTGAAAGCTGCCCTCTCCAAAGCAAAAAACACAGCATCTATGGAACCGGATTGTGTCCCAGGCTCTCTCTTACACGAGCTCCAAGAAGAACTGAACCCTCACATTAAGTCACTGTTCAAACTTAGCCTTACTACAGGATATGTACCCAAAGAATGGCGTACAGCTACAGTGGTCCCACTCCACAAAGGTGGCGCAACAACGGACCCTGGGAACTATCGCCCCATAAGCCTGACTAGTCTGGTCTGTAAAGCTATGGAGCGTACTATCACGGAACTCGTAAACAAAGACATTGGGAGCCTCCAGACACTGGACCCTACCCAATTCGGCTTTGTTAAGGGCAGATCTTGCCTCTTAAACCTAGTTGATTTCTTTGAAACAGTTACGTTACCAAAGCCATAGATGAGTGCAAGGTAGTCCAACACAGCCTACCTGGACCTCGCAAAAGCCTTCAACACAATACCCCACTAGGGCATCATAAATAAGCTTACCAGCTTAAATATCAACCCCTATATCACAAGATGGGTTGCAAACTGGCAAAGGAATAGAACCCACATGGTCAGAATCGCAGGTGCCACGTCTGAATCCAAACCAGTTACAAGTGGCATCCCACAAGGCTCAGTTCTGGGACCTCTTTTATTCAGTATATACTTCTCTGAGGTTCAGGCTAACACGGGGGGACTATGGCTGACAAAGTTCGCAGATGATGCAAACTGGGAGCCATAATCGACTCTCCAGCTGACACGAGCATCCTCCAAAAGGGTCTCACGGAGACGGATGCTTGGTGCCAGAACCATGGCCTCAAGCTAAATGCTAAAAAGTGCATAGTCATCCCCTTTGGGAAAAACAAAGTGTCCACAAATTACCACATAGGTGGTAATCCATTAAGTACGGAAGAAGTAATTAGAGATTTGGGGACCAACGTAGATAGTAATCTCTCCTTTGATAATCACGTTGCCAAAGTGGTTAGAAAGACCTTCTATATAGCCCACCTTATCATGAAAGGGTTCGCATCTAGATCAAGAGGTCATTGTGCCCCTCTACTCGTCACTCATCAGGCCCATAATTGAATACAATGCCCCTTTTGGGATGTAACTTACCCGACACCTGCAGCAACTGGAGAGACCCCAAAAGTACCTCACCAAGAGGATCATGGGCTACAAACAGATGTCCTATGCAGCTAGACTAAAGAAACTCCAGCTCTACTCAGTTGCTTACCGCATACTCAGAGGCGATCTATGCCTGACGTACAAAGCCATGTCTAACCTAAAATTAATGGACATGCTCCACCTCAAAAAATCCAAATCCCTTAGAGCTACACGCTCCAGGGACTTAAACCTCAGCCCAAAAATAAATAGGACATGCTGGAAGGACAGATTCATTTCCCAGAGGCTCCCCTCACTCTGGAATAAAATACCAATTCATATTAGACATAGCCCCTCGCTGACCCTCTTCAAGCGAAATCTGGACGTGTGGATGGGAAATCGCAAATTCACCCCTGGGATCTCTTCTGTGTCCCTGCTCGACAGAGGCACGGTAAACTAATCTTAAAGGGCTACTTTCTGTGACCTACTATACAGAGGCACAGTGGGCTAATCTAATAGGGAGACGAAAGCCAAATACACTCGGGCTAGGCTTATAAATGCCCTAGGGCAGATAGCCTAGTATCTACCTATGAACCGGATTGCTTTTTGAAGACATTTGGGAATCAAGGGAAGGGGAGGATATGCATAAAGGAGACCGAGTGGCCAAAAGTACAGTTTTGTACCTACCATAAATGTAGATGTTCGAGTGATAATACAGCTGCAGTCATAACAGATGGGTTTTCCTGCCATTAGGCGGGTCCTCGGTCGGCCAAATTCCAAAGTCTAGGTCCGGCATCAGATGTCGTCGCTTCTTCCCTGACGTCAGTGCGACAGGGGTATAAAAGAACCAGCCGACGCCATTTTCTTCAGTTTTTCTTGCCCCAGATGTCAAGTGCCCCCAGAAGGAAGGCAAAACATAAATTTATGTAATAATGCAATGCAATATAATCAAAAAACAGTAGTTGCAAGCAAATACACCATAAAAGAATACCCCAATTAGGTTGTATGAGGAGGTGTTAGCCATTAGGCCTGTCCCAAGAGGGGAAGGAGGGAGGGAAACCTGAACTGCAGCTGTATTAGCACTCAAACATCTACATTTATGTTAGGTACAAAACTGTACTATTTTCATCGTGCATACATCTGCAGTCATAACAGATGGGTAGAATCCCAAAGCTAAAAAAAAGGGGTGGTAGGCACTAAGTGGAACTAGGAGGAGCCAGGATGCCCTGCAAGACTGCAGTGGCAAAGCCCGGTCTAGATTTGGAGTATAATGGTACGTGATGGTGCTTGGAGAAAGTATGTACAGAATTCCAGGTGGCTGCTTCCAAAATATCTTTGGCAGGAACCCCCCTGAGGAAAGCTGCAGAGGTAGCTGTGGCCCTTGTGGAGTGAGATCTGATGCCTGTAGGTACAGTTTTACCATGAAGAGAGTAACAAAAGCGTATGCAGTGGGCTATCCATTTAGAGATTGTCTGTTTGGAAATAGGCTTCCCTTGAGCACCTGTAGCATAGGACACAAAGAGTTGCTCTGATTTTCTGAAAGGCTTTGTTCTGTCCAAATAATAACGGAGTTGTCGGTGAATGTCCAAGGAATGTAGTAGTCTCTCCCCTTTGTTTTGTGGATTAGGGTAAAAGGTAGGTATGTGGATAGCCTGATTCAAGGCTACCCTGGATACTACCTTTGGCATAAAGGAAGGGTTGGGTTCGTAAGGAAACTCTGTCCTGATGGAAAATGATGAAAGGCTGCACAGCCATGAGGGCTTGTAGTTCCTAAACCCTGCGTGCTGAGGTGATAGCCAAAAGGAAGGCTGTTTTCCATGACAAATATTGCAGTTCTGTTGAAGCAGCAGGCTCAAAAGGTGGCAGGGTCAGTTTTTCTAGAATGAAATTGAGGTCCCAAGCAGGTACTGGTTGCTTCCTTGGGGGTTTTATATTCTTTGCCCCTCTGAGGAACTGTCTTAAGAGAGGGTGAGAGAATAAAGGAGGATCAGTGTTGTATTCTGCAGAAATGGCTGAGGCATGGATTTTGATGGAGGAGAATGAAAGTCCACTGCTTAGCATCTCAGCTAGGTACTGTAATATTTGAGGTAAATTCAGTATTCCAGGATTCTGACCCTTTTTCTGATTCCAGGCACAAAACCGTTTCCATTTTGCGGAGTAGGCTTTTCTAGTAGAAGGCCTTCTGGCCTCCAAAATGACATCCTGCACCTCCTTGGAGAGTAGGGTCTGTTGTGAATTTAAGGAATCCTCCATGCGGCTAGATTGAGTGTTTTCAGCTGACTGTGAAGAGTTTTGAAGTTGTGCTGAGTCAGAAGAAGAGGCATTAGAGGCAGGATGCATGGTGGGGAATGCGTCAGGCTCCTCAGGAGTGGGTACCAGTGTTGTCTTGGCCAGTGTGGAGCAATGAGAATCATCTTTGGTCTGTCTGCTCTGGCTTTTAATAGAACTTTGAGCAGCAGAGGAAGAGGTGGAAAGGCATAAACTGTCAAGACTGAAGAAAATGGCGTTCGCTGGTTCTTTTATACCCCTGTCGCACTGACGTCAGGGAAGAAGTGATGACATCCGATGCCAGACCTAGACTTTGGAATTCAGCCAACCGAGGACCCGCCTGACGGCAGGAAAACCCATCTGTTATGACTGCAGCTGTATGCACGATGAACATCGTAGACTACAGCACGTCTTGGTGACTCCCTCTGAAGGGGTATAAGGGCAAAATACCTGCTGCACTTGATGTTGTGGGGGGAGAAGCAAAGAGGTAGCAGCAAGGTAGACCTCAATGACAGAAAATGTCTTCAACCACAGATTATTTGATAGACCACTAGTGAGGCATCGGAATAGACCTGGTTAATTTGTCCTCTAACAAGTTGGTTTTCCCCAGCACTGTGCGTTGCAACTAGAAAGTGATTGAGGAGATCGCCTATTGCCACACTCTCATGGCTTCTCTACAAAGAGTCTAAGATCGAATTACCCCTTGTTTGCTGATGTACCAGAGGCATGTCGTCAGGCTGAATCACAATACCCCCTAGAGGAAGAGCATCTTAGAATGCCTGCAACTTCAACAGGACTGCTATCATCTCCAGTACATCAATATGCAAACTAGTCTCTTGGGGGGACCACATGCCTTGGACAGTCCTTTCCAAGAAATGCCCCCACCCCAACTGGGATATGTCCGTAGTCACTGTTGCCATTGCATTGGGGGTGGTAAAACAAAGGATCGCTTAGACAAATGTCATATGATTGGATCAACCACTAGAGGTGACATTTGCAAATCGGAGTAAGTTTGACTGAAAAAGAAAGTGGTTGTCAAAGAACAGACCACTGAGCAACCAGAATCCATTGAAGAACACACTAAGGGAAGTAACATTATGTCTGCTGCCATGGATCCCAGTGTTTGAAAAATTAATCTGGCTGTAGGAGATGGGTGGAAAAGAATCTGATGAGCATGAGATCTGAGCATGGTTATGCAATATGTTGGTAATGCTGCAATTTGTGTTGTTGTGTTCAGATGTGCACCAACATACTCTAGGGTCTGTACTGGTGTCAACTTCAATTTGGCAAAATTCATGGTTATCCTCAGTGACTGGCAAATCTGGAGCAATTAGTCCCCAGATTATTGAAGGTGATGCGTGGAGTGGGCGGTGAGAAGCCAGTCATTCAGGTATGGAAATCCTTTAAGTCTCAAGTGAGCAGCCACCACTGCTATACATTTGGTAAACACCCTGGGGACTGTGGTGAATTCAAAGGGCAGGGCTCTGAATTGGTAATGACTGGCTCCCAGCTGAAAGTGCAGATGTCTTCTGGAGCTCCTGTCTATTTTGATGTGATCATATGCATCCTGAAGCTCTATGGAGCACATCCAATTGTCTTTGTGAAGCAATGGCAGAATGGACTGAACCATGACCATTTGGAACTTTGACTTTTTTTACGTACTGATTCAAATTGCTCAGATCCAAAATTGGCCTGAGGTCCCCTGTCTTTTTGGGCACTAAAAAGAAGAGTAAGTTCCGAATCCTACTTGGTCTGGCAGGACCCTCTTGGATGACTCTCTTGTCTAACAGCTTTGGAATTTCTTGTGTTGCTGCTTTCCTCTGAATGGATGGAACATCCGGAAGCTTCTTCCTTTTGCAAACACGAAGATGGAAAAATGGAATAACCTCTGGATATTATTCTTAACACCCATGAAAACTCTCTGTTGTATTTGATCATGCATCTGGGTGCAAGGACAACTATCCCCAAACAGCATGCAGAGGTGAAGTCGGGCAGCACTTGAAGAGCACTAGAAGGGTCCATCTAGAAAACAATCATGGAAACCCTGATTTTGCAGGCCTCCTTAGCCTCTAGGGTGACATCTACCACTGTAACTGCCTTCTATGCCTATGGAGGAGTTGTCCTTGTGCGAATCTAAGAAAGGTCCCTGAGATTTGTGGAACCCATTTACTTACCACCTCTGATTCTTTGAAAAGGTTTGTTGAGGAGTAGAAAACTTGATTCCCATGGCAGTGTGTGTCTTTCTGACTCATTTGCTGTGGGTAAACATCTCTTTAACCGATGGACCAAATAAAAATGTGCCGTCAAAAAGGGTGTTGATGAAAGACGTCTTAAAAGCTTCTGAAAAGTCGCACAGTTGCATCCAGGTATGTCTCCTTATGGCAATGTCTGAACAGGCAGCCTGTGAGGTGCCTTCAACTGCTTCAGAGATCAACCTCATAGAAGTGATGGAAATTGACAAAAGAGTGGTCAGCTGAGAGGATATTCTCTTGAAATCCTCTGCAGACATGGAGTCAGAGAGAGAATTTGATAGTTCCCAAGTCAAATTTTGTGAAATGTGTAGTTAAGATACCACAAGGCAAAGGTCGCTGAGGCAAAGACTCAATTTCCAAATCTGTCCAGTGCCCTAGACTCCCTGTCTGGTGGATGGACAGAACAGCTTTGTTCTGCTACCTCTTTTTTAATGGCTACCACCACCCATAACATCTAATGGGATTCCTTTGCTCCAGTGGGGTCCTGTCCTTTGGAGGAGCTAAGAATTTGTCCGGTCTATCTGGACTAGGTCTGATGGTATCCAGCTCCTTCCACGCCCGGTGGGAAAGTAAATCAATGAGCTCATCACCCTGGGGGTGGGGGGGGGGTCTGGGAGAAGGAACAGTAACCAAAGACGTAGATGGGCCACAACCAAAAGCTTCCAAAAATACTGAGTCCTCTGGAGAAGGATTTTCAGAAGACCAACTACCTTTCTGTCTGAGGACATCTAATATTTCTCCAAAGAAGATATCATGTGGTGGTATTCTGGGGGAACCTTGTAATTCATCAAACTCAGTATCCTTTGTGAGAGATTCCAGCAGAGAATCTGTGCGCCGCCTCTTGCACGTTCTCTTCCAATGGATCTCCTCTGGGGAATGTTCAGGGGAGGTATCTGGAGGAAGGGGGAGTTGTTCTACATGAACTGCTTGAAAGCTAGCTGGAACTGGCTGTCCCTGTGGAATAGGCTAGATAAGCTCAGAGCTCGGAAGCGAAGAGGGAATAGGGACTGGATCAAAGGGATGAGAAACCAGTCCTCTAGAAAGAGAAAAGGCCCCTTCCATGACCTCAAAGGCAGAGAGACCAAGAGAAGCTGTGACCAACTGAATCACAGCCGAAACTTCCAGTGCAGGTAGATCATGACTGCTACTGGATTCCATGCCTCGAGGAAGGAACCGGACCCATACTATCCAGCAACAAGGCTCCGAGGGGCAGGAATAGATCCGATAACATTGGAGTCAGTCATAGCTCTCAACCATCCATCTCCAAAATGAGGAACACTAGCCCTCATAACGTGGAACAAATGGACAAAATGTGGAACACATACTAATGGCTTACTAACATCTTCAACTGGGAAGGCTATACGATGGTTAAAATATGCTGGTTTTACTTATAAAGAAAATCTTTTAATGAATTAATATGATTAATTTCTACTTACCATAGATTTCACTTAAAAAAAAAAATTCCTAACTGAATGTGTGACAGAGTCGTTCAATGCGGAACATTTAGGAACTTTGAGGGACATGAACTTTTTAAGATCCCAAATGAGGTACGTTCCTTGTAATGAGGTACACTTGAGAGGTATGGAGTCAGTCCTGTCCCCATGTATCAGATGATGACACTTCAGCTCCGAGACCTATTCCAATCCAAAGGCATCAGAACAGAACTAGTCAGGGATGCTGTCAGAGACGAAGAGGAAATTTTCTTTGGATCTGACTCCAGACCACATGGGGCTGTGGAATCCTGGGGCTCCAAAACTGTAGGACATATCGATGGAGACACCATCTTATGAGAAGTGGACTGAAAACTCATGGATCCAGTAGGGAATGGAGCTAGTATGACCCCCCATCTGGATTTGGCCTCTGAGAAATTTTTGCATCACCCTATTCACATCCGCTTCTGATAAATGTCTGGAGGACCTGGAAGATGAGGTGGATTTTGGCCTGGAATGCTTCTTAGAAGTCTGCAAAAAAGGAGAGTGCAGAGGTTAGAGAAATCGAATCCAGGATGAACTCATGAGGTGGCAGGTTTTAGATCGGAAAGTATGGATTATCCAAGGTAGGAGCAGTAGGACTGGCCAATATGATGACTGGATCAGATTCTTTGTGATTTGACAGTTCTAGATCTGAAGATCTAGCCTTTGGATCCAAGGACATTGGACCGAAGAATTTTAGAATTTTTTTCACAGACTCTGACAAGGTCCTAGGGGACTCTGTCAGGGAGTGTTTTCTGTACTCTAAAGGAGCAGATTTTGTAGATTTAGCAGGGGTCTGAAGCTCCAGAAGATGATGTTGCAGCAGGAAGGAGACCTTTTACTGTTAGCTTGCTGCATCGGTCAACCAAAGCCCTTGGATTAAAGGTAGACCAAATGCTGCAGTTGGTTTCCAAGTGGGTGGCTCTGAGACAAACGCACGTCTTGTGGGCATCTAAGTTTGGGATTTTATCCCCGCAAGAAGTGCATTTCTTGAACCCTGTCAGTTTGCCAGCTAAGACAGGAGGTGTGGTCGACAGTTCTATAACAAAAAAGCACTAGAAAGGAGAAAAACAAACACTTTAATTTTTTTCTAGAAAGAAAAGGAATAAAGAAGAATGATTACCAGCAAGGGTAATTAAGAAAGCACTCTGATTCATAGAGTACAGAAGAAAATACTAACCATGGTAAGATAAGAAATACTATTACATTAGTAAGGAACCTAACTTAATAATGTACACCAAGATGGAGCCTGAGAAAAAGGTACAAGGAAAATGTTTAGGAAAAAAATATTAAAGAACTTATAAAAAAACAAAATTAATTGCTTGAGAGAAAGACCCTGCTTTTGAGTACGATGGCAGCAAATGAGATCTGGGGTACTGGAGAGGGTCAAGGACATTAAGGGTAGATGAAGGAGCTAGAGAGTTGGGTCCAAAGTCTAGAGCATGCGGCAGAGTCCAACCAAGGATTGGATCCGAACCCCATTTGTTGAGGAAGAATGAAAAAGACAACATCAGATTAAATAATTAAATTGTGTGTGTGAAAAGGTTCCCCAAAAGAGGACTTATCTGACAGAGAGAAGCTAAAGTGATGGGCTACGGTTCTTGTGAAGCTTCTCAGCTGCTACTTCATGAAGCAGCAAGAAAAGTAATGAGGTTTTTCCACTCTGACTGCTGATTTTCCCTTCACAGGGTTGAGCAATCAGAAGTCAGAGTGGAAGTGTGGGAGAGAGCCAGAGCTCTTGGAAGCTGTTCGGCTGTGACTTACGCAAGATACAATCCATATATCCTACAAGTTACTGCAGCAGTGCGAATGAAGATAATCTCAGAGGACAGCATCCTCACCTTTGGTTAACAGAATATGGGGGTCAGAACTAGACATCTGTACAGAGGTGTCCAGGCCACTCAGCAGCTGAAGGATTTAGCTCAACAGGACACAATTTTTTCTAGTAAGTATGGCAGTCTCTTGAGGACCATCATTAATGCCCTCCATCCACATACTCACCCAGAGTCATTATATTGTCAGCAAAAACTGGCACCCTAAAGACACTATTCAGCAAGCAAGCAAAGCAACATGATTTTTTTTCCAAATGTGTACTTTGCTGTACTCTGGAAGCCAAGATGAAATGATGGACTGACAACTCTTGGAACATGCACCGACTATGGCTCTTCCTTTCTCTAACTGTACTACGGACTAAAGATGGTGTAGACTGATATTCCTTTTATACCACAGGCATCCTAACCATCCAGGTGGTAGGATGCCCACCTAGTTGTGAGGGAAAAGGCTGTAAATCTCTAGAAGCTGGGCAAAACATCAGGTCTTCTGCAGCATACTGCCAACAGTGAGCAATATTAAAACCACCTACCTACAAGACTATTACAACTGCAGGTGGATCCAAAGGATAGAGATACAATTAAAATGAGCAATGAGGATGCTGTCAAAAAAGTACAACTGTTAAACTTACCATAAAAGTAGATATTCGAATGATCACTGGTTAGCTATATGGGTTATACAAAAGTTATGAACTTGACATAAAGATAGATTTGTGCGCCTTCTTTTCGTCTGCTTCAACATGCGAAGTTTTGGATCTGGCTGGATCTGATCTTGGCACCCTTAAATCAAAGCTTTGGATCCCACAGCTTTGACTCCTCTCTTACCACACTTTGCCTCTCCTGCTGGAATTACCTCAGATCGATTTTGCTGACTGACAAAAGTCATTATGTGTAAATATACATATCAATTTACATAGTAAGACAAAAAGAAACCCTAAAAGTACAATTACAATTTGGGAGGGGATTTGAACCAGATGAAAAGAAACCACAGATCTATCATTATAAGTACAGAATTCACATATCCGATGTTGTCTTTTTTCTGTCTGATTCAATGTGTGGGACAGATTTTCAAGCTACTCGACAAAGACTTGGGTGGACTCGAGGAAATATATTCCTGAAATATGTGCGAGTCCTAGACTGCACATCTAATCTGTAGTGAGAAACAAAAGTATTAGTAGAGGACCAAGTTACTGCAGCGCATGTATCACTGATAGGCATTAATTTTGCTCAGGTTTTTGAGACTGCCATTGCTCTGGTAGAGTGCAACTTAGGCTTTGATTGTAAAGCAATGGCTAGTGAATCACAGATAGATGCTAACCATCTTAAGAGGGTTACCTTAGAAACTGATTACCCCCATCTTTTTCTTGGGGAAGGATATGAACAATGGAGCCAATTTTCAGATAGCCTTGGTACAACAGAGGTAGAACCTAAATTGTCTGTGCACAATTTAATGTGTGTAGCATGTTCTCCTTTGTTGGCAAAAATGGGGAAGAAAACTGGCAAGTTAATTTGTTGGTTCAAGTTAGATTCAGAAGCCATTTCAGGGAGGAAGGATGGATTTGTTCTCAAAGACACACTGTCCTTATGAAAGCCAAGGAGGGGAGCACCTTGCAGAGTGATGCCTGCAGTTCTGACACTTGTTTGACAGATGTAATTATAATCAGAAAAATAACTTTTTATGAAAGAAACTTCATAGCTATGGATGCTACTGGTTGAAAGTGTTTTGGGTTAAAGACTGTAGTAAGATGGTGACATCCTGGGGGAAATGGATCACAAATTGGAGGTCTCGATAGAAAGATACTTCTCAGAAAGGCCTAGGAAACTGACGGAAGCAATCGTTGAATCCCATATGGAAGTTTGAAATGGCAGCTAATTGTACTTTAGTTGTGAATAACTTGATCCAGCCATGAAAAGTTCTGAAAGAAATTACAAAATTTTTGGAAGAGGTGCTTAAAAGAGCTCTAGTCCATTAAAGAATGCCCAAAAAGAGAAATGCTTCCATATGCTCTTGTACGACTTTCTTGTCGAGTTCCTTTAGAAGAACATATGATTTGAACTACTATGGAAGAAAGCCTGGCATCTCTGGCAATTGTTAGAATTGGAGAAACAATGTTAGCTTCAGGGTCTTGAGGTTCGGTAGAGGCAACATGAAGGAGTGTGTGAGGAGAACCAGAACCCATGATGGGTGAAATAAATGAGGTTGAAGAAAGGGGAGCCATACCTGCACAGGCCAGAAAGGGGCAATGAGGATTACCCTGGTTTTGCACTCCACTGCTTTCTGAAAGAACTTGCTGGTAAGAGGTATAGGTGGAAAAACTAAAGACCACCTGGGGGTCAAGGATGGACTTGAGCATTTCTTGGTGAATGTCACTGGAGAGTGATAACTTGTGCATTTGTTGTTTAGGTAAGAAATGAAAAGATTGCAGCAAGGCTGGCCTTAATGGCTGAAAAGGGAAGTAAATATTGTGGGAAGAAATAGTCAGGCAATTGTTATGGCTAGGCTTGTATACGCCCTAGGGTCGATAGCCTAGTACACCACCCTATGAACCTAAAATCTCTGTTGTCGGTGTTTTGTTGACAGACTACTCATGAGACAGTAGTACAGTTCTGTTCAGTTTGTCCTCCGGGGTGCTGGACTTCCCAAGCATTAGAAACAAAGTTGTTGCTACTAGAAGGTGGTTTGAAAACATTGCCCATTGCCAGATTCTCATGGCTTCTTGGCAAACAGGGTATGATCAGGTTTCACCTTGTCTGTCAAAGTACCAAAGCCACTAACATATTGCCTGAGTGAATAGCAATCACAGCCTTGGGTAAATGGTCCTGCAGTGCCTGCAACATAAGGAGGTCTTAACTCCAAAATGTTGATGTGAAGGTTGGCTTCTATCATGGACCATAATCCTTGCACTGTTTTCCCTTCAAAATGCACCCCCCACCACCCAAGAAGTGAGGTGTCAATGGTCACTGCAGCTCTGGGTGCTTGAGGACATATGAGTCTGCCCAGAGTAAATTTGTTGAATGAAATTCACTGCAGAACATGGTCCCTGCAGTTCTTTGTGATTCGTACTCTATAGTGAAGGGGATAAAGTTTTTCAGACCAATGCACAGCTAGCATTCAGTGTAGAACTCTCATGTGATATCTGGCTAAAGAAGCCATCAATATGGAGGAAGTCATTGCACCTAGCAGGCATAATACCAGTCAAGCCTGGGGTCTGGGATGATTTATTACCCGGACAGCAAAAGATCTGATGGATTAAAGTCATGCTGAGGGATGTTTTGCTGATGTACAATGTTTATGTATCAGCCTATACATTCTATGGATTGGGTAGGCAACAGCTTGCTTTTTTGGTATTTACAGAGATGCTCAGGTAAATAAACAGTTATAACAGGAATAAGTGATGTGTCAGAAGTAGGTACCCGGGGGCGACAGTTAAAAGCCAATCATCTAGATATGGGAATACTTGGATCCCATGTTTCCTAAGATAGGCTGTCACAGCTGGTGATCTTGGTGAACACCCAGAAGGCTGGGGTGATAATGATTAGCTCCCAGATTCAAACAGAGAAATCTCCTGGACTGCTGCTGGATCTTTACATGGTAGTAGGTGTCCTGGAGACCTATAGAGCACATCCAATCGTCCATTCTGAGTACATGTAGAAGGTACTGTGATCATCTGCAATTTTGTCTGCTTTACCAATTGATTCAAATCGCTGACATTCAAAATTGGTCTTAGGTCCCCTGTCCTTTTTGACACTAAAAAGGAACCTTGAGTAAACTATGGATTCTAGCTGTCCTTGGGGACCAGTTGAATGCCTCTTGTCCAGCAACTTTACAACTTCTATTGCTGCAGATTCCAACTGAATGGGTGAAGTACAGGGAATCATTTGCTTTGTTTTTGATGTTTCCATAAAGGGAATTGCAAACCTCTGGTAATGATCCTTAGCACACAGGTATTGGAAGTTATATTTTGTCAGGCTAAATGGTGCGAGGAGAAGCATCCCTTAACTATTGCTAGACTGCAGCAGCCAAGAAAGTTATCAGGTACATTGACAAGGCTTCTCTGTGAATGGTCCATAGAAATTTTGGTTTTTGCAGACAGCCACAGGCTCCTGGGTGACATCTCATGGAATTGCCTCTGTCTCTGCCTTTGAATGGCCTATCCTCAAAAGTGTTCTGGAGAAAACCTTGTGATTTTTTGAACCAGATTTTCTTCTCCCTCTCCAATCCCTGTAGAAGGATCTCTAAGGAGTTGAAAAACGGACTCCAATGGCAGCCAAGGTCTTACAGTCATGCTCACTCCTGGCAAGCATATCCTTAACCTTGGGTCCAAAGAAAGTGAAGCCATCATAGGGGCATTTTAAAGGAAGTTTTAAAGCTTTCCACGATGTTGCAGAGGCGCAGCCAGGCATCACATCATATAGTAATACCTGCACTAGCTGCTCAGACTGTGCGATTTACTGCATTAGACAGCAGTCTCATAATATTTGATGATGATTGTAGGGTAGACAACTGGGAATCCACAGTTTTTGGATATCCCCAAATAAGTTATCCGCCAGGGAATTTGAGAGTTCCTTAATCAAATCTCTCTGGAAACATGCGAGTTAAGCAGTTCAGTGCTTGGAGAAAATGCGACTGACACAAGCTCATTTTAGTGGATGCTGCTACCACCATGCACTTTACATGGATACTGTTAGCCCAGAACTTTCTTTCTTTAGTGGCAACTAAAATACTGTCTGGTTTCTTTGGAATGGGCTGTGCCACATCAGGCTCCTTCTAGGCTTTCTGAATAATGAGGTTATACAATGCATCAGAAGGGGGGGGGGTCACCAGGACATTGAAAGGCTGGACCAAAAAGGCTTCAAGAAACCGACTTATCAGTAAGAGTTTCAGTGGACCATCCCCCACTCTGTTTCATCAATTCGAGGATGTCATTCAAGGAGACATCTTTGGGGGGCCTTCTTCCTCATCTAATTCAGTGTCTTTGGTGACAGACTCAGGAGAGGAGTCAATGTGCTTCCTCTTACATGTCCTCTTCCGGGGAACGTGTCTTGGGACTCCTCAGAGGGACACACTGAAATCAGATGCAGGATTCGAATGCCAAGTAGTCTCGAAGCCTAAGGGATCCATCTGTCCCAGACTACCAGAATGCGAGGAAGATAGGTTTTCAGTTGTATATCTATACACATGTATATCTATACACATGTTCATTCATATTACCATTTGTTTTTGGCAGACAAACCTGATGATGTATTTATCTGATAAGTTCTTGTAAATGTCTACTGGTAGATCTTTTTATAGGTTCATAGGTTGGTACTGGGCTATCTGCCCGAAGGCATATATTAGCCCAGCCACGTTGTGCGGTATTCACCGCCCCTTTAGTAGTTCCCTAGACCCTTGTACTAGCAGCTAGCACCCTTGGCCCCTATCTAGTAGTGCTGTTGGTGTGATCCCCGGTGTGAACTTTCTGTTACCCATCCACTCATCAAGGTTCCTCTTGAAGAGTGATAGTGAGGGGCTCTGTCTTATTTAGATCGAGACCCTGTTCCATTGTAGGGGAAAGTCTCTGCGAAGGGAATCTATCCCTCCAGCATGTTCTATTCATTGTTGTGTTGTGGTTTATATCCCTAGAGCGTGTAGCTCGAGTAGATTTGGTTTTGCTAAAATGGAGCATATTCAACAATTCTGGGTTGGACATGGCTCTGTACGTTAGACAGAGATCGCCTCTGAGAAAGTGGTATGCAATAGAGAACAGTCTTAGCTTTTTCAATCGTGCTGCATAGGGCAACTGTTTGAGACCAGTAATCCTCTTGGTTAGGATTTTTGTTAGTCGTTTTTTTTTTTTGTTAGTTTCTTAATTAAAGTATTGGATTAGTTGTTAAGCCTATACAAAGTGTTAATAAACTGGTCTTAGATTTTAATTTGTCTCTAGCTTTTCAGTTTTAGGTAGCACAGTCTCTGTTTATACTATGGTGTTAAGTGGGACTTGGTTAAAGGAATGATTTTAATGCTTTTATTGAACTTAACAGAGCCACCTTCTGTAACTACTCCCTTGCTCCAAACAACCTGATTTTATACAAATAAGGAATGTTTTGATGCTGTTCACTATACTCAACTAGGATTGCTTGTTTGTGTGTTTCAATAAAAAGGATATTCCATTTTTAAATCAACTGTGGACTACCTACTATTTTCTATTTGATTATTTTGTAGCACATATTTTACAGTTATGTTTTACAGTTCGATTTTCATTAAGTGAACTAAGTGCATAACATTATTCAGGAAGTGAACATCACACCCTCCACACTGAAAAGTTTCTTCTTGGTCTGAGGAAGATAGTCACACACACTTCATAAGGGATGCCAGTAACAACTGCACGAAACCCCACAGAACATCAAAGGCATGTGGATGGAGTACTTCCAGCAGCTTCTGAATGAAGAAACCCCCTCAGAAGCTGTTCTGCATCAGTCAAAATCCACAATGAAAGAGGTGGTGGAGCCCACCCAAGAAGAACAAAACTGATGAAAATGAAGTCATGGAAAGCACCAGGGTCAGAGAAGGTCAATGCAGATATGATAAAGATGTGAGGTGACATAGGGGAGAAATGGGTGCTGAGGGTACTCATAGCAGTATGGAGAGAAAAGCATATCCTAGATGACTCGAGAAGTATACTAGTGACAATGTACAAGATAAAATGGGACATTCACAAATGTGGGCAGCACAGAGGTTATGAAACTCCTGTCACACTGCATTAAAGACATGGAGAGGATGACTGACAAATGAATATGAAGAGTAGTAGAAAGTAAGACAGGAGATGAGCAGTTAAGATTCAGATTCAGGATGCAGCACAACTGACCCAATGTATGCAGTGAAGTAGATGGTTGACAAGAAGTTTAAGACGAGGAAAGAGTCCAACTGGGCATTCGTACACTTGGAGAGAGAATATTACAAAGTCACAAGGAAACTGATTTGGGAAGTCTTGCAATGGTTTCAAGTCCCATAAACATTGGCAGAATTGGTGCAGACTATGTACAAAGACCCAATGGCTGAAGTAGGAACAGTGTATGGACTCACAGATGGGATCCCAGTGGGAGTAAGTGTACATAGTACAGTTGTGTACACTTACCATAAATGTAGATGTTCGAGTGTATTCACTGTTGCAGTCATTACATTTGGGTAATCTGCTGGCAGGTTGCCCTCAGTCGGCCTGAATTCCAAAGTCTTGGGTCCTGTGTTGGTTGCTGTCTTCTCTTCCATGACGTCAGGGGTATAAAACATGTAGCCAATGCCATTTTCTTTAGTTTTTCTTGCCCCCGATGTCAGGTGCCCCCCCCCCCCAAAAAAAAAAAAAAAAATATATATATATATATATATATATATATATATATATATATATATACACACATGCATCAATATAAACTTTACCTTCATCTACAAGCAAATACACCACATAGGTTGTAGAAGATAGAGAAGGAAAGATAAACTTTAGAATGACAGGGGGATGGCGGGAGGGTAACCTGGACTGCAACAGTGAATACACTCGAACATCTACATTTATGGTTAAGTGTACACAACTGTACTATGTTCTTTGTGTTTCACTGTTGCAGTCATTACATTTGGGTAGAATCCCAAAGCTATGGTTGGGAGGCTGGAGCTAAACAGCATTAGGTGCAGCTATATAAGGCCCTGCAGCACTGCAGTGGCAAAGCCTGCCCTGGACTTGGGGTGGAGTGTCAAATGGTAATGCTTTGTAAAGGTGTGAACAGAACTCCAAGTAGCAGCCTCTAGAATGTCTTTGGTTG
Source organism: Protopterus annectens (assembly GCF_019279795.1). Taxonomy (NCBI): domain Eukaryota; kingdom Metazoa; phylum Chordata; order Ceratodontiformes; family Protopteridae; genus Protopterus; species Protopterus annectens. Next base: position 905,794,395 of record NC_056748.1, on the reverse strand, counting down.
GTACTTCTCTGAGAAAGGCTGCCGAAGTAGCTGCAGCTCTGGTGGAATGAGACCTAATGCCCTTGGGCACAGGTTTACCATGGTATAAGTAGCAGAAACTGGTGCAGCGGCTTATCCACTTTGAAATTGTCTGCTTTGAAATAGCCTTTCCTTCTGATCCTGCAGCATATGACACTAGTAATTGCTCAGTTTTTCTTAGAGCTTTAGTCCTGCTCAAGTAGAATCTTAGCTGTCTGTGTACGTCCAAGGAATGCAGAATTCTTTCCCCTTTGTTCTGCGGATTTGGATAAAATGTTGGTAGAAGAATTGCTTGGTTAAGAGTCACAATGCAAACCACTTTAGTCATAAAAGTAGGATTTGTCCTCAGAGACACCCCGTCTGGGTAAAAAATGATAAAAGGCTCTACAGTCATGAGGGCTTGTAGCTCTGAAACTCTTCTTGCTGAAGTAATTGCTAGCAGCAGAGCTGTCTTCCACAATAAGAACTTAATATCAGCTGTAGCAGCTGGTTCAAATGGAGGCAGGGTGAGCTTTTCCAACACATAATTGAGGTCCCATGCAGGTAGTGGTGATCTTCTAGGAGGCCTTACATTTTTGGCTCCTCTAAGATACTGCTTTAGTAAAGGATGAGAAAAGATTGGTGGCTCTGTATTGTAATGAGCCGAAATGGTAGAGGCATGGATTTTGATTAATGAGAAAGATAGGCCTTTGTCAAGCATCTCAGTTAAGTATTGTAATATCTGAGGAATATGTGGTTCTGCTGTATCAGTTCCTTGTGCTTGATTCCAAGCACAGAATCTCTTCCCATTTGTCAGCATAAGATTTTCTAGTACTAGGCCTTCTGGCTTCCAAAATAACATCCATCACAGCTTTACTGAGAGGTGTCGTTTGTATGATTACATGATTAGCCATGCTGCCAGGTTCAGAGTCTGTAGTTGATTGTGCAGGATATGATTGTTTTGCTGGGACAGTAGTTGTGGTCTTTGAGGCAAGGTCCAAGCTGGGTATTGCGACAAGTTCCTTAGGATTGGGTACCAGTATTGGCGGGGCCAGTCCGGGGCAATTAATATCTTTGGCTTCTCTTGTCTGCCTTTTAGGAGGACCTTGGGTAGAAGAGGCAGAGGAGGAAAGGCGTAAACTGATAGGATAGGACGTCCACTTTCCATGCTTCTCTGTGATAAGTCCTTGTGCAGAATTTTTTCAATTGCTAATTTTGAGGAGAGGCAAATAGATCTATGTCTGGGCTCCCCCATTTCTCTGATATCATGCTGAAGACTTGTGGATTTAGTTTCCACTCGTGAGGATCCATAAGGTTTCTGCTTAAATCGTCTGCCAGAGTGTTTTGTTTTCCTGGCAGGAATTGAGCTTGAAGATGTATTTGGTAGGTCAAAGCTGTGTCCCACAGTGTCATGGCTAATCTGCAAAGGGTGTATGGGTGTGTTCCCCATTGCTTGTTTATATACCACATGACTGTGGTGTTGTCCGTCTTTATCATTAGTTGTCCTGCATGAAATAAGTCCTTGAAGGCTGTTAGGGCATTTTGAACAGCTAGCATCTCTTTCTTGTTGATATGTAGATGCATTTGTTTTGGTGCCCATATGCCCTGAATGCATCTTCCGGCCATGTGGGCCCCCCAGGCATAATCTGATGTGAAGGTTTGGCTGGCAGGGGGTAGAGTGAATGGCCGTCCCATGTTTGGGTGACAGGCCTTTGCCCACCATAGAAACTCCTGTTGCAGGTAGGGAATGAGAGGAAAAAGAAGTTATATACCTACCATAACTTTCCATGTTAGTTGTCTTCTTCTCGCCTTCTTTCTTGCTGGTTGGGATCGGAGCCGATCCTCGGCTCCGACTCGGCCATCTTCAAAAGCTCGAGAGCTGCTTACTGGCTTGAGGCACCCCCTATATCCCATGATGCCTGGCGCTAGATACCCAGATCTTGTTTGGTGAGTCTAACTGCAGCCATAATAATAAATGAATGCTATCCTAGAATGCATAATTCCTACTGGGGAGGCTACTAAGCAGAAGGAAATAGCCAGAGAAGACTCAGCCGGTGCAAAATCAAGAGGAACTCTTCTCGGTCCACTAGGATAGGGGGATGGAGGGTGGGACGCAAGAAAGAAGGCGAGAAGAAGACAACTAACATGGAACGTTATGGTAGGTACATAACTTCTTTATGTTAAGTTGTCTATCTCGCCTTCATTCTTGCTGGTTGGGACAGCGTCCGTAGCAACTAAAAACCTGGGTGGCTCATCAGAAAAGACTCTTCAGAACAGTGGAACCAAAATCAGCTCTGCTCCTGGAAAACAAATCCAACTTGTAATGCGAAATGAAAGTTTGTGGGTTGGCCCATGTAGCCGCAGCACAAATAGATTCCATGGGCAACCTAGCCTGAAAAGCCGCCGAAGTGGCTAAAGCTCTGGTGGAGTGACCTTTTGGTTTGACCAGTAATTCTTTATTTCTGAGTTGGTATATGAATGTGATGACAGAAGACAACCACCTGGATAAGGTCACCTTGGAGACTGGAAGACCCTGTTTACCTACTGCATAAGACAGGAACAGTTGATCTGATTTCCTGATGTCTCTGGTTCTATGTAAATAAAAGCGTAGTTGCCTGTGAACATCTAACTGATGCAACTTATACTCCGCCCTGTTGGAGTGGTTAGGGAAAAACACAGGAAGGTCTATGGACTGATTCAAGTTACTCTCTGAAGAGACCTTAGGAAGGAAGGAAGGAAGGAAGGATTAGTCCTAAGAGCAACCCTGTCATTGTGGGACACGAGGTATGGGGGACGGATAGAAAGAGCCTGTAGTTCCGAAACTCTTCTTGCTGAAGTAATAGCTACCAGGAAGAGGGTTTTCCAAGATAAGAACTTCAGCGAACAAGAAGCTGCAGGTTCGAAAGGTGGCAAAATTAGCGAAGCTAAAATCAAATTTAAATCCCGCGGTGGTGGAAGATCTCTCAGTGGGGGCCTGAGCAGAGTGGTTCCTTTGAGAAAGGCTTTACACAGCTTATGGGACATGATATTGTTTTCTGACAGGCCAATGTGAAAATCTGAAATTGCCGCTAACTGAACTCTAATTGTAGCGGAAGTGGACCCAGCATGGAAGAGCTCCGCGAGAAATTCCAAAATGGAGTGTACGGGGGCTGAAAAGGGGTCTATACTTTTTGTCTCTGCCCAGGAAGAAAAACATTTCCACTTACTAGCGTAAGTTTTTCTGGTTGTAGACTTGTGTGACGACAAAAGGATTTCACACACAGAGGGGGAAATATCTGGGTGCCTGGCTAAGGTTGGAAGTGGAGCAACCACGCTGTGAGCTGGAGAGAGTGCAGGGATTCGTGCAGCCTGCCCGATTGATGAATCAGGAGGTCTGGAACTAGGTCCAGAGTCCAAGGCTGTTCGAGAAGATAGCGATGCAGGAACGGAAACCATATCTGTCAAGGCCAGTAAGGAGCAATGAGGATCATTTTGCAACCCAAAACGGTAGCCTTCTGAATTAGCTTTGGTATGAGGGGGAAAGGAGGGAATGCATAAAGACGTCCCTGGGGCCAATCGTGGACTAGAGCATCTCTGGGGAATGCCCGGGAAGTGAAAGGAGAGAGAAGAAATTGCTGCACTTGCTGTTGAAGGGAGTTGCAAAAAGGTCGCAGCAAGGTTGGCCCTGTCTGCGGAAGATTTGGTCCGCAACTACCTGGTTCAGAGCCCACTCGTGAGGCATGAGAATTGCTCTTCTCAGTCTGTCTGCTATGACGTTGAACCTCCCAGGGATGTGCGTTGCAATCAGAAACCGTTCGGAAGAGATCGCCCACTGCCAGAGTCTGAGTGCTTCTCGACATAGGGGGTAGGATCTGGTTCCGCCCTGTTTGTTGATGTACCACACTACGGACATATTGTCCATTTGAACTGCAATGGTCCCGGTAGGAAGAGAGTCCTGAAGAGCCTGCAACGCTAAGAGCACGGCCCTCATCTCCAAGACATTTATGTGCAGATGATACTCGCGAGGTTGCCAGGTGCCTTGGACTGTTCTGCCCTGATAATGCCCCCCCACCCGATCAGGGAAGCGTCCATTGTCACTGTAGCCACTGGAGGGGGGAGAACAAATGGTGTGCCATGGAGCACTGATGTGGAGACCATCCACCACGCGAGGTGCTTCTTGCATGCCTGAGTGATCATAACCATGTAAGACATGGGAAGTTGCTGGAAGGACCATTGGGTGAAAAGAAGCCACTGGAGAATCCTGATGTGAAAACGAGCTAGAGGGACAAGTACGACAGCTGCTGCCATGAGACCTAGCATTTGAAGGACAAACCTGGCTTGATTCCTTTTGCATGCTAATAAATTACTAACACCCTGTCTGGTGGGAGGCTCGCTAACATGTCTTTGGTATTTAAATTTGTGCCTATACAGGTGATAGACTGACAGGGCAACAATGCAGACTTTTCGAAATTTATTGTGATACCTAGCCTGGAGCAAGTGTCGATGGTGTAGTCCCTGGCTCGCAGAAGGTGATGTCTGGTGGTAGCAGTGAGGAGCCAGTCGTCGAGATATGGAAACACCTGGAATCCTTGCTGTCTCAGGTGAGCGGTAACTACTGCCATACATTTGGTAAACACCCTGGGGGCTGTGGTGAGACCAAAGGGCAGAGTTCTGAACTGATAATGGCTGGCTCCCAGCCGGAAGCGAAGGAATCTTTGGGAGCATCTGTCCATTTTGATGTGGTAGTACGCATTATGAAGATCTATGGAGCACATCCAATTGTCCTGACCCAGAAAGGGTAAAATGGACTGAAGCATGACCATCTGGAACTTCGTTCTTTGTACAGACTTGTTTAGTCTGCTGAGATCCAAAATGGGTCTCCAGTCCCCTGTCTTTTTTGGTACCAAAAAGAACCTCGAGTAAATTCCAGATCCTTGCTGGTCTTCTGGGACTTGCTGGATGGCCCTTTTTCTTAGCAGTTTTGAGACTTCTTGCATTGCTTGGTCCCTTAGATTGGGTGGAACATCTGGAAGGGACTTGTTTGACCTTAAGGGGGTACGAACAAAGGGAATTCTGTAGCCTCTGGATATGACGGACTGTACCCATTTGTCTTGTGTTATGTCTTGCCAGGCTCCTGGGTACAGCAATAATCTTCCCCCGACTGCCTCCAGAGGTGAGCAGCCGGGCAACCCTTCAGGAATGCTGGAAGGGCTTGTCAGAGAAAGATTCTCTGCTGCCCTGGTTTTGCGGACCCCCTCTGCCACGAGGGTGGCGTCTGTTATTGTTCCCTCCTCTGCCCATGGAGGGGATCTCACCACGTGTGTCCGGCAAGGCACCTTGGGATTTCCGGAACCACATCTTCCCACTCTTCTGACCCTTAGGATATGGTCTGGAGGGAGTGGAAAAACGGACTCCTACATCAGAGAGAGTCTTGCCTTCCTGCTCACACCTGGTAAGGGTATCTTTCACCTGTGATCCGAAGAGAGAGGAACCATCAAAAGGGGTGGTGGTGAAAGACGCTCTGAAAGGTTCCGCAAAGTTACATAGCCACATCCAAGCGTGCCTCCTTAGGGCCACTCCTGTGCCTGTGGCTCTACTTGCACCATCGGCTGCATATGAAATGAGCCGCATGGAGGAGTTTTCCACCGAATTAAGATTCGCTAGCTGGGAGGCTGCCTTAGCCTGGGCCACCTCAGCTGATGGATCTTGGAGGGTATCTCCAAGCTCTTTCAAGAGATCCCTCTGAAGACGGGTAAAGTGGCACAGGTAATTCAGGGACCGCATGGAAAAGGTCGCTGAAGAGAACATCCGCTTCCCATATCTGTCCATCGTCCTGGACTCCTTGTTAGGGGGATGGACAGATGAAAAAGTTTCAGCCAACTCCTTCTTTGTAGCCGCTGCTACCACCATGGCATCAATGGGGACACCCTTGGTCAAGAACTGTTTGTCCTGCGGGGCAGTAATGAACTTGGCAGGTCTTCTAGGGGTCGTTCCACTGTGTCTGGAGCTGTCCACGCCTTTCGAGCCACCACAGACATCAGTGGGTCGACGGGCGGAGACACCGAGGAGTTGGAAGGTCGAGATCCAAATGCATCCAGGAATACAGACTCATCCTCGGAAGCGCTTAGGGTAGTCCAGTTTCCCCTCTGCCTAAGCATCTCAAGGATGTCTGAGAGGGAGACATCTTCAGAGGGGGATCTTGGGGATCCTTCCGACTCCTCTAAGTCGGTATCCGATGTGACAGACTCGGGGGAGTCAACATGCTTCCTCTTGCATTTTCTCTTGCGAGGTGGCTCCTCTGAAAGATCAGGGGAGGACTCGGAAGAGGAGGATACACCCAAAGGGCTGTCCTGGAGCGCTGGATCCCCACGCTTGGGGTCTGGAAGAGGGGCAGAGGCTGATGCAGGCACCCTAGGGGGAGGAGCCAATGGGGTCGATCGTGGGAGTGACTCAGGGGCCAGTACACTCCTCATCACCTTGAAGGCGTCCCTGCCCGGATGCAGAGAAGGCTCAGGCTACGAAGAAACCAAAAGCCCTCCCCGCACCGAGGAAGACGGCTCCGACACAGATGTGGGAGCCGAGCTCACCTGCGCCAAAGCACCAAGAGGGAGAGTGGGGTCGGACAAGGGTCCGATGCCACTCGCCCCCTCGGAGCCAACGAGGGAGTCTCGGCACCCAGATCCCTCCAGGGAAGATACCACAGAAGGGATCAGAGCCGACAACAGAACCGAAAGGGAGTGTATCGGAACCAACGGTTCCACGACTCGAACCCCAACGAACTCTGGCTTCAAGCTCAAAGGAAGAGTCGGAGGAGGAATATCTACAGCTGTGGACGGAGCAGACTCCTGATGAGGAGGGCTGGACAACATTTTGGCTAGGGCCTGCGAATTTAAGAGCCTACTGACCACTCTTTCCATGTCATGGTCCGAAGGCCTAGAGGACCGAGAAGAGTGGGATGATCGATGACTACGCTCCGATTGGAGCAGGGAAGACTTTGGAGCTGAACGTATCAACTCCAAAGAAGGAGACCTGGATCTCTTTCGACTCTCAGCTGGCTCCGAAGACCGTGTTGGAGCCGACCGGGAGGGAGGGACATTGGTTCCAGCAGGAGCCGAAATGGATTGTGTGGCTTCAGCCAACGACGGCTTCGAACTGGGAGCCAATGGTTTAGGTGGCCTGGAAGATTTCACCGGCTGAGCCTTCGCTGGTGAATCTTGGGGTTTAAGCAGACCCCTCAGAATCAATTTATTTTTGCGCTCCTGCAGGACTCTTGGACTGAAGGCATTACAGATCGAGCAAGAGTCCTGCAGGTGCACAGTGCCCAGACAAACACAAGAAGTGTGACCATCTGTCAGAGACATCTTCTGACAGCATGAGTCACACTTCTTGAATCTGGATGGCTTTGGATCCTTGGACATCCTAGGGAGAAAACCAAGGACAAGTTTCCACACAGATAGTTGAGATAACCAACAGTAAAAGTTAACACTCTACAGTTACCACAACCCACTACAAGTACCACTACCACAAAAAATAACGAAAACTATCACTAAGCACTACAGTGATTAGAAGAAAAAGATTTTTATTTTTTTTTTTTTAAAGGGAGATAGAAAGAAAGGTTAACCTCTAACTTAAGCAGAAAGAACCTTTCTGTGGAAAAGGGAGAGAAGAGGGGAGGGGAAACTCTCTAACTTAAACGAGTTTCTTAAGGAAGGGTAACGCTTATCTAGAAGAAAAACTAGCTACAATTACTAAAGTCTAACTAACGACTAATTCTACACTAAACAATACAGTTTTTTTTACAAGAAAAATACAATAATAATAATGAAGCTTATACGACCTGAGCCAGTAGAACAACCTCGCAGCAGAAGCGGCAAATGAGATCTGGGTATCTAGCGCCAGGCATCATGGGATATGGGGGGGGGGCCTCGAGCCAGTAAGCAGCTCTCGAGCTTTTGAAGATGGCCAAGTCAGAGCCGAGGATCGGCTCCGAACCCAACCAGCAAGAATGAAGGTGAGATAGACAACTTAACATTCATTCTTTCCAGACTGTATGAATGTTGACTCCATAAACTTTTTAGGTACCGCTGAAGTTTCCTCATATGCAGTCTTGCATATGGAATTAGTGGGATGTTATGAAGGCCCGAGCCTGCAGAATTTGTCTTGCAGAAGACTCGTTTTTTTGTTGCCATCAGTTTGAAGTAAGTAATCAGTTGCCTTTGTTTGTCTGGTGTGAGGTAAGTCATCTGGGCAGTTGTATTCAGGCTTGCACCCAGGAATGTTATCTTTTGAGAGGGTACCAGTTGTGATTTATTTTCGTTTATTGTGTACTCTAGGCATGTTAGAAGCCTTTTCACAAATGCCAGGTGTCGAAGAAGAGTGTCCGTGTTCTCTGCTTGAATGAGACAGTCGTCTAAGTAAGGATATATTTGTATACTTCTTTGTCTGCCAGGCACTTTGTAAAAACCCTGGGCGCAGTAGATAAGCTAAATGGCAGTGCAGAGAATTGGTAATGCATTAAGCCAGCCTTGAATCTGAGGTATCTTCTGCACGACTGTCTTATTGTGACACGCAGGTATGCCTCTTTTAGGTCTAAAGTCACCAGCCAAGCATTCTTGCCCAGCATGGGCAGAAGGTGCTGCAGAGACAGCATTTTGAATTTTGGAATGTCCAGGTATGTGTTCAAAATCGATAAATCCAGTACTGGCCGCCAGGCCTTGTCCTTTCTGTGTACCAAGAACAGTCTTGAGTAAAAACCTTGTCCTTTTTCCTGTTCTGGTACTGTCTGAATGGCCCCCATTTCCATGAGGGACGTAACCTGTTTCTGTGCCTCTGCCCATTGATTTTTTGGCAGATCTGGCAAACCCTTTGCCATTGGCAGAGTGTAGAAATGGAATCTGTAACCCTGTGATATGATGTTTAGTACCCACTTGTCCTGTGTTATTAACTGCCAATTTTGTGCAAAAAGTGCTAATTTTCTCCCTATGGGTGCTGCCAAAAGATAAGTGCTTGGTGTAGGCAGACGGAAGTCATTGGGATTGCTTTCTGTAGGAGTGCGATTTATCTCCTCCAGATTTGGAGGTGGATGCGCCCCATTGCTTTGACCTGTTTGAGTCTTGCGCCTGGTATCTGGAACCCTTAGGGCATCTGGATTTGCCCCTTTGAGCTCTGTCTGACACAGGAAAGGACCAATTTTTTGTAGGCCAGTGTCTACTGAATCTTGGTGGCTGCACTTGTAAGAAGTCTTTAACAGTTTTCATAGACTTAGCTTTGTCTTCCATTTTCTTTAAAACCTCTTTTGCCTTAATATCAAGCAGAGAATCATGCTGTAAAGGTGATCTAGCAATTTAGCTTTAACATGATCAGGGAAATTTTGTTCCTTTAACCAGGCATGCCTCCTAATCACAGATCCAGTAACTGCGGCCTTGCAAGAGGCCTCTAAAGAATCAAAACCACATTGCAAAGTATGCTTTCCAACTTGTTCAGCTGCATGCAATAATTCCTGCAATTCTTTACTTTCTGCACATTCTGAAATCATCATCATTTTCTGTTTCAGCAATCCCATAACATGTTGTTGGTACTTAAGCATATGAAATTGACAGTTTAAGGCCCTGATTGCCAAGGTTGCAGATGTATAAACCTTTTTTCCCGATCTGTCCAGTGCCCTTGAATCTCTGTCAGAAGGGGTAGAATTTTTTGCTGTTGAGGCCTTAACTCCCTTTGGACCATGTGAAATAGTTTCAGGATCAGCAGCAGGATTTCTAAATAAAAATTTATGAGAGTCAGAGACCCTGTAATATCTGGCAGGCTTACTGGCAGCCGGAGGTAAGGAGTCAGGGGTCAAGCTTGACTCCGAGAACACATCATCCACAATGTCTAAAACAGGGGGAATGGCTAAAGGCTTGTGCTGAGGGAGAAGAAGGAAATCCCTGAGCCTCTTTTTTGATTCTGAGAAGTCTTGACTCTCCCAGAGAAAATGCTCCCTCAAAGTATGCAAGGTTTCTCCAAATGAATAATCCTCTGGAGGAGATGCAGATGGAATAGACTCCTCAGCATCAGAATCCTCATAGGGAGGTATAGATAATTCCTGATCAGAACAGGAATCAGAAGAAATAGAAACCTGATCTGAAGATTCATCATCAGTGTCTTGCCTAGGCCTCTTATCTGGAGGGGGATGGGTACCCCTGATGAAGGTAATATGGTCTTCGGCCATGTTGATCATCTGTTTTTAGGCATAGAGACCTGAGCACGTGGCTCATGCGTCGTTTTTTTTAGTTTTAGAAGTTGCTTTTGTCTTTGGTTTTGCAGCTTTCGTCGATTTGATATACAAATGTTGAGTTTTGAAAACACCCTCAGAAGCCGGTGCCTGCTCAGTGGCTCCGGATCCATCCGTGGGAGATACATCCGTCGGTCCAATACCTTGAGTATCTTGCGGCATGCCAGACTCTACATGGGTGTCGGTAGAGGTCTGCGACTCGAAGGTAGCGGGTATCTGGGGCTGCGAAAGCACCTCACTGAGTACCGGCGAACCGGCGACTCGTTTAGGAGAAGCTTTGTCGTCGGTTTTGGATCTCGACTGTCTTTCTCTGTCCTTTTCTTTGCATTTTTTATGTACTCCGGTAGCCAGACTGCTATCCGACGACATTTCTGGGTAGTTAAATCTGTTTCCAAAATACTTAGATGCAAAAATATACCAACGCTTAACAGTGCGTTGGTTAAATCTAGCACAAAACCGACAGCCAGGCACGTTGTGATCACGGCCTAGGCAAGGAATACAGTATAAATGGAAATCCTTATGAGGTATTTGCTTCCCACAACTAATACACTTTTTAACTTTTTCTGACATCGGTAAAAAGCAAGAAAAAAGTTTCCCCAACGGGGTACTTAGCTTTAGTGAAGACTTCGGTTCTGAAACTCAAACTCGAATATTTCAGTAGTTGGCCGACCGCCACTTGCGAAATGCTTCTGCTTCAGGCACCGCGCGGCAAGAAAGACTAAAGAAAATGGCGTTGGCTGCATGTTTTATACCCCCGATGACCTGACGTCATGGAAGAGAAGAGAGCAACTGACGCAGGACCCAAGACTTTGGAATTCAGGCTGACTGAGGGCAACCTGCCAGCAGATTACCCAAATGTAATGACTGCAACAGTGAAACACGAAGAACATCAGGGTTCAGCTCTGAGCCCACTGTCGCTCATACTTGTGATGAACTACATTAGCAAACAGGTTGGAAAAGAGAGGTTAACAAAGTTGCTGTATGCAGATGATGTGGCATTACAGGCAGACTTCTAAGCAAGAACTTCATCAAAGGATAGACAAGGAATGCAAAACTGAAGGGATACGGGCTGAAATTAAGCACAGATAAGACAACTGTAATGGTAGCAAATGGGGCAAATTAGAAGAAACTGAGAATTGGGATAGAAGGGAAAAGTAGTGGAACAGGTTATCAGCTTCAAGTAACGGGGGGAGGGTTGAAGCGAAGGGAAGTTTGAAAGAGGGGGTCAAAGCTAGAATCTAAGGGGCTGCAGCCAACTGGCACAGAATGTCAGGGGATTTTATGACCGAAGAATGCCAAAGAAGCAGAAAAGTAATGTGTACAAAACAGCGCTGTGGCCAGTACTACTGTATGGTACAGAAACCTGGGCAGTAAAGGCAGAGCAGTTGAGGAAGCTAGTGGTCATGGAGATGAAGTGCCTGAGGTGAGTTTGGTAGTATGCACACTGTGGGACAGACAAAGAAATGAGGACATCAGAGCAGAAGCCAATGTAGCACCAACTGCAGACAAGGTCAAAGGGAACAGATTATGGTAGTTTGGGCACGTGCACAAAAGCAGAAGACAATCTGGTGAAGATGATTTGGGACAGACATAAAGAAGGCAAGAGGAAGCAAAGACATCCAGCAAAACGGTGGATGGTCTATGTGAGAGAAGACCTGGAACAGTCAGGCTTGAGTGTTGAAGAAGGTAGGAGAGTGGCACTGAACTGAGAGAGCTGGAGACAGCTGACAACAACCTGACCCTATGTAGAAAATGGGGGGAGGGAGGAGGCTGATGATGAGCTCAAGCTGCCTGAGAGTTTGGGCATTTGAAAGGTGCCCTGAAACTTTGTAAGTTGTCCGGCTGTTATATCCTTAGCAGGATATAACCCATATACCTTAGGTATACAACTAAAGGATTACTGAGAGGAAAGACTTGATCCAAGTGACAACAGACATTTCTTTATGTGCATGACTCCTAAAACAAGGTTGGACAGATTGAAAATTTCTACCTAACAATATGTACTGGGGAGTAACATGGATATGCATAGTAAAGCAGTTACTTACCTGGACTGGAAAGTCTGTGTTCCGGGACAGCAGTGTTGCGCAGTCGTCAGCCTTTTCATCCCGGCGTTTTGGGAGTCGGGGTAAGTGAGCATTCGGGTTTCTGAAGGGGACCCATATTAAAATACTAGCCATTAACAACTTTACCCAGTGAAGTAATACGAATAGGAAAGTACAGTTGCATACACTTACCATAAATTTAGATGTTCGAGTGTATTCACTGTTGCAGTCATCACATTTGGGATATCTGCTTGCAGTAGCCCTCAGTCGGCCTGATTATCAACGTCTTGGGTCCTGCGTCAGTTGCTGTCTCATCTTCCATGATGTCAGGTAGGCAGGGGTATAAAGCAAGCAGCTGACGCCATTACATCAGTTTTTCTTGCCCCAGATATCAGGTGCCCACCTAACCTCCAACAAAAAAGCAAATACACCAAAAAGCTTTTAAGCATAGTAAAAAGGAATAGAGGTATAGCCAAAAGAAGTCAGGGGGCTGGAGGGAGGGTAACCAAGACTGCAAGAGTGAATACACTCGAACATCTAAATTTATGGTAAGTGTACACAACTGTACTATGTTCTTCATGTTTCACTGTTGCAGTCATCACATTTGGGGTAGATTCCCAAAGCTATGGTTGGGAGGAATTTAGATAGCATTAGGACCAGCTATAAGGCCCTGCAAGACTGCAGTGGCAAAACCAACTTTGGATTTTAGAGAAACTTGGCAAAAGGTAATGCCTGGTGAAATTACGTACAGAACTCCAGGTAGCAGCATCTAGGATTTCCCTGGTAGGGACACCTCTGAGAAAGGCTGCAGAGGTAGATGCAGCCCTGGCAGCGGAGTGAGGTCTCATCCCCTGAGGGATAGGTTTTCCATGGTGCTTATAGCAGAAATTAATGCAATGGCCTATCCATTTAGAAATGGTTTGCTTTGAAATGGCCTTCCCCTCTGCCCCTGCAGCAAATGCCACAAGCAGCTGTTCAGATTTCCTGAGAGGTTTAGTCCTGTCCAAGTAAAATCTAAGTTGTCTGTGCACATCTAAGGAGTGCAGTATCCATTCCCCTTTATTCTGTGGATTAGAAAAGAAGGTTGGCAAATGAATGGACTGATTAAGAGCCACACTGAATACTACCTTGGGCATGAAGGAGGTACTGGTCCTGAGGGACACCCTGTCCGCATGAAAGATGATGAAAGGCTCCACTGCCATAAGGCCTGTAATTCAATCATCCTTCTTACTGAAGTGATTGCTAAAAAAAACTGTTTTCCAAGAAAGAAATTTTAAGTCTACAGTAGCAGCTCGAAAGGAGGTAGAGTGAGTTTCTCCAAGACAAAGTTAAGGTCCCAGGCTGGAGTTGGAGCTCTCCTGGGTGCTCTCAGATTGTTGGCCCCTCTGAGGAACTGCTTGATTAGTGGATGAGAGAAGAGGGAAGGTTCTGTGTTACAATGAGCTGAAATGGCTGGGGCGTGGATTTTAATGGAGGAAAAAGACAGGCCCTTGTGAAGCATCTCAGTTAAGTATTGTAAAATCTGAGGTAAATTGGGAGCTGCTGTGCTCATCCCTTAAGATTGGTTCCAGGCACAGAACCTTTTCCATTTTTCAGCATAAGATTTTTTTAGTACTAGGCCTCCTTGCCTCTAAGATGATATCCATCATAGGTTTGCTGAGCGATGGTAAAGGAGAGATTAAGTAATTAGCCAGGCTGCAAGGTTCAGTGTTGGAAGCGGAGGGTGTAGAATCTGGTTCTCCTGCTGAGACAGCAGGAAAGGAGTCTGAGGCAGGTGCCATGGGGATAACCATGACACACTGCGCAGGAGGGGGTACCAGTGTTGGCGCGGCCAGTCTGGAGCAATCAAAATCATCCTTGGTTTGTCCTGATTGATTTTTAGTAGTACTTTGGAGAGCAGAGGCAGAGCGGGGAAGGCACAGACTAATACGTTTTTCCAGCTGAAGGACAGAGCATTCACTTTCCAGGCTTGTTTGTGGGGATGCCTTGTGCAAAATTTGTCCAATTGTTAGTTCTGGGGAGAGGCAAACAGGTCTATATCTGGGCTCCCCCATTTGCTTATCAACATGTTGAAAATCCTTGGTTCCAGTTTCCACTCGTGTGGGTCCATGAGGTTTCTGCTTAGTCAGTCAGCCAGTGTATTTAATTTTCCTGGCAGGAATTGAGCTTGTAGGTGCACTTGGTAGCTCAAGGCTGTGTTCCACAATGCCATGGCTAGTCTGCAGAGGGGGCAAGAATGCGCACCCCCCCCTGCTTATGTACCACATAATAGTGGTGTTGTCCATCTTTACCCATTAGTTGTCCTGGAAGAATGAGGTCCTTGAAGGCTGTCAGAGCATTCTGTACAGCGAACATTTCTTTTTGATTGATATGCAGGTGCATTTGACTTAGGTTCCATTTGCCCTGAATGCACTTCACTGCCAGGTGAGCCCCCCATGCAAAGTCTGATGCATCTGTTAGGGTTTGGGCGGCAGGAGGTGGTATGAAAGGTAGTCCCTTGTTTTGGTGGGAGGCCTCTGCCCACCAAAGGAAGTCTAGGCGCAGGCAAGGTATGATAGGAATCATTGTTTCCAGGTCTTGAGAATGTTGATACCATAGGGTTTTTAGATACCACTGTAGTTTCCTCATATGCAGTTTTCATTAATGAATTAGAAGAACGCAGGAAGCCATGAACCCCAAGGCTTGCAGTATTCGTCTTGCAGATAGCAGGGTTTTATGGCCACTTGTTTGAAGTAGGTTGTCAAATGAATTTGCTTTTCTGGCGTGAGGTAAGCCATCTGGGAAGTTGTATTCAAGCTTGCTCCCAGGAATATAATTTGTTGACAGGGTACCAGGTGTGATTTCTTTTCACTTATGGTGTACCCCAGACTAGTTAAAACCCTTTTTACAAAGGCCAGATGATTCAAAAGTATGTCCTGGCTTTCTGCCTGAATTAGACAATCGTCCAGGTATGGGTATATATATGAATATTTCTTTGCCTACAAAATGCAATAACTGGAGCTAGGCACTTTGTGAATACCCTTGGTTCAGTAGATAAGCCAAAGGGCAGTGCAGACAACTGATGGTGCGTGTAGCTTGCCTTGAAGCGTAGGTATCTTCTGCAAGACTCCCTGATTGGGATGTGCAGGTATGCTTCTTTTAAATCTAGTACTGCCAACCAGGCATCTTTGCCTAACATAGGAAGTAATTGGTGAAGAGTTAGCATCTTGAATTTTGGAATCTCCAAAAAGGTGTTTAGAGTAGACAGGTCCAGGATAGGAGGCCATGAATTGTCTTTTCTTGGTACCAGGAAAAGTCACGAGTAGAAACCTTGCCCCTTTTCCTATTCTGGTACCAGTTGAATAGCCCCTATGCTTGAGAGAAAGAACTTGTTTTTGGGCCTCTGCCCACTGATTTGGGGGTAGGTCTGGCCACCCACTTGGTGTTTGCAAAGTGTGGAAGTGAAATTTGTATCCCTGGGACACTACATTTAAAACCCATTTGTCCTGGGTAAGGAGCTCCCAATTCTTTGCATGAAGATCAATCTTTCCCCCAAAGGGGCAGTCAGTTAATAAGTGCTTGGAAATTTTAAAAGGAAGTCATTGAGACAGTTTACCATAGGGGGGAGTCTTATTATTCCCAGACTTGGAAGTGGAGGCCCCCCCCACTGCTTAGTTTTGCGAGTCCCCTGGGACTGAAACCTGGGGGTTTTGCTGTGTCTGGGTTTGGCTCGAGAAGACCTGGAAGGGGCTGGAAAGGACCAATTCTTAGAGGGTCAGTGCCTACTAAATCTAGGTTGAACTTGTAAAAAATCTTTAACAGTTTGCATAGATTTAGCTTCATCTTCCATCTTTTTAAGAACTTCCTCAGCCTTGTTGCCAAACAGGCGGTCCTGATTTATAGGAGCATCCAACAATTTAGCTTTAACATGATCAGGCAAAGATTGCTCCTTAAGCCAAGCATGCCTTCTGAGCAAAGACCCAGTAACAGCAGCCCTGCAAGAGGCCTCTAATGAATCAAAACCACATTGCAAAGTATGTTTTCCAACTTGTTTGGCAGAATGCATTAAATCCTGTAATTCTTTACTTTCCAAGCAGTCAGGAATCAACATCATTTTCTGTCTAATCAGTCCAATAACATTTGCTGACATTTTAACATATGAAACTGGCAGTTTACAGCCCTAATTGCCAAGGTTGCAGAAGTGCAAACCTTCTTACCCCATCTATCCAGTGCCCTGGAGTCTCTATCAGAAGGGGTCGGATTTTTAGCAGTAGAAGCCTTAATGCCCTTGGGCCCTTGTGAAATAGTCTCTGGATCTGCAATAGGATTTTTGAAAAGGAACTTGTAGGACTCCGGGACCCTGTAGTATCGGTCAGGTTTTCTGGGAGCAGGAGGCAGGGAATCAGCGGCCAAACTAGATTCCGAGAAAGCAACATCAACAATGTCTAGAACAGGAGGAATAGCTAAAGGCCTATGCTGAGGTAGGAGAAGGAAATCCCCAAGTCTCTTTTTTGAATCAGAAAAATCTTGGCTTTCCCAGAGGAAATGCTTCCCATAGAGTATGTAAGGTTTCCCCAAAAGAAAAATCCTCAGGAGGGGAAGCAGAGGGAATAGAGTCCTCTGCATCAAAATCCTCATAAGTGAGTAAGGACAAATGCAGATCATCAGAAGAGTCAGAAAACACATAATCCTGATCAGAAGCTTCATAATCAACCTCAGTCCTAGGCCTATTAGAGGGGGGGGGGGGGGTGGCTATCCCCGATTACAGTTATTAGATCTTCAGCCATTCTTATCATTTGTTTTTTAGGCAGAGGCCTGAACATGTGGCCTGGGCATCAGTTTTTTAGACATGGATTGAGATTTAGGCCTAAGTAATGAAGGAGGCGTCAATTTAATATGCAAGTCCGTAGGCCTGTACACACCCTCAGAAGCCGGTGCCTGCACAGCGGCTCCAGACTCATCCAAGGTAGAGACATCTGCAGGTTCCACAGCTGAATCATCTCGCAGCATACCAGACTCCGAATGGGTCTCAGTAGAGGCCTGCGAATCTGAAGTAGCAGGTATCAGGGGCTGCAAAAGTACCTCACTGAGTACCGGTGAACTGGTGACTCACTTAGGAGAAGCGTCATTGGCGGCTTTGGACCTAGGTGGCCTGTCTCTGTCTTTATTTTTGCATTTTTTCGGAATGTCGGTAGTCGGGTGGCTTACCGAAGCCATATCTGGATAAGTGAACCGAGTACCAAAATATTTAGAAACGTAAATATACAAACGACGAATAGTTTGTTGTTTAAATAAGGCACAAAACTGACAGCAAGGTACGTTGTGGTCAGGGCCTAGGCAAGGAATACAGTACAAATGGAAATCTTTATGAGGTATTTGCTTTCCACAAGAAATACAATTATTGACTTTTACTGACATCGGTTTAGAGCAAGAAAAAGTTTCCCCAACAGGGTACTTGGCTTTAGTTGAAGACTTCGGTTCTGAAACTCGAATACAAACATTTCAGGAGTCAGCCAACCAGCACTTGCGAACTGCTCCTGTTTTTGGCACCGCACGGTAAGAAAGACTGCTGTAATGGCATCGGCTGCATGCTTTATACCCCTGACTAGCTGACGTCATGGAAGATGAGACAGCTACTGACGCAGGACCCAAGACTTTGATAATCAGGCCGACTGAGGGCTACTACAAGCAGATAACCGAAATGTGATGACTGCAACAGTGAAACACGAAGAACATCATTTAGCTGTTCTACTAGGAAACTAACTGCTTTTTATAAATAATGATGGAGTTTTTTAAAACACAAAGGATGTTAGCTAACTTTGAAAAAATTTACAAAACCTGATGATAAAGCTGGAAAATTTTTTAAAATCAAGTATTATATCATCTTAATTACTTATTACACTAGCTCCCTCAAGTGATTGCTGGTGTAATGTCAGAGAACTATTTCAAGAGTTTCTGGAAGTAGCAAATAATTCTAAACATAGCGTTAATCTTAATATCACAATTAAACACACTGCAAACCAAACATAACCTGCCTTTTGTAAAAAGTAGCATATACTGCACAATTTTAAATAGTGAAGCCTGGCAATGAAGTTCTTTTCCCTGCAGACAAGCATCATTTTGTAAATATTTCTGGACCAGTTCAAAGAAATGCAAATCGTTTCTGATGACAGCAACAAATTTGAGAAGTATTTTATTATGGGATCTCAGTAACAGTTTGAAATAACATACAGCATAAGGGTGTTTCCTAAACCCTTTAATATTTTTTTTGCTATTTTAGAAGGATGTGCAGTACACATTGATACTTGTATACAGCAGATTATTTCATCGTTCACTGTAGAAAAGGTATTTCAAACTGACATTATGACAATTATTTATTTAAAAGATTACTAATGTCTACATAAAAAAATCAAAAATTATTAATTAAAACTGCAAGTCACATCTTTGAGTCTGCTTAGAATATACTGGTTTACAAACCGCCAAAACAAAGAACATTTAAAATACCATACAACACAGGGAGGGGGTCTCATGAATCTTTTCTTGCTACTTTACAACTAAGGAAGTACAATGCATCAGCATATGAATGGAGCTACTATATTTTTTATCACCCTAAAGCTATTTGTAATTCATATTAACTACTTAGTTTCTTAATTAAGGAAGCCAACTCCAAACAATGTCATGATGCCATAAGCAGCTATCAATGTCAAGAGAAAATACACAAAAAAATGTATATGCGAGAAATGTAATGTCAGCATTAGTATATATTTTAATATATGTTTATTAAAGCTATTACTCATACAGCAAATCCAGGGAGAATTATAGACACACTTAAATGTTTATTAAATGGCACAGTTTCACATAGAGCAGGTTTTTACTCCCTTATGAATGGCAAATCTATAACAACCTATGATGGGTTTTGTAAGAGATGGGAGTATTAGACTAAAGTAAAAAGTTAAATCAGAGAGAGTAAAGCAATGGACTGAAAGTGAAACTACAAAAAAAATCTTAATCACCTGGAATGTGGTGAATTATCAACCATTACAGTGAACAACAATACAGAAGAGTAATACAAAAGACAAACTATTGGAATGAATATAAGTTAGCGTGATCTAAGTTAAACGAATAAGGAAGCATCCTGGAATAAGGAAGGATCCTGGAAACTATCGCCCCATAAGCCTGACTAGCTTGGTCTGCAAAGCTATGGAAAGGATCATCATGGACCTCATAAATAAAGATATTGGGAACCTACAGACACTGGATCCTACCCAGTTCGGCTTTGTTAAGGGCAGATCCTGCCTCTTAAACCTGGTCAATTTCTTTGAAACAGTCACCAAGGCCATTGACGAGGGGAAGGTGGTCCACACAGCCTACCTGGACCTCGCAAAAGCCTTCGATACAATACCCCACTCGGGCATTATAGATAAGCTCACCAGCTTAAATATAAACCCCTACATCACTAGATGGGTTGCAAACTGGCTCAAGGACAGAACCCACATGGTTAGAATTGCTGGAGCCATGTCAGACTCCAAACCAGTTACAAGTGGCGTCCCACAAGGCTCAGTCCTGGGACCTCTCTTGTTCGGTATATATTTCTCGGAGGTACAGGCCAACATGGAAGGACTGTGGCTGACCAAGTTCGCAGATGACTGCAAACTGGGTGCCATAATCGACTCTCCAGCCGACACAAGCATCCTCCAAAAGGGCCTCATAGAAACAGACAACTGGTGCCAGAGCCATGGCCTCAAGCTAAACACCAAAAAGTGTACAGTCATCCCCTTTGGCAAAAACAAAGTGCCCACAAATTACCACATAGGTGGTAATCCATTAAGTACGGAAGAAGTAATTAGGGACCTGGGGACCCAAGTTGACAGCAATCTCTCATTTGACAACCACGTGGCTAAAGTGGTTAGAAAAACATTTTATATAGCCCACCTAATCATGAAGGGATTCACATCTAGATCAGGGGAGGTCATCGTGCCTCTTTACTCATCCCTCATCAGGCCTATAATTGAGTACAATGCCCCTTTTGGGATGTACCTTACCAGACACCTGCAGCAACTGGAAAGACCCCAAAAGTACCTCACCAAGAGGATCAAAGGGCTCAAACAGATGCCCTATGCTGCCCAGCTAAAGAAATTCCAGCTCTACTCAGTGGCATACTGCTTGCTCAGAGGTGATCTGTGCCTGACGTATAAAGCCATGTCCAACCCGGAATTAATGGACATGCTGCACCTCAGAAAGTCCAAATCCCATTGAGCTACGCGCTCGAGAGACTTGAACCTCAGCACTGAAATAAATAGGACATGCTGGAGGGACAGATTCATAACCCAGAGGGCTCCCTTCACTCTGGAATAAAATCCCAGTCCAGGTTAGGCAGAGTCCCTCACTGACTCTCTTCAAGAGGAATCTTGATGAGTGGATGGGAGATCGTAGGTTTACCCCGGGTATCACTTCTGTGTCACTGTTAGACAGAGGCACAGTATACTAACCTCGAAAAAGGCCATAGCAAAATTATTTTAAAATGGGTGGCGAAAGCCAAACACACTCTGGCTAGGCTTATAAATGCCCTAGGGCAGATAGCCTAGTATGAACCTATGAACCTATCTTGGAGTTGGGGATGAACATAATGGTTAAGGTGATAACCTCACACAAAACAGCTGCAAGGTCCGAGACTCACTGAGGGGAAACTGACTAAGTTTTACATGGTCCATAAATGCGGATAACCAAGTACTTACCTATGAACCTATCTGTCACAGTATTCATGTTTTCTTGGATTCAACATATGAATAACTGCATTTCATTACATGTGAATAATGTATAACACTTTTTTTGCAATAATTTGGAACTGCTTACTGTTTCCATGCTCAATGTTTCAGTGACAAGATGGATTACCTCACCATAGAATGGAAAGTATAGTTATGCAAACTTGCCATAACAGTACATATTTGAATAATCACTTCTAGAGAAGCCTAGAGCACGCCAGCTTCCAAGGTTCAAGGGCATCCTCCACTTGACCAAATCTTTAGTCACCTCAAACCAAGTTGAAGAAAAAGAGTGGATTAACCATCAAACCCTTCAGCGCTTTCAAGCAGGAAATTAAAAATTATATACTCACCATAACTAGGAATCTATGCTGTCCATTTTTATTCTTCCTCAATGAATGGGTTTTAAGGATCTGATCCATGGATCCAACCTTGGCCACATATTACAGACTTTGGATCCAACTCTCAAGCTCCTCCTTCTGCCATAATGCCCTAGTCCATCCCCAATACCTCAGATTGAGTTTGCTGCCATGAAGTACTTATTAAGTAAAGAAAAGAGGAAAAAATAACAGAGTAGGGCTCGAACCTGGAGCTACAGGTTCCAGTGGTCCATCAGGTCACTCCAGGAGATGACAGGAAGGGAGGAGGAGGGCGGAGTTGAGGAAGAATGAAAATGGACAACATAGATGCCTAGTTATAGTGAGTACATAACTATTATATATGATGTTGTCCTTTTCATTCTTCTACAATAAATGGGACTGAGACCCCAGCTATGTGAATCTTGGGTAGCCCTCATGGAAGGATATTTCGGAGAGCCTCTGAACCAAAGGCTGCTCTACTTCTGGAAATTAAATCCAGCATGTAATGCTTAACAAAGGTATGAGCAATGGACCATGTGGATGCTTCTCAAATATCATAGACATTCTTGACCAAAATGGCTTTAGTAGAATGGGCTTTGCTCATTTGTGGTACTGAAAGGTCCTGTTGGGAATAAATCCAGGAAATGTAGTCGGCTATCCATTTGGCCAATGTGACTTTAGAGACTGAAGAACCCAGCCCATTTGGTGAAAAGGAGACAAACAGTCGGTCTGTTTTTCTGAACTCTTTTGTCCTGTGTAAACAGAAATGTAAGTGTCTATGCAAATCTAAAAGATGAAGCACGTATTCTCCTTTGAAAAATTTGGGAACAAGACTGGTAAATGAATGGTTGGCTAACAAACTCAGAAGCCTCTCTGGTTAAGAAAAAAGGGTTAGTTTATAGGGTAACATTGTCTTTATGAAACACAATGTAAGGAGTCTTAGAGGAAAGAAACTGGAGTTTATAAACCTTTTTAGTGGACATAACAGCAACTAAAAACACTGTTTTCCAAGATAGATACTTTAAAAGTCAGTTTTTGCTGAAGGTTCAAAGGGTTTGAGAGTCAAAACTTGCAGTACCACTGATACATCCCAGGGCGGTGCTGAGTCTTTTACTGAATTCTAAGAAGTAACGTTCCTTTCAAGAATGCCTTACATAAACAGCCAAAGCATTTTTGTACCCTGGAAGAAAATTTGATATGTCTGCCAATTGTATTTGATAATGGAAAAACTAGCACCTTCTTTAAAAAGAGAAGCTAGAAAATCTAGTACAACAGAGACGGGGTCAGTAAATGGGTCAATGCTGTTTTTCAGAGCCCAACAAGAAAATTGTTTCCATTTACTCCTGCAAATTCTTTTGGTGGCATCTTTCTGCGAGTATAACAGTTCGGCCCATACTGGGGAAGAAAGTCTGTGCTATCTGGCTATTTAATGGAATGGCAGAAACCATGCGATTAGCCTAAGGACTGAGATATTGGAATAACTCATCCCCGAGGGATGTGAAAGCAGATCTGAACCTGGGTCCAGTATCCAAGGAGAATAACGAAGATGAGATCAAAGGAAGGGGAACCACAACTGGTCAGGGAAAAAAGGGGCAATGACTATGACCAAGCTCTTCAATCGACTGGCTTTCTGTAAGAATTTTTAAATCAGAGGTACTGGGGATAAGCATATAAGGAGACCGGAGGGCTAAATGTGGACTAGAGCATCTCTCAGTGATTCCCTTGAAGGGGGATCACGGCAAGGTAACTGCTGTATTTGTTGTTGTGTGGAGATACAATGCAGCATGGTTGGTCCCAATGGAGGAAAATTTTCTCCACCACTGACTGACAGAGATCGCTAATGAGACATAAGAAAGAACCTGATGAATTTGTCTGTTGTTGTTGGCTTTCCCTGGAATGTGCATTGCTACAAGAAAATGGTTGGAGAAGATCATTCATTGCCACACCCTCTTGGCTTCTTGGCAAAGGGGATAGGATCAAGTTCCCTTTTGTTTGTTGATGTACCAAGCCACAAACATGTTGCTGCTATGAATCGAAATGGTCCCTAGAGGGAGAGCATCATGGAATGCCTGCAACACTAAAAGGACTGCTCTCATTTCCAGGACATTGTTATGCAAATTGGTCTCTTAGGGGGACCACATGCCTTGAACCATCCTTCCCAAGAAATGCTGTGCCCCACCCCAGTTGGGAGGCAGCCATGGTCACTGTGGCCAACGGGGGAGGAAGACTGAAAGGTCTACCTCGATAAATGCCATCTGACTAGACTCACCAGTGAACGTGGCATTTGCATACTTGAGTAACTTTGACTGGAAATGATAGGGGCTGTCAAAGAAAAAAACACTTAACAGCTACAGTCAATTGAAGGACACGCATAAAATAGTGTGCCAAGGGGACAAACTATGTCCGCTGCCATGGAAGTTTGAAGAATTAGTCTCACAGGGGGAACAGTAGGAGATAGAATTTGATGAACTTGAGATCTGAGTGTACATACATGGTGAGAGGGGTAAGGAAGCAATCTGGGTTGTTGTGTTCAGATGGGCACCAATAAACTCCAGGTTCTCTATTGTGCCAGTTTTGATTTGACAAAGCTAATTTGTTATACCTAGTGATTAACAAATATGGAGCAAAGTATCCCTAGACTACTCTAATAGATGCACTGTAGGGGTGGTCAGAAGCCAATCATCTAGACTTGGAATTACTTGGAATCCTTGTAGCCTCAGATAAGCTGCTACCAATGCTATGCAGATAAAAACAAAACCAAAGCCCCAGACAAAGGACATGGCTCACAGCTACAGAACAAAATACTCGAGAAGAAAAGCTGAGAAAAACCACCACAGCTGTATTAAAACAAAGTTATGTTTACTACAGCCGTGGTGGTTTGGCTCAGCTTTTCTGCTTGGATACCAATGGTATGCACTTGGTAAACACCTTGGGGGCTGTGGTGAGTCCAAAGTGCTCCTGCCTGCTAGTGAATGGCTCCCAGCCGAAAGTGTAAGCGCCTCCAGCAGTGCCTGTCTATTTTGATGTGACAGTACACATTTTGAAGATCTACAGAGCATATCCAACTGTCATTGTGTAGAAGACATACAATGGACTGAACAGAGGCCATTCAGAACTTTGATTTCTTCACAAATTGGTTTAATTTGTTTAGATCCAAAGCTGGACTGAGGTCCCCTGTCTTTTATTGCACTCAAAAGAAACTTGAGCAAGTTCTGAATCCTATCTGATCTGGTGGGACTTGTTAGATGACTCTCATCTAGCAGTTTTTGAATTTCTTGTGCCGTAGCTTCCCTCTGACTGGGTGGAATTGTCAGGAAGCGTCTTTCTTTTGGAAGCTGGAATCCGGGAAAAGGGTATGAAGTAACCTTTGGATATTATTTTATGAACCAAAGTATCTTTTGTTATAGTAGCCCATGCTTCCAAGTGCAAGGAGAAATGTCCCCCAACTAGCAGCAGGTGAGCAGTCAGGGCAGCACTTCAAGAGTGCTGAAAGGATCCATCCAAAAAGGAATCTCAGGAACCTTCATTTTGCAGGTCTCATTCACTGGATTGACCCAGTCTTCTGTTCAAACTCCCTCCTCTGCCTCTGAAGGAGGCATCTTCATGCAAGTCCTGGAAAGGTCCCTGGGATTTTTGGAACCACATTTTTTTACCACCTCTGTGATTCCTTGAAAACCGTTGAGGGGTAGAACATTTATTTCCTATGGCAGACAGGGTCTTTCCTTCTTTTTCAATGGGGGTAAGAATTTCTTTCATAGAAGGGCCAAACAAGGATGTTCCATCAAAAGCAGTACTGATGAAAGAAGACTTGAAAGGCTCTGCAAAGTCACATAGGCACATGCAGTCATGGCGCCTTATGGCAATGCCTGAACCAGCCGACTATTACCCACCTTCTGCTGCACAACAGATTAACCTCATGGATGCAATGGAAACAGAGTAGCCAGCTGAGAAGATGATCTTTTGAAATCTTCTGCAAACAACCAAAGCCTAAATACTGGCTTCTTACCAGCTGAGTGGAGGACAGCTACTGACATCCCTTTGCATAAAGGTGGACTGTCCACTGATTCAGGAAAATATAGACCCATCAGCCTAAGTAGCCTGATCTGCAAAGGCCATGGAGCGAATTATCATGGACCTCATTAACCCAGAGTACCGTCTCACAGCGCCTCCTGTGCTTACATCTGAGTGCGCTGCAAGATGATAGGAATTTCAAGCTGTTACCCCCCCCCAAGTACCTTCCACAGGCGCGAGAAACTGCAATGTAGATTTATAATGTGAGCAGCATGTAAAACACGCTGAAATCGCAACCTAACTTGTTCTTTACCTTGTATAGTTACGATTCAGTGTGCTTTTACATGCTGTTCACATTAAACTTTTTTTTAAGAAAATCAGCTTGTAAAGCGGTTGATAGTGTTGCCTTTGGCATTTCAGTAACGTACGTCATTTAACCCACTCATTACTCTTGACAGCCCCACTGGAGTACCTAGTTGCTCCAAGTCCTGCCCACTTAAACACCACAAAACTTGTTTAAAGGAGATGCTGTTTGCTCTACAATAAAACCAAAGTTTGCCAGAATATATCGTTTGAACAGCTAGAACAAGATACCATGTACTGTAACCACCAGAGAACTTAGATAAAAGTACTATACCTCCAAAAACTGCCTACTGATCATATAAACTTAAAGTTAACAGATCTGCATTGGTATGCATTTTCTGAAGGATACAAATCACAACTTATCAGTAACAGACCAACATGAGGCAACAAAATTGAACAGTTGAGCGCTATAACCACAGTTTACTCATTTGACCTCCCTCTTAACATCGGGAATAACATTTTGGGAGACATAGCACCCAATTTTCTTTCATACTTAGCTTTAGAGGAA
The DNA here is from genome assembly GCF_019279795.1 of Protopterus annectens. Taxonomy (NCBI): domain Eukaryota; kingdom Metazoa; phylum Chordata; order Ceratodontiformes; family Protopteridae; genus Protopterus; species Protopterus annectens. The sequence goes on along the minus strand of NC_056748.1, from coordinate 905,768,122 downwards.
TCATTACCACCAAAACTAGTATTGCTACAATTCCCAAAAAAATCAAGGCTCCACATCGTATCTCACATGTTAATCAGTCCTATTTAGAGGGGTAACAGGACAGAAGAAATTGATATAGCCAATTAGCGGACCATTTGGTTTCAACTTCTTAAAAGTCCTTTAAAATAAAGCAATTCAGCAGTGGAAACAAAAAGCATTACCAATCTTTAAAACATATCAGAACCATTGCTTGTTAATGTCTTATCTGGCTAAACTTCCAAAGAAAGAAAAGTACAACAAAACACAAACAAATCACGGATACGGTCCAAACTTCAAGTGAACAATGAGCACAGAATAGAAAAGCCACCATCATGCTTTATATTGCCATGCACTCCACACCCCTCCAGCTGCAGCATTCAGCAGCCTACTAGCCTGCCCCATGGAGAACGGCTGATGAAACTGATTGGCCCTCTTACATGTTGAAAGCAGAACTGCAGCTCTGTACCACCACCATCCGTCCTGCAGCTCTGCTCCTTGTGAGCAGTCTGGACTAGATCTCAGTGACAGCCCACCTCATGTCAAGACAGCCAATTCGTTGCCAGCTTTCAAATCTATTACAATAACGAGAATTTCAAACCACACGCACGTTGCCTGATTAAAAAAAAAAAAAATGAGAACACCAAAATATTTACAAAAGACACTTAGTTTTGTATGCAAGTTTTAGTGTTGCAGTGTTTTCTCCTTGCAGGTTGGCTATACTGGTTTAGGTCTACCTGTTGTGTAATCTAGAAATGAGATAAGGCATGTTACTTTTTCAAAAAAGTTAAATGTATAATATTGCAAAACTATGCAAGTCAAAAATAAATTTCCCATATTTGTAAGTAGGCATACCTCCGACTGATGGAAGTTAATGCGCAGAGAGAGGGCGGGTGAGAGCTGTTAACAAGTTGCTTCATGTAGTTTTGGGTTTGATTACTGGCAAAGACTAACGTTAGAAAATGACAGTTACTTCTGTGGCAGACTTCATATCCTTTCGTAATACATCTTAGTCAAAAGTTGTTACTCTATCAAGTTTCAATGTTTGTAAGAGCAATATTTTAAAAAGGATCCCACTTTCTTGTTCTAAATGGAATCCGGTCAGTGATTATTACGGCCCCCCAGGCGTCCATGTTGGCTTACTTCAAGTGCTCTGTTTTACTTAGATGCTGGAATTAGAGAGAGACCTGGAGATAACCCATGTTTTAATTTTAGGAAAAAAAGAGGCTTCTATTCTATCCGGATGAGGTTAGGATGTATGAGGTCTACCGCACTTATCAGTGTCTTGTGCATCAGTTAGTGTAAGCAGAATGCGGAGAGCTTACTTCTTTTTTTTATTACAGTAATTGCTTTTGCATAAAAAATACTGCATTAGTATGGCATTTGAGTGATCGTTTTTCACCATACACATGCAGGTGTATTGCCTAATACATCATCTGACCTTCGCAGCCGTAGAAACTTAGGGAAAGTTATGTATACTAGTAACGTAAAATAGTTTAGATAATTCAGCAGTATTTAGTAATTTGATCTTAGACTTTGAGGTCTAAAGAGTAGTAGAATTTTTTGCTGGCTTGGTCTCTACTCAAAACTGCAGGTGTAATAGAAAAGGGCAACAGTTTTAAAAAGTGTTTGAAATGAGGGTGTTTCCCACATATTGTGCTGGTTCTAACGCATTCATCAAGCATGAAATAGAGTATGGAATACAGTATAATTTTAAATTTAGGGTGATAAGACAATGTTTTTAAAAATATGAGGGGTGAAGATAAAAATAATAAACGAAGTAAGTGAATGTAGCTGGATAAGATTAGAAGTGGATTGTTAACCAAGAGTTAATGCTGTGAATAGTGTTAAGCCAATTCTGAAATATAAGCAAATGTGCTTAAGAACTTGAAATAGAAGTTATGTTCTTACCATAACGTTCCATGTTAGTTGTCTTCTTCTCGCCTTCTTCTTGCTGGATGGGTTCGGAGCCGACCTCGGCTCCGACTCGGCCACTCTAAAAGCTCGAGAGTTGGTTCCACCGGCTCGAGGCTCCCCTTATATCCCACAATGCTAGGCGAGAGTTACCTCAGATCTCGTTTGTAAGCTAACCCCAGCTTATAACAGTAACAGTATAACTGTAAAACAGAATCCACCTCTAACAACAGGAAGAAAAAGGGTGACCTACATCCTGAACTAAGAAATATGCATAATAGCATATGACTAAGAAAGAGGTGGTAGAAAGAGAGGTCACGATCACAACTCCTCTAGGTCTGTCCAGGTCAGGGGGAAGGAGGGTGGGGCCAAGAAGAAGGCGAGAAGAAGACAACTAACATGGAACGCGTTATGGTAAGAACATAACTTCTATATGTTAAGTTGTCTATCTCGCCTTCATTCTTGCTGGATGGGACCGCGTCCCTAGCACCTTGTCCCGGGTGGCCTAACGGAACAGACTCCTGAGAACAGTGGAACCAAAATTAGCTCTATGCCTAGAAGCTAAATCCAACTTATAATGAGAAATAAAAGTGTGAGGAGTAGCCCAAGTAGCCGCTGCACAAATGGTGTCAATAGGCAGTCTGTCTTGGAAGGCTAAAGAAGTAGCCAAAGCTCTGGTGGAATGGGCTTTAGGTTTATTAGGCAATTTCTGTTGTCTAATTTCATATACCAGGAAAATCAAAGATGTAAGCCATCTGGATAATGATACCTTTGAAACTGAAAGTCCCTTTCTGCTTTCCGCATAGGAGACAAACAGTTGATCAGATTTTCTGAATTGTTTCGTCCTATCCAAGTAGTACCTTAATTGACGATGAACATCCAGGTAGTGTAATTTTTGTTCAGACCTATTTGAATACTCTGGGAAAAAGACAGGAAGGTCAATGGTTTGATTTATATTTGATGTTGAAACCACCTTAGGCAAAAAGGACGGGTTAGTTCGTAAGGAGACTCTGTTCTTATGGAACACAAGATAAGGAGAACGACAACTGAGTGCTTGAAGTTCTGAAACTCTTCTAGCTGATGTGATAGCCACCAGAAAGAGAGTTTTCCATGATAATAATTTCAAGGAACATGAGGCTGCAGGTTCGAAAGGGGAAAGAATCAAAGAAGCAAGAGCTAAATTTAGGTCCCAAGGAGAAGGAGGATTTCTTATAGGAGGTCTGAGAAGAAAAACTCCTTTCAAAAAGGCTTTGCAAAGTTTGTGGGACATTAGGGCAGATTCAGAAATGCCCACATGAAAATTAGAAATAGCTGCCAATTGAACCTTAAGAGTAGATGGAGATGAACCTGCATGGAAGAGTTCAGCAAGAAAATCAAGGACTAGTTGGATGGAAGCGGTGAAAGGATCTATGTCCTTTCCTTGTGCCCAATATGAAAAGCGTTTCCACTTACTCAAATAAATCTTTCGAGTGGAAGATTTATGAGAAGCTATCAATATATCTCTAACCGAGTGAGATAAATGAGGAAGCCTGGCTACGGTTGGAACTGGAGGAACCAAGCAGTGAGGTTCAGAGAGGGGAGGGAGCGATGAAATTGACCCGATTGGTGGATCAAAAGATCTGGAACTAGGTCCAGACTCCACGGTCGCTCCAAGAGAAAACGATGTAGAAAGGGGAACCACACTTGTCGAGGCCAGTAAGGAGCAATGAGGATCAATGAGGCCTTCTGAGCGATAGCTTTCTGTATTACTTGAGAGATCAGAGGGAAAGGAGGAAATGCATACAGAAGTCCCCGGGGCCAAACTTGGACTAGAGCGTCCCTGCTGGGTTGGCCTGGTAAAGGGAATAGAGTGAAGTATTCTCTGCACTTGCTGTTTTGGGGAGTAGCAAAAAGATCGCAGCAAGGCTGACCCCACTTGAGAAATATCTCTCTCACTACAGAGTCTTTCAGAGACCACTCGTGAGGCATGAGTATAGCTCTGCTCAACTTGTCCGCAATGTGATTGGACTTCCGGGATGTGCGTTGCTATCAGAAAACGCTGAGAAGAAATCGCCCATTGCCACAGTCTGAGTGCTTCTCGACACAGGGGTATGATCTGGTTCCGCCTTGTTTGTTGATGTACCACACTACAGACATGTTGTCTGTCTGGATTGCAATCGTTCCTAGGGAAGAGAGTCTTGAAGGGCTTGCAACGCTAAAAGCACTGCTCTCATCTCCAGAACATTTATGTGCAAGTGGCATTCGTTTGGTTGCCATGTGCCCTGGACTGTCCTGCCCTGATAATGCCCCCACCCGATCAGGGAGGCATCCGTTGTCAGAGTAGCAACTGGAGGAGGTGGAACAAATGGTCTTCCGACAGGAGCTGGGGAAGACATCCACCACATGAGATGCTTTTTGCACTTGCGTGATCATAATGGTGTGAGACATTGGAAGTTCCTGGTATGACCATTGAGAAAAAAGCATCCACTGAAGGATCCGCATGTGGTATCTGGCCAATGGGAGGAGAGGTATGGCGCTGCCATGATTCCCAACACCTTTAGAACTAACCTGGCTTTGGCTCTGTTGTTGTTGAGAAGAAGTGACACCAATTTGTGAATGTCTGATATCCTTTGGTTCGTTAGCGTTGCAGACATGTTTATAGTATCTAAATTTGCCTATGTAGGTAATAGTACGACAAGGCGACAAAACAGACTTTTCGCAATTTATTGAAATACCCAGTTTTTGACAAACGCGAAAAGTATAATCTCTGGCCATCAAAAGGAGATGCTTGGTGGGAGCTGTGAGAAGCCAGTCATCCAAATATGGAAACACCTGGAATCCTTGTCATCTCAGGTGAGAAGCTACCACTGCCATGCATTTGGTAAACACCCGGGGGGGCAGTGGTGAGACCAAAGGGCAGGGCCCTGAACTGAAAATGACTGGTTCCCAGCCTGAAGCGGAGGAATCTTCTGGAGCGTCTGTTCATTTTTATGTGATAGTACGCATCCCGAAGGTCTATAGAGCACATCCAGTTTCCTTTGCCCAAAAGGGGAAGAATGGATTGCAGCGTGACCATCCGAAATCTTGTTTTCTTGACTGATTTGTTCAAGACACTGAGATCCAAAATCGGTCTCCAGTCCCCTGTTTTCTTTGGTACTAAAAAGAACCTTGAGTAGATTCCGGATACTTGTTGGTCTGCTGGCACTGACTGAATTGCTCTTTTTGCAAGCAGTTTTGAAATTTCCAAAGCTGCTATATCCCTTTGAGCGGGTGGAACATCTGGAAGGGATTTTTTTGACTGATTTGGAAAACGAAGAAAGGGGATAGAATAGCCTTCGGAAATGATGGACTGTACCCATTTGTCTTGAGTCAGGGATAGCCAGGCTTCTGGGTACAGTGACAATCTTCCCCCGACTGCCTCCGAAGATGGGCAGTCGGGCAACACCTCAGGGATGCTGAAAGGGCTTGTCAGGAAAGGCTTCCCAATTGCCCTGGTTCTGCGGACCCCTGCCCCTAGGGTGACGTCTACCATTGTTATTCCCACCTCTGCCTTTGGTAGGAAAACGACTCTGTGCGTCAGGCGAAGTCCCTTGAGATTGTTTACGGAACCACATCTTCCCACCCTTCTGGCCTTTGGGGTAAGGCCTAGAAGGAGTCGAAAAACGGACTCCGACGGCAGAAAGGGTCTTGCCATCAGTCTCGCACCTAGTCAGGGTTTCTTTCACTTGAGGACCAAAGAGAGATGATCCATCAAAAGGGGAGTTCGTGAAAGACGTCTTGAAAGGTTCCGCAAAGTTGCATAGCCGCATCCAGGCGTGCCTACGTAAGGCTACCCCTGTCCCTGCGGCTCTGCTCGCTCCATTGGCCGCATAAGAGAGGAGGCGCATGGAGGAGTTGGATATGGAATTAAGGGTAGCCAGCTGCGTGTTCATTTTCTCTTGGAAACCCGCAGCTGTAGGGTCCTTTAACATTTCACTCGCTTCCTTGATCAAGTCTCTTTGAAGACGAGTGAAATGGCACAGGTAATTCAGCGAACGCATGGTAAATGTCGCTGAGGAGAACATCCGCTTCCCGTACCTATCCATGGACCTAGATTCCTTGTTAGGTGGATGGACAGGCACTGAAGGATCAGCCAGTTCCTTCTTTGTGGCAGCAGCTACCACCATAGCATCCACAGAAACTCCTTTTGATGAAAACTGCTTGTCTGATGGAGCTGTGATGAATTTGGAGGGTCTCCTGGGAGTGGGGTCCACTGAATCAGGAGCCGTCCATGCCTTCTTAGCAACCACCTGCATGAGGGGGTCAAAGGGGGGGACACCCAGGAGGTGGAAGGACGAGAGCCAAACGCCTCAAGATACACAGATTCGTCCTCCGAAGGGTTGAGGGCTGGCCAATTTCCCCTCTGTTTCAGGATCTCCAGAATGTCTGCAAATGAGACATCTTCAGAAGGGGAACGGGGGGAACCCTCAGAATCATCCAGATCTGTGTCCGACGTGATAGACTCAGGTGAGTCAATGTGCTTCCTCTTGCACTTCCTCTTCCGAGGAGGCTCTTCTGCCAAATCAGGAGAGGCCTCGGAAGAGGATGAAATCCCCAAAGGGGGCTCCTGAGGAGCTGGCTCTCTGCGGTCCGGGATGAGGGAGTGAGTCGACTTACCCTGAGGCAGCATAGAGGGAGGGGCTGACGGAGCCTACTGTGGAGTAGAGCCAGGCTCTAACACACTCCGCATGACCTCAAATGCACCCGTCAGGCAGAGCCAGAGGTCCCCGCTCCGAGGAGCTAAGGACCCCCCTCGGCACCGACAGTGATGGCTCCGAGGCCGATGTCGGAGCCGAACTCACCAGCGCCGAAGCACCGAGAGGGAGAGGGGGGTCGGACAAGGGTCCGATGCCACTCACCCCCTCGGAGCCGACGAGGGAAGTCCGGCGCCGAGATTCCTCCAAGGAAGAAAACGGAGCCGACGACGGCGCCGAAGACAATTGTCTCGGCTCCGAAGTGACCACAGTCTCGGTTCCGACACGACCCGGCTCCGAACTCAAAAGAGTCGAAGGAGGAAAGAGTTGATGGACCGGGGCAGGCACCGACTGATGAGTCGGGCTCTGAAGCATCTGGGCTAGTGCCTCGGACTTAAGTAGTCGACTCACCACCCTCTGAAGGTCATGATCGGAGAGCCTCGATGACCTAGAGGAATGAGACCTTTGGCTCCGTTCAGACAGCAGGGGAGATCCTGGAGCCGAATGAACGGAGCCAAGAGAAGGTGACCTAGACCTCTTTCTGGTTGTCGGCTCCGAAGATCTTGTCGGAGCCGACACGGTACTCGATAACCTCGGCTCCGGCCGGAGCCGAGGCCACAGAAACTGTGGACTGAGTCTTATCGGCTCCAGCCGAGCCGATAAAGGCAAAGGTTTAACAACCTGAGGTCTCGGCTCAGAAGCCGGAGCCGAAGACCTCGATGCCTTAGAGGGCTTCCCTGTTGAGACAGACAGGGAATCCTCTGGCTTCAACAAGCCTCTCAGAATTAGCTTGTTTTTTCTTTCCTGCAGGACCCTGGGGCTGAAGCCATGGCAAACAGCACAGGAGTCCTGCAGGTGCAAAGGCCCCAGACAATAGACACAAGAAGTGTGAGCGTCTGTCAGAGACATTTTCTGACAGCACGCATCACACTTCTTGAATCCGGAGACCTTTGCTTCTTTAGACATAGCCTAACTGACAGGTGTACACAAACACACACTCAAACACCCAGTTATACCCTGTCAGAAATATAATAATTTTTGTAATAATACTAGAATTTAAGTACAAAATTATAGTAAACTACACAAACACTCCCTTAGGGAAGAGAAGGCCTAAGGCCCAAGGGAAGAACCAAAGGTTCTTTTAGAAAGAAACGGGAAAAATATAGGGTCGGGGATAAAGTTCTATAATCTACACTAATCTAAGAAGAATTTAACTTAAAAAGGGGTAAAAAGAGTAACTTTTAGAAGAAAAAGCTAACACTCACCAGGAACCGGTAGAAGCAACCAACCTCGAAGCTGTAGCGGCAAACGAGATCTGAGGTAACTCTCGCCTAGCATTGTGGGATATAAGGGGAGCCTCGAGCCGGTGGAACCAACTCTCGAGCTTTTAGAGTGGCCGAGTCGGAGCCGAGGTCGGCTCCGAACCCATCCAGCAAGAATGAAGGCGAGATAGACAACTTAACATTGTATATATTTCTTTAAATTGCTTATTAATTGTAATTTTGGATTGGGCTAGGTTTGTGACTTTTTTCAAGATGTATTTAAATATGGGAAATTGTTGTTGTTGAAGGGTCTTCCCAAATGCTTTGTCATTTTTGTGATTCTATTAAGTATTTTAACTGTTTTGACGGTTTGGTATTACAATTTTTATTGAATTATTTCCCGTATATATATGCCATTTTGGTGGTGACATAAGCACTTGCATCAATGCGATGATTGCATAGCCCCTACAAACTCGTGAATGCTCCCCTACATATATCAGTAAGGGCTACTATCATTGGCTTGAGCAGATGCACTTACAGGCTCCTGACTCTCCCCCCAACTCCACCCTGCATAACCAGCTTCTGCTCTCCAGCGCGGCCTAGTCAGTGCAGCCATGGTATGTGCTCGATGAAAAACACTGTTCCACACTCATTGTCGGTACGTCCGAGTGCTGGCAGTCCTGTCAAACATGGAAAACTGCTGGAGAAAAAAAAAAAGCAGTCTAATATAGTGACTGATAACAGGAGGGTATTTAATAGAGGGCATTCAGCTTCAAGGCTAATAAGCTAGTTACAGTGGTCTCAGTATCATGTGGTATAGCCTTACCATTCCTACTTCAGTTTTACTAGCTGTATGGGCTTGCATTTCCAGGGATACTACATGTCTTTACTTGGGTAGCCTGCTGGTGTGGCTTCTAAGAAATGCTTTATTTTGGTGCACGTTCATACCAGGAATGGTTACTGAAGGGTCGTTTGGGGAAATATTTCTATCTGGTGCTTGTGCAAACTTCAGCATTTTATTGTAGGGGTCACTTGGGTGAATGTCTCATTTTGGTGATTGCACATACTATGAGCCGTTACACAAGGATCATTCATGGAAATGCATCATGTTGGTGCTCGTGCATACTTCAACATTTTATTGTAGGGGTGCCCTTGGGTGAATGCTTTATTTTGGTGCATGTTTATACCAGGAACTGTTAACGAAGGGTCGTTTGGGGAAATGCTACATTGGTGCTTGTGCATACTGCAACATTTTATTGTAGGGGTCCCTTGATTTAACTTCATATATGTTACTGGAAGTACTTACTTGTGATGAACAGGTGATGGTCTCTCCTTTATTGGCCAAGTCTTTGTGTACTTCTATGAATGAATTCTACCCATGCTGTATCGCCTGTTAACATTATCCACATACTGCCTTCAGGAACTGGGGGGACAGAAGCCATAGATCATGTAAGGCAATGGGGGAATACACTGTTGGACGTATTTTTTTTTCTAGTAAATTTGTTTTTTTTTTTTTTGGGGGGGGGGGGGGGTTGCTCAACCAGACATGTTACACAATATTTCTGCTTTTTTAGCTTGTGTGTCTTACTCTAACAACAGGGATGGTTAGGTGGGATATAATGAATGACTCCAGGTTGGACTAATTGTTACACCAATCAATCATTTAATTTAGACATTTTCTGATTTTTATATTCTGCGGTGGTGGTGCTGCGGTAGCGTTGTCGCCTCACAGTAAGACGTTGTCCGGTTCGATTCTCAGCAACAGCGTCTTCTGTGTAGAGACATGTGTGAATGGGCGTGCCTTCGGGGAAGGTTGTGTGTCAGAGCTGGCAGCTCGGCATGTAAAAATCTACTGCCAATCATTAGCGGACCAGAGTTCCGCTGTGGCGACCCCTAACCGGGAAAAGAAAAAAAGACACAACATCAACATATATTTCTGTTTATGATTCTGCTGAGTGGTTGTCTCATTGAGATCAATGGTATTATTTGTGGACTAGTACTAACATGGAGCTACCATCTATTTTGGTCAATATACATGGCTCTGTGGGTCATGTGTGGAATTTAGGTGGGAGGAAGGGCTCAGCAATATACAGGTGTTATACTGCTTTTATTAAATTACTCTTGTCTTCTCCTAACAGATGGTAATGGCTCCTTGTTACATAACACCTGCACCAGGAATATAATGAATGCCTAATCCACAGGTTTTGTGCAGCAATTATCACCTTTGTCTGACTGTGCAGAACCTTGCAGTAATGAAATGCAGGTCATTACCACAGCTGAACAATAACTGCATACAGTGTAACACTCAATCATTCACACTTGTCAGGTGAAACTCTCAGCAGTGGCCACTATTATGCTCATAAGTAGAGGTCGTTATCACATTGATTAATTCACAGACCACTAGTTTGTATGGTTATTCTAATGTTAGATTTTTATCTAAGGGACTTTTCTCTTATAATACTATTGGAGTCGTACAAGCGCTGAAATGTCCATGTAATTTACTTTATATTGGTGAAGCTAAAAGAACACTAAGTGAGATTAGAACATATTAGGGACATTAAAAATCAACAGGAAGATAAGATGGTGGCTGCATAATAGTGATGCTTCATTGTTACAGGGTAGTATCTTGGAGAAGTGAATTTTAAAACAGGTGAACAGTTATGTAAAGAACATTTGCTATTTAAAGAATCTGTTTTTATTTGGAAATACAATACTTTAGTACCTACAGGTTTGAATTGTCAAATTAATTGAAAGTATTTTATTTGATTGAATAATGGGATAATTGCTTCATTTGGATGAGTCTGTACATAAAGAACTTTTTTTTAAATATGGTATGTTACTCCTTGAAGATATATGATCGAAGCACTAGAGACAAAGTGGAAATCGGATCTGCAGCTTGTGGTTTATTTATTTAGGGGTCATGGGGGGAATGTGTCATTTTGGTTCTTGAGCATACTGCTGAGGAACATACTTCCATGAGCTACTCAGGTCTAAAGTAGCTGGGGACTCTGTCCCACAGGTTGAGGATAGAATGAAAAGTGACATCAGATAGTTCTATCTGTGTTGTCCATTTTTTTTTATTCTTCCTCAACTACCTACCTATCAACTTCTAGAAACAGATGCTTCAGACCAGTGCAGACTGTATGGTCAAAAAAGGACAGGCCTGCATAACTATCGGTGGCAACTCCAGCTTTAGAATCCCAACATCAGTTCTGGTCTTCTGTTGTGGGTCACGTGGCAAATATTTTATTTTAGTGTAGTGAGATACAGATGCAGAGGCGGCCACGGTGATGCAGTGGTTAGCATTGTCGCCTCACAGCAAGAGGTTCTCCGGTTCGATCCTCGGCTGGGTTGCCTTCTGTGCAGACACAAACACTCTCCTTTACTCCTCAAGTATAAAACAACTCTGACCCAATGGAACCAACAAAACCACCGAACGTGGTCACAATATAGACAACAAAGTGATGCAAGTATGCCTTCTGTGCAGAAGTCTGCATGTCCTCCCTGTGGTCGCATGAGTTTCCTCCGGGTGCTCCAGTTTCCTCCCACATCCCAAAGACATGCGGCAGGTGAATTGGACACTCTAAATTGGCCCTAGGTGTGAGTGCGTGTGTGCGCCTTCTATGGAAGGTTGGGCGCCTGGCTGGCAACTCGAAACTGTAAAACTCCACTGCCAATTATGAGCGGACAGGTGATCCACTGTGGCGACCCCTAACCGGGAAAAGCCGAAAGAAGAAGAAGAAAAAGAAGTGAGATACAGATGCAAGTATCCATTCTAGTAATGTGGCTCATATATTTGTGAATGAATCTCACGGAAACCAGTTTATGAACCTTATCAAAAGAATAATGCCCCTGTGTGGGCATGTGGCCATTCCTACATTCACTGGGCTGCCAGCCATGCCTCCGTAAGTGAAAACTACTACAAATTCAGCTTCCCCACATCTAGTGTGAAGGTATACTGGATTGCAAGAAGAGGTATGCATTAGAGCGGAGTACTGCAGTTGTTGGAACAGAAGTGTACAGATATCAGTTTGTTTCGGACTTATGGTTATGGAAATGATGACTTTTTTCATATTTTGTTAAATAACTTTGCAAGGGAGCATTGAAATGTGCTAAGTAATACCTCATTTGGAAGACCGTATTCATAATTTCAACACAGTAAAAGAACTGTGCCTGGATGTTATACACATGTACAGATAAGTTTGTTTTAGACTTATAGTTATGGAAATTGTTTTTTTTTTTCATATTTTGGTAAATAACTTTGCAAGGGAGCATCTGAATGTGCTAATACCTCATTTTGAAGACAGTACTCATAGTTCCAACATGGTAAAAGAAATGTGGCTATATGATGTACACATGTACAGATATCAAAGTTTGTTTTGGAGTTAGGTTATGGAAATTATGATTTTTTTCATATTTTGGTAAATAACTTTGCAAGGGAGCATGTCAGTGTGCTAAGTAATACCTCGTTTTGAAGACAGTGTTACTCCTTACAACATGGTAAAAGAACTGTGTCTGCAATGTACAGATATCACAATTTAGTCTTGTAGGATTATGAAATTTATACATTTCCAATACTTATTATTATTATGCCCATATCTTTGCAAAGGAGCATGGTGATGACACAAATGATGCATCATTTTGAAGCTGACATTGAGACACACAACTTCTACACTGATATGTAGGCTCTGTCTGTTACAGGTGGTGATATATTATACTTTGTTTATCAATTATGAGAAATATTATATTAATCATATTTCAGTAAGGATCTCCATAAAGAAGCATCACACAGTAATGGTTAATGTATCATTTTAAAGCTAACATTCATACTAACAAATTAAATACAAATTACATGGGTCTACATAGTACACTGGCCAAGATATTGTGCTTTGCTTTTCCAAAAAGTAAAAAAATATGCACAATATCAACATTCCTTGTCAAATATTTAGTAATGACTTTGATATGCATTATCAACATTTACACTGTTGGAAAGGTCAGTGTCTGCTGAATAACTTTCGTGTTTACATTTTTAGTCTAGCTCTTATAGTTAAAGAGTTATGAACATTTGTTTTCTGAATGGTATTACAAATGGATTTTCTGAAAATGAGCTCAGGCTGCACTGCTGTTCCCATGGTGGAATTAAGCTTTTTCTGAGCTGCTCCCCGAGTGAATGAGTTAACAAAGACATTGGCAACCTCCAAACATTCAATCCCACATAGTTTGCTTTTGTCAAGTGGAGGTCATGCCTATTAAATTTGGTTGACTTCTTTGAGACAGTCACCAAAGCTATGGACAAGGGGAAGACTGTGCACACCGCCTATCTTGACCTGGCCAAAGCCTTCGATATTATTCCCCATCAGGTATAATAGATAAACTCTCAGAACTAGGCATCAATCCATATGTTACCAGATGGGTAGCAAACTGGATCACTGACAGAACCCACCAAATCAAAATAGGGGAAGCCACCTCAAGCAGTAGACCCATAACAAGCAGTGCACCCCAGGGATCAGTCATGGGACCTCTTATTTGGGATACACTTTTCTGAGGTGCAGGTTAAAACCAATGGGCTATGGCTGACCAGGTTTGCAGATGACTGCAAGCTGGGTACTGTCATCAATTCCTCTAGTGATGTAGACATCCTCCAAGAGGGCCTCACCAAAACAAATGACTGGTGCCAGAAACATGGCCTCAAACTGAATGCCAAAAAATGCATCATCATCCTCTTTGGGGAAAGTGATGTCCACACAAATTTTCACATCAATAATAAGGTCCTAAGCACGCAATCAATCGTGAGGGACTTGGGCACCCAGGTTGAAAACAAACTGACTTTTGACCACCATATTGCCTCCATTGTATGGAAAGCTTTATACATGGTCCACCTCATTAGTAAGGGTATCTCATCCAGGGACAAAGTGGTCATTAACATACCTGTACTCTTCCCTTATAAGACGCATTATTGAGTACAATGCCCTTTTCAGCATGTACCTTACAAAGCACATGCAAAAGCTGAACAGACCACAGAGGTTCCTCACCAGGAGAATCCAGGGCCTCAAACATCTACCCTGCACAGATAGGCTAAAGGCCCTGTCCCTCTACTCCGTCTCATACAGACTCCTCAGAGGAGACCACCATCTGGCATACAAAGCAATCTCAGACCCTACCTCGATGGGACTTGCTGTATATTCGCAAGTCAAGCTCCACTCGTGTAACCCACACGTGACCTCAACCTAGTCTGTGACATCAACAGGACTGATTTGCATCCCAGAGACTCCCCCTTTTGTGGAATAAACTCTCTCTCAATGTCAAGCAAAGTAGCTCATTAACCCTTTTTAAGCACAACCTGGATAACTGGATGTGGAACAGAAAATACACCATTGGAATTCCACCTGCCTCTGGTGGACAGTGGCATCAGGTGCTGACTTGTTGGAACATGGGCTAAATTCTTAGTTAGGCTTGTAAGGGTCTCAGGGCCAATAACCTGGTAACTTCCTATAATCCTATGGACTGAGAGAGAGAGAGAGAGAGAGAGAGAGAGAGTTTGCTAGTTTCTTTGGTCAAATCTCTCCTTAGTCTTGTAAAGTGTGCCAGGTAATTCAGCTACCTCACAGTGAATGTCACTGAAGCAAATACACACTTTCCACATCTGTCCAGTGCCCTAGGCCCTCGGTTAGGAAGGTGGACAGAAGGCCTCTGTTCTAACTCCTTTTTGGTGGCTGCCACCACAACTACTGCATCAACAGGAACTCCTTTGCTCCAGTGGGGTTTATCTTTTGATGGGCTAAGAACTTGGCTGAGTGGAGCAGTATGGTTTCAATGAAATCCACCTCCTTCCATGCCTAGCGAGAGACTAGGTCGATAAATTCAATGGCCATGGGAGTCACCCAAGACATAGATGGGCCGGTACCAAAAGCCTTCAAAAATACTGGCTTCTCAGGAGGATTATCAATGGACTAACCATCTCTCTGCTTAAGGATCTTAAAATGTCTCCAAATAGGACAGTGTCAGATGGTGATCTGATGGATCCTTTCCCTTCCTCGAAATCAGTATCTTCAGTGAGAGATTAATAGGGGGAATCTATATGCCTCCTCTTCTAAATTCTCTTGGGGTGTACCTCCTCAGGGGGATGTTTTTGGGAGGTGCTCGAAGAGAGGAACAGTTATTCAATGGGAACCAACTGGGAACTAGGAGGAGGTGGCTGTCCCTGTGGGATAGGTCTGATAGAATCTGAGCTCTGAACCATAGAGAGTTGAGGGGTAGGATCTGAGGGAGGATGAGAGACCAGATCTCTAGAATGAGAAAGGACCCTTTCCACCACCTCAAAGGTAGACAGACCCAAGGAAGCCATTTCCAGCTACACTGAAGCAGAATGGTCCAGAGCAGGTAGATCAAAACTCTAACTCAATCAGTGCTTAGAGGAGGGTTACCAGATCCATGCCAATGCCAAGGCTCCAAAAGGCAGGGATGGATCTGACATAAAAGTAGACTCTGGCCCCATGGACATGATGTTGACGCTTTGACTCTGGGACTCATCCCAATCCAAAGACATAGGAGCAGAACTATCCAAGGACAGTGTCGGAGCTGAAGAGGTAATTCTCTTCTGATCCAACACCAGAAATCTCAAGATTGTTGGATCTTGGGGCTGTGAAACCAAAGGATGGATCAGAGAAGGAGATACAATTGTATGGGCAGTGACAGGAAGGCTCATGGATCCAGTGCAAGATAGAGCTATTAAAAACCCCTATCTGAATCGGAGTTCTGAGAAACTTTTGCATCATCCTTTCCACATTTGCTTCAGAAAGACTCCTGGAGGACCTGATGGAGTATGCACTGTACTGAGGTCTGGAGTGCTTTTTAGGTGTCTGCATAAAAGGAGAGAGGAGCCAAGGGGCGATAGGATCCACCATAAACTCAGCTGGGTGAGTCCTCAGCACATATGATGTGCTAGACACAGGATCCAATTGTTATGGATCCGTAGTCTTTGCAGGGCTAGAAGAGAGGATAATAAGATTCAAAAACTTACAATCGGAAAGTTTTGGATCCATGGCTTGTCATTTCAGATCCGATAAACTAGGATCTGAGGATTTCTGAATTTTATGTGGAGGCTCCAATGAAGTTTTTGATACTTTGCAGGTGACAGTTTCCTGTGCTTCGAGGGAGCTTTAGAAGATTTACTAGGGGTTTGCGCCCCTGAAGAGAATGAAGATGTAGATGGCAGCAACCTCTTAAGGACAAGCTTGTTACACCTGTTGGCAATGGCTCTTGAATTAAATGCTGCACAAATAGAGCAGTTTGTGTTTACGTAAGCCACTCCTAAGCAGCAAATGCACCCCCTGTGGGCATCCAAGTTAGGGATTTTATGAACACAGGAAGTGGATTTCTTGAAACCTGTTCGCTTATCAGCCATGACAGAACAGTTTGAGAGATAAACATTATAAAAGGGAAAATTAATTTTATTTTTTAATTAAGAAAAAAATACCAGCAATTGTAATGTAGAATATCCTGTTCCAAAAGAGTAGGAAATAAAAGAGGATAGAAAGAAGAGTACCAACAAGGTACTTGAAGAATAACTACTATCAGAATATAGTAGAAAGGCTTGACGTAGAAAAAATGGTAAAACTATGAGGGAGGTTGCAAAATGAAAAGGTATGATAAAGAATTAATAGGGAAAGAAATACACTAACAAGGAGAAAATGCAGTTACAATTAAACAAATGCTGCAACACAGGATCCTATGTCCATGCACAATGGCGGCAAACGAAATCTGAGATAATGGGGATGGACTAGGGTATTATGGGTAGAGAAAGAAGCTCGAGAGCTGTATCAAAAGCATACAGTATGTGGCCGAGTCGGATCCGAGGAACAGATATGTAACCCATTCCATGAGGAAGAATGAAAAGGACAGCATCTGATCACCCGTTTCCATAGGAGGCTTGGTATATAAAAAGAAGTTATGTACCTACCATAACGTTCCATGTTAGTTGTCTTCATCTCGCCTTCCTTCTTGATGTTTGGGTTCGGAGCCGATCCTCGGCTCTGACTCGGCCATCTTCTATAGCTCGAGAGCTGTTTATTGGCTCGAGGCTACCCCTTATCCCAGAATGCCCAGCGTCAGCTAACCAGATTTTGTTTGTGATAGCGCACACTAGACATAAGTAGAGTAACCAGTTACCTAAAAACTGGTTGTCCAATACACCTAAACAAGGAAAGAGTCATAAATTATCTGGCATGTGAAGCAATAAAAGATACTCAGCCAGTGAAAACAAAAAAGGAACTCCTCTCAATCTTCTAGGAAGGGGGAAGGACGCAAGAAGGAAGGCGAGATGAAGACAACTAACATGGAACGTTATGGTAGGTACATAACTTCTTTAGGTTAAATTGTCCATCTCGCCTTCATTCTTGCTGTTTGGGACAGCGTCCCTAGCACCTAAAATCCAGGGTGGCTCACTGGAACAGACTCTTCAGAACAATAGAACCAAAGGAAGCTCTGCTCCGGGAGACTATATCCACCTTGTAATGAGAGATAAAAGTGTGAGGGTTTGCCCAAGTGGCAGCTGCACAGATTGAGTCTATGGGCAACCTGGACTGAAAGGCTACAGAGTTGGCTAATGCTCTAGTGGAATGACCTTTTGGTTTAGCTGGTAGCTCTTTATTTCGCAACTGATAAATAAAGGCAATAGTATCCGATAACCATCTGGATAAGGTCACCTTAGAAACTGGGAGACCTTGTTTGTTGAAAGCATAAGAAAGAAATAACTGGTCTGACTTTCTTAGTTCCTTAGTTCAATGGAGGTAAAAACGCAATTGTCTGTGCACATCCAATTGGTGGAGCTTGTATTCTGCCTTGTTGCTGTGATTGGGAAAGAAAACTGGGAGATCTATGGATTGATTTAAATTGTTCTCTGAGCTGACTTTAGGAATAAAAGATGGATTGATCCTCAGGGAAACTCTGTCCTTGTGAAACACCAGGTAAGGAGGACGAAAGTACAGTTGTATGCCTACCATAAATGTAGATGTTCGAGTGTATTCACTGTTGCAGTTATTACTCCTGCTGGCAGGCTACCTGCAGTCGGCCTGAATTCCAAAGTCCTGGTCCGGCGTCGGTTGCCGTCACCTCTTCCCTGACGTCAGTGCGCCAGGGGTATATAAAAGATGCAGCAGACACCATTTTCTTCAGTTTTTCTTGCCCCAGATGTCAGGTGCCCCCAGAAGGGTGGCTAAGTAGATTATGCCAATAAACATGCATGCACTAAAGTAAACATTTCCTTCATCTACAAGCAAATACACCACATAGGCTGTGTAGAATAGAGAAGTACAGATAAGACCCAGCAAATGAAAGGGGGATGGTGGGAGAGTAACCCTGACTACAACAGTGAATACACTTGAACATCTACATTTATGGTAGGTACACAACTGTACTATGTTCATCGTGTTTCACTGTTGCCGTCATTACTACTGGGTTGAACCCCAAAGCTGAGGATGGATGGCTGGGCTAAATAGGATTAGGAGAGGCTATGAGGCCCTGCAGAACTGCAGTGGCAAAGCCTGCTCTGGATTTAGAGTAGAGAGGTAAGTGGTAGTGCTTTGTAAAAGTGTGCACTGAACTCCAAGTTGCAGCCTCTAAGATTTCTTTGGTTGGTACTCCTCTGAGGAAGGCTGCTGAAGTGGCTGCTGCTCTGGTAGAATGTGGCCTAATGCCCTTAGGCACTGATTTGCCATGCTGTGAATAGCAGAAACGAATGCAATGGCCTATCCATTTAGAAATAGTCTGCTTTGAGATAGCCTTTCCTTGTGATCCTGCAGCATATGCCACTAAAATTTGCTCAGTCTTTCTGAAAGCTTTAGTTCTGTCCAAGTAGAAGCGTAGCTGTCTGTGTATGTCCAAAGAATGCAGAAGTCTCTCACCCTTGTTCTGTGGGTTTGGATAAAAGGTAGGCAAAGTGAATGGTTTGGTTAAGGGCCACACTGGACACCACCTTAGGCATAAATGTAGGGTTCGTCCTCAGAGAAACCCTGTCTGGATGGAAAATGATAAAAGGTTCCACAGCCATGAGTGCCTGTAACTCAGAGACTCGTCTTGCAGAGGTTATTGCTAGGAGCAGAGCTGTTTTCCAGGATAAGAAATTTATATCAGCCGTTGAGGCTGGCTCAAAAGGAGACAGTGTGAGTTTTTCCAAGACATAATTGAGTCCCATGCAGGTATTGGTGCTCTCCTTGGGGGTCTTATGTTTTTGGCCCCTCTGAGGTACTGCCTTATTAATGGATGAGAAAAAAATAGGTGGTTCCGTATTGTAATGGGCTGAAATGGCAGAGGCATGAATCTTAATTGATGAAAAGGACAGGCCTTTGTCCAGCATCTCAGTTAAGTATTGTAAAATCTGAGGCATATTTGGTACAAACGTGTCAATTCCTTGGTTCCTAGTTCCAAGCACAGAATGTCTTCCATTTTTCTGCATAAGATTTTCTGGTACTGGGCCTCCTGGCCTCCAAGATAACATCCATGACAGCTTTTGAAAGAGGAGTGTTCTGAATGGCTACATTATTCCCCATGCTGCCAGATTTAAAGTCCTGAGTTGGCTGTGCAGGATCTGATTGCTTTGTTGGGTCAGTAAGTGAGAAGTTTGAGGCAATGTCCAGGCTGGACCTTGAGACAAGTTCTTTAGAATTGGGTACCAGTGCTGGTGTGGCCAGTCTGGGGCAATCAGTACCATTTTTGGCTTCTCTTGTCTGACCTTTAGGAGTACCTTGGGGAGGACAGGCAGTGGAGGGAAGGCATATACTGTTAGGTTTTTCCAGCTGAAGGACAGGGCATCCACTTTCCATGCTAGCTTGTGATAATTCCTTGTGCAGAATCTCTGTAATTTGCAGTTGTGAGGGGAGGCAAATAGATCTATGTCTGGGCATCCCCATTTTTGGCTTCTCTTGTCTGACCTTTAGGAGTACCTTGGGGAGGAGAGGCAGTGGAGGGAAGGCATATATTGTTAGGTTTTTCCAGCTGAAGGCTAGGGCATCCACTTTCCATGCTAGCTTGTGATAATTCCTTGTGCAGAATCTCTGTAATTGGCAGTTGTGAGGGGGAGGCAAATAGATCTATGTCTGGGCAGCCCCATTTCCTTGCTATCATGCTGAAGACTTGTGGATCCAGTTTCCACTCGTGGGGATCCATGAGGTTTCTGCTTAGTTCGTCTGCCAGAGTATTTATTTTTCCTGGCAGGAATTGTGCTTGCAGGTGAATCTGTTAAGTCAATGCTGTGTCCCACAAAGCCATGGCTTGTCTGCAGAGGGGGTAGCAATGTGTGCCTCCCTGTTTGTTTATGTACCACATGACTGTAGTACTGTCAGTCTTTATCAGTAGTTGTTCTGGATGAAGTAGATCCGTGAAGGCTGTCGGGGCATTCTGAACAGCTAGCATCTCTTTTCGATTGATATTAAGATGCATCAGGCTTGCGGGCCATGTGCCCTGAATACATTTTCCTGCCATGTGGGCCCCCCAGGCATAATCTGATGCATCTGTTGTTAGTGTCTGCCTGGCTGTAGGTAAAGTGAATGGCTGTCCCTTGTTGTGGTGACAGGCCTGTGCCCACGATCGAAACTCCTGTTGCGGGCAGGGAATGAGGGTAATTAATGTTTCCAGGCTGTGGCAATGTTGAGTCCAAATAGTTTTTAGATACCACTGTAGTTTCCTCATATGCAGTCTGGCATATGGAATTAGCAGAATGCAGGACGCCATGAATCCCAAAGCCTGCAAGATTTTCCTTGCAGATAACTGGGTCTTTGTTGCCAACATTTTGAAGAAGTCAGTTGCCTTTGTTTGTCTGGCGTGAGATAAGCCATCTGGGCAGTTGTATTTAAGCTTGCACCCAGGAATATTATCTCTTGAGAGGGTACTAGTTTTGATTTCTTTTCGTTTACTGTGTACCCTAAACAAATTAGTAATCTTTTTACAAACGCCAGATGCTTTAGTAGAATGTCTTTGTTCTCTGCTTGAATAAGGCAGTCGTCCAAGTAAGGATATATTTGAATTCCTCTTTGTCTGCAAAATGCAATTACTGGTGCCAGGCATTTTGTGAAGACCCTGGGCGCAGTAGATAAGCCAAAGGGCAGTGCAGAGAATTGGTAGTGCATTGAGCCAGCTATGAATCTGAGGTATCTTCTGCAAGATTGTCTGATTGGGACATGCAGGTATGCCTCTTTTAGGTCCAAAGTTACGAGCCAAGTCTTCTTGCCCAGCATGGGCAGTAGCTGCTGCAGAGTCAACATTTTGAATTTTGGAACATTCAGAAATGTGTTTAGTATAGATAGGTCCAATATTGGTCTCCAGGCTTTGTCCTTTCTGGGCACCAAGAAAAGTCTTGAGTAAAATCCTTGACCCTGCCCTTGTTGTGGTACTTGTTGAATGGCCCTCATGTCCATGAGGGATGAAATTTGCTTTTGTGCCTCTGCCCATTGATTGTGTGGCAGGTTTGGCATACCTTTTGCCCTTGGCAGGGTGTGAAAGTGGAACGTGTAGCCCTGAGACACACTGTTCAAGACCGATTTGTCGTGGGTAATCATGTGCCAATTTGGTGAACAAAATGCTAGTTTTCCCCCTAAGGGGGCTGCCAAAAGATAAGTGCTTGGATCTGGCAGAGGAAAGTCATTGGGGACTGTTTCCTGTATGGTTGTGATTTGTCTTCTCCGCTTTTGGAGGTAGTAACACCCCATTGTTTAGGCCTGTATGAGCCTTGAGGCTGAGATCTGCCACTGGGGTGTCTGTATCTGCCTCTTTGTGGCCTATCTGACACTGGAAAGGACCAATTCTTTGTACGCCAGTTCCTGCTATATCTGGGTGGCTGTACCTGTAAGAAATCCTTAACTGTCTGCAATGATTTCGCTTTATCCTCCATTTTCTTCAACACCTCTTCTGCCTTAACACTAAACAAAGTATCATGCCGTAATGGGGTATCCAATAATTTTGCTTTAACATGATCAGGCAAATTCTGTTCCTTTAACCAAGCATGCCTTCTAATGACAGAACCCGTAACAGCGGCCCTGCAAGAGGCCTCCAGTGAATCAAAACCACACTGCAAAGTATGCTTTCCCACTTGTTCAGCTGCATGCAATAAATCCTGCATTTCCTTGTTATCTGAACATTCAGAATTTGTCAAGATTTTCTGTTTAAGCAGTGACATTAAGTATTGCTGATATTTAAGCATATGAAACTGACAATTTAAAGCCCTTACAGCCAAGGTAGCAGAAGTGTAAACTTTTTTCTCCCATCGGTCCAGTGCCCTAGAATCCCTATCAGAGGGGACAGGGGTTTTAGAGTCTGGAACTCTGTAATATCTGTCTGGCTTAGCAGGTGCAGGGGGTAAAGAGTCAGGAGACAGGCTGGACTCTGAAAATACATCTACAATGTCTAGTACAGGTGGAATAGCAAGAGGTCTGTGCTGAAGTAGTAACAGAAAGTCCCTGAGCCTTTTCTTAGATTCTGAGTAATCTTGGCTCTCCCAGTGAAAATGCTCCCTCATGGTATGCAGGGTTTCCCCAAAAGAATAATCCTCTGGAGGAGAGGCTGAAGAAATAGATTCTTCAGCATCAGAATCCTCATAGGGAGGAATAGAGTATCCCTGTTCAGAAAAGGAATCAAAGGAAATTGAAACCTGATCCTCTTATCAGGAGGGGGATGGGAACCCCTGATCAAAGTAATTAGGTCTTTGGCTTGGCCATTTTAAGCATCTGTTTCTTAGGCATGGAAGTCTATCCAGGAGAATGCTGTACTTGTTTGTCTTTAGAGCTGTTTTTGTCTTTGAAGCTGAGGTTGGCTTGACATATAATTGTGTAGGTCTGAAAACACCCTCAGAAGCCGATGCCTGCTCAGTGGCTCCGGACCCATCTGAGGGAATAGTTTCCGAGGGTCCAATACCTTGAGTTTCCAGAGGCCTGGTTGGCTCCACGTGGGAGTCGGAAGCGGTCTGTGGCTCTGAGGTAGTGGGCATCAGGGGCTGTGAAAGCGCCTCACTGAGAACCGGCGAACTGGCGACTGGCCTAGCGGGGGCCTCGTCGTCGGTTTTGGACCTCGGATGCCTGTCCTTTTCCTTGCACTTTTTATAAACTCCGGTCGTCGGCTGTTTCGACGACATTATATAATTAAACCTTTGGCCAAAGTAATGAAAGGCAAAATCGTACCGATGTTTAATAGTGCATTGGTTAAATCAAGCACAAAACCAACAGCTAGCAACGTCGTGATCAGGGCCTAGGCAAGGAATACAGTAAGAATGAAAATCCTTATGAGGTATCTGCTTCCCACAAGAAATACAATTGTTAACTTTTTCTGACATCAGTCTGGAGCAAGAAAAAAGTTTCCCCAATGGGGTACTTAGCTTTAATGAAGACTTCAGATCAGAAATTAGATTGTGAAAATCTCAGGATTCGGCCGACTGGCACTTGCGAACTGCTTTTGCTTTGGGCACCGCGCGGCAAGAAAGACTGAAGAAAATGGCGTCGGCTGCATCTTTTATACCCCTGGCGCACTGACATCGGGAAAGAGGAGACAACAACCAACACCAGACCAGGACTTTGGAATTCAGGCCGACTGCAGGTAGCCTGCCAGCAGGATAACCCAAGAGTAATGACTGCAACAGTGAACATCACATAGTGCTTGAAGTTCTGAGACACGTCTAGCTGAAGTGATAGGAACCAGAAAAAGTGTCTTCCAAGAAAGAAATTTTAAGGAACGTGATGCTGCCGG
This sequence comes from Protopterus annectens, assembly GCF_019279795.1. Classification (NCBI taxonomy): domain Eukaryota; kingdom Metazoa; phylum Chordata; order Ceratodontiformes; family Protopteridae; genus Protopterus; species Protopterus annectens. The sequence continues at coordinate 905,744,493 of NC_056748.1, read as the reverse complement.
TTCAAAGGGAGGCAAAATTAAGGAAGCTAAAACAAAACTGAGATCCCAAGGAGGAGGAGGATCTCTAACTGAGGGGTCTAGGATGAGATGTTCCTCTCAAAGGCCTTGCAGAGCTTATGAGACATTATGCTAGAATTAAACATACCGATATGAAAATTAGAAATGGCAGCTAGTTGTACTCTAATGGTAGCAGAAGCCACACCAGACTGAAAGAGTTGTGCTAGAAATTCAAGAATTTCATGGACTGGGGCTGAGAAAGGATCCAAATTTCTAGATTCTGCCCAGTAAGAAAACCATTTCCATTTACTAGCATACGTTTTCCTCATAGTAGACTTATGTGAGGAAACAATAATATCACGGACTGCTGGGGAGATATTGCAAAGCCTGGCTAAGGTTGGAAGTGGAGTAACCAAGCCATGAGCTGCAGAATTTGAAGGGACTGGTGCAACCTGCCTGATTGATGAATCAGAAGATCTGGAACCGGGTCCAGAATCCACGGTTGATCCAGAAGGTGGAGGTGCAGGAATGGGAACCATATCTGTCGAGACCAATATGGGAGCAATGAGGATCATTTTGCAACCCAACGATTTTGCTTTCTGTATGAGTCTTGGTATTAGGGGAAAAGGGGGAAAAGCGTAAAGGAGTCCCTGAGGCCAATCGTGGACTAGAGCATCTCAAGGTATATGACCTGGAAGAGGAAGTAGGGAGAAGTAGCTGCTGCATTTGATGTTGTGAGGAGTGTCAAACAGGTTGCAGCAAGGCTGTCCCATAAGATCTGCAACTTCCTGATACAGAGACCACTCATGAGGCATGAGGATAGCTCTGCTAAGCCTGTCCGCTATGACGTTGGATTTCCCAGGGATATGCGTTGCTATCAGAAAACTTTGGGAGGAAATCGCCCATTGCCACAGTCTGAGTGCTTCTTGACACAAGGGGTAAGACCTGGTCCCACCCTGTTTATTGATGTACCACACCAATGACATGTTGTCCGTTTGGATTGCAATGGTCCCGGAAGGAAGAGAGTCTTGAAGGGCTTGCAACGTTAAGAGCACCGCTCTCATTTCTAGGACATTGATATGCAGATGGTACTCGTGAGGTTGCCAAGTGCCTTGGACTGTCCTGCTTAGATAATGCCCCCTCCACCCTATCAGGGAGGCGTTCGTGGTCACTGTGGCTACCGGAGGGGGTTGTATGAAAGGTCTCCCCTGAATTACTAGTGGGGGACCATCCACCAAGAAAGATGCCTTTTGCATGTTTCTGGGATCAGGATCATCTGAGACATGGGTAGTTCCTGGAAAGACCACTGCGTGAAAAGAAGCCACTGAAGGATTCTCATGTGGAAACGCGCTAATGGGACAAGAAGAATGGCAGCTGCCATGGAGCCTAGAGCTTGGAGGACATACCTGACTTGAATCCTTTTGCTCTGCATTAGAATTAACACTTGTTGACGAATAGTGGAAACTCTTTCCTGTGGTAATCTTGCAAACATTTCTTTTGTTTAATTCTGCTCCTATGTATGTGATAGACTGACATGGCAACAAGGCAGATTTTTCGAAATTTACAGTAATGCCTAGATGAGTGCATGAAGTGATTGTATAATCCCGTGCCTCTAAGAGTTGATGCCTGGTGGTAGCAGTCAGGAGCCAGTCGTCTAGATAGGGAAACACCTGGAATCCTTGACTCCTCAGGTGAGCCGTGACTACTGCCATACACTTGAACACCCTGGGGGCTGAAGTGAGACCAAAGGGCAGAGCTCTGAACTGGTAATGACTGGCCCCTACCCGGAAGCGAAGAAATCTCCTGGAGCGTCTATCCATCTTGATATGGTAGTATGCGTCCTGAAGATCTATCGAGCACATCCAATTGTCCTGACCCAGAAAAGGGAAAATGGACTGCAGTGTCACCATCCGGAACTTTTCTTTTTGTACAGATTTGTTCAATCTGCTGAGATCCAGTACTGGTCTCCAGTCCCCTGTCTTTTTTGGTACTAAAAAGAATCTTGAGTAAGTTTCGGATCCTAGTTGGTCTGCAGGGACTTATTGAACGGCTCTTTTTTCTAGCAGTTTTGAAACTTCTGTGACAGCTTGATCCCTTAGATTGGGTGGGACATCTGGGATGGGCTTTTTTGATTCTATAGGGGATTGATGGAAGGGAATTTTGTAACCTCCGGATATAATTGATAGTACCCATCTGTCTCTTGTTATATTTTGCCAGGCTTTTGGGTACGGCAAAAGTCTTCCCCCGACTGCCTCCAGAGGTGAGCAGTTGGGCAACCCTTCAGGGATGCTGGAAGGGCTTGGCAGAGAAGGTTTCTCTGTCAACTTGGTTTTGCGATCCCCCTCTGCCATGAGGGCGGCGACTGTTATTGTTGTTTTCCCCTCTGCCCCTGGGGGAAAAAAACACCACGTGCGTCAGGCAAGGGTCCCTGGGATTTTCGGAAACGCATCTTTCCGCTCTTCTGACCCTTGGGATAAAGTCTGGAAGGGGTGGAAAAACGGACTCCCATGGCAGACAGAGTCTTGCCTTCCTGCTCACACCTGGTCAACGTGTCTTTCACCTGAGGCCCAAAGAGAAAGGAGCCAAAGGGAGGATTGGTGAAGGACGCTCGAAAGGGTTCCACAAAATGACACAGCCGCATCCCAGCATGTCTCCTGAGGGCCACACCTGTCCCTGCAGCTCTGCTCGCTCCATCTGCTGCATAGGAAATCAGCCTCATGGAGGAGTTGACTATGGAATTATGAGAAGCTACTTTGGCTGGTACTCCCTCAGCTGTAGGATCTTGAAGGGTATCTCCAAGCTCTTTCACATCATCCCTTTGAAGACGTGTAAAATGGCATAAATAGTTCAGGGACCTCATTGAAAAGGTCGCTAAAGCAAACATTCACTTTCCATATCTGTCCATCGTCCGAGACACTCTGTTTGGAGGATGAACAGATGAAGAGGTTTCTGCTAACTCATTCTTGCTGGCTGCTGCTACCACCATGGCATCAACAGGCACACCTTTGGAGAGGAATTGTTTGTCCTGGGGACTGTAATAAATTTGGTCTCCTCGGAGTAGGTTCCACAGAATCTGGAGCTGACCAAGCCTTTCGAGCCACTATAGACATGAGTGGATCGAAAGGAGGAGATACCCAGAAGGTGGAAGGTCGGGAACCGAATGTGTCCAGGTATACAGTCTCGTCTTCGGTAGGGGCTAGGGAAGTCCAGTCCCTCCTCTAAGCATTTCAAGGATGTCTGAAAATGAAACATCTTCAGAGGGGTACCTTGGGGACCCTTCTGATTCATCCAAGTCTGTATACGAGGTGACAGACTAAGGGGAGTCTATGTGCTTCCTCTTGCACTTCTTCCGGGGAGGCTCTTCAGAGTGATCAGGGGAGGCTTCGGAAGAAGAAGGATCACCCAATGGGGTATCCTGGAGCATAGGTTCCCTACGCTTGGGGTCTGGAGGAGTAGAGGTTGGAAGAGACACCACGGGGGGAGGAGCCGATGGAGCTGGCAGTAGAGCTGTTTCGGGGGACAGCACACTCCACATGACCTCGAAGGCGTCCCGACCTCTAGGCAGAAAAAGCTCCGGCTCCGAAGAAACCGGAGTCCTTCTCCGCGTTGAGGGTGACGGCTCCGAGGCCGATGTTGGAGCAGAGCTCACCTGCGCCGAAGCTCCGTGGGGGAGAACAGGGTCAGACAAGGGTCCGATGCCACTTCCCCCCTCGGAGCCCAGATCCCTCGATAGAAGGTACAATCGAGGTAATCGGAGCCGACATCGGAACCGAAGGAGAGATGATGATCGGCGCCGACGGTTCTACTACCTGCGGATCCATGGTCTCCGGCTCTGAGCTAAATGTAGTCAGAGGAGGAACAGAAATAGAGGCAGTTAGAGCCGATACCTGTTGAGTTGGGCTGGACAGTAATTTTGCCAGTGCCTGTGACTTAAGCAACCTACTTACTACTCTCTCCACATCATGATCCGATAATCTAGAGGATCAAGAGGAGTGGGAAGAATGATGGCTACGTTCACTCTGTAACAAGGGTGACTGAGGTGCCGAGTGGATGGACTCCAAGGACGGAGACCTCAGTCTCTTATGGCTCAGAGACGGCTCCGAAATAGCAGATGGAGCCGACGGAAGAGTTGCCTTGTTGGTGCCAGCTGGCACTGACATACTTGGTTGGTCAAGTAAAGGAGTCGGCTCCGAAGGTGGAGCTGATGGCTTGACAAACTTAGGGTTCGCTGGCTGAGTACTTTTAGCTGGAGAATCCTGAGGTTTCAATAATCCTCGAAGGATTAATTTGTTTATGGGCTCCTGCAGGACCCCTGGACTAAAAGCGTGACATATAGAACAGGAGTCCTGCAGGTGAACAGCGTCCAAACAATATACACAACTAGTGTGCCCATCTGTCAGAGACATTTTCTGACAGCATAAGTCACACTTTTTGAAGCCAGATACCTTGGTATCTTTAGACATTTTAGTAACAACCACCACAAAAACAGTAAGAAAATGCTATACTACAAAACTAAGAAACAAACAGACTTTATTTATTTATTTATTTTTTACAGTTGAGGAACAGAAAGGAGAGCCTCTAATTTAAATGGCTATCCTGGGGGGGGGGGGGGGGGGAATCTGTAATTTAAAAGAGTTCAGGGGAAACAGAAGGCCTGCGAATTATGGAACGACGGCCAACAAACCTACAACACCCAAAAAAGTGATAGGGATAAAGTAATATACCTAGACAAAAACTTGATAAAAAAACTTGACAAAGTTTTAAGAATAAACAATTATAATAGAAAAAACTATACTAAGCCTGAGCCAGTAACAAAGCATCCTCGCAGCTGATGCGGCAAACAAGATCTGGGTAGCTGACGCTGGGCATTCTGGGATAAGGGGTAGTCTCAAGCTAGTAAACAGCTCTCAAGCTACAGAAGATGGCCGAGTCGGAGCAGAGGTTCGGCTCCGAACCCAAACAGCAAGAATGAAGGCGAGATGGACAACTTAACATCATCCCTTTCAAAAACATTTTCACATAACACTGCACTGAAAGAAGAGGATCCACAGGCAGACATGCTGAAATGGCCAAAAAATGAACCTTGATAGAGGACACAGGCCAGAGGATAGCAACTCACATAAATAATGTAGAACCAAACAAACACTTGTATTGAAAGGGTCCTGATTCTTGGTTTGGCACCAAGAAAAAATATTTTCTATTTACTAATATCTGATTTTCTAGTAGAAGGTTTTCTTACCACCTTTAATACCTGCTGAAATCCTCAAAAAACAAGTACCTAAAATTATGCCACCCAGGTTGTCAGTTGCAGTGGTTTGGAACAGGAATTTATCAAAACTTCCCTATCTTGTGTGATTAGGTCAAGTCTGTGAGGTAACTTGTGATAACTGCCATGGGCCATTCCGATGGAAAAGAGAACCACTGTTGCCTAAGCCAGAAGGAAGTTGCCACAGTGATCTTTAGAGAGTCCTTATGAATCTTCAGAATTACAGTGGACATTAGTGGAAAGAGTGGAAAAGCATACAAGAACATTCTTCCAGTCTAAAAAGTGAAAAATCATCCATTTTCAATGCCTTCTTGCATGGAGTCCTACAGATCCTTGCCAAATGATTGTTGTGAATGGAGGCAAAAAATTCTATCTGAAGTGTCTTATCTGATCAATTCCTGGAAGACCCCTGATTTAGTTTCCATTCTTGAAGGTCTGTCCTTGTCCTGCTCAACTTGTCTGCCAAACATCTTTGCTCTGACAGTATGTAAGATGCCTGTGCAGTGAGAGTGTACTGACAAGCTATATCCCAGGCTAACATAGCTAGTTTGCATAAAGGGCAGGATCTGGTTTTCCCGTTTTGTGTGCATGTATGTTGTCTGTGAATTTCTGTAATAGTCCTGGGAACCACGGCTGACTGATAGAGCTGAGGGCATTTGTAACTGACATTTCTTTAATGTTTACAGATTCCTGTTCCAAAGACGCATTTGCACTTTTATCCCATAGGCACTGCTCATCAGCCAAAGTCTGATGCACCTGTTATAGATTGTGATGGAGCTGGAAAGTAAACGTGAATTCTGATAAAATTTGACTCTCACCAAACAATTTCCCACTCTCACAAACCCCTAAACTGGAATCTGTAATGTCAAGGAATGCTGATGTTGGGACCTCACTAATTTTAGTTACTATTGAAATTTTCTCAGGTGGAAGAATTCCTTTGCTGAGACAGTAGTCTGAATGGAAAGACTCTGGAAAAGATAATGATACAGATCTACTTTTTCTTGTGGAAGAAAAGCTCTTTGAACTGAGACATTTAGGAGAAACCTCATGAAAACAATCCTATGAGAAGGAAAATCCAGTTACACTAAGTCATAACACTTCTGCAGAGACAATAGAATGTCATTAGGCTCCTACTGAAACAACTGATTAATTCTGGAAATATTTTCAGAAAACAAAAATCCTTCAAAGGGACTAACAGACACCACAATTTCCTCAGAAACTGAATAGAAAAAACAGATCATGTTCCTTAATCATTTTGGGGTTCAAAATCTTGAACCTCTTCAGAAAATGACGAATCCCTTTTTCTCTTGCCAGAAAGAGTTGAACTGGAAGGGTTAAGGGCCTGAGCTAAGCCCACTAAATCACACCTGTCCACATTATCTGACAGACAGAAGATATAAGTCTACATTTCTGCTTATTTTTGAAGTATTTTCTGAAGAATCATACCCACATTTTTGCCAGGAAAAACCTCTCTAGGGACAGGTAGTCAAATCTGGTTAGGCAGAAAGGTATTCCCTTGTTCCTTCTCCTAGACAAACAAGGGTGGTTCAACATCCGCAGAGGATGCATCTGACTGCCAAGTCCATGGTGGCTGAAAGGACAACACTAAAGAAAGCTAAGGTAAAAAAAATAAGAAGGTATGTACTTACCATCATGTTCTATGTTTGTTGTCCATCTCACCTACATTCTTGCAGGTTGGGCTCAGAGCTACTCATGGCTCCGACTCGGCCGAATACTAAAGCTTGAGAGCTTCCACTGGCCCGAGGCTAACCCCTTTCCCATGATGCTCTCGGCCACATCCCCCAGATCTTGTTTGCAAGCAAAAGATTTAGACTAACCCAAAAAAGCAGAGCAGAAAACATATTTGTATCCAAGTACAGATGTTTGGGTCCAGAGAAAGGGGAATCAAACTTGTCAAGGCCAGTAAGGCGCAATGAGAATCATCTTGCTTTTCAATGCACTGGCTTTCTGAAGTACTTTGGGTATTAATGGGAATGGGGGAAAGGTACAGAGTAGTCCAGTGGGGCCAATCATGAACCAGTGCATCCCTTGGTGACTTCCCCAGAAGAATGAGGGCAAAGTAGTTGCTGCATTTGGCATTCATGGCAGTGGAGAAAAGGTCACATCAAGGCTGGCCATATTTTTGGAAGATCTCTTCCACAATCTCCATTTTCAGGGACCACTCATGAGGCAACAGAATAGCTCTGCTGAGTTTGTCTGCTATCACGTTGGATTTCCCCGAGATGTGTGTTGCTATGAAAAAGCGTTGAGAAGTGATCGCCCATTGCCAAACTTGTTGTGCCTCCTGACATAGTGGGTTGGATTTGGTTCCTCCCTGCTTATGTATCACACTACTGACATGTTTGTCTGTCTGAATTGCAACCGTCCCTGCCGGTAGAGAGCCCTGAAATGCCTATAACGCATAGGGCACCACTCTCATTTCCAGAACGTTGATGTGCAAGTGGCTTTCACATTCTTGCCATAGACCTTGGACCATCATCTCCAGATAATGCCCCCCCCAGCCGATCTGGGTGTCCGTAGACCCCTGAGCCACAGCACCCTGAAGGGTATCTCCAAGATCTTTTAGGAGATCCCTATGAAGTCTCGTAAAATGGGTAAGGTATAAGGTGAAGGCCACTGAAGAAAAGGCACTCTTTCCACATCTGTCCATGGTCCTGGCCTCCTTGTTAGGATAGACAGAAGAGGAGGTCTCCAATAGCTCCTTCTTAGTGGCCTCTGGCACCACCATCGCATCTAGGGGGACACCCTTAGTCAGTACTGCACTAGGTTGAGGAAGGACAAGGGGTCAGCCCTGACACAACTGTCTGTCTGCAGCCACCAAAGGAGATATTTTCTGCAAGATTCCGTAATGATAATCTTATGTGAAAGAGGAAGATCTAACATTGACCACTGAGCAAATAGCAACCACTACAGAACCCTCATGTGCAGTTGTGCTAGGGGAACTAGAAGAATAGCTGCTGCCATGGTACCCGGAACTTGCAGCACACATCTGGCCTGAACTTTCTTCTTTGACATCAAAATCCTGAATTGCTGATGAAGGGACTGTATTCTGCCTGGGGTTAGGTTTTGCAGTCATATTTCTTGAATCCAGTTCTGTACCTAAGAAGGTAATAAGCTGAGATGACGACAAAGCAGACTTTTTTAAGTTTACTGTGACACCCAGTCTGGTGCAAAGTGACATTGTTCCATCTCTCGCTTGTAGTAGTAGTAGATGCTTGGTGGTGGCGGATAAGAGCCAGTTGTCTAGATATGGAAACACATAGAATCCCTGACATCTCAAGTGAGCCGTGACCACTGCCATGCATTTGAACACTCTGGGGGCTGTATTGAGACCAAAGGGCAGGGCTCGAAATTGGTAATGACTGGCTCCCAGCCAAAAGCGCAAGTGTCTCCTGGATCGTCTGTCCATCTTTATATGGTAGTATGCATCCTGGAGATCTATTGAGTGCATACAATTGTCTTTCCTGATAAACGGGAATACTGACTGCAGAGTTACCATCTGGAACTTTGAATTCTTCACTGCTTTGTTTAGCTTGCTGAGATCTAAAATGGATCTCCAGTCCCCTGTCTTTATTGGAACTAAAAGGAATCTTGAGTAAGTTCCGGATTCCATTTGGTCTGCAGGGACCTCTTGGATGACTCTTTTTTTTCTAGCAACGAGAGTATCTCATGTAATTCCATAGTCCTTCAGACCGGGTGGAACGTCTGGTAAGGACATGTTTACCAGAGGGGGAATGGAAAATGGTATGCAATAACCTCTGGATATAACTGTTTGCACCCATTTGTCTTGGGAGATTTCTTGCCAGGCATTTGAGTACAGTGACAATCGACCCCCGACTGCCTCCAGAGAAGAGCAGGTGGACCTCCTTTCAGGAGCGATGGAAGGGCCTGTTAGACAACGGATCTCTGTCGCCCTGAGTTTGCAGACCCCCCCCCCTCTGCCGTGAGGTCGGCGTCTTCCATTATAACCCCCCCCCCGCCCCTGGGGGAAGAGTCACCAGGTGCGTCAGAAAAGCTTTTATGGGGCTTGCGGCACCACATCTTTCCTCCCTTTTGACCTTTGGGATAAGGTCTAGACGGGGCAGAAAAACAGACTCCAATGGTAGATAAGGTCTTCCCAGCCTGGTCACACCTGGTCAAAGTTTCTTTCAACTTTGGTCCAAAAAGGGATGAACCATCGGGGGGGGGGGGCGGTGGTGAAGGAAGACTTGAAGGGCTCAGCAAAGTTGCAAAGGCACATCCAGGAATGCCTCCTCAGGGAAATTCCTGTCGCTGCCACTCTACTCGCTCCATCAGCCACATATGAAATGAGTCTCATGGAGGAGTTAACTATGGAATTGAGGGTGGAGAGCTGTGAGCATACTTTGTCCATAGACCCCTGAGCTACAGCACCCTGAGGGGTATCTCCAAGCTCTTTCAGGAGATCCCTCTGAAGTCTTGTAAAATAGGTAAGGCATAAGGTAAAGGCCAGGGAAGAAAAGGTGCACTTTCCATATCTGTCCATGGTCCTAGACCCATTAGGAGGATGGACAGAAGAGGTCTCCGATAGCTCCTTCTTAGTGGCCGCTGCCACCATTGCATCTACAGGGACACCCTTAGTCAGGAATTCCTTCTCTGAGGGGACAGTAATAAATTTGTTAGGCCTCCACGGAACAGGTTCCACTGTATCAGGCGATGTCCAGGCCTTATGAGAAATGACACCCAATAGCTGGTCAAATGGGGGAGTCACCCAGGAGGTGGAAGGGCGAGACCCAAAAGCCTCCAGGTACACTGATTCATCCTCTGAAGGGTTGGTGGACTTCCAGCCACCCCTCTGTTTCAGGATCTCAAGGATGTCAGAGAAAGAGAAATCCTCAGACGGGGACCGTGGGGACCCATCAGTCTCATCCAAATCGGTATCTGAAGTGACAGACTCAGTGGAGTCTATGTGCTTCTTCTTGCACAGTCTCTTCCTAGGGACTTCGGAGGGGTACTCTGGAGAAGTTTCAGAACAGACACCACCTGCAGGGGCCTCCACGCTTGGGAGGGTGCGGTGGTGAGGAGATTGACACTGGCACCTGGGAGGGACAAGAGGTTGGCTCTGACAGCGAGGCTGTCTGGGGAGACAGCACCCTCTCCATCAGTTCAAAAGCCTCTCCGCCCTGCTCCGAAGGGACTCTCTGCCCCAAAGAAACAGAAGGTTGACTCCAAGGCAGAGCTGGTGACTCCAAAACTGAGGTAGGAGCCGAGCTCAACTTAGCCGAGGCACCAAGAGGTAGAGTCGGATCGGACGACTGTCCATGCCTAATCTCCTCCCCGGACCAGACTAGTGAGCATGGGCTCCTAGATTCCTCAACGTCAGAAGGAGCCAAGGACATCAGAGTCGAAGTAAGAACCAAAGATTCTAAAGATGGTCTAGGTGCTGACGGTTCCGCTACTATCAGAGCCAGGATGATCGAAGGAGGAATCGAAAAGGGCAGGCGCCAAATGGTGTGGCTCTGGTTCCTTTGGGGACAGAGATGACATTTTATACAGGGCCAGTGTTCGGAGCAATCTCCAACACCCACTCCACATAATCATCAGCTAAAGTGCTTGAACGGGTGGACAAGGAAGGAGATCGGCCTCTCTCTAATACAGGAGATCTCAATGTTGGAGATATAGGCTCCAATAAAGTTGACTAACTCCTTGATATCTCTATCGACTCCATGGACACACTAGGTGACGAAGAGGATTCCTTGGTTCCAGACTTGTTGGAATCGAGAGCCCTTTGTTCCGATAAGGCCAATTTCTTTGGTGGCTCCGAAACTGGAGCTGTAGAGGCCTGTCTTTTTGGTGATTTAGTGTGGGATAAAGAAGAGGAGGAAGATTTGGAGCTCTGGGTATCTAAAGCTTCCTGAAAGGACCCTTTCAGTAATCCCCTTGCCATTAACTTATTCCTTTTCTCATGGAGCACCCTGCTACTGAATGCATGACAAACGGTGCAGGGGTCCTGTAAACGAATGGCAGAGAGACAGTAAACGCAACTTGTGTGCACATCTATGAGAAACATCTTTTGAGTGCATTTATCGCACTTCTTGAACTTGAATTGTTTATGCTCCCTGGGTTCCTTCTCCTTATCTTTAGACATCCTAACACTACAGCCAAGCAAACTAACTGACCAACTAACTTTAAGATAAGGTCTGTAACTTGAAATAAAAAACACAACTGTAACTACCACTATAAATCACAGACAAAAAGGATACAGATACAAATATACCTTTGTTTTTTTTTTTTTAAAGGCAGTGAAGGAGCAAGAAAGAAGGGGAACGGTATAAGAATCCTCTAACTAAAACGGATTCTAAACCTAAGGGGAAGCGGCCCACTAACTTAAACGAGCCACGAGAGCCCTCTAAGTTAAACAGAACTCTCACTAATAGTTGGGAAGGGAAAAACTAAGTACTATAAGGACCTGACGCAGAAAACACAAAAAATTAATTATCTGGAAGAAAGGTAGCAAAAAGAGAGAAACTTTAGACAATACAATTCTTAAAAAAAACCCTATACTTAGCCAATGAGCCAGCAAACTTCTCGATAGCTTGAGAGGCAAGCAAGATCTAGGGTTGTGGCCCAGAGCGTCATGGGAAAGGGGTTAGCCTCAAGCCAGTGGAAGATCTCGATCTTAAGTATTTGGCCGAGTCACAGCGGTGAATGGCTCCGAACCCAACATGCAAGAATTATGGCGAGATAGGACAACATAACATCAAATGGTCTGGGTGAGTCACATATCACCAGAAGAGGCAGCTTAATAGCCTGCTGTGGTGGCAAAGTCTTTTTATTAATTCATTGCTTTTTATGCAAGGTAGATGGAAGAACTGAGGAACAGAGGCTGTTCCATGGTAAAACCAAAAAAGATGTCAGATTCCCTGGGAAGCATGGCAGCAGTAGTCTGTAAAATCAGTAAGTAGAAAAAGAAAAAGTCACTTTTTCCAGCCTAAAACACAGTGAAAAGAACTTTAAACAATTACTCCATCCCACAGAAGGAAAATAACACAATTTTTTTACCAAGGAAAAAGTAGTTTTAAATTAGTTTTAACAATTTTTTCCACAAAAGTCAAAAGTGAGAAAAGCTACTAAAAGTCACGCAACAGTCTATAAAACACTTTTCCCCCAAACTAAAATAACCAATTTCACAGGAAAAAGTTCTGTTTAGGACATAAAAATAGTAAGCACTCCTGGCACGCATCTCAATAAGCACCTAAATTTGGTTGACAGACTTCAATGTTTGCTCACCAAAACTATCTCAGATCTCCATATCCTTAGATACTCTGATAATCTAAAAGCTCTCTTGCTGTACTCACTGTGATACAGTGATGCCTGAAGGGGGATCTCCGTTTAGCTTTATGTGCTATGAATGACCCAGAACTTTTTGAACTCCTTCACCAAAACAGAACAAATGGTAAAGCAAATACCCACTAATTCTACAGAACTAAACCTACACCATCACCTTAACAAGACCAGATGGCATGACAGATACCTAACCCAATGTATACCCCACTGCCAGAAGAGGCTGCCATTGCCAATCAAGCAGAGTACTTCCCCAGCAACCTTTAAAGCCAGACGGGATGACTGCAAGTGTGAACATAAATTGTTTCACAAGGAATATGTGGTGAAAGTCAAGGGGTATCGCTAGTAGCCCATCAGTACTGGGTGATGTGGCTGAGCTTCATGATGGTCTGTTTTGGCTATCCCACCAAGGCAACAGTAATAGCCTCTCAGCTATTATATAAAGACTCATGAGGCAAGAAGGGAATCGGAGCACATATGGCCAAATACCAGAAAATTCCTCTCGATCCTCCAGGAAGGGGGGAAGGAGGGTGGGATGCAAGAAAGAAGGCAAGATCATGGACAACAAACATGGAACGTTATGCTGAGTACATAACTTCTTTATGTTATGTTGTCCCTATCTTGCCTTCATTCTTGCTGATTGGGACAGCGTCCCCAGCACCTTCTCTCTCGGGTGGCTGAAGGGAATAAACTCTTCAGAACAGTGGAACTAAAGGATGCCCTGTTCTGGGAGGTCCCATCTACTTTGTAATGACTGATGAAGGTATGAAGATTAACCAAAGTTGATGCAGCATAAATTGAGTATAAAGGCAGTCTGGCTTGAAAGGCAGTAGAGGTAGACATTGCTCTAGTTGAATGCCCTCTAATTTTTCCTGGTAGTTGTTTACACTGTGAGCAATAAACATAAGTGATGGTGTCTGTAAGCCATTTTGATAAGGTTACTTTTGAGACTGAAGTTCCCTTTCTGTTTTCTGAGAAAGATATAAACAACTGATCAGATTTTTAAATTGTTTTGTCCTGTATAAGTAAAAATGTAACTGCCTATGAACATCCAAGTTGGTGAAGTTTACTTTCTGCCTTGTTGCCATGATTAGGGAAGAATACGGGTAAGTTCTAGTGACTGATTTAAATTTGACTCAGAGCATACTTTTAGTAGGAAGGAGGGATTGGTCCCGAGAGAAACTCTGTCTTTGTGAAAAATTAAATAGGGAGGACGAATGCAAGGAGCTTGTAATTCTGATACCCTCCTAGCTGAGGTAATGGCTGTTACGAAGATTGTTTTCCAAGTTAAGAACTTCAGAGAACAAGCAGCAGCTGGTTCGAAAGGAGGGAGAATTCAGGGCAGCTAGAACTAAATTTAGATCCCATGGAGGAGGTGGTTCTCTTATTGGGGGTCTTAAGAGGACAGTACCTTTTGGGAAGGCTTTGCATAATCTGTGGGACATAACGTTGGAGCCCATTTCATCAACATAATTGGAAATGGCAGCCATCTGAACTCGGATAGTGGCTGCAGCTGCCCCTTGGTTAAAAGTCTCAGCTAGAAATTCAGGAATCTTCGAAATAGGTGCTGTAAAAGGACCAAGATGATTTTTTACAGCCCAACAAGAGAACCTCTTCCATTTGCTAGCATAAAGCTTTCTTGTAGATTTGTGCAAAGAAATCAAAATGTGTCGTACTGCTGGGGAAATGTCAGGAAGCCTGGCTAAGACGGGAAGTGGAGAAACCAAGCTGTCAGCTTGAGGGTCTGAATAGAAAGGTGGAGCGTTCCTGACTGATGGATCAGGAACTGGGTCCAGGATCCAAGGCTCCTCCTGGAGATAGGGCCATAGGAAGGGGAACCATATCTGATGAGGCCAGTAAGGGGCAATGAGAATTAGTTTGCAACCCAACGATTTTGCTTTCTTAAGAGCTTTGGGTATTAGTGGAAACTGGGGGAAAAGCATAAAGTCGTCCCGGGGCCAACTGTGAACAAGTGCATCCCTGGGTGACTGTCCCGGAGTGGGGACTAGAGCAAAAAAGCTGCTGCATTTGGTATTGATGGACTTAGCAAAAAGGTCACAGCAAGGCTGGCCCCACTTATGAAAAATTTGGTTCGCAATTTCCTGCTTCAGGGGCCACTCGTGTGGCATAAAAATTGCCCTGCTTAGCTTGTCCGCTATCATGTTGGATTTCTCCGGAATGTGCGTCACAATCAAAAAACGTTAAGACATTGCCCATTGCCATACTCTTAGAGCCTCTCGATACAAAGGGTAAGATCTGGTTCCGCCCTTTTTGTTTGTTGATGTACCACACCATGGACATGTCTGTTTGAACTGCAATCGGCCCCATAGGAAGAGAGCTCTGGAGTGCTTGCAACGTCTGAAGCACCGCTCTCATCTCTAGGATATTGATGTGCAAGTGGTATTCGTGTTGCTGCCAAGTTCCTTGAGCAGTCTGTCTCAGATAATGCCCCCCTCCACCCTATCTGGGAAGCATCTGTGGTCACTGTGGCTACAGGGTGGGGAAGGACAAATGGTCTGCCTAATGGTACCTGCGTAGACTGAAGCCACCACTGTAGATACTTCTTGCAGGTATCCGTGATGAGAATTTCGTGTGACAAGAGTAGATCTTGGATGGACCACTGAGCAAAGAGAAGCCACTGTAATATCTTCATATGGAAGAATGCTAAGGGAACTAGTGTTATTGCCACCTTCATCGAGCCTAGCACTTTGAGAACAAATCTTATTTGTATTTTCTTTCTCATGATCAAAACTGAAACCTGATGTACGACTGACACACTCTCGAGGCAATTTTGCTATCATGTCTTTTGTATTTAAGTCTGCTCCTATAAATGTAATATGTTGACAGCACAACAAGGCAGATTTTTCGTAGTTTACAGTGATGCCTAACTCTGAGCAGAGGTGTCCACTGCCTTGGTTAGCCGATGCTCGGTGGTTGCAGTAAGGAGCCAGTAGTCTAGATATGGAAACACCCGGAATCCTAGATGCCTCAAGTAAGTCGTAACTACTACCATGCATTTGGTGAACACTCTGGGGTCTGTAGTGAGACCAAAGGGCAGAGCTCTGAACTGGTAATGACTGGCTCCCAGCTGGAAGCGTAGATATCTCCTGTCCATCTTAATATGGTAGTACGCATCCTGGAGATCGATGGAGCACATTCAACTGCCCTTTCCCAGAAAAGGGAGCATGGACTGCAGTGTCACCATCCGGAATTTTGTTTTCTTGACAGACTTGTTCATTCTGCTGAGATCCAAAATGGGCCTCCAGTCCCCTGTCTTCTTTGGAACTAAAAAGATCCTTGAGTTAAGTACCAGATCTGATTTGGTATGCAAGGACTTCTTGGATGACTTCTATTTCTAGCAACCTTTGAACCTCTAGGGTTGCTTGTTCCCTTAGAATGGGTGGAATATCTGGGATTGACTATTGGGGAAGGGGTGATAGAGAGAAAGGAATGCTGAAGCCCCTGGAGATATATATATATATATATATATATATATATACCCATATATGTTTTGTGATATTTGCCAGGCTTCTGGGTATGGTGACAATCTCACTCCCGACTGCCTCCAGAGGTGGACAGGTGGGCCTCCTTTCAGGTGCACTGGAAGGGCCTACCAGAGAATGCATCTCTGTCTCCCTGATTCTGCAGACCCCCTATGCCGCGAGGGCAGCGTCTTCCATTATTATTTCCCCCTCTGCCCCTAGGGGAAAATTCACCACAAGCATCAGGTGAAGCTCCCTGGGATTTCTGGAACCACATTTTTCCACCCTTCTGACCTTTGGGATAAGGTCTAGTAGACGCAGAGAAACGTACTTACACAGCAGACAGTTTTGCCTTCTTGCTCGCACCTGGTAAGTCAATGATGAGCCATCAAATGGGATGTCGATAAAGGAAGACTTGAAGGGCTTCGCCTACTCGCAAAGGTGCATCCAGGAATGTCTTCACAAGGCAATTCCTGTGTCTGCTGCCCTGCTTGCTTCATTGGCTGCATAGGAGATGAGCCGCATGGAGGAGTTAACTACAGAAGATAAGGTCGCAAGCTGGGAAGCAGCCTTGTCTGAAGCTTCCGCAGCTATAGGATCCTGAAGAGCATCTCCCAGCTCTTTAAGGAGAGCCCTCTGGAGACGTGTAATATGGGACAAATAATTCAACGAACTAAGGGTAAAGGCTGCTGAAGAAAAAAATAAGTTATGTACTTACCATAATGTTCCATGTGAGTTGTTCTTCTCGCCTTCATTCTTACTGATGGGTTCGGAGCCAATCCTCGACTTCGAGTCGGCCAAATTGCAAAGCTCGAGGTCTCCAACAGCTCAAGGCCGAAACCCTATCCCATAATGCATCTCTACCTTGCCCAGATCTTGTTTGCTGCCAACCAGTGGAAAATCCAAACCAGATTTCAAAGGAAATCCTAAGGATAATTAGTGAGAGGAAACTTGACAGAAGAAACAAAACCAACGTAGAGCCTCTCTCAAACTTCCAGACATTGGATGGGGGTAGGTGGGGAGGCATAAGAATGAAGATGAGAACTCCTCCTCACATGGAACGTTATGGTAAGTACATAACTTCTTTATGTGAAGTTGTTCAAACTCGCCTTCTTTCTTACTCATGGGTAGCATCCCCAGCAACACAATCTTGGGTGGCTCATGGGAGTACCTGTCTAAGGACAGCAGAACCAAATGAAGCCCTGTCCCTAGAGACCTTGTCTACTCTATAGTGAGTTATGAAGGTATGTGGCCTTGACCACATGGCAGCTGCACAAATAGAGTCAACAGGTAGTCTGGCCAAAAAGGCTATGGTCGTAGAAACAGCTCTGGTTGAATGAGTCTTGACTTTGCTGTCTAAAGAAAGGTTTGCCTCGTGGTATATAAAAGATATACAATCAGAAAGCCATTTTTATTTTATTTTTTATTTTACATTTGTTGACCGGGAATGTCCGACTAGGTTCCACAGAGCCTGTTTTCAGCAGAGGCCCGGGGAGAAATTAGATAAAGTAGATTTAGATAATGCTGCACCATTCTTGAAATCTGAGCAGGAGACGAACAACTGATAAGTTCTTCTATGGTCTTATGTCCTGTCTAAAAAGAAACTAAGTTGTCTATGGACATCAAGCTTATGAAGCATATATTCCAACTGATTCGTGTGACTGGGAAAGAAAATGGGTAATTCAATTGCCTGATTAAGGGTGTATTCTGAACAAACTTTTGGTAAAAACGAAGGGTTCGTCCTGAGGGAAACCCTATCTTTGTGGAATATCAGATATGGGTGCTTAACTGAAAGGGCTTGCAACTCCAAACTTCTGCGTGCAGATGTAATGGCCACCAAGAAAATGGTCTTCCAGGAAAGATATTTCAGCTCACAGGAAGAAGCGGGCTCAAATGGCAGGAGAATAATCTTGGACAGGACTAAATTCAGATTCCATGGAGCAGTAGGTGATCTAACAGTAGGTTTCAGATACATCGTACCCTTCAAAAAAGCCTTTGCCATCTTGTGGGACATAATACCATTTCCTGATTCACCTATGTGGAAATTAGATATAGCAGTGAGCTGTACCCGGATGGTTGCCACCGCAGCTCCTTTGTTTTACAGTTTTGTCAGAAACTCAAGATATCCGATATGGAGGATAGAAAGGGGTCAATGTTATTCTGCTGAGCCCAGATTGAAAACCTCTTCCACTTACTGAGGTATAGTTTCCTGGTGGAAGACTTATGAGAAGACAAAAGGATATGTTGAGCTTCCTTTGATAAATTTTGGAACCTGGTTATTCTGGGAATTGGAGCAGCCAAACTGTCAGGTTGATGGACTGAAGAGAAGGGTGAAGAGCTCCTGACGAGTGGGTCAGAAGATCCGGCACTGGGTCCAGGATCCAAGGTTCTTCTACTAGATGAAGCTTCAGAAAGGGGAACCAGATTTGACAAGGCCAATATGGGGCTATTAAGATAAGTGTCCTGCCCAGAAAACTGGCTTTCTGCAAAACTTTGGGAATCAGTGAAAACGGTGGGAATGCATAAACGAGTCCTGGGGCCAATCGTGTACGAGAGCGTCCCTCGGAGACTGTCCCTGTTGAGGGATCAGGGCAAAGTAGCTGCTGCATTTAGTGCTTGTGGGAGACGCAAAGAGGTCGCAGCAAGGCTGGCCCCATTTGCAGAAAATCATCTCCGCTACTTCCTTCTTGAGGGACTACTCGTGAGGCAACAGAATTGCTCTGCCGAGTTTGTCCGCTTTCAAGTTGGATTTCCCCGGGATATGCATTGCTATCAGAAAGTGCTGGGTGTACTCTGCAAATTTCCATACTCTGAGAGCCTCTCGACATAAGGGATAAGATCTTGTTCCACCCTGTTTATATACCAGACTACGGACATGTCTGACTGGACTGCAATTGTGCCCAGAGGAAGAGAGTCTAGAAAGGACTGCAACGCTAAGAGAACCGCTCTCATCTCTTGGATGTTTATGTGCAATTGAGCCTCGTATACCTGCCAAGTACCTTGGGCTGTCCGTCCCTGATAACGCCCCCCCCCCCCCGATCAGGGAGGCATCCGTGGTCACCATTGCAACTGGAACCGGAAGGACAAAGGGACGTCCCATGGTCACAGATTCGGACGTTAGCCACCACCGAAGATCGTCCTTGCAAGAGTTGGTTATCAGAACTGGGTGATTCATTGGCAAGTCCTGAAAAGTCCACTGTGTGAACAGTAGCCACTGAAGAATGCGCATGTGAGACATCGCCAGGGGTATTGTAATGACAGCTGCTGCCATGGTGCCCAGCACTTTGAGAATCTGCGATGCTGCTGCTCTGTGTTTTGAAAGATCTGCAATCTGATGTCGTAGGGCAAGCACCCTTTCTGAAGGAAGTTTTAAAGACATGCTGACTGTGTCCAAGTCTGCTCTTATAAACACTGTATATGCTGTGATGGCAATAAAGCAGACTTTTCTGAATTTATTGTGATGCCCAGTTGAAAACAGAGATCTAAGGTAGTGTCCTTTGCCCGAATAAGCTGATGCCTGGTGGGTGCGGTGAGGAACCAGTTGTCCAAATATGGAAACACCCGGATTCCTTGATTTCTAAAGTGAGCCATGACCACTGCCATACATTTGGTGAACATTCTGGAGGCTGTAGTGAGACCAAAGGGCAGGGCCCGAAACTGGAAATGACTGGCTCCCAGCCTGAAGCACAGGTGATCCCTGGACGGCCTTGGCCATTTTGATATGGTAGTACGCATTCTGAAGATCTAATGAGCACATCCAATTGTCTTTCCTTAGGAATGGGAGTATAGACTAAAGCATGACCATCCGGAACTCTCTTCTACATACTTGTTGAGTCGGCTGAGGTCCAAAATTGGTCTCCAGTCCCCAGTTTTCTTTCGCACTAAAAATAATCTTGAGTAAGTTCCGGATTCTTGCTAGTCTGCTGGGACTGGTTGGATGACTTTTTTTTCTAATAGTTTTTAAACCTCTATTGTGGCAACATCCGGTAGACTGGGTGGAACGTCCGGGATTCCTTTTGTTGGTTTGGGGTAGGTATGAAAAATGATGAAATAGCCCCTGGATATAACATTTTGCACCCATATGTCTTTTGAAATTTTGATCCAGGCACCTCGGTACAAAGATAAACGTCCCCCGACTGCCTCCAGAGCAGGACAGTCGCGCCTTTCAGGAGCGCTGGTAGGGCTTGCCAAGGAACTGATCCCTGTCACCTTCGTTCTGCAGAGCCCCTCTGCCACATGGGCGTCATCTTCCATCATTGCCCCCTCCTCTGCCCCTGGAGGAGGTTTCACCTCGTGAGTTCGAAAAGGCTTCTTGGGCTTTGCAGAACCACATTTTCCCTCCCCGTTGATCTTTAGGGTAAGGTCTAGTAAGGGTGGTAAAACGGACTCCTACGGCAGACAGAGTCTTTCCATCTTCCTTACATGTGGTGAGGGTCTCTCTAACTTTTGGTCCAAAAAAGGAAGAACCATCAAATGGGACATTCACAAAGGACGACTTGAAAGGTTCTGCAAAGGAACAAAAGCGCATCCAGGAATGTCTCCGAAAAGCTATTCCTATACCCACTGCCCTACTCATCCAATCAGCTGCGTAAGATATGAGGCGCATGGAAGAGTTAACGAAAGAATTGAGGGAAGCAAGCTGAAATGTCACTTTGTCCGCCACTGTATCGGCTACTGCACCCTGGACAGTATCTCCTAGCTCTTTCAGGAGATTTATTTGAAGCCTTGTGAAGTGGGTTAGATAGTTCAAGGACCAAAGAGTGAAGGTCGTAGAACTGAACATGCGCTTGCCTTATCTGTCCATAATCCTGGATTCCTTATTAGGAGGATGGACAGACAGAGGTCTCTGACATCTCTTTCTTAGTGGCTGCCGCAACCACCATGGCATCAACATGTATTGGTTTGGATAAAAAAGATTTGTCATGAGGCACTGAGATGTATTTGTTGGGCCTCCTAAGAACAGGCTCCATAGAATCTGGTGACTCCCACTCCCTTTGAGATAAAAGGTCCATCAACTCATCAAAGGGCAGAAAAACCAAAGAGGTGGAGGGTCATGACCCAAAAGCCTTCAGGAGCACAGATTCATCCTCAGTAGGGTTAAGGAGCTGCCAGTCAACCCTCTGCTTAAGGATCTCCACAAAGGAGATATCCTCAGAGGGGGACTTAGGGGCCCTCCTGATTCCTCCAAATCGGTGTCAGATGTGATGGATTCCTGTGGGGAATCTAAATGTCTCCTCTTACATAACCTCTTCCAAAGGACCTCCTCAGTGAGAACTTCTGGGGAGGTCTTGGAAGAGCAGGGTTCCCCCAATGGGGCTTCCTGAGGCTCCGGGTCCCAATGATTACGGTGAGTGTGCAGTGATGGAGAAGATTCCGGTGCTTTCCGGGAGGAGGTGGCCATTTCAGAGGTTGTGGCTATCCGGGGGGACAAAGCCATCCTCATGGCATCGAAGGTCCCACAGCTCCAGTACAAGGAAGCAACCAGGTCCGAAGACCCCGATGACTTCTTCTGCACCTAAACCACAGGCTCCGAGGCTGAGGTGGGAGCCGAGCTCATCCACGCCGAGGTCCCAAGGGTAAGAGTTGGAACAGACGCATTGATTTCACTCCCCTCTCCGGAGCCGATGGGAGAGTGTCGGCTCCCAGAGTCCGCCGCCGGAGCAGAAGACATCAGGGTTGTCGGTACCGAAAGGTCCGAGGTGAGTGTCGGTACTGATGGTTGCACAAACGACAGAACGGCTCCCTCCTGCTCTGATGTCTTGATTCGAGTCGGAGGAGGAGCAGAAATCAAAGGAGCTGATGTTGTGAACTCCAAAGTTGCCTCAGTCAAAGCAGACAGAATTTTAGCCAGCGCTGGATCCTTTTAAAGTCTCCGTACCGCACAATCCACATCCGAATCTGACAGTCTGGAAGCTCAAGAGGAAGCTAAAGGAGGAGCCGGTGAACCCAGAAAGTACAGTTGTGTACCTACCATAAATGTAGTTGTTCGAGTGTATTCACTGTTGTAGTCATTACTCTTGGGTTATCCTGCTGGCAGGCTACCCGCAGTCGGCCTGAATTCCAAAGTCCTGGTCCGGTGTCGGTTGCTGTCGCCTCTTCCCTGATGTCAGAGTGCCAGGGGTATAAAAGATGCAGCTGACGCCATTTTCTTCAGTTTTTCTTGCCCCAGATGTCAGGTGCCCCCAAAAGGGTAGGCTAAAAAACATTGCTTATAAAAGCATGCACTAACATAAACAATATCTTCATCTACAAGCAAATACACCACATAGGTTGTATAGGATAGAGAAGTACAGATAAGTCCCAGCAAGAAAGGGGGATGGTGGGTGGGTAACCTGGACTGCAACAGTGAATACACAAGAACATCTACATTTATGGTAAGTACACAACTGTACTATGTTCGTGTTACACTGTTGCAGTCATTACACTTGGGTTGAATCCCAAAGCTGAGGTAGGGCGGCTGGGTCTAAATAGAATTAGAAATGGCTATAAGGCCCTGAAGAACTGCAGTGCAAAGCCTGCGCTGGATTTAGAGTACAGAGGTAAGTGGTAGTGCTTAGTAAAAGTGTGCACTGAAGTCCAAGTTGCAGCCTCCAAGACATCCTTGGTTGGTACTCGTCTGAGGAAGGCTGCTGAGGTGGCTGCTGCCCTGGTAGAATGTGGTCTAATGCCCTTACGCACTGATTTGCCATGTTGTGAATAGCAGAAACAAATGCAGTGTCCTATCCCTTTTGAAATAGTCTGCTTTGAGATAGCCTTTCCTTGTGATCCTGCAGCATATGCCACTAAATGTTGCTCAGTCTTTCTGAAAGCTTTAGTTTTGTCCAAATAGAAGCGTAGCTGTCTGTGTATGTCCAAAGAATGCAGAAGTCTCTCCCTGTTATTCTGTGGGTTTGGATAAAAGGTAGGCAAATGAATGGCTTGGTTAAGAGCCATACTGGACACCACCTTAGGCATAAATGTTGGGTTTGTCCTTAGAGAAACCCTGTCCGGATAGAAGATAATAAAACGTTCCACAGCCATTAATGCCTGCAGTTATGAGACTCTTCTTGCTGAAGTTACTGCTAGGAGCAGAGCTGTTTTCCATGGTAAGAATTTTATCTCAGCTGTATTGGCTGGCTCAAAAGGAGGCAGTGTGAGTTTTTCCAAGACAAAATTGAGGTCCCATGCAGGTACTGGTGCTCTCCTTGGGGGTCTTATGCTTTTGGCCCCCCTGAGGAACTGCCTAAGCAATGGTTGTGAAAAAATTGGTGGTTCTGTATTGCAATGAGCTGAAATAGCAGAGTCATGGATCTTAATTGATGAGAAGGATAGGCCTTTCTCCAGCATCTCAGTCAGATATTGTAAATTCTGAGGAATATTTGGTACAAGCGTGTCAATTCCTTGCGCCTGGTTCCAAGCACAGAATCTCTTCCATTTTTCTGCATAAGATTTCCTGGTGCTGGGCCTCCTGGCCTCCAAAATAACATCCATAACCGCTTTAGAGAGAGGTGTGTTCTGAATGGTTACACTATCCGCCATGCAGCTAGATTTAGGGTTCTGAGATGGCTGTGCAGGATCCGATTGTTTTGTTGGGTCAGTAAATGAGAAATTTGAGGCAATGTCCAGGCTGGGCCTTGAAACAAGCTCCTTAGGATTGGGTACAAGTGTTGGTGAGGCCAATCCGGAGCAATCAGCATCATTTGTGGCTTCTCGTCTGACCTTCAGGAATACTTTGGAGAGGAGAGGCAGTGGAGGAAAGGCATATACTGTGAGGTTGTTCCAGTTGAATGACAAAGCATCCACTTTCCATGCTTGTTTGTGATAAGTCCTTGTGCAGAATCTCTGAAGTTGGCAGTTGTGAGGGGAGGCAAAAAGATCTATGTCTGGGCATCCCCATTTCCTTGTTATCATGCTTAAGATTTGTGGATCTAGTTTCCACTCGTGAGGGTCCATGAGGTTTCTGCTTAGTTTTTCTGCCAGTGCATTTGTTTTTCCAGGCAGGAATTGTGCTTGCAGGTATACTTGTTAAGTCAATGCTGTGTTCCACAAAATCATGGCTTGTCTGCAGAGGGGGTAGGAATGTGTGCCCCCCTGTTTGTTTATGTACCACATGACTGTGGTGTTGTCCGTCTTTATCAGCAGTTGTCCTGGATGAAGTAGGTCCTTGAAGGCTGTCAGGGCATTTTGTACAGCTAGCATCTCTGTTTGATTGATGTGAAGATGCCTTTGGCTTGGGGACCATGTGCCCTGAATACATTTTCCTGCCATGTTGGCCCCCCAGGCATAATCTGATGCATCTGTTGTTATTGTTTGCCTGGCTGTGGGTAAAATGAATGGCTGTCCCTTGTTGTGGTGACAGGCCTGTGCCCACCATCGAAACTCCTGTTGTAGGCAGGGAATGAGTGAAATTATTGATTCCAGGCTGTGGCAATGTGGAGTCCAAACACTTTGTAGATACCACTGTAGGTTCCTCATATGCAGTCTTGCATATGGAATTAGCATAATGCAGGAAGCCTTGTAACCCAGAGCCTGCAGAATTATTCTTGCAGATAACTGGGTCTTTGTTGCCATGCTTTCGAAGTAAGAAGTCAGGTGCCTTTGTTTGTCTGGCGTGAGATAAGCCATCTGGGCAGTTGTATTTAAGCTTGCACCCAGGAATATTATCTCTTGAGAGGGTACTAGTTTTGATTTCTTTTCGTTTACTGTGTATCCTAGGCAAATTAGTAATCTTTTTACAAACGCCAGATGCTTTAGTAGAATGTCTTTGGTCTCTGCCTGAAAAAGGCAGTCGTCCAAGTAGGGATATATTTGAATTCCTCTTTGTCTGCAAAATGCAATTACTGGTGCCAGGCATTTTGTGAAGACCCTGGGCGTAGTAGATAAGCCAAAGGGCAGTGCAGAGAATCAGTAGAGCATTGAGCCAGCTATGAATCTGAGGCATCTTCTGCAAGATTGTCTGATAGGGACATGCAGGTATGCCTCTTTGAGGTCCAAAGTTACAAGCCAAGCCTTATTGCCCAGCATGGGCAGAAGCTGCTGCAGTCTCAACATTTTGAATTTCGGAACGTCCAGAAAAGTATTTAGAGTAGACAGGTCCAGAATTGGTCTCCACGCTTTGTCCTTTCTTGGTACTAAGAAAAGTCTTGAGTAAAATTCTTGTCCCTGCTCTTGTTGAGGCACTGGCTGAATAGCCCTCATATCCATGAGAGATAAAACTTGTTTTTGTGCCTCTGCCCATTGATTGTGTGGCAGGTCTGGCATACCTTTTGCCTTTGGGAGGGTGTGAAAGTGGAACCTGTAGCCCCAGAGAGACTACATTTAAGACCCATTTGTCCTGGGTGATCATGTGCCAATTTTGTGAAAAAAGTGCTAGCTTTCCCCCTAAGGGTGCTGCCAAAAGATAAATGCTTGGCATTGGCAGAGGGAAGTCATTGGGACTGTTTCTTATATGGCTGTGATTTGTCTTTTTCGCTTTTGGAGGTAGAAGCACCCCACTGTTTGGGCCTGTATGAGCCCTGGGGCTGTTGTCTGCCTCTAGGGCATCTGTATCTGCCTCTTTGTGGCCTGTCTGACACGGGAAAGGACCAATTCTTAGAAGGCCAGTTCCTGCTAAATCTGGGTGGCTGTACCTGTAAGAAATCCTTTACTGTCTGCATAGATTTAGCTTTATCATCCGTTTTCTTCAACACCTCTTCTGCCTTAACACCAAATAAAGTATCATGCTGTAATGGAGCATCCAATAATTTTGCCTTAACATGATCAGGCAGAGTCTGTTCCTTTAACCAAGCATGCCTTCTAATGACAGAACCTGTTACAGCGGCCCTGCAAGAGGCCTCCAGTGAATCATAACCACATTGCAAAGTATGTTTTCCCACTTGTTCAGCTGCATGCAATAAATCATGCATTTCCTTGTTATCAGAACATTCAGAATTTGTCAACATTTTCTGCTTTAGCAGTGACATTAAGTATTGCTGATATTTAAGCATATGAAACTGACAATTTAAAGCCTTTACAGCCAAGGTAGCAGAAGTGTAAACTTTTTTCCCCCATCTGTCCAGAGCCCTAGAATCTCTATCTGAGGGGACATGGTTTTTTGCAGTAGCAGCCTTGACCCCTTAGGGACCCTGGGAAATAGTTTGTGGGACAGCAGCAGGGTTTTTATATAGAAATTTATGAGAATCTGGTGCCCTGTAGTATCGGTCTGGCTTAACAGGTGTAGGAGGTAAAGAGTCGGGAGACAGGCCTGACTCTGAAAATACATCATCTACAATGTCTAGCACAGGTGGAATAGCAAGAGGTCTGTGCTGAGGTAGTAAAAGAAAGTCTCTGAGCCTTTTCTAAGAATCTGAGTAATATTGGCTCTCCCAGTCGAAATGCTCACTCATAGTATGCAGGGTTTCCCCAAATGAGTAATCCTCAGGAGGAGAAGCTGAAGGAATAGATTATTCAGCATCAGAATCCTCATAGGGTGGAATAGAATATCCCTGTTCTGAAGAGGAGTCAGAGGAAATGGAAACCTGATCAGAGGAATCATATTCAATGTCTTGCCTAGGCCTCTTATCAGGAGGGGGATGGGAACCCCTGATCAAAGTAATTAGTTCTTCGACCATTTTGAACATATGTTTCTTAGGCATGGAAGTCTGTCCTGGAGAATGCTGTACTTGTTTCCTTCTCTTTAAAACTGTTTTAGACTTTGTCTTGGAAGCTGAAGTTGGCTTGATATAAAGCTGTGTAGGTCTGAAAACACCCTCAGAAGCCGATGCCTGCTCAGCGGCTCCGGACCCATCTGAGGGATTTAGTTTCCGAAGGCCCAATACTTTGAGTATCCAGAGGCCTAGTTGTCTCCACGTGGGAGTCGGAGGCGGCCTATGGCTCTGAGGTAGCAGGCGTCAGGGGCTGCGAAAGCGCCTCACTGAGAACCGGCGACTGGCCTAGAAGAGGCTTCGATGTCGGTTATGGACCTCGGATGCCTGTCCTTTTCTTTTTCCTTGCGCTTTTTATGAACTTCGGTCATCAGCCGTTCCAATGGCATCATGTAGTTAAACCTTCGGCCAAAGTAATGAAAAGCAAAATCGTACCGACGCTTAATAGTGCGTTGGTTAAATCTAGCACAAAACCGACAACTAGCAACGTCGTGGTCAGAGCCTAGGCAAGGAATACAGTAAGAATGAAAATCCTTATGAGGTATTTGCTTCCCACAAGAAATACAATTGTTAACTTTGTCTGACATCGATCTGGAGCAAGAAAAAAGTTTGCCAATGGGGTACTTAGCTTTATAGAAGACTTCGGATCTGAAATTCAATTTCGAAAATCGCAGGAGTCGGCCGACCGGCACTTGCGAACTGCTTTTGCTTCGAGCTTCGCACGGCAAGAAAGACTGAAGAAAATGGCATCGGCTGCATCTTTTATACTCCTGGGGCTCTGACGTCAGGGAAGAGGCGACAGCAACAGACGCCGGACCAAGACTTTGGAATTCAGGCCAAATGCGGGTAGCCTGCCAGCAGGATAACCCAAGTGTAATGACTGCAACAGTGAAACACGATGAACATTTGGAAATCTTAAAGTCAGAAAGACCGGTTCCAAAACTGGGGACCGGATCCAAACAACTACCTGTACTGACGGTTCCAAGGACTGTGGAACCGAGGCAGGCACCTTTTTCGAAACCTTCGGATCCAAACTTGCAGATGAAGCAGAAGACAATGGTTTTGATGAAGGTTTTGGTTTCCCTGGAGAAGGAGTATCCAAGTCTGATTGAAAGGTAGACTTGACAAGTCCACGCTCAACCAGCTTCCTCTCAACCAAGACCCTGGCACTGAACCTATGGCAAATGGAACAAACTTCCTGGAGATGAACCTCTCCCAAACAGTAAGCACAGGTGGTATGACCATCTGTGATAGATAACTTCTGGTTGCATTTAGGGCACTTTTTAAACCCTGATTTAGCCTCATCAGACATTATGCCAAATAACACCTAGTAGCATCCCCAAAGAAAAAGCAATAATATCTCTTGTCAGCAATAATACCTCAGTTGAAGTAAGCCTGGTAAAGGAAATAAGCCTGACCGGCTAAGTTAACAATAACTCAAAAAAGCCACTCAGCTAAACAGACTAGCTTTTGCAAACAAAACCAAGCCTAATCGGCTATAGAACTATAAAAAAAAGACTAAAAAAAAAGCCTAACTTCGGCTAAATGGGATAGGGAGAACTAACAAGGCACCAACAGGGCCCAATCGCAAAAAAGAAATACAAGTTCTGTCAACTTTTTGCTCTCAACTAGTGCAAAAAAAACAGCACAAAAAAGAAAACTGCCCAAAACTATAAAAAAGAACACACTTATCTGCAACAATGGCCTGAGCTGTAGAAAAACGCATGATCTGTTGCGACGGCAAACTAGATCTGGGGAAGGTAGAGGTGCACTGCGGGATAGGGTTTTGGCCTCAACCTGTTAGAGATCTCGAGCTTTGCAATTTGACTGACTCGGAGCAGAGGATCAGCTCCAAACCCATCAGTAAGAATGAAGGTGAGTTTGAACAACTTCACATCATATGCTTCCCATATCTGTCCATCGTACAAGAATCCTTGTTCGGCGGATGGACAGAAGTAGTAGTTTCTGCTAATTCCTTCTTTGTGGCTGCCACAACCACCATAGCATCAACTGGAACACCCTTAGTCAGGAAACGTTTGTCCTCTGGTGCTTTAACAAACTTATTGGGCCTCTGCGGAACTGGTTCCACAGATTCTGGAGAGCCCCATGCCTTCGACTGACTACACCCAGCAGCTGGTCGAAAGGCGGAGACACCCAAGAGGTAGAGGGTCAAGAACCAAATGCCTCCAAGTACATGGACTCGTCTTCAGAAGGGTTAAGGGGTTTCCAGCCACCCCTCTACTTAAGGATTGCCAGGATGTCTGAAAGAGACATCTTCAGAGGGGGACCATGGGGATCCTTCTGAGTCCTCCAGGTCCGTGTCTGACGTGAGAGACTCGGGGGAGTCCAAATGCTTTCTCTTCTGAGGGACCTCCTCAGAGGTGTACTTTGGGGAAGTTTCGGAAGAGGGGAGGGTCAGCCAAGGGGGTGTCCGGGGGCATTGATCCCTATGCTTTTGATGGAGGAGTGGTGTGGAGGTAAGCACTGGCCCCGAAGGGGACGGAGCAGCTGGAGCCGAGGGTAGAGTGGTCTGGGGAGACAGCACATTCATCATCTTGAAGGCACCATGATCCCAGCCTGAGAGAGTCTCCAGCTCCGAAGAGCCAGGAGACCTGCTCCGCACCAAGGGCGAAGGCTCTGAGGCTGATAGGTTCATAGGTTGGTACTGCGCTATCTGCCCGAAGGCATATATTATAGCCCAGCCACGTTGTGCGGTATTCACCACCCCTTTAGTAATTCCCTAGACCCTTGTACTACAAGCTAGTACCCTTGGCCCCTATCTAGTAGTGCTGTTGGTGTGATCCCCGGTGTGAACTTTCTGTTACCCATCCACTCATAAAGGTTCCTCTTGAAGAGTGACAGTGAGGGGCTCGGTCTTATGTAGATCGGGACCCTGCTCCATAGTAAGGGAAGTCTCTGCGAAGGGACTTATCCCTCCAGCATGTTCTTTTCATTGTTGTGTTGAGGTTTATATCCCTAGAGCGTGTAGCTCGAGTAGATTTGGTTTTGCTAAGACGGAGCATGTTCAACAATTCTGGGTTGGACATGGCTCTGTACGTTAGACAGAGTTTGCCTCTGAGAAAGCGGTATGCAACAGAGAACAGTCTTAGCTTTTTCAATCGTGCTGCATAGGGCAACTGTTTGAGGCCAGTAATCCTCTTAGTTAGGTACCTTTGTGGTCTCTCCAGCTGCTGGAGATGTCTAGCCAGGTACATTCCAATTGGTGCATTGTACTCAATAATGGGTCTGATGAGGGAAGAGTAGAGGGGCACCATTACATCCTTAGATCTTGATGCGAACCATTTCGTGATCAGATAGGTCACATAGAAGGATTTTCTAACCACTTTGGCAACATGGTTATCAAAGGAAAGCTGACTATCTACTTGGGTCCCTAGATCCCTTACTTCTTCTTCAGATTTCAGGGGATTACCTCCTATGTTGTAGTTTGCGGGTACTCTGTTTTTTCCAAAGGGGATTACTACACATTTTTTTGCATTTAGCTTGAGACCATGAGTTGACACCATGCATCAGTCTCATTTATGCCCTTCTGGAGGATCTCCATGTCGGCCGGAGACTCTATTGTAGCACCCAGTTTGTAGTTGTCCGCAAACTTAGTCAGCCACAGCCCTTCCATGCTTGCCTGTACTTCTGAGAAGTATATGCCAAACAGGAGGGGTCCCAGGACAGAGCCCTGAGGCACACCACACGTTACTGGTCTGGATTCGGACATGGATCCCGCTACTCTTACTTTATGGAATCTGTCTGAGAGCCAGTCTGTGATCCATCTTGTGATGTAAGGGTTTATGCCCAGGTTGGTGAGCTTATCAATAATAACTGAATGGGGAATGGTGTCAAATGCTTTAGCAAGGTCAAGGTAAGCCGTGTGTACCTCCTTTCCCTTATCTATAGCCTGAGTAACTGTCTCAAAGAAATCCACCAGGTTCAGGAGGCATGATCTGCCCTTGACGAAGCTGAACTGTGTGGGGTCCAGCGACTGGAGGTTCCCAATCTCTCCATTTATGAGTTCCATAATGATTCGCTCCGTAGCCTTACAGATCAGACTGGTCAGGCTTATTGGTCGGTAGTTCCCAGGGTCAGTTGTGACCCCACCCTTGTGTAGCAGGACCACCACTGCTGTGTGCCATTCTATTGGCACATATCCTGTGGAGAGGCTGAGACTGAACAGGGTATTAAGATGCGGGGTTAATTCCTTTTGGAGCTCGCATATGACACAGCCTGGGATACCATCTGGTCCCATGGAGGCAGTGTTTTTAGCTTTAGATAGAGCCTTGTTAACCAACGTATCAGTAATAATTGGACTTACACAATCCCCTAGAATGGTAATAGGCCCTGTAGGTGGTGAGGGGGGGGGGGAATTTGCACTGAACCTGTTAGCCAAGATGTTGCCAATGGCAGAAGGGTCAATGTATTTTGTTCCATTTTGTACTAGCTCAGAACATACCTGAACGTTGCCATTTAGGTTTGTGACGTAGCCGTAGAAGGCTTTATGGTTATCCTTGGCAACTTTCTTTTCAAAATTAGCTTTAGTTGACTTGATGAGGGCCCTCAATATCTTACTAATGCTGATCAGGGATCATTTTTTCTACTTGAGATTTGGCCTTTTTTTGTATAAGTCTCCTCCTTTTATTGTAGAGTTTGCTTATGGTCGGGGTCTACCAGACTGATTTCTTCTTGCTTGAGGAAGGAATCTTGGTTTTATTTGGGATAGCACGGTCCATGCAATCCTGAAGATGCATATAGAGTGCCTTGGTGTAGGATTCCGCATCCTGGATATCATTATCCTTCTGCAAGGGAATAGTGAAGCTTTCCACTTCGGATGCAAGTAGTTTGAAGTTTGCTTTGGAAAGGTTTATGACTATGGTTTCTTTGATTGGGGGAGGTGGAGGAGTGAGGATGTCCAGGGTTATCAGTTTCTGGTCGGATATGACCAAGGAGGGTGTGATAATGGGAGTGGTACAATGGGCGCCCATATTTGTGATGATTAAATCCAATATGTTGTCCCCTCTAGTGGGGGAACATACTAGTTGTTCAAGGGCATTTGAATTTATAAATTCTATGAATCGCTGAGCGTAGGAGTTGTAAGCTCCAAACTCACCTGTGTCAAAGCCCCAAGTGGGAAAGGAGGATCCAATGAGGATCCAAACCCACTCTCCGCCCTAGAGTTGACGAGGGAGTGTCTGCTCCCAGATCCCTTGATAGATGGCGGTTATTGATGAGACTGGAGCAGATGTTGGAACCAAAAAACTGAGGGTGGTTTTTGGGTCCAACGGTTCCACCACAATGACTTCCATGCACTCCGGCTCCAAATTCAAGAGAGTCGAAGAAGGAATAGATGACAAAGTAGGTTGGGCAGTCGGCTCCATGACCATATGGGCTGGGCTCGATAAAATTTTAGCCAAGGTCGGTATCCGAAGTAACCTCTTCACCACCCTCTCCACATCATCATCCGAAAGGCTCCAGGATGATCGAAAGGAATGGGTGGATGAATGGTGCCTACCTGTCACAGACTGGAGAAGTAGAGACTGCTGTACACAATGCACCAGTTCCAAGGATGGAGACTGGTTTCTTTTGCAGCTCCTGGACGGTTCTGAAGACACTGAAGGAAGTGATGGAGATTGTGTCTTGTTGGACCAGACAGACTTCGGATCCGATGCACTTTGTTTATCCTGTCTCTGACGGTTCCGAGGCCGGAGCCAACAAAGTTGCTTTTTTGGAGGGCTTATCAGCTTTACCTGCCTGATTCCCTTTCTAATGATGCCTCAAAAGGCCCTCTGTGTAACCCTCTCACAATTAACTTATTTCTTCAGGACCCTAGATTCCTACAGGACCCCAGACCTAAACCCATGACATATGAAACAAGAGTCCTGCAGGTGAATGGCTCCTAGACAGTACCCGCAACTTGTATGACCATCTGATAATGACATTTTTTGAATGCGTCACATTTTTTTGAATCCAGAAGGTCTGGATTCTTTGGAAGACTCCTTAGGCATCTCTGACAATCAAAAAACACAATAGCTAACACCACTGACTGCAGAAAAAAAAAAAAAACGAAGTAGACAGAGAAAGGAAGTTTTTTTTTTTTAAAGGAAAAGGAGAGTAAGGAGAGTCTCTAAGTTAAATGAAACCTCCTCAGCCAGAGGAGATGCCTCAAACTTAAATCGGTGAACTCCTGGAAAAAAGGGAGTAAAAAGGAGGAAGGGGAGCCCTCTAAATGAAACGGGCTGAAATTAAAGGGACAAAAAACAAATCCTCTAACTGAAACAGATTTGTTAGGGACTAACTAAAAGGAATTAGTAGGCCTGAAACGAAAATGGCAGCCTTAACAACAAACAGCAAAAAAAAAAGCGATAGTCAAAAGGGCACACAAGCACTTAAAGTATTTCCTAACTATAAAGAACTATTAATGAGGTAATGGTAAGATATTTAACAAAAATAAGTAGGAAAAAACACAACTTAACCTGAGCCAGTCGCAAAGCAATCCTGTAGCATCAAGCGGCAAACGAGATCTGGGTAACTCTTGCTAGGCATGTTGGGATAGGGTCTACCCTAAAGCCAGTGTAAGCACTCGAACTATAGTATATGGCCGAGTCGCAGCCGAGAATCGGCTCCAAACCCAACCAGCAAGAATGAAAGCGAGATAGGGACAACATAACATCATTATATTCTGAAAATTAATGTACTTTCCACATTTTAACATTTAATTCCGCAAGCCACTTGTTATTGGATATCTATGGAACAAGATAATTACTGTTTCACCTCTTCTTTACAGTTTAAGAGCCATACAATTGCGACATGACCATCTTCCATAAAAACACACAAACCCAAATCTTAAAAGTAAACCCATCTCATACAGGTTGTATTGTACAGGATCTAGGTCAGTTAAATAATGCAAAACTGAATGAATGCCACTGCAGGGATTACAACAAATCCACAATGGCACAACTCTCTTTTGCCACTGAGGCAAACACCCTCCTCAATTAGAATAAGTACTTCTGAGATCAATGGACCATGGAGTAAAGAGAATTACTCTCTGGGACCTCATTTGACAAAAATAAGCTCTGGCCAATTTAACATTATCAAATAACTGTCTGCCTTGTAAATGAAATATGCGGTGGCAGTCATGCTTACGCAACAACTCACTGCAAACCTTCAGACGTGGGGTTTATACTCAAAATAAAATATGCAGAATGAGCATAACATTAACACATTCATGTAATAAACCCAAAGTAACATGATGCATCTCAGCTAAGCCTACCTGACATAAGACAAAAATACTTACCTGAAAAACTCAAAATTAAGACATGCTTTTGGCAAGAAGAATTTGTCATCCTGTTTAAACCACACTTTACTCATGGCTGTGTCCTGCAATGAAAACAATTACTGATTAACAAAACATATTAAACATAATGTTGTACTTAAACTGAAACACAGATAAGGTTTACAGAAACAAATTTTATAAAAAATTAAAGTTTTGCAATTAACAATCACAGGCCTGTGACCACAGTTTCATATCCTTTATCTGCAGGACTAAGACTAGCATGTATACAGTCAGTCTGGCTAATAAAACTTACCAAGGCCATCTAAGTCCATCCCCTTTACCAACAATGCACTAATCCTGAGGACCCAACCTTTACATCTCTGAAGCCTGCAGATACAGCAAAAGCAAAGGAGACTGGGAAAAACAAAAATATAACAGCCTCCTCTAGACCCAAAGGTTGGACAAAGGAGGGCGAGCATCCTGTAAGATATGAAAAGTACAGTTTTGTACCTACCATAAATGTAGATGTTCAAGGATCCACATTGCTGCAGTCCTAACAATTGGGTAGTCCGCTGTCCCAGTCGGCCCGAATACCAAAGTATATGGCTGACGTCGGTCAAGGCGCATTAGTCTGACGTCAGGACGTCAGGGTACTAATGCGCATGACCGACGTCATATCCTCAGTCTTTTCTTGCCCCAGATGTCAGAAGACCCTAAAAAGACAAGGCCAAAACCAAAAACACCAAACACTCCTGCACCAAAAATATGTACAATATATACAAAATTACAAGAGTATAACCTCACCCACACAACCACCCCTAAACACAGAGGGAAGGAGGGAGGTAAATTGGACTGCAGCAATGTGGATCCTCGAACATCTACATTTATGGTAGGTACAAAACTGTACTATGTTCTTCATTCCACATTGCTGCAGTCCTAACAATTGGGTAGAATCCCAAAGCAGAGGTAAGGGAGGCTGGCAAATCATAAAGAAGCAGGAGCTGTCAACATGCCTTGCAAAATAGCTGTGGCAAAACCAGCCCTAGATTTAGAGTAGAGAGGAAGGTGGTAATGCTTAGAGAAAGTATGCACTGAACTCCAAGTAGCTGCCTCCAAAATATCCTTAGTTGCCACCCCCTTAGAAATGCTGTTGAAGTGGCAGTAGCCCTAGTGGAATGAGGCCTAATCCCAGCTGGAATCTCCTTGCCATGATGGGAATAACAAAATGCAATGCAAAACCCAATCCACTTAGAAATAGTTTGTTTTGACACAGGCTTGCCCTGAGAACTCAAAGCAAAAGAAACAAACAACTGCTGAGACTGCCTAAAATCCTTAGTCCTGCTTAAATAATAACGCAACTGCCTGTGTACATCTAAAGTGTGCAAAATCTTTTCCCCTTATTTTGGGGATCTGCATAGAAAGTAGGCAAATGAATAGTTTGGTTTAAAGCCACACTAGAAACCACCTTAGGCATAAAAGAAGGATTAGTACGTAATGATACCCTATCCTTATGGAAAATCAAAAAGGCTCTACCGCCATAAGGGCCTGCAATTCAGAAACCCTTCTTGCAGAAGTAATGGCCAACAAAAAGCAGTCTTCCATGACAAGTATTTCAATTCAGCAGTAGCCAGGCTCAAAAGGTTGTAGAGTAAGTTTCTCCAACACAAAATTGAGATCCCAAGCAGGAGTAGGAGCTCTACGGGGGTCTTATATTCTTTGCCCTCTAAGAAATTGCTTGAACAAAGGATGCGAAAACAATGGTGGGTCACAATCATAGTGAGCTGAAATTGCTGCAGCATGAATCTTAATGGAAGAGAAAGACAAACCTTTGTCCAATAACTCAGTAAGATATTGAAGAGCCACACTCAAATTAGGCTCAGAAATCTCCAAATTCTTTGCTGCACTCCAAAATAAAAATCTCTTCCATTTTTCTGCGTACACTTTCCTTGTACTAGGTCTTCTGGCTTCCATAATCACATTTAAAACTTGTTGAGGAAGCTGAGACCTGCTGTGTTTCAAAACAGAATATGCCAGGCTGTTAGATGAAGAGAGTGAAGCTTGACATTGAGCAGGTGACCGTCCCTCTGAGACAACAGGTGTGGAATCAAAGGTAAAGGCCATGGAGGCTTCCTTACCAGACTCCTCAGTAATGGGTACCAGTGTTGCCGAGGCCAATCTGGAGCTATTAAAATCATCCTTGGCTTGTCTTGTCTGACCTTTAGGAGCACCTTTGGGAGAAGAGGCAGAGGTGGAAAGGCATACACATGAAGATTTTTCCAACTGAAAGAAAGAGCATCCACTTTCCAAGCTGTGTGATGAAACCTCTTTGTGCAAAACTTTGGCAGCTGGTGGTTTAGTGGAGAAGCGAACAGATCTATGTCTGGAGTTCCCCATGACACTGTCAATTTCGAAATACATGAAGATCCAGTTTCCACTCGTGGGGATCCATGATTTGTCTGCTTAACACATCTGCTAAGGAGTTCTGTGCTCGGCAGAAACCTTGCCTGAAGAGTTAGTTGCAAGCTGAGCAGTCTCCCATAAAATCATTGCTTGCCTGCATAACGGGTAAGAATGTGTTCCCCCTTGTTTGTTGATGTACCACATGACAGTTGTGTTGTCTGTTAGAATCAACACCTGCCCTGGAAGAAGTAACTCCTTGAAAGCCATTAATGCAAACTGGACTGCTAACATCTCCTTCATGTTGATATGTAGATGCTGTAGTCTGGCAGGCCACTTGTCTTGTATCCACTTTCCATTTAGATGAGCCCCCAAGCAATGTCTGAGGCATCTGTCGTTAGAATCTGACTCGCCTCTGGCCGGGTCACAGAGAGTCCCTTGTTTAGGTGACATTCCTGAGCCCACCACAAAAATTCCTGTTGAATGCAAGGTATTATTTGAATGACAGTGTCCAAATCCTGGCAGTGCTGTGTCCATACATTTTGAGATACCATTGCAGCTTCCTCATATGCAGTTTGGCATTGGGAAGCACCAGAATACAAGATGCCATGAACCCTAAGGCTTGAAGGACTGTCCTTGCAGTCAGCCCGGACTGAAGAGATAGTTGATGGAAGTAAATGGAAAGATTCTTTTGTTTGTCCGGGGTTAAAAAGGCCATCTGGGCTGCTGTATTCAGTCTCACACCCAGAAAGCACATGTCTTGAGAGGGTACTAGACTGGACTTTATTTCGTTCACAGAATACCCTAGGCATCTTAGCACTGCTATCACATATTCCAAATGCTGTAAAGGTCTTCCTTTTCTTGAGCCAGAATCAGGCAGTCGTCCAAGTAAGGATAGATTTGTATACCTTTTAGCCTGAAGTAAGCTATCACTGGAGCCAGAACCTTTGTGAATACTCTGGGCAGTAGATAAGCCAAAGGGCAATGCAGAGAACTGATAATGGGAATTTCCAGCTCGAAACGCAGATACTTCCTGCAACTTAGTCTGATAGGCACATGAAGGTAAGCCTCCTTGAGATCTAAAGTTACCATCCAGTGATCTTTGCCCAGCAGAGGTAAAAGCTGTTGTAACGTCAACATTTTGAACTTGGGAATGTCCAGATAAGTGTTGAGGATAGATAAATCCAAAATTGGTCTCCACGTGTTCCCCTTCTTTGGTACTAGGAACAGGCGAGAATAAAATCCTAGGCCCCTTTCTGGCACAGGAACCGGCTGAATGGCCCCTATTTGGAGTAACAGAGAAATTTGCTTGTGAGCCTCTTTTCTTTGTAGAGGAGGAATGTCTGGCATGCCTTTGAAAGGAGGCAAGGTATGGAAATAAAACCTGTAACCGTGGTGAATGATATCCAAACCCATCTGTCTTGGGTAATTAAATCCCAATTTTCTTTGAAAAGAGCCAGCCTTCCTCCCAAAGGTGCTGCCAGGCGAGAATGTACTGGCAGCTGAAAAGGCAGGTCATTGGGTCTGTTTACGAAAGGACTGACCCCTGCCCTCACCAGAAGTCTGAGCAGGTGAACTCCCTGTTCTAGGCCTAAAAGAACCTTGAGCTCTGCCCCTACCACGCCTAGACCTACCCCTAGACTGGGAATCATAAGCAGGATATGTCCATCCCTTAGTAGGCCAATTTCTACTAATCTTCGGAGGCTGCACCTGCAAAAAATCTTTACCAGTTTGCATAGACTTAGCCTTGTCCTCCATTTTCTTTAAAACTGCTTCCACAGGCGAACCAAACAACACGTCAGACTGTAATGGAGCATCCAAAATCCTTGTCTTAACATGCTCAGCTAAATTCTGATCCCTCAACCAGGCGTGCCTCTGAAGAACAGAACCAGTGGCAGCCACCCTCGAGGAGGCCTGCACAGCATCAAAACCACATTGCAAGGAATGCTTACCCACCTGTTCAGACACATGAACTAAATCCTGCAACTCTTTACACTCAATACCTTCCGCTAGAGCATCCACCTTAGACTTCAATTGTGAAAGGAGATAATTTTGATATTTTAACATGTGAAACTGGCAATTCAACGCCTCATGGCTAAAGTGGAAGAAGTATACACTTTCTTTCCCCATCTATCCAAAGCCCTTGCCTCTATCAGGAGGAACAGGATTTTTAACAACAGAAGCCTTAACACCTTTAGGCCCCTGAGAGACAGTTTCGGGTCTGCCCTAGGACTCTTAAAAGATACTTATGAGCTTCAGGCACCCTATAGTACCTATCTGGTTTAACTGGGGCAGGAGGCAAAGAATCAGGGTTCAGGGAAGCCTCTGCAAAAACATCTTCCACCACATTCAGAACAGGAGGTATAGCTAAAGGCCTATGCTGGGGTAAAACAAGAATTCCCTAAGCCTCTTCCTGGAATCAGAGAAATCTTGACCTTCCCATTTAAAATGCTCCCTCATGGAATGAAGAGTCTCTGAAAATGAAAAATCCTCAGGAGGAGAAGCAGAAGGAGTAGAATCATCCACATCAGAATCAGAATAAGGAGGATACTCCTGCAAGTCTTCAGCCGAAGACTCAGAAGCCTACGAACACTGCTCAAAACTCTCAAACTCAGGTTCCACCCTAGGCCTCTTATCAGGAGGGGGCATAGAACCTCTAATCATAGTAATCAAATCCTCTGCCATTTTAAGCATATGTTTCTTAGGCAAAGATCCTGAAGAGCTAGGAGAAACCCCCACTGAAGTTAAACCTGGCCTGCCTCTCAAAGAAGCCTTGGAAACAGAAGGGGAGGCTCTAACCACCTTAGGAAGAGAGGGAAGAACAGCCACCTGAGAAGCCCCTTCAGCCTGGCCTACCTCCTGAGAGGACACATCCTGTAACAGTAAAGTCTCTCCCTGAGACTCCAAAGAAACTCCTGGCAGAACCTCCGGCTCCACTGAGCCTTCCAATCTAGGCTTTGCTGCTTTGTCCTTGCGCTTTTTGGACGAAGCAGGCGTCGGAGCATCCAACGGCATTTTATAATTACAACGCTTCCCAAAAACTAACCTGGCACAGTCTAACCTTCTCTTAATAGTGCGTTTGTTAAATCTAGCACAAGAGCGGCATCCAACAACGTCGTGCTCAGGCCCTAAACAAGGTATACACAAGGTATGGTAATCTGACATCCGGTTAAATACTGAGGCAAGAAAAAAACAAAATATTCCCCAACGGGGTACTTAGCCAACTTTGATTCGGTCTGAAACTCCGACTTCAGAAAATTTCAGAACGCCAACCTGCACTCGCAAAACTGCTTCTGCATCGGACCATGCGGCAAAAAAGACTGAGGATATGACGTCGGTCATGCGCATTAGTACCCTGACGTCCTGACGTCAGACTAATGCGCCTTGACCGACATCAGCCATATACTTTGGTATTCGGGCCGACTGGGACAGCGGACTACCCAATTGTTAGGACTGCAGCAATGTGGAATGAAGAACATCTGACAATGCAAATTTATCATTATGTTAAGTGTGTAACTTTCTTATTTGGCACTGGTACTTGCACAGCTTTCTTTTGTAGGACAGAGTCCTACTTCATCTATGTGGAACTCCATAGGGGAGAGGCATGGAAAAGCCCAGACAACAGGAGAGAACACTCGCATAAGATTCCACCTAGTATTGGTGTAATATATGGTAGAAAAGATGCACAATTGAGTATGGCCACAACATTTTTTTCAATGTATTTATTAAATCACATTTTAGACAATGATATAGGTACACATACATTAACAGAAAAAAAAACTAGAGTGAATATTTTTCATGCAGTAAACATATATATGTATATATATATATTTATTGTTTTTAACACTCATT
The DNA here is from genome assembly GCF_019279795.1 of Protopterus annectens. Taxonomy (NCBI): domain Eukaryota; kingdom Metazoa; phylum Chordata; order Ceratodontiformes; family Protopteridae; genus Protopterus; species Protopterus annectens. The sequence goes on along the minus strand of NC_056748.1, from coordinate 905,704,275 downwards.
CAGTCCAAACATTAAATTGTTCATTTCCTGCCTCTCCTTAAAACTCCATTCTGAACATTATTCTGAATTTATAATTCCACAAATTCCACTTATATGTAATCTTCTTCTCTTTTCTAATAATCCCACCCTCCTGTTCTGTTATCTCATTTACAGTATTCAGTACTTCAACTACAGTTGGTTTAGATTTCAATTTCCACTTTTCAGCATACCTCTCAACTGTACCGAATTTCTCGGAATTTACTGGTTTTAAGGCAAAATAATGGGGTGCCAAGAATTCCCAAGTGGCCCTGCAAAACCCAATTTTGTTCTCTCTCTCTCACTTTTTTTTTTTTTTTAAACAAGTTTTATGGGTGGCTGATGTGAACTAAGCACGTAGGATTCCTAACCTTTTGCAAGCTACAGTGGCGTGGGCAGGGTTTAGTGAGGAGTCATCCAATCAGTAAGCTCTACAATTTTTACGGGTGGCTGATGTGAATTGTGAACTAGTGCTTGCAAGGACGTAGGCTTAAAATAATTCCCAACCTTTTCAACTTTTACTGAAAAGAGCTATATGTCATTCTAGACCGTATTTTCTAATGCTAGTGGTTTCAAAATATGCGCATCACTACCACCAAATTAATCAAATCATTAATGATTAATGGATAACACTTGCTTGACTTCATTTTCTTTGCCAAATCGGAAATTAATGTAACCTAAACACATCTGTGTGAACATGTAATTTCACTGAGTAGGTCTGAACTTTCTGTGTATAAGTTTATTCACAGAGTTAACATATTGCACATTTAGAAACATTTCTTTGCAGTCGGACTGTGTCAGGATCACAGGGCACAATTTGTCATTTGTTTATTTCTAAATATAATGCACATACTAAGGTGCTAAGCAAGTAATATAAAAGTGAATATCCTTTTAATAAACCAAAATAAGACATAAAAAGAAGTCATGTCTTACCATAACGTTCCATCTGTATTGTTTATCCTCGTTTAGTCATTATGTATAGGTATCGGTTCCGACCTCGGAACCGAGCTGGCCATTTTCTAAGCTCGCGTCAGCTACAAGCTCTTAAGCTAAAAACTCTTACCCAGAATTCCCCTCTCCCTGTTACCTCGGATTGAGTTTGTAAGTCAAAAGAAGGTAGAAGCTACCTCTGGTCAAATGACCTAATAGAACCAGATGGTGAGATCCACTAGAAGCCACAGGAGGGGGAAGGAGGGAGGGTTGTAATGACTGAACGAGTATCAACAATACAGATGGAACGTTATGGTAAGACATAACTTCTTTATCTGATATTGTTAATCCTCGTTCATTCCTTATGTATGGGACAGAGTCCCCAGCTACCTCTATTCCTGGGAGGCTCTCATGGAAGGACATTCCTGAGCACCATAGAACCAAAAGATGCTCTTCCCCTGGAGGCCAAATCCAATTTGTAATGATTGATTAAGGTATGAGGCGTAGCCCAGGTTGCAGCTGCACAGATGTCATGCAAAGAAGCTCTGGCATGGAAGGCAGCAGAAGTTGCCACAGACCTTGTCGAATGAGCCTTGATGGTAGTCAGCAAAGGAGTATTACGCTGTGTATAAATGAAGGTCACATGGTCTTTCAACCATCTAGCCAATGTGACCTTAGCAACAGTACATCCTAATCTAGGTCCAGAGTAGGCCAAAAATAACTGGTCGGATTTACGGGAGGCCGTAGTCCTATTCAGGTAGAAGTGAATTTGCCTGTGAATATCTAGGGTATGTAGGCAATACTCTCTTCTGTTTGAATGATTAGGGAAGAAAACTGGCAATTCAATGGAATGATTAATGGACATTTCAGTGGTCACTTTTGGCAGAAAGGAAGGATTAATTCTCAAAGACACTATCTCTATGAAAAATCAAGTATGGACTCTTGATGCATAAGGCTTGAAAATCAGAGATACATTTGGTAGAAGTAATGGAGACCAAAAATTAGAAGTTATGTACTCACCATAACGTTCCATCTGAGTAGGCGACTTCATTTGGATGCAACCTGTGGGTTTCAGATCAGACTTCGGATCCGAGCCGGCATTTCAAAAGCTTAGGATCCGAGCTCCTAGCTCCTCCCTCTACCCATAATCCCCTGCCAAGCCCTAACTGACCTCAGATTGAGTTTGCCTAGTGAATACTAGTAAAAAATACCTGGACACAGGAATAAACTCTTACTCTAAATAGGTCAGGGGGATGGAGGGGGGGAATGGTTGCATCCAAATGAAGTCACCTACTCAGATGGAACGTTATGGTGAGTACATAACTTCTAAATCTGAAGTAGGCAGACTTCATTTGTCTGCAACCTGTGGGAAAGAGTCCCCAGCTACCTAAATCTTGGGCGGCCGTCATGGAAGGATGTTCCGGAGCACCGCAGAGCCAAAGGATGCTCTCCCCCTGGAAACAACATCCACCTTATAATGAGAAATGAAGGTATGAGACGAGGCCCAAGTGGCTGCTGCACAGATATCATCCAATGACACTTGGGACTTAAAAGCAGCTGAAGTGGAAATTGCCCTAGTAGAGTGAGCTGTAACCCTCTGAGGAGCAGGCCTACCTGAAGTGTCATAAGCCTGCAAAATACAATTAGTAATCCATCTTGACAGTGTGACTTTGGAGACTGCTTTACCCATAGCAAATTTAGCAAAGGAGATGAACAGTTGATCTGATTGTCTATCACCAGCCGTTCTGTGAATGTAGAAGCGCAATTGTCTGTGAACATCTAAAGAATGCAGCTTATATTCTCCTTTGTTTTTATAGTTGGGGAAAAAAAACGGCAAGTTGATTGATTGGTTAATATTATATTCCGAAGAAACTTTTGGAAGAAAAGAAGGATTGGTCCTGAGGAACACCCTATCGGGAAAAAAGGAGAGGTAAGGCGGCTTGACGCATAGAGCCTGGAGTTCCGACACTCTTCTGGCTGAGGTGATGGCTACCAAGAAGGCAGTCTTCCAGGAAAGGTACTTTAGATCTACAGAAGCTGCAGGCTCAAAGGGAGGAGCAGTAAGGGCCTGCAGGACTAAAGATAGGTCCCAAGGTGGCACAGCTTCTTTGACCGGGGGCCTCAACAGAAAAACTCCTTTAAGAAAGGTCTTGCAAAGTTTCGCAGTCATGAGGGGAGCTGACTCAAGACCCACATGATAATGGGAAATCACTGCCATTTGCACCTTTACCGTGGAAGAACTGGCCCCCTGATGAAAGAGGTCTGTTAAGAAGTCCAGCACTGCAGACACTGGTGCAGAAAAAGGATCAATATTGTTCTGAATCACCCAAATAGAAAACCTTTTCCATTTGCTCCGGTAAACCTTCCTAGTGGAAGGTTTATGAGCGGCCACTAAAATGGCCTTGACTGGTGATGAGATACCGGGAGTCCTGATCAAGGATGGAACTGGAGCAGCCAGGCTGTCAATCTCAAGGTGTGTAGATTCGGAATCGGGAGCCCTTCAGGATGGGAAATGAGATCCGGGATCGGATCTAGAATCCAGGGCGGATTCACTTTGTGAGACCATACATAAGGGAACCAAGGTTGACGAGGCCAGAACGGGGCAATGAGAATCATTCTGCTCCCCAAACTCTTGGCTTTCTGCAAGAGCCTCTGCATCAGATGTAGTGGAGGATAAGCATAAAGGAGACCGGGAGGCCAAGCATGCACCAGTGCGTCTCTCGGGGATTCCCCAGGTGGGGGAAGCAGAGCGAAGAAACTGTCGCATTTGGCGTTTGAGTGAGAAGCAAAAAGATCGCAACAGGGTTGCCCCCAGACGGCAAAAATCATCTTTGCTACCAGAGGATTGAGAGACCATTCGTGAGGAGAAAGAATGGTGCGACTGAGCTTGTCCGCAAGGATGTTGAACCTTCCCGGAATGTGCGTTGCTACAAGAAAGCGTTTGGTGGAGATTGCCCATTCCCAGACTCTCATGGCCTCTCGACAAAGGGGATAGGACCTGGTTCCCCCCTGCTTGTTGATGTACGTGACTACTGACATGTTGTCCGTCTGGATCGCAATAGTCCCCCTGCAGGGAGAAGGCTGTGAAGTGCTTACAACGCTAAGAGCACCGCCCTCATCGCCAGGACATTTATATGCAACGAGGTCTCTGAACTGTTCCACGTGCCTTGGACAAACTTGCCCGCAGAATGCCCCCCCCCAACCGAGGCGAGAAGCGTCCGTGGTCACCGTGGCTAGGGGGAATGCTGCACAAAAGGGTCTCCCTGCTAGGAGCTCCGGTGACTGGAGCCACCAAAACAGGGAGTCCCTGCATGCCTTGCTGATAGCTATCGGGCTGTTGAGAGAAGAGAGTTGCGGAGACCACTGGACCTGTAGGGTCCATTGAAGAACCCGCATGTGTAAGCAAGCATGGAGAAGAAGTGGAATAGCTGCTGCCATTGAACCCAGGGCCCTCAGGACCGAAGCCGCCGTCGGAAACGGTTGCAGGACTGCTGTGACAAGACACTTCAGGCTGAACAGCCGATCTGGAGTGAGGAAGGCCCGCATTGATCTTGTGTCCAACCTTCCTCCTATGAAATCTATAAGTTGTGTGGGATGCAGTAAAGATTTTTCCATGTTTATGGTGATGCCGAGCCTCGGAGCTACAAAGAGGAAATAGTCTCTGGCTGAGCAAAGTAGATGCCTTGATGATGCCGTGAGGAGCCATTCGTCCAGGTACGGAAAGACCTGTATTCCCTGGAGTCTCAGGTGGGCCGCTACCACTGCTAGTACCTTGGTGAACACCCTGGGGGCAGAGGTGAGACCAAAGGGAAGGACCCTGAACTGGTAGTGGCTGGACCGTCTGTCCATCCGAATGTGATAATACGCGTCCTTGAGGTCGATAGAGCACATCCAATCATTCTCCCACAAAAGGGGGAGTATAGATTGTAGAGTGACCATCCGGAATTTTTGCTTGGTTACAGACAGGTTCAGCAGGGAAAGGTCTAAGATCGGTCTTAAGTCCCCCGTTTCCTTTGGCACCAAGAAGAACCTGGAGTAAAACCCTGATCCGGTCTGATCTCGGGGGACGCGCTGGATGGCTCTTTTTTCTAACAGCTGCTTGATTTCGACAGCTGCCGCCTCCCTTTGGTCGGGTGGTACATCGGGGAGGCTTCGGGATCTGGGGATTTTGCTCAGGGGAATGGCATAACCTCTGGATATCACATGAAACACCCAATGGTCTGACGTGATTGACTCCCAAGAGGTCAGGTGCCTCGAAAAACGCCCCCCGACTGCCTCCAGAAATGGACAGCCGGGCAACCCTTCAGGGCTGTTGCGTGGGTCTGTCAGAGAAAGGTTCTCTGGACCCAAAGTTCCTAGGAGCCCCTCTGCCTCTAGGACGGCGACCTCCCTGTCCTCCTCTGCCACGAAAGGACTGGTTGTCCGGAGCAGGTTGGGATTGCTGCGACTTCCGGAACCACATCTTCTTCTGTCCCTTTTGGTTCTTCGAGAAGGACCTCTGGGGAGCTGAGAAGCGGACTCCAATGGCAGACAGCGTCTTCCCGTCCTTCTCGCTCTGGACTAACGTTTCGCGAACAGTTTTGCCAAACAGGGCAGAACCATCAAAGGGGGCATTCACGAAGGTCGCTTTGAAGGGCTCTGCAAAATCACAGTGGCGGAGCCAGGCCTGACGCCTCATGACGAGGCCCGCTCCACTAGCTCTAGCGGCTCCCTCAGTTGCGTGAGAAAGTAGCCGCATAGAAGTATTAGAAACTGATCTGAGAGTGGCCATACAGGTGGAGTACACGTGCTTGTCCTCCGCCGACATGGACTCTGGGGGAGATGCCGCGTACTCTTTAATCAGGTCCCGCTGCATCCTGATGACATGTGCCATGTAGTTCAGCGCGCTCATAGAGAAGGTTGCTGAACTAAAAACTCGCTTCCCAATGCGATCCATCGAGCGGGACTCTTTGCTCTGAGGATGCATAGAGGGACTTTCCCGGGCTAATTCCCTCTTTGTGGCTGCGGCCATCATCATAGCATCTACCGGGGGGCCTTTGCTCCAATGAGTGCGGTCCGCTGGTGGGCTCAGGATTCGATCTGGAAGCTTGGGAACAGGCTCAACGGTGTCCGGTTCCTTCCATGCTCTGGTGGAAATAAGGTCCACCAGAGGATCGGCAGGAGGGGACACCCAAGAGGTAGATGGGCCCGCCTCGAATGCCTCCAAGAACACAGACTCTTCTGAGGAGGCCTTGGGGGCAGACCACCCCCCCGACTCTAAGCATCTCCATAATGTCTCCAAAGGAGACGTCCTCCGGGGGTGACCTTGGGGAGCCCTCCCCTTCATCCAAGTCTGTGTCTTCGGTAATGGACTCAGGGGAGTCCACGTGTCTCCTTTTACACTTACGCTTCCGAGGCACTTCCTCGGGGGGAGTGTCCGAGGAGTCCTCTTCAGCAGCCAGATGTTCCAAAGGAACTACTTGGGACATCAAGGTGGGCTGTCCCTGGGACAGGCTGATGGGAGCCTGGCACAGCTGCAAGAGAGTGAGGGGTGGAGCCGCGGCAGGGACCGGGGGTCCGGAAGTCCTCAACAGTGCCCTTTCCAGTACGTCGAAAGCAGAGGGAAAGCCGGCCTCTCTAAGCCCCGAGAGTCGACCCCCACTCGGATCCGACGCACGGATCGGAGCCGAGACCGGATCCGAGAGACCGATGTGCTCCGACCTAGACAGAGTCGAAGACACACCAGCTCCCTCGGATCCGAGGCTCGGCCCTCGGCTCCGAGAGGTCGGGTCCGAAGTACCCGAAGCACTCAAGGGATGGATCGGATCCGAGGTGCTCCGAACAATCTGATCCGAACCACCCCCGGATCCAACTCTGCCCAGATCCGACAGCTCCGAACCCGGGAGATGGGTCGGAGAAGGAGCCAAGGGGGCGAAAAATGGGGTCGAAGCCCCTCCCGGTTGGGGGGGGCTAAGAGCACTCCCATTTGCATCTGGGCCTGGATGAAACGCCTCATCATCCGGTCCATGTCTGCTTCTGACATTGAAAAAGTGGATCTAGATGAGGCCACCGAAGCGGACCTAGAGAACCGCCTCGGGGACCTCACCGAAGGGCTAGTCTCCCCCTCCTCGGGTCCGGGAGAGAACAGAGGGGAATGGAGCTGAGGAGGAGGAGATCTAGAAGACACAGGAGAGGCCCGCTTAGACGGAGGGGCCGAGCTAGAGGTCTCGGCCCGCCGTTTGCGGTGCCTCTCCTTATGTCTCTCCTCCTGTCTCTCCTTCTCTCTAATGGTCTCCCTATCCTCCGGCTTCTTGGAGGGAGGTTGAGTCCCTGTCGGGGAAAGTGAGACCGTAGCACCCTAAGTAGGTTGCTGGCTAACAGTGGCAGAGGCCGAAGCAGAATCTGGAGGGAGAAGTCCCGCCAGTAATAACTTCGACCTCCGCTCCCTTAAAGCTCGGGGGTTGAACCCTGCGCATATGGTACAACCAGATGACAGGTGTTCAACCCCCAAGCATTTAACGCACCGAGTGTGGCCATCAGCTGGGGACAGCTTGTGGCCACACTGCATTTGAGAAAACTGCCTTAGGGGCTTCTGACATGGTACACCCTATAGGCCTCACACACACAAAAAACAGAAAAACTCACAAAGACTACGCAAAACCCGTGAAAATTATTTAAGGTAAAGAGAGGAAAGCCTAAAACACACACACAACTAGAAAAAGGAGTAAAACTCTAAAGTTTTCCTGTCAAAACTTATCTGAACAATTTGCTGCCAGGAGCTCGGGGAATCCGTTGCTACTTGAAACGCGGCAAACGAAATCTGAGGTCAGTTAGGGCTTGGCAGGGGATTATGGGTAGAGGGAGGAGCTAGGAGCTCGGATCCTAAGCTTTTGAAATGCCGGCTCGGATCCGAAGTTGGATCCGAAACCCACAGGTTGCAGACAAATGAAGTCTGCCTACTTCAGATCAAGGTTTTCCATGACAAATATGTGAGGTCGCATGAAGAAGCTGGCTCAAAAGTTGGCAGTGTCAGAGCTTGTAGAACTAATGACAGGTCCCATGGTTGAATAGGTTCTCTAAAAGGGGGCTTCAGATGATTCACCCCTTTTATGAAGGTCTTGCATAATTTGTGTGACAAAAGAAAGGAGTCTTGGACACCATCATGGAAATGTGATACTGCAGCCAAATGAACTCTACTAGTAGAGGCCGATAGACCAGATTGGAATAGATCGGCTAGATACTCTAATACTATCGACACTGGTGCTGAAAAAGAATCTACTTGCTTTCTTTCAGCCAACAGGTCAATCTTTTCCACTTGCTTAGATAAGTAATTCTAGTGGAAGACTTATGAGATGCAATAAGAATGTCCAGTGCTGGTAAAGAAAGATCTTTCTGCCTGGCAATCAAGGGAATTGGAGGAGCAAAGCTGTGAGCTTCAGGCTGTCCAAGTTGGGATGAATCAGATTCTGTGGATGGGAGATCAACCCCGGGGTTGGATGGAGGATACATGGTTGATCTAGCAGGTGAAGCCAAAGGAAGGGGAACCAAATCTGACGAGGCCAATATGGTGCTATGAGGATCACCTTGCTCTTCAACCAACGGGCTTTCTTCAGAAATTGGGGAAAGAGGTGGAAAAGCATAAAGAAGACCCGAGGGCCAATCGTGGACTAGAGAGTCCCTGGGTGACTGTCCTGGAGGGGGAAACAGGGCAAAGTAGTTGCTGCATTTGTAGTTGGTTGGGGATGCAAAGAGGTCGCAGCAAGGACGGCCCCAGCGGTGGAAAATCTCTGCCACTATCAAGGGATTCAGGGACTACTCGTGAGGTTGTAGAATGCACCTGCTGAGTCTGTCTGCTATCACGTTGGAACTCCCGGGAATGTGCGTTGCTAGAATAAAATGGTTGGTAGCCATCGCCCACTGCCATACCCTCATGGCCTCTCGACAAAGGTGGTAAGATTAGGTTCCGCCCTGTTTGTTAATGTACCAGACCACCGCCATGTTGTCTGACTGTATTGCAATAGTCCCAGACGGCAGCAGGGGATGGAATGCTTGCAATGCCAGAAGCACCGCCCTCATCTCCAGAACATTTATATGCAGTTGGGCCTCCAATTCGGACCAAGTGCCTTGGACTGTCTGACACTGACATAGCCCCCCCACCCCATCAGGGAGGCGTCTGTGGTCACTGTAGCCTTGGGCTGTTGGGGGGGAGAAGGGGCGAGACCACTGTGACGGGTTGTGGGTCATCCAATTAAAATCCTATTTGCAGCTGTGAGTTACTCAAATCTTGGCTGAAAGAGGATGCTGAAAATGATACCATTGGGTGAGCAGTAGCCACTGTAGAAGCCTCATGTGATGTGAAACCTGGCCAGGGGGACGATGGTGATGGAGGCTGCCATGGAACCCAACAGCTGTAGGACAGAGTGAGCTGTGGATTTCTCCCTTGAAAGGATTGGGATCAGTTGTTGCTTTATCCTTAGAATTCTGTGCTCTGGAATGGATGCTCTGCAATTCTTTGTATCCAATATGACCCCTATGAATTCAGTGGACTGAGATGGGGTGAGACTGAACTTTTGCCAGTTGATGGTTATGCCTAGCCTTTTTGAAACGAGGAGAGAGTATGCTAGGGCTTCTCCCAATAGACGTCTGGTGGGGGCAGAGATGAGCCAGTCGTCTAGGTAAGGAAACACCTGGCATCCTTGTAGTCGCAAGTGAGTTGTGACGACTGCCATGCACTTTGTGAACACTCTGGGGGCTGTAGAGAGTCTGAAAGGCAGTACTCTGAACTGGCAGTGACTGGCTCCTGCATGGAAACGCAGAAATCTTCTTGATGGCCTGTCCACTTTTATGTGGTAGTATGCATCTTGAAGATCAATCAAGCACATCCTGTCATCTTTTTCCAAAAGCGGGAAGATAGACTGTATTGTGATCATCCAGAATTTTTGTACTCTTACAAACTTGTTCAATACACTGAGATCCAAAACTGGTCTCCAGTCCCCGGTTTTCTTTGGCACCAAAAATAGTCTTGAGTAGAATCCGGATCCTATCTGGTCTGGAAGACTATTTGGATGACTCTTTTTCTTAGCAGCTTTGCTATCTCTAGTGCTGCTTCTTCCCTTTGACTGGGTGGAATGTTGGGTAAGTTTGTTGAGGGGGCAAGACAAAGATCGAAGGGGATATGGTAACCTCTGGTTATTATCTTTTGTACCCAAGAGTCGGTGGTGATGGTCAGCCAGGCAGAAGGGTACAAGGAGAAACGACCCCCAACCACCTCCAGAGGAAAGGAGTTGGGCCGTTCTTCAGGCATGCTGATAGGATTGACCAGGAAAAGAGTTCCTGGAACCCTGGTTATGCAGACCCCCTCTGCACCGAAAAGGGCATCTTCCCTGGAAGTTTCCCCCTCTGCCTCTAGGGAAGAAGTCGGCCTGTGTGTCACGGAAAGGACCCTGAGACTTTCTGTACCATATCTTTCCACTCTTCTGGTTTCTGGAGAAAGCACATTGAGGGGAAGAATAACGGACACCTACGGCAAAAAGGGTGTTACCGTCCGGTTCACATCTGGCCAGTGTGCTTTTAACTTTGGGTCCAAACAAAAAGAGGCTTCGATGGGAGCGTTGAGAAAAGAAGCTTTGAAGGGTTCTGTGAAATTACGTAAGCGCATCCAGGCATGCCGTCTCAAAACAATGCCTGAAATCGCTGCCCCTTTTGATGCATGAGATATCAGGCGCATGGAGGAGTTTGATATCGATTCAATGGTAGCCAGCTGAGAGGTCACTTTGTCACGGACCTCATCAGACACAGCACCAGCCAAAGTTTCAGAGAGCTCAGATACTAAATCCCTTTGAAGCCTAGTGAAGTGTGCCATATAATTCAGGGACCTGATTGCAAAGGTCACTGATGCAAAAGTACGTTTCCCTATTCTGTCCAGAGCCCGTGACTCTTTGTTGGGCGGATGGACAGTCTGGCTTTCTTCTTCCACCAGGTCCTTTTTGGTTGTGGCCGCCACCACCAGAGCATCTACAGGAAGACGTTTCGACCAATGGGGGTCAGTAGCAGGAGGGAAAAAATTTTATCTGGACTCCGGGGAATGGCCTCAATGGTGTCAGGAGCCTTCCACACATGCTGCACAACGAGCCGGACCAGTTCGTCAGCAGGTGGAGTAACCCAGGAGGTAGGGGGCCGGGTGCGAAAGGCCTGCAGGAACACAGACTCTTCAGAGGTCGGGTTAGAGGGCTGCCAGTCACCTCTCTGTTTAAGAATTTTGAGATATCACCAAAGGATATCTCAGAGGGTGAGCGAGGCGATCCTTCCTCATCATCAAAGTCTGTGTTTTCAGTAAGGGACTCCTCTGTGGAGTCCATGTGCTTCCTCTTGCATGAGCTTTTGCGATTAATTTCCTCACAGGGAGAAGCTGGGGAAGCCATCACAAAAGGGGGTTCCTGTGGGAGTACATCCTGAGGCCCTTGCACCCGGTGTCCGCTAGGAGCGACTTGTGTACACAGCGGTCCAGAGGAGGGCGGGGAGATTGACAGCACAGTATCGCCAGCAGATGCTAAAGCCTTCTCCATTAGTTGGAAGGCCGGTCCACCTGAAGAGGAGTGAGTGTCCTGGACAGGGGTCACCCCTCCCCTAAGTGGCTCAGCCTGCCGACTTGGAGTCCCTGGATGGCTGTGAAACACCAAATTACGTATGCCACAGCTGACATCCTGGGTTGTAGCGAAAATCTCCTGCCACGAAGGCAACTGCGGTTCCTTAGTGAGGTCCATAAAGGGAACTGTAGTGGGGGAAGACTGTGCTATATCAAGGGGCTTCAAAGGCAATGAAGGAGGAGAATAAGTAGGGGTCTTTGGCAAAGGGTGATCACCTCGATCACCTCTCAAGGAAGGATAGGTCCTGGGGGACGGGATACCTCTGGCCAAAAGCACTTGATCCACAAGATGCAACACGTTGTGTTCAGAGAGGCTTCTAGTGGATTTCACGGACACGGTTGAGGGGGAGTCAGGTCTATCCACAGATGGGACAAGCTCGGTGCCCACATCACCAGTCTGCACTGAAAACAACGGTGCCGTAAGAGACTGTACTACAGGTGTCTGCACCGAGGAAATCATCGGTGCCGAAGTCATGGTCTGCACAGACAGTAAGTCAGGTGCTAAAGTGGTTGTCGGTGCCGAGGCTGGGACCGAAAAAATCGGTGTCAGTAACGGAGTTGTCGGTTCCGGGTAAGGTATCGGAGCCAATGTGGTTACAGTCTGCGCCAACAGGATAGTCGGTGCCGGTAGAGAGGTCTGAACCAAGGAGCCCCTCAGTACCGATACGGTAAAGGGCACGCTAGTTGGTGCCAAAGTCATAGATGGCACAAATGGCCTCGGTGCAGAGGGTCTAGGCACCGAAATCGCTGGAGCCAAAAGAGTCAGATCCGAAGTAGAAAGCTTAGCCTTCTTGGGTCTCTGTTGATGGGAGTCCCCAGCCGGGGACGAAGGAAGAGATTTAGTCTTTGAAAGATCATCAGACTTTTTCTTATGGGATCTTGGAGGTGTTGAAGCCACCGACCCAGAAATAGCCTCTGAAAAAGGAGATTTGAGTAGCCCCTTCAGTAACAATTTATTTTTCCTCTCAATCAACGTCTTGTTAGAGAAGTTCTTACAAATTCCACAGGGCGGATCAACTGATAAATGAGGCACACCCAAACAATAGACAAACAAGAGAATGTGCATCTGAAGTAGGTAATTTATGTCCACAATCTGAACATCTCCTAAATCTTGGACTACCTTTTTTATCCATGACAGAAAAGAATGAAATAAGAAAGGATACCAGCAATGGTACAAGAAATACCCGAAGGCAATGAAGAAAAGGGGTCTACCAACGATGGTATAGAAGAATATACCTCATGGTAAAAAGACTGAGAAATTTTTAAGAAGAGATAGTCGCTAAATGTGAAAAGGTAAGAGAAACAACCTTTATTGCACTTAAACCCCTCCCATTTTCTAATAGCCAACCACAGCACTAACCCAACACTACCTCCTCCATCTTTCCACTACTAACACACCTCCTCAACTAACATGTACAAGCATACCTTTCCTATGCTCACTGCACTCTCCCCTTGCATATCTTACATCCTACCAAAGCTCCATCATTCCCCCACTCAACCACTATCACTGTACTACTACTCACACCACCACTCATGTCTCACCCACACTCAGCTCCCCTCCCACCAGCTCAAGAACCATCCTTATGCACCCCCCACATATTCTACCAACTATATTACTCAATCATAAAGCATCCCTACAACTTAACATAGTAACCCTCCCACCATACCTATTACCCACAGAGCACAATCATAAAGTTTCCCTTATAATCAAACACATTCAAAAACTGAGAAAACTAATAATCCAATGCTTATCAAAACTAGCCCTAAGTGGAGACATCCACCCCAACCCTGGCCCTACCATCTCCAACCCCAATCTTCATAACCAGACTAGAAACCACAACTTCTCCCATATTACAGCCAATAGAAAGCCAAGTGACTTCCTTCTACTTTGCCGAAATATTAGAAGTATATCCAACAAAGTCCATGAACTCCATGCCACCATAGACTTGTACTCCCCAGATATAGTCATCCTGACAGAAACCTGGCTAAAACCTCACATTACCAGTGAGCAAATACTCCCTACAGGTTACGGCATACTAAGAGTAGACCGCTAAACAAAAGGAGGTGGTGTAGCTATAATATTTAAACAGCATCTAAACATCCAGATCTTAAAATCATCAGCTCCACAAATAGGCAATGAAGAAATAATATATACCAACCTCAAAATTAACCAAAACAAAACCATCAACATAATTGGATGCTACTTCCCACCTGGCCAAAACATCCCTCCCCTAGAAAACCTCCTCAGCTGGTCTACCCACCATCTCCCCCAAGAAACTATCATCTTAGGTGATTTCAATATTGACTGGCAATCCTGTTCTGGCAACAATCCAACCCATCATGTACACCTTCATGGCTTCACTCAACTAGTCTAGTCACCAACCAGGATAAATAAAAACTCCACCACGCACACTACCCTGGATTGGATACTAGTCAGTAAGAGCCCCCAGTCATATTTAACAGGCTTCTTATCAGATAGGCTCAGTGATCACTCCCCAACATTCTTACTCAAAAAATACCTATACCAAGCTAAACCTGTCATCTACCGTCAAATACGTAAAAAACTAAACTTTAACCCACTCACATTCATCTCATCCCTCAAAGAATGTAACTGGCATCCTCTGAAGTACCTCAGTCTAGATGATGCAGTTGAATGTTTTAATACTACCTTCCTGAACATCCTTAATTACCATGCCCCCATAAGATTCTCCAGAACCAAAGCACAACCCTCTCCATGGCTACAGAAAACCACTAAGTCAGAAATGAAAAACAGGGATAAAGCCTGGGAGCACTGGCGCAAAACCAAAACCCCCTTAGCTAGACAGAAATTCCTAGAACTACGCAATAGAGTCAAAAAGCTGATAAAACAGGACAAATCCCAATACTACCAGTCTGCCCTAGACTCCTCACAACACAGCCCCAAACAGTTCTGGTCCTCCATAAACTCCATCCTCCACCCAGGTAAAGTCAGTACCCCCCCCTCCTAACATCCCTCACTCCTCAGAAAATATTGCTTCCTCATTCAACACACACTTCACCCAAACCATACTATCACTAGCTAAACAACACAACCCCCCCTGCAACCCACACCTTCAACTAGTAATCTCCCCACTGCCTTCTATTTTTCTCCTGTACCTACCTCCAACATAAATAAACTCTTAACTAAACTTAAACCCACCAAATAAGCAGCAGACAGCCTCCCAAGTGAATACCTACAAATCGCAGCTGATGCTCTGGCCTACCCAGTATCCATCTTGATTAACAGATCTCTGTCAGAAAGTTACGTTCCCACACTGTGGAAAGTAACACACATAATTCCCCTCCACAAAGGCAGACCCTCCACAGAACTAACCAATTACCGCCCCATAGCTATTCTCTCTCCACTCTCCAAAACACTGCAGAGATGCATACACTCTCAGGTCTCAGACTACCTCCTTACTAACAACTTCCTTTCCAGTACTCAGCATGGTTTCCGACCAAACCGTAGCACCACCACTGCCTTACTCTCCTTTACTAACACTGTCCTTCAGCATAAAAACAATGGCTACTTCTCCTCTGCTACTTTCCTAGACCTATCTAAAGCATTTGACATGGTCCCACACAAACAACTTATCTCTGTCCTCAATAACCTATCCTTCTCACAATCGGTCACCAACTGGTTTCAGAGTTACCTGTCTGACCGCCAACAATCCGTTGTATGGCAGAATGACATATCTCCCCAACTACCTGTCTCCATAGGAGTTCCCCAAGGATCCATCCTTGGACCCCTACTCTTCTCTGTTTACACCAATAATCTAGCCTCTGCCACCAAACATGGCACACTCATACAATACGCAGATGACTCGACCATCATCTGCTCAGCCCAGTCCCTACCAAAACTGCAAAAAGTCACACAGGAAGCCTTTTCCTCTGTTGAAACATGGTTATCCGATGCCCGATTAATACTCAACCCAAACAAAACTAAACTACTCATCTTCCAACCCACCAAACATACTCAAAACAACTCTCACTTTAACATCACGGCAAAAGACAACACCACTGTATACATAACTGAACACACCAAATTGCTAGGAGTGGAAACAGACAAACTAAAATTTGACATTCACATAACTATAAAAAAAAGTCCACAAAAAACTAGGAGCGTTATACAGAAATAAGCAATTTCTCACCAAAGCAGTAAAGATTTCAATAGCAAATTCCCACCTTATCTCCACCCTACTTTATGCCTCTCCAATATATACCAACCTAAGGCAATGTGATCTAAACAAGCTAGAGACCTGCTACAACAAAATCGCCAAATTCGCCACAGGGGCATCCTACCAGAGTCAACACTCTCTCACTTGCTGAACTGGGCTGGCTTGAACTCCCTCACTTCCTTCAGTGGTATCAACTCTCACTCGCCCACAAACTAGTAAACCATCCACTAAATGTCCCATCCCTCCAGAATCTACTCCAACCCTATCGCACCACCAGACCACTAAGATCCAACAGCAAAAATCACTTGCAGATCACTAAGGCCAATAACTCTGCTGGTGAAGCACGAATCTCTTGCGCCATAGCCAAATTAAGGAACTCACTCCCACCCACAATTACCTCCATACCATCATGCACCCACTTCAAAACTTTACTAAAAGCGCAACTAAAAACATGCTGGCTATGCCCTTACAACTCCCACTCTAATATTATCCACCCCATCCAACCACTACCTTTCTTTCCACTCCACTAACTACCTTGATTACAGCAAGCTCAGATGCTCATAAGCCAGTACTTATTATACAGCACAAACTGCTTCTTCTTGTAACATTTGTTAATGTCTGGTATGCACTTCACAGATAAAAATTCTAGTTGTCTACTGATGTACTATGCTCTTCATCTGGAAATATGTTGTAACTAACTGCTATGTAAATTGTTATTCACTATGTAATCCAATGTATATACTGTCCGTTTATTTTAACTGTGGAGCTTTTCTCCCCGGGCCTCCACTGAAAATGGACCTACGTCCAGTCGGACACTCCCGGTCAACAAATTTAAATAAATAAATAAAAACTTTTCTGAGAGAAAAAGTTGTTTTAGACTAGAATGACAACAAATATTGTACTTAGCTCAAGAGAAGTAGCTTGACACGACCGAATGGCGATGCAGCAAACGAAATCTGAGGTAACAGGGAGAGGGAAATTCTGGGTAAGAGTTTTTGGCTCGAGAGTTTGTAGCTGACGCGAGCTTGGAAGATGGCCAGCTCGGTTCCGAGGTCGGAACCCATACGTAAGGAATGAACGAGGATTAACAATATCAGATTTAATGTTTTGCTAAAACGAACAACTGAAAAAATGCATTCACTGCCTTGTGTGCACACACACACACACACACACACACACACACACACACACACACACACACACACACACACACACCTCTACTTTTTCTCTTTTTTGTGGCTGAAGTTGTTTTTAGAGCTCCTTCAGGAATGGTATGCCACCCACAGAAAAGTGCAGTTTTGTACCTACCATAAATGTAGATGTCCGATAGGTATGCATCTGCAGTCATCACATATGGGTTGTCCTGCCTCAGGCAGCCCTTCGGTCGGCCGGATTCCAAAGTCTGGGTCTG
This sequence comes from Protopterus annectens, assembly GCF_019279795.1. Classification (NCBI taxonomy): domain Eukaryota; kingdom Metazoa; phylum Chordata; order Ceratodontiformes; family Protopteridae; genus Protopterus; species Protopterus annectens. Next base: position 905,687,099 of record NC_056748.1, on the reverse strand, counting down.
GCCTCAGCTGATGTCGCACTTTCCCCGACATCAGAGCGTCTGGGGTATAAAAGCATCAGCCAACGCCATTTTCCTCAGTTTTTCTTGCCCCAGATGCCAGGTGGCCTCTAAGGAAGGCTAAAATTTGGAGAGATGCATTTTAAAAACAAATCCAAACATGCACAGTACTATAAAAACAAATACACCATAATAGATCCCCCCAGCTAGCTATAAGAGGGGTAAGTACCCAAGAAGTATACCACAGAGGGGAAGGAGGGAGGGTAAACCTGATTGCAGATGCATACCTATCGGACATCTACATTTATGGTAGGTACAAAACTGTACTATGTCCTTCAAGGATGCATCTGCAGTCATCACATATGGGTAGAATACCATAGCCAATCTGGGGGTAGAGGTACTAAGTAAAGGATGGTGTAGCTAAAATACCCTGCAGGACTGCCGTAGCAAAGCCTGCTCTGGATCTGGAGTATAAAGGTAAATTGTAATGCTTGGCAAATGTATGCATGGAGCTCCATGTAGCAGCTTCTAAAATGTCCTTGGTAGCCACCCCTCTTAGGAAGGCTGTGGAGGTGGCTGTGGCTCTCGTGGAATGAGGTCTAATGTTAGCTGGCACAGTTTTTCCATGAAAGGAGTAACAAAAACAAATGCAATTTCCTATCCATTTTGAAATTGTCTGTTTGGAAATTGCTTTTCCTTGTGCCCCAGCAGCATATGCTACAAACAGCTGGTCAGTCTTTCTGTAACTTTTAGTTCTGTCCAAGTAGTAGCGCAACTGTCTGTGTATGTCCAGGGTGTGCAGAAGTTTCTCCCCTTTATTTTGTGGTTGTGGGAAGAATGTAGGCAAGTGAATAGCTTGGTTCAAAGATACCCTGGATACCACCTTTGGCATAAATGTAGGATTGGTTCTCAATGAAACTCTGTCCTGATGAAAGATAAGAAATGGCTGTACTGCCATTAGAGCTTGTAACTCAGATACTCTTCTTGCTGAGGTTATGGCCAGAAGGAAGGCAGTTTTCCAAGACAGAAACTGCAGATCTGCAGATGCTGCTGGTTCAAAAGGGAGGAAGTGTTAGTTTTTCCAACACGAAGTTAAGGTCCCAAGTAGGTAGAGGTGGTTTCCTTGGAGGATTGATGTTTTTGATTCCTCTAAGAAACTGTCTCAGGAGAGGATGAGAGAAGACAGGTGGATCAACATTGTATTCTGCTGAAATTGCTGAGGCATGTATCTTAATGGAAGAGTAAGACAGGCCGTTGTGGAACAATTCTGCCAAATATTCCAGTATATGTGCCATGTTCATCACTGTCGCATCTAGGCCCTTTGTTGTGTTCCAAGTGTGAAATCTTTTCCATTTTGCTGAATATGCCTTCCTTGTGGAAGGCTGGCGAGCTTCCATAATAATATCCTTCACTCTCTGGGATAGCTTATCCTGAGGAGGAGTCATGGTATTTTCCAGGCAGTTAGCTGCAAGGTTTTCAGGTTGGAATGCAGAGTCTTGAAGTTGTGCTGTGTCAGTAGAAGTGGCCATAGGGGGAGAGGCCACGGTTTTGTCTGTGACATGCTCTTTAACAGTGGGTACCAGTGCTGTCTTGGCCAGTTTGGAGCTATCAGAATCACTCTGGGCTGCTCTGTTCTGATCTTCAGTAAGACCTTGGTAATTAATGGGAGAGGTGGAAAAGCATACACTGTTAGAGCTTTCCAGCTGAAAGAGAGAGCGTCCACTTTCCATGCTTGTGGGTGGTATGTCCTTGAGCAGAATTTCTTCAGTTGATGATTGTGGGGGGAGGCGAACAGATCTATTTCCGGCCTTCCCCATGATTGTGTTATGAGTAAGAAGATGTCTGGGTGCAGCATCCACTCATGTGCATCCATGGTATTTCTGCTTAAGCTGTCTGCCAGTATATTGTCTTTCCCTGGCACGAACTGGGACTGCAGCTGTATATTGAGTTTCAAGGAAAGTTCCCATAGATTCATTGCCAGTCTGCAAAGAGGGTAGGAATGGGTGCCTCCTTGCTTGTTTATGTACCACATAACTGTGGTGTTGTCTGTCTTTATGAGTAGGTGGCCTTGATGAAGAAAAAGTTTGAAGGCCTCGATTGCGTGTATCACTGCCAGCATTTCCTTTTGGTTTATGTGCATGCGCAGCTCTCTTTGTGACCATAGCCCTTGGATACATCTGCCCTCCATGTGTGCTCCCCAACCTTGGTCTGAAGCGTCCGTAGTGATGGTTTGGTTGGCTCTTGGCTTGATGAAGGGCAACCCACTGTTTGACTGGCAGGCTTGAGCCCACCACAGAAATTTCTTTTGAAGGCATGGAATGAGTGGGATCAAAGTTTCTAAACTGTGACTGTGCTGAGTCCATAAACTCCTTAGGTACCATTGTAATTTTCTCATATGCAGCCTTGCTTGTGGAATCAGAAGAATGCAAGATGCCATGTAACCCAGGGCCTGCAGGATTTTCCTTGCAGTCAGCTGAGTTTGTCTTGTCAGATTCTTGAAGTAATCCGGTAGTTGTTTTTGTTTTTCTTCTGTGAGAAAGGCCATTTGGGTGGTTGTGTCTAGATCTGCACCCAGAAAAGTTATTCTTTGGGATGGAACAAGTCTTGATTTGTGGATGTTGACTGTATATCCCAAGGCCTGCAGTAGGTGGATGGCATAATCCAAGTCCTTTAACAAAGTTTGCTTGCTGTCCTCTTGTATAAGGCAGTCATCCAGATATGGGTAAATTTGAATCCCCTGAAGTCTGCAGTGTGCAATTACTGATGCCAGGCATTTCGTGAATACTCTGGGCGCAGTAGATAAGCCAAAGGGCAATGCTGAGAAATGATAACGCTCTGACCCTGCAAGAAATCTGAGGTGTCTTCTGCAACTTTGTCTGATAGGGACATGCAGGTATGCCTCCTTGAGGTCTAGAGTCACCAGCCAAGACCCCATGCCCAGCATGGGAAGGAGTTGCTGTAGAGTCAGCATTTTGAATTTTGGCACAATGAGGTAAGTATTCAGTGTGGACAAGTCGAGAATAGGCCTCCATTGATTTTCTTTTCTTGGAACAAGGAATAATCTGGAGTAAAATCCTTGGCCTTGTTCTGAAAGAAGTACCTTTTCTATAGCTTTCATTTGTATTAAGTTGGAAATTTGTTTCAAAGCCTCTGCCCTCTGATTTGGTGGCAGGTCTGGCATGCCTTTTCTTTTTGGCAATGTGTGGAAATGGAACCTGTACCCTTTGTCTATTTGCAATATCCATGTGTCCCCTGTAATGCTGTGCCAATTTTTTGAAAATAAAGAAAGCTTTCCACCCAAAGGTGCTTCTAATTGAGCCCTGGTCGGCGGAGTCAAAACAAAGTCATTGAGTCTGTCCTGGTGTAGCAGTTGTAGTTCCTGCACTACCTCTCTGGTTGGGAGGCTGCCATTGATGGCCTCTGTAGGAGCCTCTAAGCTTGCCCTCTACCTCTGGCACGCCTATTCCTGCCTCTCTGAGATCTGTCGGAGTCCGGAAAAGACCAATTCTTAGTAGGCCAATTTCTGCTGAATCTCGGTGGTTGGACTTGCAGAAAGTCTTTGACTGTTTGCAAAGATTTTGCCTTTTCTTCAAATTTCTTTAAGACCTCTTGAGCCGTGGAACCAAATAATTTTTGCTTTTCCATAGGAGCATCCAAAAGCTTAGCTTTAACATGGTCTGGCAGAGATTGTTCCTTCAACCAGGCATGCCTACGTATGACTGCACCTGTCATAGCTGATCTACATGAAGCTTCCAATGCATCATAACCACACTGCAAGAAATGGTTACTAACCTGCTGGGAGTTATGTACCAGATCCTGAAGGGATTTGCGATCAAGGGGTTCAGAAGAAGACAGTTTCTTATGCAATTCATCTAACAAATACTCTTGGTACTGTATCATATGAAATTGACAATTTAATGACCTCATGGAAAGAGTTGCAGAAGTATACACTTTTTTACCCCATCTCTCTAAAGCTCTGGACTCCCTTTCAGAGGGTAGAGGATTTCTAGCAGTGGCAGCTGCAACCCCTTTTGGGCCCTGGGAAATAGTTTCTGGATCAGCAGAGTGGGCCTTGTACAGGTGTAGATGTGAGTCCGGGACCCTGTAGTACCTATCAGGTTTGGCAGGAGCCGGAGGGAGAGTCAGGGGTTGTACTAGCATCAGAGTACACATCATCAATGACATACAAAACAGGAGGTATAGCTAAAGGCCTATGCTGAGGTAAATGTAAAAAGGTCCTTAATCTCTTTCTAGAATCAGAGAATTCCTGACCCTGCCATTGAAAATGTTCTCTCATAGAGTATAATGTCTCTCCAAAGGAAAACTCTTCAAAAGGGGAGGCCGAGGGAATAGATTCTTCAGCATCAGAATCCTCGTAGGCCGAATAAGCCTCCTCCTGGTGGTCTGACAGAGTAGAGCCATCAGAGGACTCATCTGAGGAGTGGGGGTCAGAGGGCTCAACCCTGGGCCTTTTGTCTGGAGGTGGTTGCGAGCCCCTGTCCAGATGAGGTTGAGAACCTCTAATTAAGGAGATAAGATCCTCTGCTAAGCTAAGAATCTGTGAGCCAGTAGAGGGTCTCTGAGAGGTAACCTTGGGAGGCAAAGCTTTAGAAAGTTTAGCAGCTTTAGCCCTAGAGAAAGCCTTAATGGACATGGATGCAGGAGGTCTGGCTGCACCACGTGCAGGAGTAGATTTGTCTAAAGGAATGGTGTCGGAAGGTTCCTGGACACCAGTTTCAGTAGGTAATTCAATAACCGACTCGGCCGGGGCCTCCGGGGCCGAGGTAGTCAGTTGTGCGGTTTCGGTAATCGGAAGTACCAAGGACTCTGTTTCAGCCGAGACCGAGACACTCGCGGTAGGCCTAACTGTGGTTTCAGCCGAAACCACGGCCCGCGTGTGTCAGTCCTTGTCCTTCCGTTTCTTAACTAAATGCGAAGTCGGAGTCTCAGACGGCATCTTGTAAGCAAAACTAGCCCCAAAGAATTCCTCTGCAAACTCCGACCGACGTCTAAGAGTTCGTCGGTTGAAGGAAGCACAGGCTGAACAGGCCGAGACGTCATGGTCTGGGCCTAGGCAGGGGAGGCAGTAAGAGTGGAAATCCTTATGAGGTATTTGTTTCCCACAAGTTAAACAATTATTAACTTTATCTGACATCGGCTGAGGCAAGAAAGAGTCCCCAACGGGGTACTTAGCTTTTTCGAAGTCTTCGGTAGCTGAATCACAGGAGCTAGCCGACCGGCACTTGCAAACTGCTTCTGCTTCGGGCACCATGCGGCAAGAAAGACTGAGGAAAATGGCGTCGGCTGATGCTTTTATACCCCAGACGCTCTGACGTCTAGGAAAGTGCGACATCAGCCGAGGCCAAACCCAGACTTTGGAATCCGGCCGACCGAAGGGCTGCCTGAGGCAGGACAACCCATATGTGATGACTGCGGATGCACCCTTGAAGGACATCAGTGAAAAACTTCCGGAAGGGTACTCATCATGCCATTCTTAGGGTTCTGCCAGGAGCTGGCAAGGGTAGATTAGGTGAGTTTTTCACGCACAGATATTTAGTTAAATGGTTTGAAAAGCATACAGTTTAGATTCACAAGCGTAGGTATGGAACTGTTAAGGGGCAAGGGCTCTAAGAACGGTCTTATAGGTCTCTGCCTCTTGTTCTTCCAGTCCAGTCCTGTTCTTCCTGCCTATGCAATTTGTTTAAATACAGTACAAGTGTGTGTTACAGCTGTACAAGGTTTTGCTGCTTCACCTGTTCAACATGGATTGCAAGTAATTACTGCTGCCCAGCTGTACGAGTGTTCAATCTTTTTTTTTTTTTGCAAGTAATTACTGTTGCTTAGCTGTACAAGTGTTCAATTTTTTTGCTGCTTCACCTGTTCAGCACAGACTGCAAGTAAGAAGAGTTTGCTTCTTATTCTTGTTACCAAGTTGCAAGTAAGGAGAGCTTGCTTCTTATTCTTGTTGCCCAGCTGCAAGTAAGGTAAGGGTGTGTGTGTATTATTATTGGTGCCCAGCTGCAAGTAAGGTGTGTGTGTATATGTGTGTGTGTAAAATGTCCCAGTTAGGTATACCTGGTGGTTAGTGTTACTCAGACTCAAACCCTGTACCTTAGGTACAAGAGCCTGAGTTCTCTACCCATAGCACCACTCGTGATTCAAAGACTTGACTGACCATAGCTCTCAACTGTCCAGATTTTCACAAAATGTCTGGAATGTTTGCCTCATACTTTTGGTCAGTTCCTCTTAAAATGTGTGGTTTTCTGGGAAATCAATGAGAATTAAATTCACTAAATAATGACAGACATTTAAGTTTCAGTCTTCCTATCTTTCAGGAAATGCATGGTAACACAAAACATTTTATTCTAGCAACTTTCTAAGGGTCTATATCATATGAGTGAATCTCACAAATTGTGAACACTCATAATATCGAATGTACCGGACCTCTAAGTGCTTTTTCTTAGATCGCAGTACAGTGAAGAATGAGATATTTGCCCTTTCCTCACTGTAGTGCGATCTCGGAGTTGGAATATATATTTAGCGGGGGGGTTGAGGTCCGGTACGCTCGATATGAGCATTTGCAATTTGTGTGATTCGCTCACATGATACAGACCCACTAAGATTATACAGGCAATGTTTAAAATGTGTTCCTGGTTTTGGCCCTTTGTCCCCTCTCCCCAATAAATGTTGGCGTTTCCCAGATTTCTTGTATTGCAAAGTTCTTCAGGGGCAGAAAAGTTTAATACTGCTTACATCAAGTCTGTTTGCATTGTTAGAAGCACAACAGGTAGCATACTTGCTTTTGATGCAGAAGGATGTGGGTTCTACTCCCACAGTATGTAGCTCGATTGCTGATACTGTACTGTATTGTACTTTTAAAGGGGGTGGAGGCTGCAATCCTGAGAATGTCCTCCTTTGGCAGAGAATGCTTAGTAACTATGAACCTGTTATCAGTTTGCCATCCATTCCCTACTGCAATATTACCAGCTTATTATTTTTAATAAAACATAAGCAATTTATTCTTCAAGGGCAACAGGGACTTTATATTTCATTGTGTCATCTACAAATAAAGTTGATTGCTAGTAGCAACCTCTTCATTAGTTACAGATCTCTTTAGTGTGGAATTACTTAGATGACTTTTACTTCGGCAGAGATTGTGCATATTTACTGATATTGGTGGACTGTAATGCCAGAAGTTTGAGTAGACTTTTTTATGATGGAAATGTTCTGACTGGGCAGTTTTGTCATTACTGGTTCATGCATTTTGTTTCATTGCTTACTGGAAAAATGTTCAAAACAATAAATTTAAAACACACTCTAACAAATGTGCTGTACTAAACAAGGAATATAATTTAATACAATCAGGAAGGTGAATCAAATAACACATGTTCGTTTGCATGTTCCTAAATGTGTGCAATGTGGGTTTCAATGCTGTTTCAATGAATGCGAGTTTCAAGGTCACAGAAGTTTTAATGCTAAGTCTGTTTTCATTGTGACACCGCATTGCTTGGTTTAGCACGTCTATTACTGTTTGTGCTATAAAATGTAAAATAAAAGTTTTAATTGAAATCCAAATAATCATCGAAGTAAAGCATAAAGCAGTATGCACATTACAGTGTTTATGGCAAATGGGAAGAAACATCCAAGCAATGGAACACTGGAATGGCTGCAGTGTAGGGAGGGCTATGTATAAGGGGGTCCATTTGACCACGATTTTTATGAGGGGGGAGGGGCAGCAAACTCAAAGACAGCCCTGGGTGGCACAAACTCTGTAGCTACACCACCAATCAGTAGACCATGGAGAATGATTTTTGGAGGTCCTAGCAAACTATAATATTATTTTGCTAAGATTAAAATACTGCCTAGCATTAAATGTCTTACTTTTACCACAAAACCCACATACTGGACGTCACCAAAATCAAAATCTAAGGTTCATCTTCTCCCTTCCCATTGAGCATCATTGCTACACATTTAAAAAAAAAATTGTTACAATTTACTACAGGAGACATTTTTATGAGGAAATGACTGAAAAACTTTTACATGAGAGTTGCTGTGCACCTTTGCAAAGCAAATGTATGTTTACATTTACCTCGTATTCATTTAGAGAAAACATGGAAACTAAATTGCTGAGACCTCCCTTTAATCTGTACCAGCAATGAAAAAACATTTTCTAAAACTGGCCCTGAATCTTGTAGAAATGTATCTCAGTAAATTAGACAAAGTGAGAATATCATAATTTTTTAAAAAAGCTAAAGGCAAAGTTAATGTCTTTCGGCTTTTCCCGGTTAGGGGTCGCCACAACGGATCACCAGTCCGCAGACTGATTGGCAATGGATTTTTGCAGTGCCAAGTTGCCAGCCCGATGCACAACCTTCACGGAAGACACACCCACATGCACACGCACCTACCTGCATGTCTTTAAAGCTCACTCAGCCGCAGGGAGGACATGCAGACTCCACACAGAAGGAACTCCAGCTGAGAATTGAACCGAAGAGCCTCTTGCTGTGAGGCGACAACGCTAACTGCTGCACTACCGCAGCCTCAAGCTACAGGAGCCTAAATGTAAGTGCTTTAAAGGTAATGTTTTGTATGGATAGTTGTACAATAGATTGCTTAAATATTTTCCATAGACAATATTATTTCACAACAATCTTTGTAGAAATTATACTGAATGTATTCCTAGTGTTAGCTAAATCCGTACATTCTAAGGTATTACTGTTATATTTGAATTAAATTAACTGCTATATTTCTTTGCTTTGAAAGATCTGACTGTATTTGTCAAAAAGCGCTCAGTCTGTAATTCTACCTATCCACTGATTTCCTCTGTTTAAATCCAAATAATTTATTTTCTGGCTGTAGATGGCTGAAGCAGTTAATTTTATTTTTATAAAAGAAAATTGTACGTTAGTTTCACAGTTTGCACAAATTAAAGTTGGATACAAGTTGAAATAATATAAATAAAACACTAGTCTGTTTATTTTGTGTTACATGATCACATTTTGCCTGTTCAGTTTGCGTTTAAAAGTTGGTATCCTACAATTCCACTGGTGTGGGCGGGGTTACATACTTCTGTATGCAAATTTGATGTTAATCAGAGTAAAGATTTGTACTTCTTTTTCATGGGCTTTTGCCAAGATTCTTGATGTTTCCAGGTCAACATGTATGCTTTTCAGTAATTGCTTTTTAGGCAGCCAACAGCATTACACTTAGTAAGGCCTTATGTTTAGGCAATTTAGATCCAATATCCCAGCTCGAAAGAATCATTTCCTTAGTTAAAATGATTTGCTTCCCCAGAATTTCTGACAAAGTACTATGTAGGGAATTTTTAACCTCTGACTACTTGTTATATTCCTAAAAAACATCTTCCCAATTACCTGTCTCTCTCTTCTCACTTCACAACTCTAGCATTTGATATATTTCCAAGAAAAAATCTCTAAAGTCTGCTTGGAGTAAAACAGAACCTAAGCAAACACCTCAAAGCAAAAACCCCTAAACCTTCAGGACTTTACTGTGTAATGAGGAGGAAAAGAAATCATGGTAAAGTAATATACTTTCAGAGACATACTGCATGCAGTTGATTCAGCTCTACCATCACCAGCTGGGAGAACCGACTTCATGTTATCAAAGTACAGCTATGCTATCTGACTCCAGTGGTTCATGGAAACAATTACTATTACTTCACAAATATCTGGTTATTACTTAAAAAAAAATACTCAAAACACAATCAGAACAACTGGAAGGCTAAATAGCTTTTTATTTTAACGTCACAACAAAAAAATCTTTTAAGCCTTCAAAATAATGTAATCACTCGTATATTTCATTCACACAATTGAACACAAAATCAGCTATACTAAAAACAGTTAAAACACTCATTCAAGCCTTTAAATACAGTATTACACAAAACACATGAGCAAGATAAAATGGTTTAGAAAAGGAAAATACTGAAATCAAGAAGCATAACAAATGCATTACAAATGTACATGAGTATTTACACACACATACATATATATATATATATATATATATATATATATATATGCATAGATATATGCATACACGGGTTCACTTCTTAAATTTGAAACACTGAAATCTCAAATTTCAGTATTTTGAGTTGAGAATATCAAAAGTGCAGTTTTTCGAAACTGCACTATTTCGAATGGCTGTTTACCAAATCTGTGTTGCGTTTACTTTGGTGTGTTAGTCAGTGTGTGCTGTCACTTTAAGGGCTGTGTGGTATGCCAGGCAATGTTCGTGTCTGTACGGAGATTCAGGTAGGTGTTCAAATTTTAAGGGTTTTAGTGTTAATGTATTAATATTTAGTTGTTATGGGGAGTTGTAGAAGTAGGTTGGGGTAGGTGGGTGAGTGTATGAGAGTGCTGAATGTTATGATTTTTGTACATGTGTAGTGTGTGTTTGTGTGTTATTAGTCAGTTTAAATATGACTGTCTGCAGTGTCAGTGTAAAAGTCAGGGAAGGTGCATTCCTTTTTGTTCGGTTTAGTATGACCTCAGAGTTGGTATATACAAGTACCGGGGGTGGGGTGTGTGGGGGGTGGGGGCACAGCCCTCCACATGGGAGGTGCAGGGGGCTTGCCACCCTGCAAAAATGTATGGTGATACTGGTTTTGTTTTTGTAGTGTTTGTATTGTTTTGGGGGAGGGTTATGTATTTGTGTTTTCTGAGATTCGGTGTTGTGAGTGTTCGTGAATGTGGCGTTTCGTGTTTTTGAGGGTTCAACATTCTCAACTCACAATACTAAAATTCGTGATTTTAGTATTTTGAGTTTAAGAGGAGGACCTGTATACACACGTGCATACATATACATAAGCCCATGGTTTCCTGTAAAAACTTTAAGGAAAACTACAATCCTTGAAAAAGTTACACTGAATATATGAATACACGTAATACATACTAAGTCCAAGACTAGCGCATCTTGGAATATTCCAACCACTGCAAGGAACAGCAACAGATGCTGTTACTCCCATAACTAGTGGTAAAGGCCCCTGCAAAATGTTTTGATTTTATTATAATCAATTAGATTCACTGATGTCTTAAAATGCATTTTATTTCTCAAAGCTAGGTTACTTGTAGTCATGGGGTCTCCAAGTCTGACAGCGAAGCCATAAACATATATAAGTATAAGTAACGCAAACATAAATAAATATGCATGAAAATTAAAAATAAGTCAAAGTTTACTTGTGGCCTATCACTGTGGTGCAGAGAGATTAACCCCTTACTACGAGTAAGACAACTAAATGGCAGCTTGGAAACTGAATCAGACTAGTGTGACAGGCTGACGGTAATTGCCTTTTGGCCTGGGTTATGCAAAAGGGTCTTTGGACCACTGAACCTACCTGGTTAACAAATTTATGTATGAACATATGAATGGACGAATGAATGAATATGCAAACAAATAGAGAAAATGCACTAGGAAACAATGACTGCAGAAGTCACAGGCAAGGAGGGATTAGGATGACTGAGAGCAGATGTTCAAAACCAGAACAGCCTGATCCCCAACATCTGAGTCTCCATTCCAGAGGCGAATAAATGGCTCATAAGGCTTAAACCCTTGATGAAGAAATGAGTGGGCAGTAGGGCTCTGCCTTGATCAATGAATGAATATGCCTTGCCCCTCACCACACCAGGAGGAATGAATGCATGAAATGTGTGGCGTGGAGCCCAAAGTGATTGTGAAGGGGAAAAACATAATTCCAACACCTGATATGGTTCTCATACCAAGTATTTCATACATACTGCACTGATCAATCCCTAGGATGTAAAGTTCTCTCTCCAAAAATTAACATACTTTGTTACATTTTCTGATATTAGTAGGAAAGTACAGTTATGTAAGCTGCACTCACCTGTAATAGCAGATGCTCAAATCCCTCACTGGTGTAGTAGCTTTAAGACTACATTGACTGTTTTCCTGCCTAAGAAACAACAACCTGTCAGCTTCAGAAAGTTCAAGTTCCCACATCTCTCTCCCATCTCCTTCACTCTGACTGCTGATTGGCTAATCCATAGTAGGGAAATCAGCAGTGTGAGGCTTTCTCCATGACTTTCTTGGCCATATAAAATGAGACGCGTGCCTAGCAATCTTGAATCAAATAACCAGTAACAAAAAACAAACAAAGTAGAAACAAACACAACCTTACTTTATAACCCAGTATACTTCCTTTACTACACTGGGCGGCCACGGTGGTTCATAGGTTCATACTAGGCTATCTGCCCTAGGGCATTTATAAGCCTAGCCAGAATGTGTTTGGCTTTCGCCACCCATTTTAAATTTATTTTGGTATGCCCTTTTTCGAGGTTAGTATACTGTGCCTCTGTCTAACAGTGACACAGAAGTGATACCCGGGGTAAACCTACGATCGCCCATCCACTCATCAAGATTCCTCTTGAAGAGAGTCAATGAGGGACTCTGCCTAACCTGGACTGGGATTTTATTCCAGAGTGAAGGGAGCCTCTGGGTTATGAATCTGTCCCTCCAGCATGTCCTATTTATTTCAGTGCTGAGGTTCAAGTCTCTCGGCGAGCTCGATGGGATTTGGATTTTCTGAGGTGCAGCATGTCCATTAATTCCGGGTTGGACATGGCTTTATACGTCAGGCACAGATCGCCTCTGAACAGGCGGTATGCCACTGAATAGAGCTGGAGTTTCTTTAACCGGGCAGCATATGACATCTGTTTGAGCCCTTTGATCCTCTTGGTGAGGTACCTTTGGGGTCTTTCCAGTTGCTGCAGGGGTCTGGTAAGGTACATCCCAAAAGGGGCATTGTACTCAATTATGGGCCTGATGAGGGATGAGTAAAGAGGCATGATGACCTCCCCTGATCTAGATGTGAATCCCTTCATGATTAGGTGGGCTATATAAAATGTTTTTCTAACCACTTTGGCCACGTGGTTGTCAAATGAGAGATTGCTATCAACTTGGGTCCCCAGGTCCCTAATTACTTCTTCTGTACTTAATGGGTTACCACCTATGTGGTAATTTGTGGGCACTTTGTTTTTGCCAAAGGGGATGACTATACACTTTTGGCATTTAGCTTGAGGCCATGGCTCTTGCACCAGTTGTCTGTTTCTATGAGGCCCTTTTGGAGGATGCTTGTGTCGGCTGGAGAGTCGATTATGGCGCCCAGTTTGCAGTCATCTGCGAACTTGGTCAGCCACAGTCCTTCCGTGTTGGCCTGTACCTCCGAGAAATATATACCGAACAAGAGAGGTCCCAGGACTGAGCCTTGTGGGACACCACTTGTAACTGGTTTGGAGTCTGACATGGCTCCAGCAATTCTAACCATGTGGGTTCTGTCCTTGAGCCAGTTTGCAATCCATCTAGTGACATAGGGGTTTATATTTAAGCTGGTGAGCTTATCTATAATGCCCAAGTGGGGTATTGTATCGAAAGCTCTTGCGAGGTCCACGTAGGCTGTGTGGACCACCTTCCCCTCGTCAATGGCCTTGGTGACTGTTTCAAAGAAATCAACCAGGTTTAAGAGGCAGGATCCGCCCTTAACAAAGCCGAACTGGGTAGGATCCAGTGTTTGTAGGTCCCCAATATCTTTATTTATGAGGTCCCTGATGATCCTTTCCATAGCTTTGCAGACCAAGCTAGTCAGGCTTATGGGGCGATAGTTTCCAGGATCCGTTGAGGCACCACCTTTATGGAGAGGGACCACTGTTGCTGTACGCCACTCTTTGGGCACATATCCTGTAGTAAGGCTGAGACTGAACAGTAGTTTTATGTTTGGGTTTAGCTCTTCGTGGAGTTCATGTAGGACGCAACCCGGGACACGTGGTCTCATTGATGCTGTGTTTTTTGCTTTGGAGAGGGCGGCTCTTACCTGAGCATCTGAGATGACAGGGGAGCAGCACTCTGCTGGGATAGATATTTGCCCTTTTGGGGGGGGGGGGGGGAGTTTGCGCTGAACCTGTCAGCTAGGATGTTGGCAATGTCTGTGGGTTTGGTGTATTTTTTGTCATTTTGGACTAATTCTGAGCTTATCTGGGAATTACCACCCAGGTTCCTAACATAACTAAAGAAAGCCTTGTGATGATCCTTCGTGTCCTGTGCAATTTTTCTCAATATTGCAATTTTGGTGCAGCGGTTAGCATTGCCACCTCACAGCAAGAGGTTCTCCAGTTCGATTCTCGGCTGGGGTGCCTTCTGTTCGGACTCTGCATGTCCTCCCTGTGGTCGCATGGGTTTCCTTCAGGTGCTCCGGTTTCCTCCCACATCCCAAAGACATGCTGTAGGCAGATTGGACACTCTAAATTGGCCCTAGGCATGAGTGTGTGCCCCTTCTGTGGAAGGTTGGGTGTCAGGCTGGCAACTCGACACCGTAAAACTCCACTGCTAATCATGAGCGGACAGGTGATCCGCTGTGGCATCCCCTAACCAGGAAAAGCTGAAAGAAGATACTTCCTTTATTACATGTTGTTTTCTGCTCATTTTCTTACAGCTCAGCAAACCTTGGAGTCCTAGCCGGCATTCCAGAAGTGTTTTACTTGTATCTAAGTGCCATCCAGGCAAAGTTAAGTACCTCTGGCTGCTAAATCACATTTGCTTAAGTTATTTTAACTGATTGCTACTGTTTCCGGCTTTTGTGTGTGTACTGCACTATTTTTTTGTAAAAAAAAAAAAAAAAAAAAAAAAAATTTGCTCTTCCTCTCACTGTTAAATGTCTTCAAATTGCCTTCAGCAAGGCATTTCCAGGTAGCTGTTTAATTGGTCTGTGGTAGTACTGCACTTGTGCGTCTCTTCTACTGTGTTTTTCTATTAGGAGGACTGAGTCTATTCATCCTGTGGTAGTAGGTGTTAGCCTGGTCTATTTGAGTTAGGAAACACAAAAATGACGAAGTGTAGTGATTTCATTGCCCAGAGGCTCATTAGTTCATTTTCTGTTTTTTCTGTGCTACTATAAATTTTAGATATTTGCATGCTTTAGCGGTGCTCTGTATAGTAACAAACGCCTAGAAAGGAAATTTTCCCTGTGACAGTCAGTGCATAAAACTCTACCCTATAAATCAGCAATATTAAGCAAATACCACGTGTGCTGACAACAGTAGAGCTGCTAGTTGTGTATCACGTGGCAATACCTACTGCTTACCATAATCTGCCTCAATAAAGCACCCTTATTAGTCTGCGCCAACAAAGCACCCTTAATAGCCTTCTAGCTCCAATACACCAGACCCCTGTAGCTCACAAATCAAAGGACTAGACAGTATGGATATGCAATTTCCAACTTCTCTGCAGCCAACATGGTGGATATAGGCATTTTGAGACAATGTAGCAACTGTCTCATGTTTTTGTCAACTACTTAATCCTGAAAGAAGCAGATACAGTATGCGAGAGGTGTACTTACATAATGACATTGGAGGTTAAAGTCGTTCATACAAGTGCACATAAGATTGTCCAAACCATGCACCCACCTCCCATAGGATACAACCACAGCCAACTTTAGGTATCGGCGAACCCTGTGGTCGCACAAGTCCCCCCTGGTCCTAGGGGGCCTCAAACCACAGCAAAATAATTGTGTCTTGACATTTTCTAACATGTCATTCAGACCAACAAAAGCTAGTACAGCAATCATGTACTTGAACCAGGTGGTTAAGAATTAACTCTTACTTATATCTCCTTTAAAATTCAACAATATCTCATGTTATAGTAACAGTGTTTCATGAAATAACAAGCTTCACAATTCCATTAAATATTTTACCACTAGCATTGTGCTCATGGCTTAGTTAAATTCTACTGGAGGACATTCACTCCATTAAAACTAACATCTTAGCTAGCTTTAGGTATCTGCAATAGATGTGGGTGCAGAAGGACTCCTTACTCATCCTTGACTGTGTGGGGGGCCCCACAAAAGCTGCTGCTGGTTGAGGAAAAGTGAGGAAAACTTTGCTGATTTTATGATTACACTAACTGAACAGGGTTGCGATATGACCTTTTTAAGATAAAGCTGATAATGAACATGAGTAAGGTAAGAACTAGATATCAACACCCCAGAGCGACTAATCTCAGTGCACACCTTGGATTTTAAGAAGAGCGGATGCTTCCAATCTTCAGGAATGGCTTTCTCTTTCAAGGAATTTTATAACTACTGGCAGAACACCAGATACTATAACTCTCAACTCAAGCCAAAAATAAAAGCAGAATAAAGGCTCAAAATCAGGTACACTTATTAAATATTACTCTAACTCACTTAAAAAATAAAAAAAATTATTGAATAAAACATTTTGCATCAACATGCATTTCTTGCATAAGAAGTATGACACACTAACCTTTGGACTGACTGACAGTCTGTAACCCTGAATGATTTACCAGCAAATTAAACTTTTTATAAGGGACAGAGCAAAATTATGACACAAAAACACGGACGGTCTGTGAAATTTGGTTGAGTGATAGGTATGCATTATTCCTCATTAAGGCAAATAAAAGTGACTTACTCTTGCTCCTGCTGTTTGACTGCTAAACAATAGTCACTGATCTGATGTGGAAATACCAGCATTGTACAACATATTGTTATTTGCTGAAATAAGTATAAAATAAGAAGTTATGTACTCACCATAACGTGCCATCTGAGTAGGTAACTTCATTTGTCAGCAACCTGTGGGTATCGGATCCGACAATAGATCCAAGCCGGCAGCTTTCCAAGCTAAAAGATCCGAGCTCTCAGCTCCTCCCCTTACCCATAACACCCTGCTACCTCACTCCAGTCCTCAGATCGAGTTTGCCAATTATGCACACAAAAAAGAACAATCCAACACACTCGAAAGAGGAACATTAAACCTGATGCATGACAAAGGGAAAGCTTCCGTCACAGATATAACAATGAAACAGGCTAGGGGGAAGGAGGGTGGGGCTGGTTGCTGACAAATGAAGTTACCTACTCAGATGGAACGCTATGGTGAGTACATAACTTCTTAATCTGAAGTAGTTAACTTCATTTGATCAGCAACCTGTGGGACAGAGTCTCCAGCTACCGAAAACCTTGGGTGGTCAAGGAAGGATATTCCGGAGCACTGTGGAGCCAAATGCTGCCCTACTTCTGGATACGAGATGCAAGTTATAATGAGAAATGAAGGTATGAGAAGAGGACCAAGTAGCCGCTGAGCAGATATCATCTAGAGGAACTTTTGACCAGAATGCTGCAGAAGTAACCATAGAACGGGTAGAATGGGCATGAACCCCTAAGGTTTCAGGCTGGCCGGAAGCTAAATAAGAGTGTATGATGCAGTGGGATATCCATCTAGCTAAGGTAACATTCATAATAGGCTTTCCCAAAGATGGTTTAGCGAAAGACACAGAGCTGATCCGATTTCCAAATAGTCGCTGTCCTGTGCAAGTAAAAACGCAATTGTCTGTGCACATCTAATAAGTGCAATCTGTATTCCCCTTTGTTCTGAAAGTTGAGGAATAAAACAGGCAAGTTAATGGTTTGGTTGATATTGGATTCGGAGGCCACCTTAGGCAAGAATGAAGGGTTAGTCCTGAGCGAGACACTGACCTTTTGGAAAACCAGATATGGGGGTTTCATACAAAGGGCTTGAACTTCAGATACCCTTCTGGCTGAAGTAATTGCAATCAGGAAGGCCATTTTCCAAGATAAGAATTTTAACTCAACCAAAGCTGTCGGTTCAAAGGGTGGGCCCGTCAGTGCCTGAAGAACCAAGGTTAAGTCCCATGGGGGAACCGCATTCTTGACCGGAGGTCTCAACAGAAAGGTGCCTTTCAAAAAGGTTTTGCATATCTTAGCGGACGCTAAGGGACCAAGGTTATCCCCTATATGGAAATGGGAAATGGCTGCCATTTGGACTTTGACTGTAGAAGCACTGGCTCCTTGGTAGAAAATATGGGACAGGAATTCAAGAACCATTGGAATGGGAGCAGTAAAGGGGTCTAAATCCCTATGTTTGGCCCAGATGGAAAAACGCTTCCATTTACTTCTGTAGATCTTCCTGGTAGAAGGTTTATGTGCTGCCATCAGAATAGATTTTACGGGAGACGAGATACCGGGAGTCCTAGCCATTAGTGGAACTGGATCAACCAAGCCGTGAGCTTGAGGTAGTCCAGGTTTGGAGGTTGTAATCCCACAGGATGAGAGATCAGATCCGGAATGGGATCTAAGATCCAAGGAGGAGCTATGCTGTGAGACTGCAGGTAAGGGAACCAGATCTGGCGAGGCCAGAATGGGGTTATGAGGATTATCTTGCTCCCCAACTGATGAGCTTTCTGCAGAAATTTTGTCATTAGCAGAAGAGAAGGATAAGCATAAAGAAGACCGGGGGGGGCCAAGCATGAACCAGAGCGTCTCTGGGGCTTTCCCCTGATGGGGGAATTAAAGTGAAAAACTCGCTGCATTTTGCGTTTGACGGAGAAGCGAAAAGATCGCAGCAAGGTTGACCCCATCTGAGGAAGATAAGAGTCGCTACTGATGGGTTTAGAGACCACTCATAAGGTGTGAGGATCGAGCGACTCAGCTTGTCCACTAGAATGTTGGACCGATCCGGAATGTGCGTTGCTATCAGAAAGCGGTTGGTAGCCTCTCGACAAAGAGGGTAAGATCTGGTTCCTCCGTTTGTTGATGTACCAGACAACTGCTATGTTGTCTGTCTGAATTGCAATAGTCCCCAGTCCCCAGTGGAAGAAGCTCTTGAAGGGTGTGCAACGCTAGAAGCACCGCCCTCATCACCAGGACACTGATATGCAGAACGGTCTCTAAAGGGGTCCACGTGTCTTGGACGGTTCTGCCCATAGAATGCCTCCCGACCCGAGGCGAGAAGCGTCCGTGGTCAGTGTGGCTTGGCATTGAGGCATCACAAATGGTCTTACCCCCTTCCCGCAGCTCTCGGGAATGGAGCCACCAAAGAAGGGAGTTCCTGCAAACCCTGCTTCGGGGAATCAGAGAATCCAATGGGTGAAGCAGGAGAGACCATTGAACCTGAAGAGTCCATTGAAGGACTCTCATGTGCAATCGTGCCAGAGGTGAAAGGCTGATGGCTGCCGCCATGGAACCTAGGGCTCTCAGGACCAATTCTGCAGGCGGGGCTGGGGACTGTAGAAGCGCTATTACATGGAGTGACAAGTTCCGCAACCTGTCCGCTGTCAGAAAAGCTTTGGACTGGAGCGTATTTATCCTGGCCCCTACGAAATCCAGAACTTGCACAGGATTAAGAGACTTTCTGAAAATTTATGGTAATGCCTAGATGCTGGGCCAAGGATAAGGAATAATCCCTGGCGGAGCAGAGCAGATGCCTGGTGGGGGTGGTGAGGAGTCAGTCGTCTAGGAACGGAAAGACCTGAATTCCCTGAAGTCTCAGGTGGGCTGCTACAACTGCCATGACCTTGAACACCCTGGGGGCTGTGGTGAGGCCAAACGGGAGAACCCTGAACTGAAAATGACTGGCTCCTAGCCGAAAGCAGAGAAACTTTCTGGACAGTCTGTCCATGAGAATGTGGTAGTAGGCTTCCTTGAGGTCTATGGAGCACATCCAGTCGTTCTCCTGTAGAAGAGGGAGAATAGATTGCTAAGTGACCATCCAGAATTTCTCTTTGGCAATGAACAGGTTTAGAGTTGACAGGTCGAGAATTGGCCTCAAGTCCCCAGTCTTTTTTGCACCAAAAAGAACCTGGAGTAATTGCCTAACCCAGATTGCTCTGGGGGGGGGGGCGTGCTGGATGGCCCTTTTTTCTAGCAACTTATTTCTGAAGCCACCGCCTCCCCCTGATTGGGTGGGACATCGGGAAGGCGCTTTGTTAGTGGGGGAAGATTCAGAAAGGGGATAGTGTAACCTCTGGATATTATTCAGAGCACCCAACGATCTGCAGTAAAGAACTCCCAACTTTGTAGGTGCTCCGAAAACCGCCCCCCTCCTCGACTGCCTCCAGAGAATGACAGCCGTGCAAGCCCACAGGGCTGCTGTGCGGGTCGGTCCGAGAAAGGTTCTCTGGACCCGAAATTCTTTGGCCCCCCTCTGCCTCTGGGCTGGCATCCACCTTGTCCTCCTCTGCCTCTGAAGGACGAAAGGTCTGGAGCGGGACGGGACTGCTGGGACTTCCGGAACCATATCTTCTTTTGTCCTCTCTGGTTCCTTGAGAAGGACCTTTGAGGATTCGAGAAGCGGATCCCAACGGCAGACAGCGTCTTCCCATCTTTCTCGCTCTGGAGCAGCGTGCCGCGGATGGTTTTGCCGAATAGCGTAGAACTGTCAAAGGGAGCGTTCGTGAAGGACGCCTTGAAGGGTTCCACAAAGTCGCAAAGGCAAAGCCAGGCATGACCGTAAGGCGACCCCTGCCCCACTGGCTCTAGCCGCTCCCTCAGTGGCATGGGAGAGAAGCCGCATGGAAGTGTTAGAAATTGACTTTAGAGTGGTCATGCGAGCCAAGAAGGTCCGTTTGTCCTCGGCCACCAAGGACTCTGGGGGAGCTCCAGCATATTCTTTTATCAGATCCCACTGGAGTCTAATGACGTGTGCCAGATAATTCAGCGCCCTTATAGAAAAGGTTGCTGAATCAAACATCCGCTTTCCAATACGGTCCATTGTCCGAGACTCCTTATCAGGAGGATGGACTGAGGAACATTCTTGCGCTAGCTCCTTCTTGGTGGCAGCCGACACCACCACCATGGCATCTACTGGAGAACCTTTATTCCATGCCAGTTTATCAGGGGGAGGACTAAGTTTCTTGTCCGGTCTTCTGGGGATTGGCTCCACGGTGTCCGGCTCCTTCCAAGCCCTGGTAGTAATCAAGTCTACCAGGGGATCAGCCGGGGAGGGGGGGACACCCAAGAGGTAGACGGGCCTGCGTCGAAAGCCTCCAGAAACACAGACTCATCCGAGGAAGGTTTTTGGGCTGACCACCCCCCTCTAATACGCATTTCCATAATGCCCTCAAAGGAGACATCTTCAGGGGGTGACCTTGGAGAACCTTCCCCTTCCTCTAAGTCCGTGTCCTCCGTGAAAGACTCGGGGGGGGGGGGGGGGGGAGTCCAGGTGCCTCCTCTTGCACTTTAATTTGTGAGGGAACTCCTTGGAGGGGCTGTCCGAGGAGGCCTCACCAATGGGGTCCTGTTCCCCCTACGGGAACCAACTGGAGCACCGGCGCAGGCTGTCCCTGGGGCCGGACGATGGTTGACAGGCCCAAATGCGAGGGAGTGAGGGGTGGATCCGCAACCCGGACTGGGGACCTGGAACTCCTCAACAGCACCCTCTCCACTACGTCAAAATGCGAGGGTGAACCACTCTCCCCTGGCTCCGAGAGTAGCCCCATCGGCTCTGTGAGGACCGGAATCGAAGCTTACATGATTGGACTCAAAAGGGGAGTGTGCTCTGACCAAAATGGAGCCGAAGACACACTGATCCCTGCGGATCCGAAGCATGGTTCACGGCCCCGAGAGGTTGGATCCGACACGCTCGAGGGTACGGTCGGCAAAGTAGCAACCACTGTCTGCGCCGACTACCTGGCTCCGAGACGGCTCGGATCCAAAGAATCCGAAACCAGATAGTGAATCAGAGAAGGAGCAATTGGGGCAAAGAAAGGGGCCGAGCTCCCCCCACGGGGGGGGGGGCATGAGCACCCCCATCTGCATTTGGGCCTGCAGGAATCGACGCATCATCCGGTCCATATCAGCATCAGACATACTCCGAGTAGACCTTGAAGAGGTCGTTGAGGTGGGCCGGGAAGGCCGCATAGATGACCTCGAGGGAGACCGGTACTCCTCCTCCTCCGGCTCCTGAGAAAAGCGGGGAGAATGGAGCCGAGAGGGGGAATAACCAGAGACCCTCCTGGGAGAGCTAACTAATTTAGTAGGCGGAGCAGAAGGATAAGATTCTGCCCACCGCTTGTGGCCCTTATGCCGGTCCTACTCCCTATGCCTCTTCTCTTTGCTAGAAGAGTCCCCCTCTCCCTGGGACACAGAGGGATGTTGAGTCCCTGCCAGGGGTGGGGGAGCTGAAGGTTGGACAGCCGCAGCTGCAACTGGTGCCATTGAGGGAGAGGAGGAAGAAGAATCCGCGGGCAAGAGTCCCGCCAGGATTAACTTATTCCTCCTATCCCTCTCAGCCCGGGAGTTAAAGGCTGTGCACACTTGGCAGCCCGAAGACAAGTGGGCCACCCCCAGGCAGAGAACGCACTGAGTGTGGCCATCCATTGGGGACAACTTATGACCGCATTCAGTGCATTTAGAAAAAATGGCCATAGGCCCATCAGCCATCGCACGTTGAAACGGGCCCACACACACAAGAAAGGGGAGGGAAAAACTAAAAATTACACTAATTACCACAAAAAAACTCCAAAAAATACAGACACAGAAATTAAGGGCCTACTAGACTCACACACACCGAAAAAACTTGAGAAAAAAAAGGTTTTAAATAGTTTTAAATACTCTCACCAACGCTAAGAGCTCGTCACTTAAGCTGTCAGAAGCCGCGGCAAATGAGATCTGAGGACTGCAGGGAGGTAGCAGGGTATTATGGGTAAGGGGAGGAGCTGAGAGTTCGGATCTTTTAGCTTGGAAAGCTGCCGGCTCAGATACCCACAGGTTGCTGATCAAATGAAGTTAACTACTTCTGATCTAGTATTATGTCATGCTTGTTTGTGTATGTAAAAAATCACTGACTTATCTGTGCACACACCCAATAATGCCAGGACACATACTTAACTCTTCTGGGTATTGGTAAAATATAATTAATATGTAATTGTATTTCAAAGGTAAGGTATAAAATATATCACATATAATTCAGACAATTAGATCTTACAGGAGTCTGGTGGCCCCCACTCCCCAGACTGTATAAATGGATTTTGACTTGGACTTAGTGGTGACTTCTACTCTTAACCACACCCATTCTAAAACCAACTCAGATGTGTGTGTGTACAGAAAGTGTCTGTAGGTTTTGTGAGGGGATTGGAGACTGTGTGGTCATTACTTCTTTAATTTTCATTACAGTTAAACCTTAGAGGTATGCACAGGAGGTCATTATAGCTTGTGTCTGGGCTGGGGACAGTGTGGTCATGGTTTCTTTTACTTTTTTCACAGACCTCAGAGGTGTACAAAAAAGGTTACCATAGCTTGTGTAGGGGCTGTGTACTCTCTAGGAGCAACAAAGTGGAATGTATTATTGTTGACAATCACATATCGGGCAGTTATACAGGCGATTGCTTTAGGATGTTAAGGGGAGGAGGCATGCAATATATACGTATGACAGCAGTCAGTGGAAATAGGCAAATGTGGCCATTTTGAGCCTCTGCTTTCATCCCAACCTAACACCAGAGGGACGCACGGGCAGACACTGTCTTTTTTTTTTTTTTTTTTGGGGGGGGGGCAGTTTCCATTCCCAGATAGGATCTGTGCATCTTCACATCAACTGGCTTATTTATGCTGAGCTATTCTGTCAGCTATGAACATTAATCTATGGGCATGACCTACGTCTTCCTTGAAAGAAAAACTAAGACAATTTTTTTCTTACAATTTCTGCTTAGGCCACTGTTTGAGCATCACACAGCATAATAACCCTATGGTTTCTGAGGTCCCAATTTAATTGAGTAATTTTCCAAATGGTTATTATTGTGCTGTCTTGGTCAGGAAAGGTGTACTGTAAGGATGCAGGGGAAACCAAAGTCGAACAGCAACAAAGAATTTCTTTCCCTAATCATTATTTCTGTTCAAGCCATCTTTGGATGAAATAGTTGTGTACAAAAGAGACTTTAAAATGTACTTCAGAGCATAAAAATAAGTCATGCACCTACCATAATGTTCCATATGTGTCGTCCTGTTTTATTCTTCCTCAACTGATGGGTTCAGATCAGACAGTCAAATCTGACACAACCATTACACTAGCTCATGGCCACCAACATACTCTTGAGCTCCTTTCTTACACATAATGCAATAAGCCTAATATCCATCAGATCCTATTTATAGCTTGAGAAAGAAAAACAATAAAAAAATTGCCATAACTGGAGTTCAACACAGGAGGCATGTGGTGTCCCTAAAAGTCTCATTCCCTCAGAAGTCATTTATGAAAAATGGAGGGGGATGGAGGAGTTGAGGAAGAATGAAAATGGACAACATAGATGGAATGTAATTTTAAGTACATAACTTCTTTATCTGATGCTGCCAATTTTCATTAATTTATTAATGGATGGGACTGAGTCCTAGCTACCTGAATTCCTGAGTGGACTCTAAGGAAGGATATTCCTGAGTAGGGTTGAGCCAAAGGCCACTCTCCTCCTCAAGACCAGATCTAATTTGTAATAAGTAATAAAGGTATGAGGATTAGACCAAGTTGCAACCGCACATATCTCATCCACAGCTTTAGACTGGACTACAGTGGAAATAGCCATAGATCTAGATGAATGAGGCTTTAATGATTTTGGCAAGGAGAACTTCAATTTGTTGCAGACAAATGAAATGCAATCCGCCAACTATCTGGCTACAGTTACCTTTGTAAACAATTTGCCCAATTTATGTGCAAAGGAAAGAAACAGTTGGTCTGTCTTTCTAATTTTGTTCGGTGCAAGTAGAAACATAATTGTCTAACAACATCCAGCAAGAACTGAACATATTCTCTTTTATTCGTAACGTTTGGGAATAATACAGGCAGGTTAATGGCTTGGTTAACATTGGATTCTGACACCACTTTGGGTAGGAAGGAAGCATTGGTATGTAAGGTGACCCTATCCTTGTGGAAAATCAAGTCTGGGGGTTTGGAAGATAATGCTTGAAGTTCTGAACTTACCAAAGAAACACAAATAGGCAAAAAAACTCTCAGAGCCACAAGAAATAAATGTTAGCGCTTTCGTATACTGACATAAGCAAACTTCTTTAGACAAAGTACAAGCAACACTGCTTCATTAAATACAAACAATTAATTACATCACCAACAACTAAATTGAGTTCCATGCCCACATTTAAAGGGAAAAAGTTAATATATACATATATATGTATATATATATATATATATATACATACATATATATATATATATATATATATATATATATATATATATATATATATATATACAGAAAGCTCACTAAACCCTTTCTACACATAAAATGCAGACTTTAACATGAACATCTCAACTAAATATTAAATGTTACATAATTTCCAAAAGTGCATATAATATTCGCTAAAAACAAACTTTTGAAAATTATAAATGCATCAATGTAATAAATACATAAACTAGAAAATCAGAATTCATCTTTCAAGGGATTTCAGTTTAAGAATACATTTAATGGAAAGAAAGTCATTGAGGCCTGGGGGTGCATGTGCATTGAGCCTTAATTGCCAAGCCAACTCTTTCTCATCCAATCATAAAGACCAGGGTCCACCCTACAATTCTCTCCTATTTTGTCAATGGCACAAAACAGAAATTGATGTGTAGGGAAAGACATTACATGCCTAGCCAAAGCATTGTTGAAATTCAATTTATTCATGTCATAAACATGCTCATAGATTCGCTGCTTCAAACACCTTTCGGTCTTAACGACACAGAAAGCAGAACAACCCTGGCACAAAGCTAAATATACCACTTTGCTAGATTCACAATTAAATTTACTTTTCAAGTAAAACCACTTATTCCGAACAGTGAATGATTTATTCACATTCACATATTTACAAGAACGACACCTCCCACATTTCACCATCCCAAAATGAAATGAATTCGTGACCATAAATCTTTCCAATTTGAGCTTCAAATTACAACCCTTCCTGAAAATAATTGTTGGTACGTCACCCAACTTATTCCCAATACAAGGGCCCTCCAAAAGGAAGCACCAATTTTTATTTAAAATCGCTTTTAATAATGGTGCATCCATTGAAAAGGTGGTAATGAAGCTGGTAGTTATAGCCACGTCTGTACCAGGGACTTCAACTCTTAGGGCTGCTAAACGGGAATCCCCCACAGAGGAGTCAATACTAATTACATGTTCATCAGATTGAAAATGCAGGGGTTCAGACCTCTTATCGTTGTGTGCATTAAAGTCAATCACCACACTGTTCTCAGGAAGCATGGGTTTATAAATTCCCGCTTTCCTTTTAAGATGAACCTCATCCATCAACTGGATAAAAAGGCCTGTAGGATTATCCCCTTTTAGTGAACATTTTCATTAATAAATCACATTCCATCAAAAATTCAGACTCAAGTGAAACCATCCTAGCAGCCCTCACTAATTGGCCCTTCACAACTGCTCTTTTCTAGTGGTAAGGATGTTGGCTTGAAAAATGTAGGAAGGCATTTGAATAAGTAGGCTTCCTAAAAATCCTCGATAAATACCGCTTATTAAACTGATCTTAGTATAGGTCAATGTCCAAATAAGTGATATTATCACTACTGAATTCCCAAGTGAAATCCAGGAACCCAGTAAACTTAGTAATGCGCTTGACAAAGTCCGCTGCCAGTACAGAATCACCACTGCAGATGATAAAAATATCATTCAGGTACCGGGTGTACCATACCACCCTCTGTTTAAACATAGCATCTTTGAAGAGAAACGTTCTCTCCCAGTGGGCCATAACCGTATTAGCAAAGGTGGCTCCACAGGGAGATCCCATGGCTACACCCGTTTTCTATAAACAATCACGGTTAAACATAAAATAATTATTACTCAAGACCAAGTCAAGCAAGTATTCAATCAAGTTAATTTCCTTACCATCCACTTTTTTTATCAAGCAAAATTTCCCTTACCCATTCACTACCTATCCCTTGGGGGATCGTGGTATATAAATCACGAACATAGATGGTGAGGTGTTGTTTAAGTTTACTATCCACGTTCATTGAGTGCTCCATTGGTGTGGAAATGTACAATTATTTAAGCATTGTGTGTCCACTAACACCAGTCATTTTTGGATTGCCAAAGATCCATAAGGATATGGAAAATCCACCTCTGCGCCCAATTGTTGATGGCAGACAATCCATCACCTTTGGTAGCGCTAAGGTCATGGATAGTAAAGTTAAACATCTTAGGAGTGAATTGCATATTTGTAGAGACTCTCGGGCTTTTCTTGATTCTGGTGCCAAGCTTCCCTATCATGAGGATTACAACTTCCTCACCATCCATGTTCGTGATTTATATACCACGATTCCTCAAGGGATAGGTAGTGAATGGGTAAGGGAATTTTTGCTGGATAAAAAAGTGGATGGTAAAGAAATTAACTTGATTGAATACTTGCTTGACTTGGTCTTGAGTAAAAAGAAGTTATGTACTTACCATAACGTTCCATGTGAGTTGTTTATCTCGTCTTTATTCTCACTGATGGGTTCGGAGCCGAAAGCAAAGCTCAAGGTTTGCCATTAGCTCGAGACCAAGCCCCTTACCCACAATGCACTGCTGTAATTACCTCAGATCTTGTTTGCTGCAAGTAACAGTATATAAATATATATACCCTTTTATTTATTTCTACCAAGAAACACTTCCCAAAAGAGAAGAAGAAATACTGAATAACCAGGATGGTACTAGCCTCTAAGTCAACAGTCAGCCAGGAGGGGGAAGGAGGGAGGGATGTGAGAATAAAAGCGAGATAAACAACTCACATGGAAAGTTATGGTAAGTACATAACTTCTTTATGTGAAGTTGTTAAATCTCGCCGTTTATTCTCACTGATGGGTAGCGTCCCTAGCACCCTCAATCTTGGGTGGCTCATGGAAGTATGCTCTTCAGTACTGTGGAACCAAAGGAAGACCTGTCCCTGGAAGCATTATCTACTTTGTAATGTGTGATAAAGGTATGAGGCTTAGACCAAGTGACTGCAGCACAAATATTGTCAAGGGGCAATTTAGCTTGGAAAGCAGAAGATGTAGAAATGACTCTGGTAGAATGAGCCTCAGGTTTGTGTGTCAATGGCATGCTCGCATTTTCAAAAACAAAGGATATACAATCTGATAACCATTTAGATAAGGTTGTTTTAGCCAATGGATTGCCTTTTCTGACTTCTGGGAAGGATACAAAAAGTTGATCTGATTTTCTAATATCCTTAGTTCTGTCAAGATAAAAATCTGAGCTGTCTGTGTACATCCAGTTTGTGCAGCATGCATACCAATTTGTTCAAGTGGTTGGGAAAAAAGACTGGCAGCTCAATGACCTGATTGATATATGATTCAGAACAGACTAAGTAAAAATGAGGGGGTTGTTCTGAGAGATACTCTATCAGCATGGAAAATCATGTAAGGTGGTCTGACAGATAATGCTTGTAAGTTCTGGCACTCTGAGGGCAGAAGTAATGGCCACTATAAAAATAGTTTTCCAGGATAAATATTTGAGATCACAAGAAGATGCTGGTTCAAAAGGGGGAAGGATAACTTGAGACAGCATAAAGTTTAAATTCCAGGGAGAATAGGGAATTTTGATATGAGGTCTCATGTGAAGAACACCTTTAAGAAAAGTCTTAGATAATTTATGGCCCATAACATTTGAGCCACCAAACCCACGGTGAAAATTTGAGATGGCAGCTAACTGGACTCGAACTGTAGCAGCTGCTGCCCCTTCCTTAAAAATCTTTGTCAAGAATTCTAAAATGGACGATAGGGGGACTCGGAAAGGGTCAATTTTTTGCGTGTTGTCCCAAATTGAGAACCTTTTCCATTTACTGCCATATAATTTTCTGGCAGATGGCTTGTGAGAAGACAAGAGAATTTGTCTTGTATCTTCTGAAATTGAATGAAGCCTGGCAATTAGGGGAAGTGGATTAGCCAAGCAGTCAGTTTCAGGGACTGCAGTGAAGGATGGAGGTCCACTGACAGGTGTGTCAGAAAGTCCAGAACTGGGTCCAGGATCCATGGATCTTCCAAAAGATGATGGTGGAGAAATGGGACCAAATCTGTCGAGGCCAGAAGGGGGCTACGAGGATAACAGTCCTTCCCAGTGATTTTGCTTTCTGTAAAAATCTGGGTATCAATGGGAAGGGTGCGAATGCATAAAGGAGACCCGGTCGTGTAAAAGTGCATCTCTTGGGGAATGGCTGGGAGGTGGTATTAGGGCAAAGTAGCTTCTGCATTTTGAATTGATGTGGCTGGCAAAGAGGTCGCAGCAAGGCTGGCCCCATTTGCAGAAAATCAACTCTGCAACCTGTTGTTTGAGAGACCACTCGTGAGGGAGCAATATCGCCCTGCTTAGCTTGTCCGCTATCACGTTGGATTTCCCCGGGATGTGCGTTGCTAACAGAAAATGCTGGGATGACACAGCCCAATGCCAGATCCTGAGGGCTTCTCGACAAAGGGGGGTAAGACTTGGATCTGCCTTGCTTGTTCAAGTACCAGACTACTGACATGTTGTCCATCTGAATTGCAACAGTTCCTAGAGGGAGAGAGCCCTGAAAGCACTGCAACGCCAGAAGTACCACTCTCAACTCTAGAACATTGATGTGCAGATGTGATTCTTGATCTGTCCATGTGCCTTGGGCAGTCTTTCCATGAAAACACCCCCCCATCCTATCAGGGAAGCGTCCGTGGTCACAGTGGCTACTGGGTGGGGGGGAGAACAAAGGGTCTTCCGATTGTTACATGAAGAGACGTCAACCACCACCGAAGGTCTCTCTTGTAAGAATTTGTGATGAGAATCATGTGGTGCATCGGCAGTTTCTGGTAAGACCACTGAGCAAAGAGGAGCCATTGAAGAATTTGCATATGCATCCTTGCGAGTGGTAAAGCCAGGATTGCTGCCGCCATCAAACCTAGTACCTTCAAGACCGCTGCTGCTGTAGCTTTGTTCTTTGACACCAGTGAGCTGACGTGTTAAGTGAGACTCTTTCGATAGGAAGACGTAGGGTGGTAGTTGAGGTATCTAACTCTGCTCCTATAAAAAAGGTATGCTGCGATGCCAATAAGGCAGACTTTTCGGAGTTGATTGTAATGCCTAAATGATAGAGTGTCAGAGTGCATTGTGTTGCCTGAGTCAGTTGATGCCTGGTGGTACCTGTGAGGAGCAAATAGTTTAGGTATGGAAACACCTGGAATCCTAGACGTCTCAGGTGAGCCGTGACCAATGCCATGCATTTGTGAACACTCTGGGGTGGTAGTGAGACCACAAGGCAGGGTTCGAAAATGGTATTGATTGTTTTCCAGCCGGAAATGCAAGTGATCTCTGGAGCATCTGTTCATCTTTATGTGATAGTACTCGTCCTTAAGATCTATAGAGCACATCCAATCGCCTTTCCCTAGGAAGGGAAGAATGGACTGAAGCGTGACCATTCGGAACTTCTTTTTCTTTACGAACTGGTTGAGTCTGCTGAGGTCCAAGATAGGTCTCCAGTCCCCTGTTTTCTTTGGTACCAAAAATAATCTTGAGAAAGTTCCGAATCCAACTTGGTCTGCTGGGACTGGTTGGATGACTCTTTTTCTAGCAATCTGTGGACCTCTACGATTGCTTGTTCCCGGAGATTGGGTGGAACATCTGGGATTCTGTTTACAGGAATGGGAGGGGTAGAGAACGGTATGAAATATCCTCTGGAAATGATGCTTTGTACCTACCTTTGTATCTCATGTTATGTTTAGCCAAGCTTCTGGATACAAAGACAAGTGACCCCCGACTGCCTCCAGAGCTGAACAGTCGGGCCCCCCTTTCAGGGGCGCTGGTAGGGTTGACTGGAGGACTAACGCCTGTCACCCTATTGCTGCGGACCCCCCTCTGCCATGGGGCGGCATCTTCCATTATAATCCCCTCCTCTGCCTCTAGAGGATGTTTCTCCACATGTGCCCTGAAAGGCTCCCTGTGCTTTTCGGAACCACATCTCCCCCCCCAGGGCCCTTGGGGTAGGGCTGAGTAGGGGTAGAAAAACGGACTCCAACGGCAGATAAGGTCTTGCCTTCCTGCTCACACCTGGTTAAAGTTTCCTTTACTTTAGGCCCAAACAGTGATGAGCCATCGAATGGGGTGTTGATAAAGGAAGACTTAAAGGGTTCCACAAAGGAACAGAGACGCATCCAGGCTCGTCTTCGAAGAGCAATGCCCGAACTAGCGGCTCTGCTTGAACCATCAGCTGCATAGGATATGAGATGCATGGATGAGTTTACCATTGAGTTTAGGGTAGCGAGCTGGGCGTTGACTTTGTCGCCCACCCCTGCAGCTACCGTACCGTGGAGAGTATCCCCTACCTCTTTCAGGAGATCTCTTTGTAGTCTCGTAAAATGGGTTAAGTAGCTCATTGATTGCAGAGAAAGTCGCTGAACTAAACATGTGTTTCCCATATCTATCCATGACCCTAGAATCTGTTAGGAGGATGGATAGATGTGGATGTCACAGACACTTCCTTTTTGGTGGCTGCAGCTACCACCATGGCATCAACAGGCACTCCCCTTTGTCAAAAATGGCTTGTCCACTGGGGCAGACATGAATTTATTCGGCTTGCGAGAAACAGGTTCCATGGCCTCCGGTGACTCCCACACCTTACAAGAGATCAGTTCCATGAGCTCGTCGTAAGGCAGAGACACCCTGGAAGTGGAAGGTTGAGACCCAAAAGCCTTTAAGAGCACGGACTCGTCCTCAGTAGGGGTCTTGGACTGCCAATCGTCCCCTCTGACTAAGGATCTCTAGTATCTCTGCAAAGGAGATATCCACAGAGGGGGATCGAGGGGACCCTTCTGACTCATCCAAGTCTGTGTCAGATGTCAAAGACTCCTGTGGGGAGTATAAGTGCCTCCTCTTGCATAGTCTCTTCCTGGGCACCTCCTCAGTGGGGGGATCTGGGGAGGTCTCAAAAGAGCAGGGGACACCCTGTGGGGGTACTTGAGGCTCAGGGTCTCTATGCTTAGGGGGACCGGTAGACAAAGAAGCAGACACAGGAGCTTGAGGGGAGAGGGAAGGTCGAACTGATGCTGACGTCTTTGGAGACAAAACTCTCCTCATAGCATCGAAGGCACCATGGCTCCGACGAAAAGTAGATGGACCCGAAAGTACCATCCGATCCTCCCACACCAAAACCATGGGCTCCAAGCCCGAGGTAGGAACCGAGCTCATCCAAGCCGAAGCCCCGAGAGGAAGAGTCAGCACTGACAACTCGGTCTGACTATCCTCCCTGGACCGATGGGAGAGCATCGGCTCCTAGAGTCCACGGTCGGCGCCGAGGACATCAGAGTAGATGGAGCCGATAACACCGGTGCGGGTATCGGCTCCAAGGGTTCGACAATCATCGGTTCGGTCTCCTTCTGCTCCGAGAGTCTAGTACGGCTTGGAGGAGGAGTAGACAAATCCGGTTCCATGGTCTTCGGCACAGACGAGCTGGTTGGGGCCGACAACAATTTGGCAAGTCCTGGTGCCTATAAAAGCTTCTGCACTAGCCGATCCATGTCCAAATCTGAAAGGCTGGCTGAAGACTTACATGAATGCACTGAAGGTGCTGACTGGAGCAGAGGAGAAGAGGGAACCTCAGTGATCGGCTCCAATACTGAGAGATGGCTCCGAATGAAAGGTACACTTGGTTCCGAGGTCTGTGGAACAGATGACTCTCCCTCTTAAGTTTTTGCCTTTTTTCCCCACTTTGGGGTCTGAAGATTTTGTGGATTTGGAGGACATGCCAGTACCTTCATGGCTACCCAACACCTCAGAAAAGGAATGCTGCAGTAATCCCCTGTCTATTAGCTTCCTCCTTCTCTCCAAGAGGACTCTTGAAGAAAAAGAATGGCAAATGCTGCAAGTGTCTTGGAGGTGTTTAGCCCCCAGACAGTAAGCACACTGAATGTGTCAGTCAGTGATGGACATTTTCTGCCCACAATCTGGGCATTTCTTGAATCCCAATTTAAGATGGGACTTTTCCTTGTCATCAGACACAGTAAAGGTAAAACAAACCAGTATACTGCAAAAAACTAATACAGTAAAGTCCTTACTTTCCTTGTAAAGGCCCACAAAACAACTAAGCCCAACCCGGGCACTATCTATAACAATTAACTATATTTTACAAATACAGGGCTAAAGAGGCCCACAGAGAAAAAAACTGATTAGAAAAGAGATTAATAACTCTAAATAGGGCTAAAAGGACCACACAAAACAACTAAGCCAACAGGGCACTAACTATCCGAAACTATAGATTCTATTAAAATTTTAAACACTAACATACAACTATCTATATGAAAATATCTAAGACAAAAAGAAAGTTTTTTTTATCAAAACTTGCTGTTTTTTTTCTCACAAATGGTCCGAGCTAGCTGGATCACCGGGATCTCTCTTGCCGCAGCAAACTAGATCTGAGGTAATTCCAGCAGTGCGTTGTGGGATAAGGGGCTTGGTCTCGAGCTACTGGCAAACCGTTAGCTTTGCTATCGGCCATGCCAGAGCCAACGATCAGCTCCAAACCCATCAGTGAGAATAAACGGTGAGATTTAACAACTTCACATTAATTATTTCATGTTTAACCATGATTATTATTTACAGAAAACGGGTGTAGCAATGGGTTCACCCTGTGGAGCTACCTTTGCTAATATGGTTATGGCCCACTGGGAGAGAACTTTTCTCTTCAAAGATGCTATGTTTAAACAGAGGGTAGTATGGTACACCTGGTACCTGGATGATATTTTTATCATCTGGAATGGTGATTCTGTACTGGCATCGGACTTTGTCAAGCGCATTACCAAGTTTACTGGGTTCCTGGGTTTCACTTGGGAATTCAGTAGTGATAATATCACTTATTTGGACATTGACCTATACAAAGATCAGTTTAATATGTGGTATTTATCGAGGATTTTTA
This sequence comes from Protopterus annectens, assembly GCF_019279795.1. NCBI lineage: Eukaryota > Metazoa > Chordata > Ceratodontiformes > Protopteridae > Protopterus > Protopterus annectens. The sequence goes on along the minus strand of NC_056748.1, from coordinate 905,653,429 downwards.
GGAAGCCTACTTATTCAAATGCCTTCCTACATTTTTCAAGCTCACATCCTTACCACCAGAAAAGAGCAGTTGTGAAGGGCCAATTAGTGAGGGCTGCTAAGATGGTTTCACTTGAGTCTGAATTTTTGATGGAATGTGATTTATTAATGAAAATGTTCACTAAAAGGGGATATCCTACAGGCCTTTTTATCCAGTTGATGGATGAGGTTCATCTTAAAAGGAAAGCGGGAATTTATAAACCCATGCTTCCTGAGAACAGTGTGGTGACTGGCTTTCATGCACACAATGATAAGAGGTCTGAACCCCTGCATTTTCAATCTGAACATGTAATTAGTATTGACTCCTCTGTGGGGGATTCCCCTTTAGCAGCCCTAAGAGTTGAAGTCCCTGGTACGGACGTGGCTATAACTACCAGCTTCATTACCACCTTTTCAATGGACGTACCATTATTAAAGGTGATTTTAAATAAAAATTGGTGCTTCCTTTTGGAGGACCCTTGTATTGGGAATAAGTTGGGTGACCTACCAAAAATTATTTTCAGGAAGGGTTGTAATTTGAAGCTCAAACTGGAAAGATTTATGGTCACAAATTAATTTCATTGCGGTATGGTGAAATGTGGGAGGTGTCGTTCTTGTAAATATGTGAATGTGACTAAATCATTCAATGTTCGGAATAAGTGGTTTTGCTTGAAAAGTAAATTTAATTGTGAATCTAGCAAAGTGGTATATTTAGCTTTGTGCCAGGGTTGTTCTGCTTTCTAGGTCGGTAAGACTGAAAGGTGTTTGAAGCAGAGAATCTATAAGCACGTTTATGAAATGAATAAACTGAATTTGAACAATGCTTTGGCTAGGCGTGTAATGTCTTTCCCTACACATCAATTTCTGTTTTCTGCCATTGACAAAATAGGAGAGAATTGTAGGGGTGGACCCTGGTCTTTAAGATTGGATGAGAAAAGAGTTGTCTTGGCAATTAAGGCCCAATGTAAATGCACCCCCGGGCCTCAATGACTTTCTTTCCATTAAATGCATTCTTAAACTGAAATCCCTTGAAAGATGAATTCTGATTTTCTAGTTTATGTATTTATTTTATTTATTACATTGATGCATTTATAATTTTCAAAAGTTTGTTTTTAGAGAATATTATATGCACTTTTGGAAATTATGCAACGTTTAATATTTAGTTGAGATGTTCATGTTAAAGTCTGCATTTTATGTGAAGAAAGGGTTTATTGAGCTTTCTATATATATATATATATATATATATATATAAATATATATATATATATATATATATATATATATATATATATATATATATATATATATATATATATATATATATATATAAATATATATATATATATATAAATATATATATATATATAAATATATATATATAAATATATATATATATATATATATAAACTTTTTCCCTTTAAAAGTGGTCATGGAACTCAATTTAGTTGTTGGTGATGTAATTAATTGTTTGTATTTAATGAAGCAGTGTTGCTTGTACTTTGTCTGAAGAAATTTGCTTATGTCAGTAAACGAAAGCACTAACATTTATTTCTTGTGGCTCAGAGTTTTTTCGCCTATTTGTGTTTCTTTGGTTCGTTTAACTTACTTGGTTTTCTTGAAGTTCTGAACTTCTTCTAGCAGATGTAACAGCAACTAAATTACAGTTTTCCAGGACAAATATTTTAAATCACATTTAGCTGCCGGTTCAAAGGGAGAATGTGCTAAGGCCTGCAGAACCAAATATAAATCTCATGGTGGCATAAGATCTTTATAAGGAGAAAAGTCCAAACCAGAAACAAAAAACAAAAGGGCACAGGCAGAAAGGCAATCAGGAATTTATTCCACAAAAAACATATTGCCAATAACCATGGTCACAGTTTGGGGTTTTGTGTTTTAGAAGCGGTGGAGCAGCATCCCAGGGGTGGCCCTTGGTTCATTGTTTTGGAAAAGAGGGAATTGTGGTGGCAAATTGTCTTTAATGCCTCGACTTTCCTTGGTTTAAATGAGGTTATTAGTATTAATTCTTTGTTAAAAATGGAAGGTTTATGTTGAATAATTTGTTTATAATGTATATTAGTTAATGTTCATTTATAACGTATTACATTTTAATTCATATATGTTATTAATTTTTAACTTTTTGGTCTTAATTGTTTTGTATCACATGATTTGCAGAGGGTATTTAAGTTGCCACAAGCTTTGTTTAATATGTCTGAAAATGTTTATATGACGAAAGCTCTTACTGTGGATGTCTTTTTTGGGGAATAAATTCCTGATTGCCTTTCTGCCTGTGCCCTTTTATTTTTTGTTTCTGGTTTGGACTTTGGTTAGTGGTTGTTATGGCTTCGGGCAGTTCTGGTTCCCCGGATACACTCCAACTAGCTAAGGATTTGAGTGCTGTGCAAACCTCTCTGCACAATCTTCCTTTAATTGTACAGCAACTCACACAGAAAAGACAGGTTTGGTGTGCCTAATACTGGGGATGAGTGGAGTATTACTTCAGTTTCCAAGTTACATTGTTGTTTGGAAATACTACCCGGACAACAACAGTTTTTTCAGCAACGAGTGCAATGTTCTCAATATAATTTTGTGAACGGTTCCCCTGCCTTAGTGAACCTCAAGAGCTGGTTTAATACTTCAATTAATTTTAGTGTTAATTCCGAAGGATTTTCTCCCTCTATTGCCCATTATCTCAGTGAATTTCAGCAGAAGCTCCTTTGGTTCCATAAGTTACAACATGAAAAAGTACAGTTGTGTACACTTACCATAAATGTAGATGTTCGAGTGTATTCACTGCTGCAGTCATCACATCTGGCTTATCTGCCTGCAGGTAGCACTCAGCTGGCCTAAATACCAGAGTCTTCGGATTTCTGCATCAGATGCTGCCGCTTCTTCCCTGACGTCAGGTCATCAGGGGTATAAAACATGCAGCCAATGCTATTACATCAGTTTTTCTTGCCCCAGATGTCAGGTGCCCCCACAATAGGAAGCAATTGTATGGTATGGTACACCCCCATCAAAAAGCAAAGACACGCCAAAAAAATAAATGTACCAACAAGAAGGAAAGGTAGAGCCAAGAGAAGTCAGGGGGCTGGAGGGAGGGTAACCAAGACTGCAACAGTGAATACACTCCAATATACACAACTGTACTATGTTCTTCGTGTTTCACTGTTGCAGTCATCACATTTGGGTTGATTCCCAAAGCTAAGGAAGGGAGGAGGATGTTAAAGAGCATTAGGGCCAGCTATTAAGCCCTGCAAGACTGCAGTGGCAAATCCAGCTCTGGATTTAGAAAAGATAGGCATGTGGTAATGCTTGGTGAAGGTATGTACAGAGCTCCACTTAGCAGCTTCTAGGATGTCCCTGGTAGGGACTCCTCTGAGAAATGCCGCAGAGGTAGAAGCAGCCCTGGTGGAATGTGATCTTATCCCCGTAGGGGTAGGTTTTCCATGGTGCCTGTAGCAGAAATTAATGCAATGGGCTATCCATCTGGAAATGGTTTGCTTTGAAATGGCCTTCCCCTCTGCCCCTGCAGCAAAGCCAACTAGCAGCTGTTCAGATTTTCTGAGAGGCTTAGTCCTGTCCAAATAGAATCAAAGTTGTCTGTGCACATCCGGAGAGTGCAGTATTCATTCCCCTTTTTGTGGATAAGGGAAAAAAGGCAAATGAATGGACTGATTTAGGGCCACACTAGATACCACCTTGGGCATAAAGGAAGTATTAGTCCTGAGGGAAACCCTGTCTGCATGGAAGATAATGAAGGGTTCAACTGCAATGAGGGCCTGTAATTCAGGCACTCTTCTTGCTGAAGTGATGGCTAGAAGGAAGACTGTTTTCATAGGAATTTCAACTCTGCTGTTGCAGCTGGCTCAAAGGGGGGAACAGTGAGCTTTTCTAATACAAAGTTAAGGTCCCAGGCTGGAATGGGAGCTCTCTGGGGGAGGGGGGGGTCTTACATTTTTGGCCCCTCTAAGGAATTGTTTTAGCAAGGGGTGAAAGAAGAGAGGTGGCTCAATATTATAATGTGTTGAAATGGCAGAGGCATGAAATTTAATTGACGAGAAGGATAGGCCCTTGTGGAGCATTTCTCTTAAGTACTCTAGAATATGAGGTAAGCTGGGCACCGTTGTGCTCATCCCCTGTGCCTGGCTCCAGGAACAGTATCTTCTCCACTTTCCAGCATAGGATTTTCTAGTACTAGGCTTCCTTGACTCCAGAATGAAATCCAGCACCTGCGTACTGAGGGATGCTAGAGGAGAGCTCAAGGAATTAGCCAGGTTGCAAGGTTCAGGGTTTGAAGCTGAGGGTGCAGAATCTGGCCTGCCTGCTGGGACAGCAGGGAAGGGGTCTGAGGCTGGTGCCATGGTTGTAGCAGTGTCATACTGCCAAGAGGGGCATGGCCAGTCTGGTGCAATCAGTATTGTCCTTGGCTTGTCCTCTTTGATCTTTAGTCGAACCTTCGAGAGGAGAGGAAGAGGGGAAAGGCATAAGCAGAGAGGCTTCCCAGGTAAAGGACAGGGCATCCACTTTCCAAGCTTGACTGTGGGAAGTTCTTGTGCAGAATTTGTTCAACTGGTAGTTCTGTGGGAAGGCAAACAGATCTACCTCTGGAGACCCCCATTTGTTCATCAAGAGGTTAAATATTTTGGGTTCTAGTTTCCATTCGTGTGGGTCCATGAGATTTCTGCTCAAGTCATCTGCCAGTGAATTTAGTTTGCCTGGCAGGAATTGTGCTTGTAGGTGTACTTGGTAGCTCAAGGCTGTGTTCCACAGAGCAATGGCTAGTCTGCAGAGAGAGTACGAGTGGGTTCTCCCCTGCTTATGTACCACATAACTGTGGTGTTGTCTGTCTTTACCAATAGTTGTCCAGGAAGAATATGGTCTTTGAAGGCTGTCAGAGCATTATGTATAGCTAACATTTCTTTTTGATTGATATGCAGGTGCATCTGTCTTGGGTTCCATTTGCCCTGAATGCACTGCCCTGCCATGTGAGCCCCCCATGCATAGTCTGATGCGTCTGTTCGGGTTTGGGCAGCAGGAGGTAGAGTGAAAGGGAGTCCCTTGTTGTGGCAGCAGGCCTCTGCCCACCAAAGGAACTCTGTCTTCATACAAGGAATGACAGAAATCATTGTTTCCAGGTCCTGAGAATGTTGATACCATTGGGGTTTCCTCATATGTAGTCTTGAATATGGAATTAGAAGAATGCAAGAGGCCATGAACCCTAGAGCTTGCAGTATTTTCCTTGCAGATACCTGGGGTTTTGTGGCCAATAGCTTGAAGTAAGTTGTCAAATAAACTTGTTTCTCCGGAGTGAGGAATGCCATCTGGGAAGTTGTGTTCAAGCTTGCTCCCAGGAATACAATCTATTGGCAGGGTACTAGGTGAGATTTCTTTTCATTGATGGTGTACCCCAGTGAGGTTAGAAGTTTCTTTACAAATGCCAGGTGTTGTAATAGCAAGTCCTGGCTTTCTGCCTGAATCAGACAATCGTCCAAGTATGGGTAAATTTGAATATTTCTATGCCTGCAAAATGCAATGGCTGGAGCTAGACACTTTGTGAACACCCTGGGCAGAGTAGATAAATCAAAGGGAAGTGCAGAGAACTGAAAGTGCATGGAGCCCGCCCTGAAACATAGGTATTGTCTGCAGGATCCTCTTATTGGGATGTGGCGGTAAGCTTCCTTTAAGTCTAGGGTTGCCAGCCAGGTATCCTTGGCTAGCATAAGAAGAAGCTGTTGAAGAGTTAGCATTTTTAATTTTGGAACCACAAGAAAGGTGTTGAGAATAGAGAGGTCCATGATAGGACGGCAGGTGTTGTCTTTTCTGGGTACTAGAAAAAGGTTTGAATAAAAACCTTGTTCCCTTTGTTCTGCTGGGACAGGTTGAAAAGGCCTGATACTGAGAAGAGTGAAAACCTGCAGTTGGGCCTCCGCCCACTGATTTGGGGGGGGGGGGTAGGTCTGGCCAACCATTTGGGGATGGTAGTGTGTGGAAGTGGAATCTGTATCCTTGGGGAAACTATGTTCAAAACCCATTTGTCCTGGGTAATGAGTTCCCATTTTTTTGCATGCAGGGCAAGCTTTCCTCCTAAGGGAGCAGGTAGTTAAGCAGGGCTTGGAAGTGTGGAAGCCAAGTCACTGTGCCATTTTTACGTAGGGGGTTGGCTTATTACTCCCTGCTTTGGAAGTGGGAGCCCCCCACTGCTTAGATCTGTGTGTAGCCTGAGACTGTAGCCTAGGTGGTCTACTGTTCCTGGGTTTGGACTGAGAAGGCCTGGAAGGGACTGGAAAGGACCAGTTCTTTGAAGGCCAATGTCTACTGAGTCTGGGAGGCTGTACTTGTAGGAAATCTTTAACAGTTTGCATAGAATTAGCTTTTTCCTCCATCCTTTTGAGGACGACTTCTGCTTTGTTGCCAAAAAGGTGGTCTTGGTTTAAGGGAGCATCCAGTAATTTAGCTTTAAGACGATCTGGCAAGTTTTGTTCCTTAAGCCAAGCATGCCTTCTAAGTACAGACCCAGTGACAGAAGCCCTGCAAGATGCTTCTAAAGGGTCAAAACCACACTGCAAAGTATGTTTACCAACTTGTTCTGCAGAATGCATTAAATCTTGTAATTCTTTGTGTTCAGCACAGTCAGGAATCAACATCATTTTCTGTTTAAGTAGTCCCATAATATGCTGCTGATACTTTAACCTATGAAACTGGTAATTTAAAGCCCTAATGGCTAAAGTAACAGAAGTGTATACCTTCTTAGCCCATCTGTCTAAGGCTCTAGAATTTCTATCAGAAGGGGTAGGATTTTTGGCAGCAGTAGCCTTAGTGCCTTTTGGTCCTTGGGAAATGGTCTCTGGATCCGCAGAAGGATTCTTGAAAAGGAACTTGAGAGAGCCAGGTACTCTGTAGTACCTGTCAGGTTTTCTGGGAGCTGGAGGCAAAGTGTCTGGGGTAAGGCTAGATTCCAAGAAAGCATTATCTACAATGTCCAGAACAGGAGGATCAGCTAAAGGCCTGTGTTGAGGCAGGAGTAAGATTTCCCCAAGTCTCTTTTTGGAATCAGAGTAATCCTGGCTTTCCCAGCAGAAATGCTCCCTAAGAGTATGCAAGGTTTCACCGAAAGAAAAAAACTCTGGAGGGGAAGCAAAGGGAATGGAATCATCTGCTTCTGAGTCCTCATAAGTAGATAAGGGCAAATCCTGGTAATCAGAAGGAGCAGAAATATCAGATTCCTGATCAGAAGAATCAGAAAGAAAATCAGTTCTAGGTCACTTGGAGGGGGAAGGCTGGCTTCCCCTAATTAAGGTAATAAGGTCTTCAGCCATTCTAAGCATTAGTTTATTTTTGTTTGCAACTCATAGAGGCCTTCAAAATCCTTAAACAACCTGAGAATACCCCAGCACTAAAAAACTTAATGACTCCCTACTCCAATCTAAGCTGCCTTCGCTCAGCAAACAGGCTCCTTCTCCAAACAACTAAATCTCTCAACCTAGGTGGTGACGTGCTATTTGCAAACACCACTGGTAAAATATGGAACTCTCTCCCAAATAACATCACGCTTGCAACTTCTCTAAGTCAATTCAAAAATAGTCTAAAACTCCACTTCAAGTCACACTGGCTATGTCCTTGCTCAAACCCAGACTAGCTCTGTGCCATTAACTAAAACATAAACAACTAGCTAAGATGGTAAGTACTTTGTATACTGTGATAAAGAAATATGTATCCTGTCTAACTCTATGTCATTATACTGCCTACCGTCCTTGCTAATATGTTATTAATGTTACATTTGTAGTAATCTCAGAAATAGTAATGGCAGTCTTGTACTTGTATGTAAATAGCCTATGTTTTTGTTAAGTTTTTTCAGCTCATTTACTGTACCTAATTATCAATGTAACTCTGTTGGAGCTTTTCTCCCCGGGCCTCCACTGAAAAAGGACATGTATCCAGTCGGACCATCCCAGTTAACAAATGTAAAATAAATAAATAATAAATAAATTGTTTTTGAGGCATATGGGGCTGAGTCTGTGGTTTTGATCATCGGTTTTCTAGGCGTAGTACGAGTTTTTGGCCTGAGGAATTCAGAACTTCTGGATGGAAACGATGGCATCGGTTTAATATCAATGTCTGTAGGCCTGAATACACCCTCAGAAGCCGGTGCATGCACAGCAGCTCTGGACAGATCCAAGGTAGAGACATCCGCAGGTTCCACAGTCTAAGAAGCATTTTGCGGCATACCGGACTCCGAATGGTTTGCAGTAGAGGACTGCGAATCTGAAGTAGTGGTGTATCAGGGGCTGCGAAAGCACCTCACTGAGTACTGGCGGACTGGCGACTAGCTTAACGGAAGCGTCGTCGGCAGTTTTGGACCTATGCGGTCTGTCTCTGTCTTTATCCTTATGTTTTTTCGGAAGATCGGTAGTCGGATGGCTTAACAAAGCCACTTCGGAGTATGTAGATCAAGTACGAAAGTAATTGGCTGCAAAAATGACCCGATGACAAATAGTTTGTGCGTTGAACAAGGCACAAAACCGAAAGCGAGGGATGTCGTGGTCTGGGCCTAAACAGGAGATGCAGTAAGAATGAAAATCTCTATGAGTTATTTGCTTTCCACAGGTAAGACAATTGTTAACTTTTTCTGACATCGGGCTGAGCAAGAAAAAGGATCCCCAATGGGGTACTTATCTTTTTTGAAGACTTAAATTTCAGGAGACGGCCGACCGGCACTTGCAATCTGCTTGTGCTTTGGGCACCGCACGGCAAGAGAGATTTATGTAATGGCATCGGCTGCATGTTTTATACCCCCAACGACCTGACGTCAGGGAAGAAGCGACAGCATCCGACGCAGAAATCCAAAGACTCTGGTATTCAGGCCAGCTTAGGGCTACCTGCAGGCAGATAACCCAAATGTGATGACTGCAACACTGAAACACGAAGAACATACTCTATTTACTTGAATGCATAAAGTTGAACTTGGTACGTAAGGGTCTTTGATGTTGGAAGTACCCTACGGTTTAGTGGACTGTTTCCCTTTACATCAGGATTTATTTGCTATGTTTGACTGGCATGGTTTTGAATTAACAGAGTTGCTGGTCAAACAATCACAACGAGAGGGATATTTTGCAACAAGAAATTAAACAACTGGACAATTATGCAACACAGTGCTTTTACTAATTAAAAAAAAAAAAAAAATCAGTCCTATTACGAGGTTGATAAAACTTTTACATCAAATTTACAGAGGAAATCTAAGAAAATAAAAAGGGACCAATCAAATATGACAACAGCGTGGCTTATCCGGTTCCTCCTGGTGGGCAGCAGAGACTGGATGATGTGTTCCATGACGATCCAAGGGGCGTTACTACTCCACAACGTGACCTGCATGGCTCTGAGGATGACCCTTTAGAGCAGGTAGTTAAGGAGTTTGGTGCGCCTGCAAAACAAAAGGCAGGGGGGGCTATATTCATCCTCAGAATTTGGATTGACGGGATCAATTTCAGCAGAGGAAGAACTCATGCAGACTGACGCAGAATCGTTACACACGTTAGATGTATTGCAGCTTAGAGGTACTGTGTGCGTTATTTCAAACAGCTTAAATGATTTTTTTTTATTTATAATTACAGTGCCTTTGATTTCACAGTGGAGCATGCTGATTTATTCAGTAAGGGATATACATCTGCCCCTTCTAAAGCTGTTGATGTGATTAAATTGATTTCAAAGTTGAAATTGTTCACAAGAAATCTGAACTTGAAATTGTCGTTTGAAGGAAATGAACAATTATTTCTCCAGTTGTGTTTGCGAGTCCCCAGTACTATTAACCCTGACTTGCATCTGGCTTTCGATTTGTTTCAGCATGTCTGTGAGTTGGACATTAGACAATTGGTTAGGAAAAATAAGTTACGTCTTACCATAACGTTCCATCTGTATTGTTGATTGTCGTTCAGTCATTACGCATGGGTATCTGTTCCAACCTCGGAACCGAGCCGGCCACTTTCCAAGCTTGCATCAGCTTCAAACTCTCCAGCTAAACTCTTACCCACAAACCCCCTCTCTCCCTGTTACCTCAGATTGAGTTTGCAAGTCAAAGAAGGTAGAGGCTACCGCTGGTGAAATAACCTAAGATAACCGGATGTTGAGATCCACTAGAAACCACAGGAGGGGGAAGGAGACAGGGTCTTAATGACTGAACGAGGTTCAACAATACAGATGGAACATTATGGTAAGACACAACTTCTTTATCTGATATTGTTAATCCTCGTTCATTCCTTACACATGGGACAGAGTCTCTAGCTACCTCTATTCCTGGGAGGCTCTCATGGAAGGACATTCCTGGGCACCATAGAACTGAAAGATGCTCTTCCCCTGGAGGCCAAATCCAATTTGTAATGATTCATGAAGGTAGGAGGCATAGCCCAAGTTGCAGCTGCACAGAAGTCAGGTAAAGAAGCTCTGGCATGGAAGGCAGCAGAAGTTGCCACCAACCTTGTTGAATGAGCTTTCATGGTAGTAGGCAACGAGATATTGTGTTGTTTATAAATGAAGATCACACAGTCCTTCAACCATCTAGCTAATGTGACCTTCGCAACAGCAGATCCTAATCTAGGTCCAGAAAAAGCCAAAAATAACTGGTCAGATTTACGAAAGGGCCTAGTCCTGTTTAAGTAAAAACGGATTTGCCTGTGGATATCTAGGGTATGTAGGCAATACTCTCCTCTGTTCAAATGATTGGGACCACTTGACGCCAGGATAACCCAAGTGTAATGACTGCAGCAGTGTAACACGATGAATATCTGGCAATTTAATGGCTTGATTAACAGACATTTCAGAGATCACTTTAGGCAGAAATGACGGATTAGTTCTCAGAGACACTATCTCTATGAAAAATCAAGTATGGACTCTTGATACATAAAGCTTGAAGCTCAAAAATAAGTCTGGCAGAAGTAATGGCGACCAAAAACAAGGTTTTCCATGACAAATACTTGAGGTCGCAAGAGCTGGTTTGAAAGGTGGCATTGTCAGAGCTTGTAGAACTAATGATAAATCCCATGGTTTAATAGGTTCTCTAAAAGGTGGCTTCAGATGAGTCACACCTTTTACGAAGGTCTTGCACAATTTGTGGGACATAAGAGAGGAATCTTGGACACCCTCATGAAAATTAGAAATTGCAGCCAAATGAACTCTAATGGTACAGGTCGACAGACCCGAATGAAAAAGGTCAGCCAGATAGTCTAGTATTATCAAAAGAAAAACGAGTCGAATGGTAGGAGAAAGCTGAAATAAGCAAATACGAATAACGTAATGCTAAGGCAACTAAAAACTAATATGGTAAGCACTTTCAGTGGTAAAAGCTTTAAATAGATAACATATTAATTTTGCATAAAAGATTTTGAATTTGATACTGTACCTTTTTGTTGATTAAGTTTGAAACAGTAACATTTACACAGTTTTTTATATAGATAAAAATATGGACTTTGTTTTTGGTCATATATTCAGTATTATTATGATCAGATTTTGGTCTTTAAAGAGCATGCAATTAATTATTTATTTTTTACATATTACTATATATTTTTTATGTGTCTATATTTAGCTAAATATCTTAGTTCTTACAGTAAATTTATGTCATTATCACATATTATACATTTTCAGTTTTGCCCTAGTAGCTTTTTAAAATGTGATTTTTTAGTATAACATTTACACGTTATACATATATATTTAGTGTTATTTATAAATTGAGTATTATGTACTTAATATTGTAACATTTTAGAGCAGGTTTCATACTGTTTAAATATTGTACTTTTATCTGGTTTTATTTTTATTGGTTGATTGAATGACTAATTGATAATTAACTACAAGCTATATAAGCATCAGTTTTATGTTGTTCTGGGTCTGAAGAAGGTGGAATATTTTTACCACTGAAAGCGCTTACCATATTAAAGTTTTTAGTTGCTTTAGCATTACGTTATTCATATTTGCTATTTCAGCTTTCTCCTACCATTCAACTCGTTTTTCTTTTGATTTTTAGTAATTTTTTGGTTTTCTTGGTTTTTTGTTGGATATCATGGCGAGTGGGAGTGGAGATGAGGAAAGCAGTTCGCAACTACTGTTTCCATCAACATCTGAGGAACTTAATGCTATTATGGGTCACAGTCATAACAGCAACTCCAACGAAGCGAATGCTGTTGGGAATTTAACCATATTGGTAAACATGCTTCTTGGGAAAGTTGAGGCACTTTCCCAGAAGTTTGAGCAAGGTACAAGAATGGTCAATACCTCCAGTATGGCAGAAAAGTACAGTTTTGTACCTACCATAAATGTAGATGTCCGATAGACATGCAACTGCAGTCATAACATGTGGGTTGTCCTGCCTCAGGCAGCCCTCGGTCGGCCGGATTCCAAAGTCTGGGTCCGACGTCGGCTGATGTCGCATTTCTCTCTGACGTCAGAGCGGCTAGAGTACATAAGCATCAGCCGACGCCATTTTCTTCAGTGTTTCTTGCCCCAGATGCCAGGTGCCCTCCAAGGAAGGCTGTAATCAAATTGGAAGACAAAAACAGGATTCCAAACAAATAAATGAGCAATAAAACAAATACACCATAACATATATCCCCAGCTAAGAGTAACAGGGATAGGAGTGGACCCTAGGCATAGAGGGGTATGGAGGGAGGGAAAATCCGACTGCAGTTGCATGTCTATCGGACATCTACATTTATGGTAGGTACAAAACTGTACTATGTCCTTCAAGAATGCAACTGCAGTTATAACATGTGGGTAGAATACCATAGCTTAGCTGGGGGAGGAGGAATGCTCTAGGAAAGAGATGGTGTGGCAATCAAACCCTGCAGGACTGCCGAAGCAAAGCCTGCTCTGGATCTGGAGTATAGAGGGAGATTGTAGTGTTTGGAGAATGTATGCATGGAGCTCCAAGTAGCAGCTTCTAGAATGTCCTTGGTAGGCACCCCTCTTAAGAATGGTGTAGAGGTGGCTGTAGCTCTGGTGGAATGTGGTCTGACATTGGCTGGAACAGTTTTTCCATGAAAGGAATAACAGAATCTGATGCAATTTCCAATCCATTTAGAAATAGTCTGTTTTGAAATTGCTTTTCCTTGGACTGCAGGGGCGTAAGCTACAAAAAGTTGTTCAGACTTCCTACTGGCCTTGGTTCTGTCCAGGTAGTATCGAAGTTGTCTGTGAATGTCCAAGGTATGCAACAGTCTTTCCCCCTTATTCTCAGGATTGGGGAAGAAAGCAGGCAGATGAATGGCTTTAAAGAAACCCTAGATACCACCTTTGGCATAAAAGTAGGGTTGGTCCTTAATGAAACCCTGTCTCTATGAAAAATAATAAAGGGTGGTATTGCCATTAGGGCCTGTAGCTCCGAAACCCTTCTTGGTGAAGTAATTGCCAACAGGAAAGCTGTCTTCCATGAGAGAAATTGCAAGTCAACTGAAGCTGCTGGCTCAAATGGAGGTAGAGTCAGTTTTTCTAAGACAAAATTGAGGTCCCAGGCTGGCACTGGGGCCTTTCTTGGTGGCTTAATCTTCTTGATTCCCCTGAGGAATTGTCTTAGTAAGGGGTGAGAAAAAACAGGAGGATCAGTGTTGTATCTAGCTGAAATAGCAGATGCATGTATCTTTATGGAAGAATATGAGAGGCCGTTCTTTAACATATCTGCCAAATATTCCAAGATGAGTGGGATGTTCAACAATGATGCATCATGTCCCTTGCTGGTATTCCAATTGCTGAATCTTTTCCACTTTGCTAAGTAAACCTTTCTGGTGGATGGTCTTCGAGCCTCTGTTAGTATCCGCTGAACTTCCTTGGAGAGAGATAAGCTGAAGTTATTTATGGGATCTCCCAGGCTGTTAGCTGCAGTGTCTGAAGATTTGGATGCAGTGTTTCGAAATTGTGTTGAGTCAAAAGTAGAGGCCACTGGGGGAGGGCCCACCTCCTGGTGTGACATATGCTCAGTAGTAGTGGGTACCAGTGTTGTCTTGGCCAATCCAGAGCTATTATGATTCCCTTGGGCTTCTCTGCTTTGATCTTTAGTAATACTGAGGTCATCAGTGGCAGAGGTGGGAATGCATAGACTGCTAGGGAGTTCCAGTTCAATGAGAGGGCATCTATTTTCCAAGCTTTTGGATGGTATGTCCTTGTGCAAAATTTTGGTAGAAGATGGTTGAGGTGAGAGGCAAATAGGTCCACTTCTGGCTTGCCCCATGTCGAAGTGAGTTGTCTGAAGGCCTTCGGATGTAACCTCCACTCGTGTGGATCTGTAAAATTCCTGCTTAGGCTGTCCGCCAACACATTGTCTTTTCCTGGAACAAACTAGGATTGTAACTGGATGTTTAGGCTCAGTGATTTCTCCCAAAGCTGCATTGTCAGTCTGCCAATGGGGTAAGAGTGGGTGCCCCCCTGCTTGTTTATGTACCACATCACAGTGGTGTTGTCTGTCCGTATCATTAAATGGCCTTGCTGGAGTTGGTGTTGAAAGGCCTCGATGGCATGCATTACTGCCAGCATTTCCTTTTGGTTTATATGCAGATGTGTTTCCTTTGGAGACCATTGTCCTTGTATACACCTGCCTTCCATGTGCGCCCCCCATCCAAGGTCTGAGGCATCTGTAGTCATGGTCTGTGTTATCTGTGGTTTTTTGAATGACATACCTGTGTTTTCCTGGCTCACCGAGGCCCACCATAGGAATTCCTTTTGTAGGCATGGAATGAGTGGTATGATTGTCTCCAAGTTGTTGTTGTGTTGAGACCAAATGCTTTTTAGGTACCACTGAAGCTTTCTCATGTGTAGTTTTGCTAATGGAACCAGTAGAATGCAGGATGCCATGTAACCCAGGGCCTGTAGGAATCTCCTTGCAGTCATCTGGGTGAGTTTTGCTAAACCTTTGAAGTAATGAGTTAACTTCTCTTGCTTGTCTTCTGTCAGGTAAGCCATCTGAGAGGCTGTGTCTAGTTTGGCTCCTAAGATTATTTGCTGGGATGGCTGCAGTCTTGACTTTTGGAAGTTGACTGTGTATCCCAGAGCTTGAAGTAATCATATGACATAATCCAGGTTTTTTGTCAACATCAATTTGTCGTCCGCTTGTATGAGGCAGTCGTCCAGGTACGGGTAAATTTGTATACCCTGGAGCCTGCAATGAGCAATTACTGAAGCCAGGCATTTTGTAAATACTCTGGGCACAGTAGATAAGCCAAATGGCAATGCTGAGAATTGATAATGCTCTGGCCCTGCAAGAAATCTGAGGTATCTTCTGCAGCTGTGTCTGATAGGGACATGCAGGTATGCCTCCTTGAGGTCCAGAGTAATCAGCCACGACTCCTTGCCCAGCATGGGAAGGAGTTGCTGTAGAGTCAGCATTTTGAACTTTGGTACTATGAGAAAGGTGTTTAATGCGGACAAGTCCAGTATTGGTCTCCATTGAGATTCTTTTCTTGGAACAAGGAACAGTCTTGAGTAAAACCCCTGGTCTTGTTCTTGTTGTGGAACTCTTTCTATTCCTTTCATTCGAATCAGCAGAGTGATTTGCTTGATGGCCTCTGCCCTCTGATTTTGTGGTAGGTTTGGCATGCCTTGTTTTCTTGGTAAGGTATGAAAATGAAAACTGTACCCTCGGTCTATAATGTCCAAAATACATTTGTCCTTTGTCAGTCTGTGCCAGTTTTCTGCAAACAGAGATAATTTCCCGCCCAAGGGAGCTTCTAGTTGTTCCCTGGTAGGCGGTAGTAGAGGAAAGTCATTGAGTTTGTGGTTGTTGGGCAGGTGAAACCCCTGCGTCACTTCTTTGGTTTCCTGGCTGCCATTGTCGCCCCCTGCAAGGGCCTCTGTATTGGCCACTTCCTCGGCCACGTCTGTTCTTACCCCTTTGAAACTTTTCTGGATTAGGAAAGGACCAGTTTTTTGAAGGCCAATTCCTACTGAATCTGGGGGGTTGAACCTGGAGGAAATCTTTCACAGTCTGAACTGATTTTGCTTTTCTTGATGGTCTTTAACACATCCTTAGCATTTGCACCAAAAAGCTTGTTCTTTTCCAAAGGTGCATCCAGAAGTTTTGCTTTTACATGATCTGGTAGAGGTTGATCTTTTAACCAAGCATGTCTACGAATCACTGCCCCTGTCATAGCTGCCCTACATGAAGCTTCCAGTGCATCATATCCACACTGCAGGAAGTGATTGCTTACTTGCTGAGTGTTATGTACAGCTTCCTGCAAAGTCTTCCTGTCTAAAGGATCAGGAGAAGCTAATGTTTTTGGTAAATCTTCTAAGAGATAATCCTGATATTGTAACATATGAAAAAGGCAATTTAAAGCTCTCATAGATAAGGTAGTGGATGTGTAAACCTTTTTGCCCCATCTCTCTAATGACCTAGCTTCCCTGTTGGAGGGCAAAGGATTTTTTGAGGTGGAGGCTGAAACTCCTTTAGGCCCCTGTGAAATAGTTTCCAAATCAGCAGTATGGGCCCTGAATAAATGGGAATGAGTTTCTGGGACCCTGTAATACCAGTCTGGCTTGGCTGGAGCAGGAGGAAGAGAATCAGGGGTAGCACTAGAGTCAGAATACAAATCAGCCAGAACATCAAGTACAGGAGGAATAGCTAAGGGCCTGTGCTGAGGCTTCTTAAGGAAAGTCCTAAGGCGTTTCCTAGAATTAGAATATTCCTGACCTTGCCACTTGAAATGTTCCCTCATGGTGTGCAGAACTTCCCCAAAAGAAATATCCTCAGGAGGGGAGGCCGAAGGGATGGAATCTTCTGCATCCGAGTCCTCATAGGTCTGGAAGAGCTCTTCCTGGCTATCAGAGTGGACAGAGCCCTCAGAATCTTCATCTGAAGGAGTAGGGTCAGAGGGTTCAATCCGGGGCCTTTTATCAGGAGGAGGCTGGGATGCTCTCTCAGGATGGGCCTGTGAACCTCTAATCATGGAAATTAAATCAGCAGCCATGGACATAATTTGTGTCTCCGGAGTCGGCTGAGGTAAGGATTTAGAAGTAATATGCTTTGTTTTGCTGGCTGCCTTAACCCTAGTGTAGGCCTTAATAGACATGGCCATAGGGGGCCTGGCAGCTCCACGTGCAGGAGTGACCTTGTCTGCAGCAATGGTCTCGGGCATTTCCTCGGTTTCGGTATCCGGAGGAAAATCTATAACTGGCGTCGGAGTAATGTCTGGAATCGGAGTCGTCGGTAATGCGGCGTCTTCGGTTCGGAGCGGTGGAGAGGCCGTCTCAGAGGGAACCGGAGCACTCGCGTTAGGTTTTGGCATGGAGTCGGTGGTAGACGCGGGCCGAGGATGTCGGTCCCGGTCTTTTTGCTTTTTGGGAGTTTGCGATGTCGGAAGATCCGACGGTATGGTGTAAGCAAAATTATCGCCGAAAAAATCTTCAGTGAACTCTGCCCGGCGCCTGAGTGCGCTTGTTGAAGCGAGCACAGGCTACACAGGCCAAGACGTCGTGGTCTGGGCCCAGGCAAGGGAGGCAGAAAGAGTGGAAATCCTTATGAGGTATTTGTTTACCACAAAAAAGACAATTGTTAACTTTTTCAGTAATTTCTGACATCGGCTGAGGCAAGAAAAGGTCCCCAACGGGGTACTTAGCTTTTTTGATGACTTCGGTATCGTAGAATACAGGAGCTGACCGACCGGCACTTGCGAACTGCTTCTTCTTCGGGCACCGCGCGGCAAGAAAGACTGAAGAAAATGGCGTCGGCTGATGCTTATGTACTCCAGCCGCTCTGACGTCGGAGAGAAATGCGACATCAGCCGACGTCGGACCCAGACTTTGGAATCCGGCCGACCGAGGGCTGCCTGAGGCAGGACAACCCACATGTTATGACTGCAGTTGCATTCTTGAAGGACATCACCAAATAAAGGACTTAATTTACCCTGTTCTCATAATAGAAGTGCAAGTCCGAGTACCAACGATGTGCAGCCTTGTTTACCTTCAGGAAGTATTAGGGAAGGGACACAGGAAGTTATCATTGCTCCCAGACAAGAAGTGAATGTAGTAGGGGAGCGTTCTGCTGGTAACAATGTTTCTAATGCTGTCAATAGCATCCCAAGCATGGCTGGTTTTCTGGATCATAATAACTTCTTTATTCACACAGTGAACGACCAAAATGGAGCCAACCAACGTCATGATGTGAGTAATATAACTGATTTGCTTAATGCATTTGACCAAAAACTTTTTAAATGTCGCAAACTGCAGCTTGAAGTTGCCTATCTAACTGAATGTTTAGACAAGAAAATCATTACCAAAGGGCTAAGACAGTGGCGCTTCCCTGCAGGTTTAATTGCTGAATCTGTTTTTCATAAGGAATTTTTAGCATTATTTGACAGGCAAGCAGCTGAATTCATTAAAACTTTGGTTAATTTTTATAATACTGAAATTGCTACTTTTAAAACTGAACTTGAAATAATGGAACATTCTATTTGTGGGGATCACAACTTTGAACAGTATAAATATGACTATTGCAGAATTTATTCAAGTATTGATGCTACCATTAACAAATTGTTAGCCACCAAAAAGAAAAAAATTGACAGAGATGTACAGGCTTATGTCCATAACAAGGCATGCCCTGCCCCCCCAGTCACCCACATGAATGGTATTCAAGATTATATGGGTTCTAGACCTGATTTTGTACCTAACAACAATGGTCCCAATAACTCATTTCACCATAATGCTCATCTGGAAGAACCTTTACGGAGAAGTGAAAGAAAAAGAAATAACCAAACACAACTTAACCAGCAGCAGTTGAATGATGGTAATGGCTCTAGTTCAACTGCTAACAACCAGGTTTTTCAAGTGGACAGGGATTCAAACCACAACAACCAGAACAATCAATCGAACCTGAGACGGCAAGGGAATTGGAAGAACAATCGGAGGAACAAGAGGAGGAGATAACACCAATTGCACCTAATGAACCAGAAATTTTATTGAGCACACACAGTGACTTTAAAATTTTCAACTATACTGCTTTAACTGTAGATCAAAATATGGTTGATTTCTTTGCTAAAGGTCTTTCCTTTGTCCCCCATCAGAAAACTAATTTTGTAAAAATGATAGTTGATCTTAAAATGTATGCATAAATTGAATTTAGCGGTTCTGATGGGGACCAATTCTACACTTGTGAACTCTCTACGAGTTTCTAGTTTGTTTAACCCCCC
Source organism: Protopterus annectens (assembly GCF_019279795.1). Lineage (NCBI taxonomy): Eukaryota > Metazoa > Chordata > Ceratodontiformes > Protopteridae > Protopterus > Protopterus annectens. The sequence goes on along the minus strand of NC_056748.1, from coordinate 905,634,261 downwards.
ACTTGTACCCACATTAATGTCCTTTGAAAAAATGTGTGAGATAGATTTAAGGAGACTATCAGATAATGATACGCATGTTAGATTAAGGCACACTAACATTATTTCTGAGGACAAACAATACATCGACTTGATACACAATTGTGGTATTAGAGTTATGAAGCCGGACAAGGGAGGGGGCATGGTGTTTATGAATCAGTCTAACTACATTAGTAAGATGCGTGAACACATGGATTCGGAGGTATATACCCCTGCTAGTTTACATCAGGTTAATACTGCATACAGGCACATTAGAACTGCTTTTGACGATTTATTTCTGGAAGGGTCTATTGATATAGACACATTTCAGTATCTTTCTATGGCAGCACCTAGAATTCCTAGTATTTTTGGGACTCCAAAACTACACAAGGATATTAGGAACCCCCCTTTCAGACCCATTGTTGATGGTAGGGGTTCGATTACTTTAGCTTGTGCTAAATTGGTAGATAGTATTCTTAAACCACTTATTAACCAGGAGTTACAAATATGCCGTGATTCATGGAGTTTCCTGGATAATATTAACAACTTGGAGTATAAGGACAACAACATTTTTGTTATGATCGATGTAAAAGATCTATACACAGTCATCCCCCACCAATTGGGTATAGAATGGGTGAGAGAATTTATGTTGTCCAAGAATGTAGAGCATGATAAAATATGTCTGGTTGAAACACTTTTGGATCTGATTCTTTCTAATAACTATATTATGTTTGACAAGAATATATTTTTACAAAACAAAGGGGTAGCCATGGGGTCCCCATGTGGTGCCAGTTTCGCCAACAGTGTCATGGCATATTGGGAACATAATTTTTTGTTCCCTGATAGTGTTTTTCAGGAAAATGTACTATGGTACACCAGATACCAAGACGACATGTGTCTGGTATGGCAAGGTGACATCAAACTGATCGAAGGATTCATACAACATATTACCAACAAAACCAATTTTCTTGAATTCACTTATCAAGTAGGGGTAGATAGCATAACATATCTTGATGTACAACTGATTAATGACAGGTATAACAAGCAGTATAAAGCTATCATTTATAGGAAACCTACCTACTCCACTGGCTTCCTGCACTATACTAGTGAACATCCATATCAACAGAAAAGGGCAGTTGTTAAAGGCCAGTTGGTGAGAGCTGCACGGATGGTTACTGAAGATGTTGACTTTGACTTAGAATGTAACAAGATGAAGTCCATGTTCACAAGTAGGGGGTATCCTATCAAATTATTTTTAGAAACACTTACAGAAGTTAAAGATAAGAGATCCACACGTTGGTTTAAACCTATTTTAACTAGTAGAGCATATAAGGATGGTATTACTACCAATACTAATCTAATTACACGACAGCATGCCAAAAACGATGACAGTGTCATGTTATTACATCTCAGTTTCCTATCTACTTTTTCAGCTGACACTGCAAGAGTCAAAGAGATTTTTATAAAAAATTGGGCATTAATTTTGGAAGAACCGTCGACTTGTACTAAGCTAGGTATCAGACCCTGCTTCACTTTTAGAAGGGGTTTTAACCTTAAAAATCTGTTGGAAAGGCATAAGAATGAGCATCTAGGTACGAACAAGCGGGTACATAAAGGTATGCGTAAATGTGGGCATTGCACACAGTGTAAACACATTCAAGTGACTACTGACATTAATATTAATAACAAACACTACACAATAAATGGCTCCTTTAATTGTGAGTTCAAAGCTGTAGTATATGCAGCTTGCTGTCAGGTTTGTCCCTCATTTTATATAGGTAAGACCGAGTGGAAACTAAAACAAAGAATATACAAGCATTGTTATGCTGTTAGTAAAGGTGATGTTAACAATGCTCTTGCTCGGCATATTTTACAATTTCCAACACATGAGTTTTTATTTTTGGTTGTACACCAAACACTTTTAGACCCGAGAGGAGGGCCTTGGCAACTTTTATTAGAACAAAATGAGTTGTATTGGCAAATCAAAACAGCTGCATACATTTTCCCTGGTTTAAATGAATTTGTGTCTATTAAAAGCGTGTTAAAATTAAAAGCTTTAAATAGATAACATATTAATTTTGCATAAAATATTTCGAATTTGATACTGTACCTTTTTGTTGATTAAGTTTGAAACATAGTAACATTTACACAGTTTTTTATATATATAAAAATATGGACTTTGTTTTTGGTCATATATTCAGTATTATTATGATCAGATTTTGGTCTTTAACCAGCATGCAATTAATTATTTTTTACATATTGCTATATATTTTTTGTGTGTCTATATTTAGCTAAATATCTTAGTTCTTACAGTAAATTTATATCATTATCACATATTATACATTTTCAGTTTTGCCCTAGTAGCTTTTTAAAATGTGATTTTTTAGTATAACATTTACACATGTTATACATATATATTTAATGTTATTTATAAATTGAGTATTATGTATTTAACATTGTAACATTTTAGAACAGGTTTCATACTGTTTAAATATTGTACTTTTATCTGGTTTTATTTTTATTGGTTGATTGAATGACTAATTGATAATCAACTACAAGCTATAAAAGCATCAGTTTTATGTTGTTCTGGGTCTGAAGAAGGTGGAATATTTTTACCACTGAAAGCGCTTACCATATTAAAGTTTTTAGTTGCTTTAGCATTACGTTATTCGTATTTGCTTATTTCAGCTTTCTCCTACCATTCAACTCGTTTTTCTTTTGATTTTTAGTAGTTTTTTGGTTTTCTTGGTTTTTAGTCTAGTATTATCGACACTGGTGCTGAGAAGGGATCTACTTGTTTATCTTTCAGCCAACAGGTAAATCTTTTCCACTTGCTCAGATAAGCAATTCTAGTGGAAGACTTATGAGATGCAATGAGAATATCATGTAATGGTAAAGAAAGATCATTCTGCTTGGCAATCAAGGGAATTGGAGTAGCCAAGCCATGAGCTTTAGGCTGTTTAAGTTGGGATGAATCAGGTTCTGTGGATGTGAGATCAACTTCGAGGTTGGATGGAGAATTCATGGTCGATCTAGTAGGTGAGGCCAAAGGAAGGGGTACCATATCTGTCGAGGCCAATATGGTGCTATGAGGATCACCATGCTCTTCAATCGCCGGGCTTTCTTCAGAAATTGGGGAATGAGGGGAAAGGGTGGGAATGCGTAAAGAAGACCCGAGGGCCAATCGTGAAATAGAGCATCCCTGAGTGACTGTCCTGGAGGGGGAATCAGGGCAAAGTAGTCACTGCATTTGTAGTTGGTCGGGGATGCCAAGAGGTCGCAGCAAAGACGGCCCCAGCGGTGGAAGATCTCCGCTGCTATCAAGGGATTCAGGGACCACTCGTGAGGTTGAAGAATGCACCTGCTGAGTCTGTCTGCTATCACGTTGGAACTCCCGGGAATGTGCGCTGCTAGAAGAAAACGGTTGGTAGCTATCGCCCATTGCCATATCCTCATGACCTCTCGACATACGGGGTAAGATTTGGTTCCACCTTGTTGTTGATGTACCAGACCACCACCATGTTGTCTGATTGAAACTCAATTGTCCAAACGGAAGCAGGGGATAGAATGCTTGCAATGCCAGAAGCACCGCCCTCAGCTCTAGAACATTTATATGCAGATGGGCCTCCAGTTCGGACCAAGTGCCTTGGACTGTCTGTCCCTGACACAGCCCCCCCACCCCATCAGGGAGGTGTCCATGGTCACTGTGGCCTTGGGTTGCTGGGGGGAGGAGGGGGCGAGACCATTGTGACAGATTGTGCATCATCCACCAATTTAAATCCTGTTTGCACCTGTGGGTTACTCGAATCACGGCTGAAAGAGGACGCTGAAAAGGATACCAATGGGTGAGCAGTAGCCATTGTAGAAACCTCATGTGAAACCTGGCCAGGGGAACAATGGTGATGGAGGCTGCCATGGAACCCAACAGCTGTAGAACCAAGTGAGCCGTGAATTTCTCCCTTGAAAGGATTGGAATCAGTTGTTGCTTTATGCTTAAAATTCTGTGCTCTGGAATAGCAGCTCTGCAGCTCTGTGTGTCCAAGATAACCCCTATGAATTCTGTCGACTGAGATGGGGTGAGATTGGATTTTTGCCAGTTTATGGTTATGCCTAGCCTTTGAGCAGCGAGGAGAGAGTATGCCAGGGCTTCTTCCAGTAGATGCCTGGTGGGGGCAGAAATGAGCCAGTCGTCCAGGTATGGAAACACCTGGAATCCTTGAAGTCGCAAGTGAGCTGTGACAATTGCCATGCACTTTGTGAACACACTGGGGGCTGTAGAGAGTCCGAAGGGCAGTACTCTGAACTGGTAGTGACTGGCTACCACACAGAAGTGCAGAAATCTTCTTGATGGCCTGTCCACTTTTATGTGGTAGTACGCATCTTGAAGATCTATCGAGCACATCCAATCATCTTTTTCCAAAAGCGGGAGGATAGACTGTATTGTGACCATCCGGAATTTTTGTACTCTCACAAACTTGTTCAAAACACTGAGATCCAAAACTGGTCTCCAGTCCCCAGTTTTCTTTGGCACCAACAATAGTAGAGTAGAATCTGGATCCTATCTGGTCTGGAGGGACTATTTGGATGACACTCTTTCTTAGCAGCTTTCCTATCTCTAGTGCTGCTTCTTCCCTTTGATTGGGTGGAATGTCGGGAAGATTTTTTGAAGGGGTAGGATAAAGATCGAAGGGAATATGACAACCTATGGTTATAATCCTTTGTACCCAAGAATTGGTGGTGATGGTTAGCCAGGCAGAAGAGTACAAGGAGAAAGTTCCCCCAACCACCTGCAGAGGAAAGGTGTTGGGCCGCTCTTCAGGAGCGCTGGTAGGATTGACCAGGGAAAGAATCCCTGGAACCCTGGTTACGCAGACCCCCTCTGCCCCAAAAGGAGCATCTTCCCTGTGAGTTTCTCACTCTGCCTCTAGGGGAGAACTCGGCCTGTGTGTCACGGAAAGGACCCTGAGATTTCTTGAACCATATCTTCCCACTATTTTGGTTTCGGGAGAAATCACGTTAAGGGGAAGAATAACGGACACCTACGGCAGAAAGGGTCTTACTGTCCTGTTCACATCTGGCTGGTGTGCTTTTAACTTTGGGCCTAAATAATGAGGAGGCCTCAATGGGAGAGTTAAGAAAGGAAGCCTTAAAGGGTTCCGCAAAATTGCACAAGCACATCCAGGCGTGTCGTCTCAAAACTGCTGCTGAACCCGCTGCTCTAGCTGCTCCTTCTGATGTGTGAGATATCAGTCGCATAGAGGAGTTAGATATTGATTCAATGGTGGCCAGCTGAGAGGCCACTTTTTCACGGACCTCATCAGACAAGGCACCAGCCAAGGTTTCAGATAGCTCAGAAATCAGATCTCTTTGAAGCCTGGTAAAGTGTGCCATATAATTCAGGGATCTGATAGTAAAGGTCGCTGATGCAAAGGTGCACTTCCCTATCCTATCTAAGGCCCGGTGCACACCGTTAGGCGGATGGACAGTCTGGCTTTCTTCTTCTGCTAGATCCTTTTTTGTTGCAGCCACCACCACCAAAGCATCCACAAGAAGGCCATTTGACCAATGGGAATCCGAAGCAGGAGGGCAAAAAATCTTATCTGGCCTCCGGGGAATAGCTTTGACCGTATCAGGAGCCTTCCAAGCATGCTGCACGATAAGCCGGACAAGTTCATCAGCAAGTGGAGCAACCCAGGAGGTAGGGGGCCGGCCACGAAAGGCCTGCAGGAACACAGATTCCTCAGAGGTCGGATTAGAGGACTGCCAGTCACCTCTCTGTTTCAGGATTTCGAGGATATCACCAAAGGATACCTCAGAGAGTGACCGGGGGGGGGGGGAATCCTTCCCCCTCATCAAAATCTGTCTCTTCAGTGAGGGACTCCTCTGTGGAGTCCATGTGCTTCCTCTTACACAAACTTTTCCGGTGGACCTCCTCAGCGGGAGAAGCTGGAGAAGACAGAGAAAAAGGGGATTCCTGTGGGAATATGTCCTGAGGCCCGTGCACCCGGTGTCCGCTAGGTGCAACTTGTGAAACCAGTGTACCAGAGGAGGGCGGAGGGATAGACAGTCCAGTATCGGCAGCAGCAGCGAAAGCCTTCTACATCAGTTGGAAGGCTGGTCCACCTGAAGAGGAGTGAATGTCTAGTAGAGGGGTGACCCCTCCCCTAAGTGTCTCAGACTGCCGACCCGGAGTCCGTGGATGGCTGTGCAGCAGCAAACTATGCGTGTCACAACTGGCATCCTGGGATGTAGCAAAACTTTCCTGCCACAAAGGCAACTGTGGTTCCTTAGTGAGATCCATAAAAGGGACCGTAGAAGGAGAAGACTGTGCTATATCCATGGACTTCAAAGGCAATGAAGGAGGAGAATAAGAAGAAGTCTTTGGAGACGGCTGATCACCTCCCAAGGAAGGATAGCTCCTGATGGGTGGGATACCTCTGGCCATGAGCACCTGATTCACAAGATGCAACACATTGTGTTCGGAAAGTCTTCTAGTGGACCTCACGGAGACTGAGGGTGAAACAGGCCTGCCCACAGAAGAGGCAAACTCGGTGCCCATCTCACCAGTCCTGACAGAGGACAACAGTGCTGAGAGAGACTGGACTACGGGTGTCTGCACCGAAGACGCCATCGGTGCCGAGTTCATGGTTTGCACCGACACAGGGATCGGTGCCGAAGTGGTTGTCGGTACCGAAGCTTGAACCGACAAAACTGGAGTCAACAATAAAGGCGTTGGTTCCGAGGACGATGTCAGAACCGAAGTGGTCAAGATGTGCACTGACTGAACGGTCGGTGCTGATACAGTGGTAATAGTCTGAACCGAGGAGCCCCTCGGTGCCGATATAGTTAAGGCTGCAGGAGAAGACGGAGCCAAGATCACTAATGGAGCTGAAGGCCTCGGTGCCGAAGATCTCGGCACCAAAAGCACTGGGGCTGACTGAGTGAGCTCCGGAGCCGAAACATTAGCCTTTTAGGTTTTGGTTGGCAGGAGTCCCCAGCCGGGGATGAAGGCAAAGATTTAGCCTTGGCAGAACATCCAAGATTTTCTTTTGGGCTCTAGGAGGGGTTGAGACCTCCGATCCAGAAATAGCCTCTGAAAAGGGAGATTTAAGAAGTCCCTTCAGCAACAGCTTGTTTTTCCTTTCCAACAAAGTTCTACTTGAAAAGTTTTCACAGATAGTACAGGGCAGATCAAAAGACAAGTGGGACGCCCCCAAACAATAAACGCACAAAGAGTGTGCATCATAAGTAAGTAGTTTGTGTCCACAATCAGAACACCGCTTAAACCCCGGACTAACTTTCTTATCTGCCATTACAGCAAATTAACAGAAAAGGGTACCAGCAATGGTACAAAAGAATACCCAAAGGTATGAGAAAAAAGGGAAGAATTACCAACGATGGTAAAGAGAGAATACCTTGCGGGAAAAAGGTAGAGAAAAGAGCAGAAAAAACAGAATAAAATATGTACGCTAGATGCGACAGGGTAAGAGACAATGAAATAGAAACTTTTCTGACAGAAAAATAATATGAAAGACTATTAAACAACAAATAACTGTACTTAGCTCAAGAGAAGCAGCTTGACACGACCGAATGGCAATGCGGCAAACAAAATCTGAGGTAACAGGGAGTGGGGGATTGTGGGTAAGAGTTTAGCTCGAGAGTTTGAAGCTGACGTGAGCTTGGAAAGTGGCCGGCTTGGTTCCGAGGTTGGAACCGATACCCATGCGTAAGGAATGAATGAGGATTAACAATATCAGATCCACTGTGCTAGTTCTTTGAGTTATAATTTGGATCCGGCTGAACATGTTCTTTTTAATCAATTTACTGTGTCTTCCAATTTACGGGTTATGCAACCGAACAAAGGACGCAGGTTTGGTCATCATAGACCAACATGATTATGAGCAGCGGGTCCTTTGTATTTTATGTGAGGATTCCTATGTTCAAGTTTCTTGTAATGAGGTCAACATAGTGTACCATTGTGTGGATGTGATTTTGTATGATATGCTCATGCAGGGGCAGATAAAAATCTGATCAATATAATTAAATGTATATTGAATTTCCTCGGCTTCCCAGCATATTTGGATTGCCGAAAATAAACCAAGACTTGCAAAACCCTCCCCTTAAATCCACTGTGGCTGCCAGTAATTCTAAAACTTATGGTACTGCTCAGACTATTTGAGTGGATGCTGAAGGATCGTGTTAATGCTATCACTCGTTTGTGCAGAGATTCTTGGGATTTTTTTGGCTAGGTGCAATGGGACTGATTTAAGTTTGGACATTGTTTTCCTAACCAGTGATGTCAAAGATTTTAGTTGTATACCACATGTCATAGGTCTCCAATGGTTTGAGGAGTTTTTGTCATTGCACTTTAAGCTGGATCAGAATTTGACCAACACATTAACTACACTTACAGATTTGTTCTTGGATACCAATTTTATTTATTTTCAGGGCCAATTTTTTAAACAAGTTTCTAGCATTGCCATGGATGCCCCCTTGTGGCCCCTTATTCATTAACATTGTTATGGCATCGTAGGAGCAACAATTTGTATTTGATTGTTGTTCTTTTCAGTATGTTCATTTATATACTAGATATTTGGATGATTTGCTTCTGGTATGGGTGGGTCCTGTTGACTTGATTGATGAATCCATTCATTACATTAATGGCACAACTGATTTTTTGCAGTTTACACACAATATTGGGTGTGGCTCTATCAGATACCTTGATGTCCTTCTTACTATATATCCTATTACGCACATTCTTTCATCAAGGATTTATAGGAAACCTTCTTACTCCAATAGTTTACTACATTTCAATAGTAGCCACCCTAACCATCAAAAGCTAGCTGTAGTCAAGGGACAGATGGTGAGGGCGGCTAGAATGGTTTCTAGTTGGGATGAGTTTCTTGATGAGTGTAACACATTGAAATAAGGTTATCCGAAACAACTGATTTCTAGAATTATGAATGAATTTGTTAAAAAAAAAAAGGGAGTCTGGGATATATGTTCCTTTGTTGGGTACGGGCCAGCAAACTATGTCTTTGGTGGATTCAGGCCGTGTTGCATTTGCTCGTTGCAATGATCTTGTGCAGTCTTGCATCTAGTGCATTGGATAGGTATGAGGCTAATATGACTGAAATTTGTCTTTTTTATTTTGTTGCTGCATTCAATGTTGACTGTGACCAAATTGTTTCAATCATTACTAAGAATTGGCAAATGCTTTGCAGTCATGCAGAGGTTGTTGAAAAACTCAGTCCGTATCCTAACTTTGTGTATAAAAAGGGTAAATCTTTTAAAAAATGTTTTGATAACATGGGTGATGTTAAAAACAGGGATGTTGGTAGAATGAGAAAATGTGGGGCATGTCCTTCATGTCATATGGTCTGGGAAGCGGACGTGATTAAGGTCAACAACAAAACTATCAGGCTTAGGGGACAGCACAATTGCCAATACAAGGGTGTAGTTGAAGTCTATATGATGAAAACGCTTACTGTAGATGTGTTTTTGTGGAATAAATTCCTGATTGCCTTTCTGCCTGTGCCCTCTTTTGTTTTTTAACTTTATAAGGAGGTCTAAGTAATAGGGTACCTTTCAAAAAACTTTTGCACACTTTAGGGGAAGCCAGGGATGAACTGTGAACCCCACATGAAAGTTAGAGATGGCAGTGAGATGAACTTAAATAGTTGATGGACTAGCACCCCCATTAAATAAACAACAAAATGAATTGGGGCTGAGAAGGGGTCTACCCGATTGTGTTCAGTCCAAAAAACAAATCTTCTCCATTTACTTCTGTAGAGTTTCCTTGTAAAGGGTTTATGGGAAGATAACAGTACAGAACAAACAGGTGACAAGAGGACAGGTTGCCTACCAATTAATGGAACTGGAGAAACCATGCAGTCAGTTTGAGATTTGAGATGTCTGGGTGAACAATTCCCATCAGGTGAGAAAGAAGGTCTGGAGTTGGATCCAGAATCCAAGAGTGGTGCAAAAGATAAGACCAAAGGAAGGGAAACCAAATTTTTTCAGGCCAGTAAGGTGCGGAGGATAATTTTGCTTGCAAACTTGACTGCTTTCTGAAGGAATTTGGGAATTAAAGGAGTTGGGGTATAACCATACAGAAGACCAGGAGGGCCAATCGTGGAGTAGAGCATCTCTCGGTGACTCTCCTGGTGGGGGGATTAGGGCAAAGAAGATGGCACGCTTGTTTAGAGGAAATGCAGAGAGACTGCAGCAAGGCTGGCCTCACTGACGGAAAAACATGTCTGTCACTTTGTTGTTGAGAGACCACTCGAGAGGTAGCAAGATGGACCTGTTCAGTTTGTCTGCTATCACACTGGACCTCCCTGGAATGTGCATTGCAATTGTAAAGCAGTTGGAGGAAACTGCCCATTGCCACACCCTCAGGGCTTCTCGACATGGGGAGGGGGAATTTGGTTCTCAGTTGTTTGTTGATGTACCAGACCAATGACATGTTGTCCATTTAGATCGCAATTGTTCCAAGAGGGAAAGAGTTTTGGAATGCTTGCAATGCCATAAGCACTGCTCTCATTTCCAGAACATTGATGTGCAAGTTGGCCTCTTCAGGGGACCAAATGCCTTGGACTGTCTTCCCCAGAAAATGTCCCCCCATCTGCAGTGTGTCCATGGTCACTATGGCCTTGGGCTGACAGAGAATGAAATGACGACCTTGCAACAGTTGTGACTGCATTCACCAGGAAAGTTAGCATTTGCATACCTGAGTTACTTATCTTTTGTCGACATGGGTAGAGAGAATTAATTAACCACTGTGTTTGTAGCATCCACTGCAAACTTTTCATGTGATATCTTGCTAAAGGAACTAAGATTACTGCCACTGACACTGATCCCAAGGCTTGCAGAAATCAACAGGACTGAAATTCTGGTACTGCAAATTATTTTCTTGACCTGATTTCTTATTGTTTGTGCTCTCAAAAGGAAAAGACAGGCTACCGTAGATACTACACCAAACACTCTTCCTATAAATTCCAATGTCTGGGTCAGTTTTAACTGACTTGTAAATGCTGGTTATTCCAAAATTTGAACAAGTCTGCAACACCTGATCCAATGCTTGTACGAGATGATGCCTGGCTGGAGCGGTAATGAGTCTTTCTACCCAGAATCCCTGCAGTCTCAAGTGAGCTGCTACTACTGCCATACACTTAGTGAACACCCTGGCGGCTGTGGTGAGGTCAAAGAGCAGTGCTCTGAAGTGGTAATGATTGGGTCCCAGCCAGTAGTGTAAGTAACTTCTGGATCATCTTGTTCATTTTATGTGACAGTACACATCCTGAAGGTCTATCAAGCACACCCAGTCGTCCTTGCTCAGAAAGGGCAGAATGGACTGAACAGTGACCATCCATAACTTGCTGTGTCGAACCAATTTGTTCAACACACTAAGATCTAAATTTGGTCTCCAGTTCCCTGTTTTCTTTGGCACTAAAAAAAATCTTGAGTAAGTTACAAATTCTATTTGGTCAGGTGGGACCTCTTGGATGACTTTTTCTAGCAGCTTTTATGTTTCCAGTGCTGCTGCTCCCCTCTGATTGAGTGGAACATTGGGGATTTTCCTGGGTGACAGGGTGGAAGGGAAAGGGAATAGTATAACCTCTGAAAATGATTCTCTGCACCCAAGTATCCTTTGCTATATTTAGTAAGACTTCCTGGTGCAGAGAAAAGTGAACCCCCAACTGCCTCCAAAGGAAGGCAATCGGGCCTTCCTTCATGAGCGATGAAACGGTTAGAAAATTTATCTCTAGACCCTCGGTTTTGCAAGCCTTCTCTGCCATGGGGATGTCTTCTGCCAATATTGCTCCTCCCTCTGCCTCTGGGGGTGCAACCTCCACATGTGTCCTGGAAAGGACCTAAAGCCTTCCTGAATCACATCTTTTGACCTCCCTGTTGATTCCTGGGAAAGGTTCGTTGAGGGGTCGAAAAACGTATGCCCACTGCAGACAGAGTCTTTTCATCCTTCTCACACCTGGAGAGTGTGACTTTTACTGTGGACCAAACAAAGAAGAACAGTCAGTGGGAGCACTGACTAACAATGACATGAAGGGCTCCACAAAATCACACAGGTGCATCCAGGCATGCTCACTGATGGAGATGGATGAACCCGCAGCCCTTGTGTCACCTTCTGCAGCATGCAAAATGAGCCTCATGGATGAACTGCAATAGACTGAAGGATAGCCAACTATGACACCACAGAAGTTTGAGCCTCAGTAGTAGCAGCCCCTGAAAGGGAGTTTGAAATTTCCTTGATCAAGTCCCTTTGAAATCTTGTGAAGTGTACCAAGTAATTCAGCAATCAGAGAGCAAATGTCGCTGAAGCATACCCTCGCTTCCTAAATCCGTCCAGTGCCCTATATTCTCTATTAGTGGATGGACAGTGGATCTCTGTTCTGTGAGTTCCTTCTTTGCAGCTGACACCACGACCACTGCATCAACCAATACTCCCTTACTTCAATGTTGCCCTCCTACCAGTGGAGCCAGTCTCCTATCTGGTCTATTGGGGGATTGGCTGAATCGTATCAGGCTCCTTCCATGTCCACTTAGATACCAAATCAATAAGTTAATTAGCAGGTGGAGTGACCCAGGAGGTAGACAGGCCAGTCATGAAAGCTTCCAGAAAAACAGACTCTTCAGGAGTTAGGTTATGGGCAGACCAACCACCCTTTTTTGTTTAAGGTTCTCAAGAATGTCTCCAAATGAGATGCTATCGGGTGGCGATTTGTGAGACCCTTCTCCCTCATCAAAGTCATTATCCTAGGTGAAGGACTCCTGGGGCTAATCAAAGTGCCTCCTTTTGCACATCCTCTTCCTATGGACTTCTTTGGTGAGGTGATCCAGAGAAGTACTGGAAGAGATGACAATACCAAACTGTTTCGCCTGGAAGCTCTGGGCTGGCTGTCCCAGTAGAGCAGAATGCTGAGGAGCTGCTCCAAAAAAGGAGAGGGCACCTTAGATGGTACCAGATCCACTCTGGACGAGTATACTGTATGTAGCAATGGTTTAAGGATCCAGAGACTGTGTCTGGGGTATGTTTTGTCAGACTGAAGAGACTAACCACATATTTTAACAGATCTGAAGATGGTTGGATGCAAAGAGATGTTGGATCCGATTTCAACTTTTCTTTCCTGGTTCCGATGAAGTGGATGCAGTTGAATCAGAACATCTGGACCTTTATGAAGGATCTCTGATTTTACTCTTTGGAGACTAAATTCGCAGCGATGGCTTGTGAGAAAAGAGTTTGTAATAGCCCCTTTAAGATTAATCTATTCCGTCTTTCCGTTAAAGTCCTGGGGTTGAATCTAGCACAAATACTGTATTACTGGTCTAAATGTTCAGACCCTACACAGACACAAAGAATGAACATCTGAAAAGGGAGTTTTGTGCCCACATTTTTCACATTTCTTGAATACCCTATCAGACATCTCTACAAGTAGTACACCAGATATCAAATATCAAAAGGGTACTCAAAAATTCTAAAGTATCTAAACAGCAAACAACTTGATACTACAAGTACTGAAAGGAAGGAAACCAGTAACAAAAGGCTAGAAAAGATTTTTTTTTAGAAAATTAAATGCAATAAACTCTGTTAACTGGAACTCAAGCAACCAGCTAATAAAAAAAAAAAAAAAAAAAGTACAATTTTCATGTGTTGCCCCCCCCCCCCCCCCACACACACACACAGAAACATACCTTATGTTTTTTAGTGTTTTAAAAAGGAAGATAGGAATAAATTCCCAATCTCCCCACCCTGAGAACAAGTCAAACCAAATAAATAGTATAGGGTACAATATTTAGTCAGGCTTATTTTTAATAGTAACTCTCAAGCAACCAGAAAAAATGAAGTTATGCACTCACCATAATGTTCCACCTGAGTTGTTGTTCATTCATCTTCAACCTCTGGGTTCCCGGATCAGTCTCAGATCCGACTTGGCCACATATCCAGCATCTGATCAAAGCTCAAAGCTCCTTCCCTTACCCATAATGCCAGTCTCCTTCTCTTCAGATCGAGTTTGCCGCCCAATCGAGTTTGCCGCCCAATCTAGTATTCTCACCTGAACCAACACAACCTTGTCCCTACCAGAATCCATGAGCAAGGAGAAGCATAATAGGCACCCTGACAGTGTCCACCTCCTGCAGTTATAGGACCACTAGACAGTTTAAACAAGGCAGGAGGGATGGCTGAAGACAAATGAATAACAACTACTCAGATGGAACGTTATGGTGAGTACGTAACTTCTTTATCTGAAGCTGTTGTCTTCATTTGGTCTTCAACCTGTGGGACAAAGTCCCCAGCTACTAAACACCTGGGAGGCTCTCATGAAGGATATTCTGGAGCATGGAGAGCCAAAAGATGCCCTGTTCCTGGATATGATGTCCAACTTATAATGTGGGATGAAGGCATGAGATGAGGACCAAGTAGACGCAGAACAAATATCATCCAACAAAACTCTGGACCAAATGGCTGCTGAAGTAGTCATAGATCTGGTGGAATGTGCCTTCACATGACCTGGCGCAGAAATCCCTCTGGCAGAATACACCCGACTGATACACTGGGAAATCCAACGGGCGATAGTGACCTTAAACATTGGTTTCCCTAAAAAGGGTTTAGAGTAGAAAATGAAAAGTTGGTCGAATTTACAAAATGTTTTAGTCCTGTGCAGGTAGAAATGTAATGGTTTGTGCACATCCGATAAATGCAATTTGTATTCTCCCTTATTTTGAAAATTTGGAAGGAACACCAGGAGATTGATCACCTGACTCATGTTGGCCTTCGAAGCTACTTTAGGGAGAAAGGATGGATTAGTACGCAAGGACACACTGTCCTTATGAAAAATCATATAAGGGGCTTTGATTAACAATGGCTGAAGTTCCAAAACTCTCCTGGCAGAAGTAATAGCAACCAAGAAGGTAGTCTTCCAGGACAGAAAAGTACAGTTTTGTACCTACCATAAATGTAGATGTTCGAGTGCTTATACAGCTGCAGTCATAACAGATGGGTTTATCCTGCCATCAGGCAGGTCCTCGGTCGGCTGAATTCCAAAGTCTAGGTCCGGCGTCAGTTGTCGTCGCTTCTTCCCTGACGTCAGTGTGGCAGGGGTATAAAAGAACCAGCCGACACCATCTTCTTCAGTTTTTCTTGCCCCAGATGTCAGGTGCCCCCAGAAGGAAGGCAAAACATAAACTTATGTAATAATGCAATATAGAGTAATCAAAAAACATTAGTTTGCAAGCAAATACACCATAAAAGAATACCCCAATCAGGTTGTATGCGAACGTGTTTGACATAAGGCCTGTCCCAAGAGGGGATGGAGGGAGGGAAACCTGGACTGCAGCTGTATAAGCACTCGAACATCTACATTTATGGTAAGTACAAAACTGTACTATGTTCATCGTGCAGTGCATACAGCTGCAGTCATAACAGATGGGTAGAATCCCAAAGCTAAAAAAGGGGTGGCAGGCACTAAGTGGAACTAGGAGGAGCTAGAATGCCCTGCAAGACTGCTGTGGCAAAGCCCGCTCTAGATTTAGAGTAAAGTGGAAGGTGATAGTGCTTGGAGAAGGTGTGCACAGAACTCCAAGTGGCTGCTTTCAAAATGTCCTTGGTAGGAACACCCCTGAAGAAAGCTGCAGAGGTAGCTGTGGCCCTTGTGGAGTGTGATCTGATGCTTGAAGGCACAGTTTTTCCATGAAATGAGTAACAAAAGTGTATGCAGTGGGCTATCCATTTTGAGTGTGTCTGTTTGGAGATAGCCTTTCCTTGAGCACCCGTAGCATCAGACACAAAGAGTTGCTCGGATTTTCTGAATGGCTTTGTCCTGTCCAAATAATAATGAAGTTGTCTGCGAATGTCCAAGGAATGTAGTAGTCTTTCGCCTTTGTTTTGAGGGTGAGGGTAAAAGGTAGGTAAGTGGATAGTCTGATTCAAGGCTACACTGGATACTACCTTTGGCATAAAAGAAGGGTTGGTTCGTAAGGAAACTCTGTCCTGATGGAAAATGATGAAAGGTTGCACAGCCATGAGGGCCTGTAGTTCCGAAACCCTGCGTGCTGAGGTGATAGCCAGAAGGAAGGCAGTTTTTCATGACAAATATTGCAGCTCTGCTGAAGCAGCTGGCTCAAATGGAGGCAGGGTCAGTTTTTCCAAAATGAAGTTGAGGTCCCAAGCAGGTACTGGTGGTTTCCTTGGGGGTTTTATATTCTTAGCCCCTCTGAGGAACTGTCTTAAGAGAGGATGAGAGAATAAAGGAGGATCTGTGTTGTATTGTGCAGAAATGGCTGAAGCATGGATCTTCATGGAGGAGAAGGAAAGTCCACTGTTTAACATCTCAACTAGGCACTGTAATATTTGAGGTAAATTTATTACCCAAGGATTCTGGCCCTTTTTCTGATTCCAGGCACAAAACCGTTTCCATTTGGCAGAGTAAGCTTTTCTAGTAGAAGGTCTCCTGGCCTCCAAGATGACATCCTGCACCTCCTTGGAGAGGAGGGTCTGTTGGGAAATCAAGGGATTCTCCATGCGGCTAGATTGAGGGTTTTCAGCTGACTGTGAAGAGTTTTGAAGTTGTGCTGGGACAACAGAAGAGGCACTAGAGGCAGGATCCATGGGGGGGGGGGGGGGTGCGTCAGACTCTTCAGGAGTGGATACCAGTGTTGTCTTGGCCAGTCTGGAGCAATGAGAATCATGTTTGGCCTCTCTGCTCTGGCTTTTAATAGAACTTTGGGCAGCAGAGGAAGAGGTGGAAAGGCATAGACTGTCAATGTTGTCCAACTGAAAGAAAGTGCGTCCACCTTCCAGGCCTGTGGATGATAGGTCCTAGAACAAAATTTTTTCAGTTGGTAATTTCTGTGGGTAGCAAAGAGATCTATGTCTGGCTGTCCCCATGCCTGAGTTATCTTTGCGAAAACTTGAGGATGAACTTCCATTCGTATAGATCTGTCATATTTCTGCTTAGGCTGTCTGCCAGTGTGTTTTCCTTCCCTGGCAGGAATTGTGTTTGAAGTTGGATTTTCAATTCCAGAGCCGTGTTCCAAAGGGACATGGCTAGTCTGCACAGGGGGTATAAATGAGTTCATCCCTGTTTGTTTATGTACCACATCACTGTGGTGTTGTCTGTCCGTATTAATAGCTGGCCTGGATGCAGTAGGTCTTTGAAGGCCATAATAGCATTTTGCACTGCTAGCATTTCCTTTTGATTGATGTGTAGGTGCTTCTCTTTTTGGGACCATTTTCCCTGAATGCACTGATCTGTCATGTGCGCCCCCCAGGCGTAGTCCGGGGCGTCTGTTGTGATGATTTGATTTGCTTGAGGTATGCAGAAGGGGAGACCTATATTTCTTTACCATGCTTGAGCCCACCACAGAAATTCCTTTTGAAGACATGGAATGAGTGGTATAATTGTTTCCAAACTGTGGCTGTGTTGAGACCATAAGTTTTTTAGGTACCATTGAAGTTTCCTCATATGCAGCTTTGCACATGGGATCAGCAGGATGCAAGATGCCATGAATCCCAGAGCCTGCAGGACTTTCCTTGCAGTCAGCCTGGTGAAGGTTGCCATTTTGCTGAAGTATTGTGTTAGTTGCCCTTGCTTCTCTGGCGTGAGGTAGGCCATCTGGGTGTTTGTATTCAAGCTGGCACCCAGGAAAATTATTGTTTGAGAGGGTATTAGTTTTGATTTCTTTTTGTTGACTGTGTATCCCAGAAAGTTAAACAGTTTTATTACAAACACCAGGTGTTTCAGAAGTATGTGTTTGCTGTCCGCTTGGATCAAGCAGTCGTCCAGATATGGGTATATTTGAATCCCTTGAAGTCTGCAAAAGGCAATTACTGACGCCAGGCATTTCGTAAACACTCTGGGCGCAGTAGATAAGCCAAAGGGCAATGCAGAGAACTGATAATGGGTTGAACCTGCAAGAAATCTGAGATATCTTCTGCAATCTTGTCCGATAGGGACATGCAGGTAGCATCTTGAATTTTGGTATGAGTAAATATGTGTTTAGGATGGATAGGTCTAAAATAGGTCTCCAATCTTTGTCCTTCCTTGGTACCAGGAATAGTCTGCAATAAAAACCTTGACCTTGTTCTTTTGCAGGTACCTCTTGAATAGCTTTCATGTCCATGAGAGCTGAAATTTGTGTTTGTGCCTCTGCCTTTTGATTTTGTGGCAGGTTTGGCATGCCTCTCATTTTTGGAAGGGTGTGAAAGTGAAATCTGTAGCCTCTGTTTATAATGTCCAGGATCCATTTGTCTTTTGTGACAATATGCCAATTTTTTGAAAATAATGCCAGTTTTCTGCCTAAAGGTGCTGCCATTAAAGCTTTGCCTGGCATGCAAAGGGGAAAGTCATTGTGTCTGCTTTCTGAATGACTGTGATCTATCTTCTCCACCTCTTGGGGTAGGTGCTTGCCATTGTCTGGCTCTGAATGATCCTTGAGATTGCCCTCTACCCCACGGGCGCCTGTATCTGCCTCTTTGAGGTCTGTCCGAGGCTGGAAAGGACCAACTTTTTGAAGGCCAGTTTCTGCTGAAACGTGGTGGTTGTACCTGTAGGAAATCTTTCACTGTTTGCATTGATCTTGTCTTTTCCTCCATTTTCTTTAGTACCTCCTCAGCTTTAACACCAAACAATACATCTTTTTGAAGAGGTGCATCTAGTAATTTAGCTTTGACATGATCTGGTAAGGTTTGCTCTTTGAGCCAAGCATGTCTACGTATAACAGACCCTGTAACAGCAGCTCTACATGAGGCCTCTAAGGCATCAAAACCACACTGTAAGGTATGTTTACCCACTTGCTCTGTACTATGCAACAAATCCTGCAACTCCTTTAAATCTGGTTGCTCAGGTTGTGTCATTTTGCTTTTCAACTGAGATAACAAAAACTGTTGATACTTTAACATATGGAACTGACAGTTTAATACCCTCATGGTTAAAGTGGCCGAGGTGTATACCTTTTCCCCCCACCTTTCTAAAGCTCTGGAATCTCTCTCTGAAGGTAATGGGTTTTTAGCAGTAGAGGCCTTAATTCCCTTGGGACCCTGTGAAATAGTTTCTGGGTCAGCAGCATGGCTTTTGTATAGGAACTGGTGTGAATCAGGAACCCGGTAATACCTGTCAGGTTTAACAGGAGCTGGAGGTAAAGAATCTGGGTTGAGGCTGGCTTCTGAGTACACATCATCTAATATATCTAAGACAGGAGGGATAGCCAGAGGCCTGTGCTGGGGAAGCAAGAGAAAATCCCTCAGCCTTTTCTTGGAATCTGAGTAATCTTGGCCTTCCCAGTGAAAGTGTTCCCTCAAGGTATGTAGGGTTTCCCCAAAAGAATAGTCCTCAGGGGGGGAGACCAAGGGAATGGACTCCTCAGCATCAGAGTCTTCAAAAGGGGAATAAGAATATTTCTGGTCCTCAGAATGTTCTGAGGTAATAGAGGCTTGATCTGAGGAAGGGTAGTCTTCCTCCAATCTGGGCCTTTTGTCCGAGGGGGAATGAGAACCCCTGATAAGAGTAATCAAATCCTCAGCCATTTTGAGCATCTGTTTTTTAGGCATGGGGCCTTGAGAGGGGGTCTGCGGTCCTTGTGTTTTAGTTTTCATGGCTGCTTTAGATTTTGTGAAGGCCTTAATGGAAAAGGAGGAGGGCCTGAAAACACCTTGAGAAGTGGCAGGCCTGTCTAAACTCTGAGTTTCCCCGCCAAGAGTGGTGTCGGTATCTGTACTCGGAATGGGGGCCGAGAAGCCTGCGACCTCGGGCACAGAAGACACCGGTAATGAAGTGTCATCGGTACTCGGGGGCTGCGTAGGTGCCTCGCTGAGAACCGGAGCACCGGTAGTCGGCTTTAGCGTGGTGTCGGTAGAAGTCGCGGACCTCGTATGTCGGTCCTTATCTTTGCATCTTTTACTCAAAACTGGAGTCGGAGTATCCAACGACATAATGTAATTAAATTTTTTACCAAAATAGTGGTGGGCGAACTCCGCCCGACGCTTAATAGTGCGTTTGTTGAATCTAGCACAAAAATGGCAGGCCGAGACGTCGTGGTCTGGGCCTAAGCAAGGAATACAGAAAGAATGGAAATCCTTATGCGGTATTTGCTTCCCACATGAAATGCAATTATTAACTTTGTCTGACATCGGTCTGAGGCAAGAAAAGTTTCAACGGGTACTTAGCTTTCAAGAAGACTTCGGCTGAAATATTTTCGTAAATCTCAGGAGCTGGCCGACCGGCACTTGCGAACTGCTTCTGCTTCGGGCACCGCGGGGCAATAAAGACTGAGGAAGATGGCGTTGGCTGGTTCTTTTATACCCCTGCCGCACTGACGTCAGGGAAGAAGCGACGACAACCGACGCCGGACCCAGACTTTGGAATTTGGCCGACCAAGGACCCGCCTGACGGCAGGATAACCCATCTGTTATGACTGCAGCTGTATGCACGATGAACATCTGCAGATCCATCAAGGCTGCATGTTCAAAGGGGGTGAAACTTAGACCTGTAGTACTAAAGTAAGATCCCACAGTGGTGTAGGGTCCTTGACTGGGAGTCTAAGAAGAAAGGTACTTTTGAGGAAGGCCTTGCAAAGCTTTAAAGATGCTAAGGAAACAAAATCATCCCCCATATGAAAATTAGAAATTGCAGCAAGTTGAACTTTGTCTGTGGAAAAACTGGCACCTCGCTGAAAAATTCCAGTTAAAAATTCCAGCACTGCGGAAACTGTGGTAGTGAAAGGATCTAAGGCACGCTGCAAAACCCAGATTGAAAAAAGTCTCCATTTGCTGGAGTACACCTTTCTGGTGGAAGACTTATGAGCCGCCACCAGGATTCTTTTGAGAGGAGAAGATAAGCTGGGAGTCCTGACTATCAGGGGAAATGGAGCAGCCAAGCAGTGAGCTTCAGATTGTCCAGGTCTGGATGGGGAATCCCTAAGGGATAAGAGATGAGATCCAGAACCAGATCCAACGTCCATGGTGGAGCCAACAGATGAGACCACAGAGAGGGAAACCAGACTTGACGAGGCCAGAATGGGGCAATGAGGATCACTAGGCTCCCCAGCATGCAAGCTTTCTGAAGGGATTTTGGTATTAAAGGAAGAGGAGGATAAGCATACAAAATACCTGCAGGGCTAAGCATGAATCAGAGCATCTCTGGGGACTTCACAGCGAAGAACTCGCTGCATTTTGCATTGGAAGGAGAGGCGAAGAGATCGCAACAAGGCTGACCTCCACTTGAGAAAGATCTGTTTCACTACTGAAGGATTCAGAGACCACTCATAAGGCATCAGAACAGATCTGCTGAGCCTGTCCACTAGAATGTTGGACCTTCCCGGAATGTGTGTTGCCACCAGAAAACGGCTGGTGAAGATCGCCCACTCCCACACTCTCACAGCTTTGTGACATAGGGGTTAAGACCTGGTTCATCCTGATGTACCACACAACTGACATACTGTCCATCTAGATAGCAATCGCTCCTGAGGGAAGATGGACATGGGGAGCCTGCAAGACTAGAAGGACCGCCCTCATCTCCAAGACATTGATATGCAATCTGGTCTCTTAAGGGGACCACGTACCTTGAACTGTCCTTCCCAAGCAGTGCCCCCACCCTGGCTGGGAGGCGTTTGTAGTCACCATGGCTATGGGGAAAGGTGGAAGAAAGGAACGACCCCAAACAAGGTTCAATAAATGAATCCACCACAGAAGAGAGTCGCTGCACACTCGCGAGATTTGGACAGGGTGAGTTACCAGAAGATCTAACAAGAAAGTACAGTTGTGTACACCTACCATAAATGTAGATGTTAGAGTGTCTTCACTGTTGCAGTCATAACTGTAGGGTGTTTCTGCCGGCAGGCAGCCCAAGGTCGGCCAGAATTCCAAAGTCTGGGTCCGGCGTCGGCCGTACCAGCAAGTACCCTGACGTCAGAACGCAGAGGTATAAAGCTGACAGCCGACGCCATCTTCTCCAGCCTTTCTTGCCCCAGATGTCAGAAGTCCCCCAAAGTAACCAAAAGGTGTCCAAAAAGAAAACACAAATACACCACAAAAGAAGAAGAAGATAGAATAAGCAGAAAATAAGAGGGGATTGGTGGGAGGGAAACACCGACTGCAACAGTGAAGACACTCGAACATCTACATTTATGGTAGGTGTACACAACTGTACTATGTTCTTCGTGTTTCACTGTTGCAGTCATAACTGTAGGGTGGAATCCCAAAGCTGTGATGAGGGAGGAGGTTATGTAGAAGAAGGGGCAGCCAGAAGACCCTGCAAAACAGCAGAGGCAAAACCTGCCCTAGACTTAGAATACAAAGGGAGATTATAGTGCTTAGAAAAAGTATGCACTGAACTCCAAGTGGCAGCTTCCAAAATGTCCTTGGTAGGAACTCCTCTGAGAAAAGCTGCTGAAGTGGCAGCTGCTCTAGTAGAATGACTTCTAACAGTTCCTGGAATTTGCTTCCCAAAGTGAGAGTAACAAAACCTTATCCCATGAGCAATCCATTTGGAAATAGTTTGCTTAGAGATAGCCTTGCCTAGAGAACTGGAGGCATAAGAGATAAGCAACTGATCAGATTTTCTGAAATCTTTAGTTCTATCCAGGTAAAACCGTAGTTGTCTGTTTACGTCCAATGAATGCAAAATCCTTTCCCCCCTGTTTTGAGGATTTGGAAAGAAAGTAGGAAGGTGAATAGTCTGATTTAAAGCCACTTTAGAAATCACCAAACATAAATGTAGGATTGGTCCTCAAGGCAACTCTGTCTTGGTGGAAAATAAGGTATGGTTCCACAGCCATGAGAGCTTGCAACTCTGAAACCCTTCTGGCAAAAGTCAAAGCTAATAAAATAGCTGTCTTCCAGGATAAGAACTTGATATCCGAAGCAGCCGCAGGCTCAAAGGGGAATAAAGTTAGTTTTTCCAAAACATAATTAAGATCCCAAGCAGGAACAGGAGGAGTTCTGGGAGGTCTTAAATTCTTAGCCCCTCTCAAGAATTGTCTCACCAGCTGGTGAGAGAAGATGGGGGGATCAGTGTTGTAATGAGCCAAGATAGCAGAAGCATGAATTTTAATGGAAGAAAAGGAGAGGCCTTTAAGCAGAAGGTCTGAGAGATAAAGTAAAACGGAAGAAATGTCAGGCAAAAGAGGATCAGAACCTCGATCCCGCATCCAAATACAAAATCTTTTCCATTTAGAAGCATAGGATTTTCTAGTGCTAGGGCGCCTAGCTTCTAAGAGAACATCCAAAACTTGTTTGGGAAAAGCAGAAGGAATCAAAGGCCCTTGTAGAGCCAAGCTACCAGGCAAAGAGTCTTGATTTGAGTGTGTAGCATCTGACCCTGATGCTGGGACAGAAGAGAAGGAAACAGAGGCAGAATCCATGGAGGTTCCAAGAACAGGTGTCTTAAAGTTGGATACCAAAACTGCTGAGGCCAATTTGGAGCTATCAAAATGAAAATCTTGGGTTTGTCCTGTTTTATTTTCAGTAACGCCCGAGGCAGAAGAGGAAGAGGAGGGAAGGCATATCCCGAAAGATTCCTCCAGCTGAAAGACAGGGCATCCACTTTCCAAGCTGCTTTGTGGAAGGACCTGGTGCAAGAGAGAGGCAGCTGATGATTGAGATGAGATGCAAACAGATCTATCTGAGGGCAACCCCAAACTGCCGTAATCCTGCTGAATATGTTGGGGTCCAGCATCCATTCGTGAGGATCCAAAAGATTTCTGCTTAGGCTGTCTGCTAAGAGATTCTGTTTTCCTGGAATGAATTGAGCTTGAAGATGCATATTCAGACTTAGAGCTGTGTCCCATAAACTCATGGCTAGTCTGCAAAGGGGGTAAGAGTGAGAGCCCCCCTGCTTGTTTATGTACCACATGACTGTGGTATTGTCTGTGCGAATCAGAAGATGGCCTGGTTGCAAAAGACTCTGAAAGGCTAGAAGAGCATTTTGAACTGCCAACATTTCCTTCAAGTTGATGTGCCAGGGAAGATGCTTCTTTGTCCAATAGCCCTGCTGGCAATTGTTTAGGTAATGAGCTCCCCAAGCATAATCCGAGGCATCTGTGGTTATGATCTGAACAGGATGAGGTAGACGAAAGGGATTCCCTTCGTTTAAAGCACAAGCCCTGGACCACCAGAGGAACTCTTTTTGGAGGCAGGGAATCAGAGGTATCATTTTTTCCAGGCTGTGGTAATGCTGAGACCATACACTCTTTAGGTACCATTGACGTTTTCTCATATGAAGCCTTGCATTTGGGATCAACAGGATGCAAGAAGCCATGTAGCCCAGTGTCTGCAGGAATTTCCTTGCAGTGAGCTGAGTCAAAGTAGCCAAGGTCTTGAAAATTGATGCCAGCTATACTTGCTTTTCTGGAGTAAGGAAGGCCCTTTGTAGGCTTGTGTTTAGAAGAACTCCCAAAAAGATCATTTGCTGAGAGGGGATCAAATGTGACTTTTTTGTGTTCACTGAAAATCCCAGAAGTAGGAGAAGACGCTGAACAAACTGCAGATGTTGAAGTAAAAGATCCTTGCTGTCCGCCTGAATATGGCAGTCGTCCAGATAGGGGTAAATTTGAATCCCTTGGAGTCTGCAATAAGCTACTACTGGAGCCAGACACTTGGTAAAGACTCTGGGCGCAGTAGAAAAGCCAAAGGGCAGTACAGAGAATTGAAAGCATCTCTAACCTGCCTTGAATCTGAGGTATTTTCTGCGTTCTTGTCTGATGGGAATGTGTAAATAGGCTTCCTTCAGGTCCAATGTCACCATCCAAGAATCTTGGGAGAGCATGGGAAGAAGTTGTTGCAGAGTAAGCATCTTGAATTTTGGAATCTCCAGAAAGGTATTTAATACTGAGAGGTCCAGAATAGGTCTCCATGAGTTTTGTTTCCTTGGGACCAGGAACAGTCTGGAGTAAAAACCTTTTCCCATCTCTGGAAGTGGAACAGGCTCTATGGCTCTCATGGCCAATAAAGCGTCCACTTGATTTAAGGCCTCTGACTATTGATGTTTTGGCAGATCCGGCCAACCCGAAGACCTTGGCAGAGTATGAAAGTGGAATTTGTAGCCTCTTAAAAACACGTCTAAAACCCATTTGTCCTGGGTAATACGAGTCCAATTTTGGTAGAAAAGAGAAAGTTTTCCTCCGAGAGGGGCTTCCAGGCAAGGAGGACCTGTAGCCCAACGGAGAGAGTCATTGGGTCTGCTTCTTTTGTGATTGAGGTCTGTCTTCTCCCCTTCTGGGTGAAGAAGCAGTCCATTGTCTTGACCTGCAAGAGGCCTGAGCCTGCGTCCGACCTCTGGAGCGTCTATATCTTCCCCTTTGAGGCCTGTCAGACGTGGGAAAGGACCAATTTTTGGAGGGCCAATTTCTAGAAAATCTAGGAGGCTGAACTTGTAAAAAATCTTTGACAGTCTGCATAGATTTTGCTTTTTCTTCCATCTTTTTAATAACCTCCTCAGCCTTGGATCCAAATAAAACATCATGCTGAACAGGGGCATCTAACAGTTTAGCCTTAACCTGCTCAGGTAAATTCTGCTCACGAAGCCAAGCATGTCTCCTGATGACAGTACCTGAACAAAGGTGTCGCATACCAACTTCCCAAAGAGGGAGGAACCGTCGCTCGGGTAAATGACACCTTAAAGGGTTCTAAGAATGCACAGAGTCGGAGCAAGGCATGTTGCCTGATGGTAACGCCTGCACCGGCAGTTCTAGCAGCTTGGGAGAGGAGATGCATAGAGGGGTTTTCAACTGATTTTAGGGTGGCCATACGAGCGGAAAACACCTTCTTGTCCTCCACTGAGATGGACCCAGGGGTAGACTCGGTGATCTCCTTCACCAGGTCTCACTGCAGCCAAATCACATGTGCCATGTAATTCAGCACCCATACAGAGGGGGTCAGTGAAGCGTACACCCGCTTCCCGAAACGGTCCATCGTCCTTGACTCTTGGTCAGGAGAGTGGACCATACAGCTCCCGTGAGTGAGCTCCTTTTTAGTGGCAGCTGCCACCACCACGGCATCAACTGGGGATCCCTTATTCCAATGTAATCTGTCTGAAGTGGGGCTCAAAACCTTGTCCGGGCATTTGGGAATGGGCTCCACCATGTCCAGTTCCTTACACACCAGAGATGTAATGAGATCCACTAAGGGATCCACGGGAGGGGACACCCAGGATGTAGAGGGTTCTACGCCAAATGTCTCCTGGAACACAGATTCATCTGAGTTAGGTTTTTTGGCAGACCACCCCCCACAAAAGGAGTTCCATGATGTCTCCAAAGAAGACATCCTGGGGTAATCGGGGGGAACCTTCCCCCTCCTCCAAACCAGTGTCTTCAATGAGAGACCCCCAGTGGGGAGTCTAAGTGCCTCCTTTTGCATGTACGTTTGTGAGGGACCTCCTCAGTGGGGATCTCTGGAGAGGACTTGCTGACATCTTGCTGTTTCCAAGAGGGAGCATGCTGGGGCAAAGAGGCAGCAGGCTGTCCCTCAGATGGCCGGATCTGCACCAGAAACAGAGGGAGCCGGGGCGGAATCTGAAGACGAGACTGTCAAGGGTCTCAAAGAAATCGAGTGTACCCTCTCCACCACGTCGAAGAAGGAAGGGGAAGGGACATCCTGAGAAAGAACAATAGGAGGAGCCATAACCCAATGACCCGAAGAGGGAGTCAGAGCCAAACTTCCAGGCGCCAAGATATCAAAGGGAATACTCTGCTCCGACAAACTCTGAGCCGACGCCACCCCCTCGGATCCAACACCGAGGCTACGGCTCTGAGAACCTGTCGGATCTGAGCTAGTCAAATCCAACCTGCTCAAGGTCATGGCCAGCGAAGTACAAGGTACCATCAGCGCTGCCCCCTCAATGCAGAGTGTCCTCAGATCCAAGGGGCTCTGAAACCAGAGGTCGGATCAGAGAAGGAATAATACAGGTGAAAAAGGGATGCATGCTCCCCACTCCGGAGGAACAGGGGGCAGGCAAAACTCCCATCTGTATCTGGGTGCAGATGAACTTCTGCATCATCCTATCCATCGCTTCTTTGCTAAGACTTTGGGTAGAACGGGAAGAAGAGGCGACCGACACTTGCCTGGAGGGGCGGTGAGGAAAACCCTGAGTCAGCGACAATGTCCGGAGCTCCTCTGGCTCCAGAGAGAACCAAGGGGAATGGAGCCGGGGACACTCCAGCCTCGGAGCCGACCTAACTTTGGTTGGTGGGTCGGCTAAAACCAAGAGATCTGGGGATCGCCTCTTAAGACTATCCCTCTTGAATGATTTGTCTCCATCCCTGGTCCTCTTAGTGGGAGAGTTTGAGTCCCAAAGGCTGGGGAGGAGACCGGGGCAGAAACCGGGGCCAGCAGGGTCTTGAGTCCCGACAGAAGAAGAGGAAAGAAGGCCCTTTAGGATTAGTTTGTTCCTCCTGTCCATCAGTGCCCAGGCATTAAACCCGGCACAGATGGAACAGGAGGTCTGAAGATGGGCTGCCCCAAGACAAACGCACAGAGAGTGGCCATCAGCTGGAGAGAGCTTGTGATGACCACACACTGTACATTTTCTAAAGCCAGGTTTGGGTATTTTGGACATTGTTCCAAACCTAAGACCCAGCACACACTCAGTCACACAAACCACACACACAAGAGGAAAGATAGAGGGAAGTTTTTTTTTTTTTTTTTAAACCGATGCAAAAGTGCAAGGGGAGGTAGAAAAGTAGAAAAACAGAAGAAAGATAAGAAAAGAGGAAATTTCAATCAAAGATTTTCACTTATCAAAACTTTTACAACAGAGAGCATGGATTGCGATGCGGACATGAAGTGCGTCAAACAAGATCTTGATGGAGGAAAGAGACATGGGCATTATGGGTAAGAGGAGGAGCTTTAGACTCGGATCAGATACTGGATATGCGGTCGAGTCGGATCAGAGACAGATCCAGGAACCCACAGGCTGAAGACCAAATGACGACAACTTCAGATTTACAGTTATCCGGCATCTACCAATCCCCATGGGTTCCAGTTAACTGACAGTTTACTGCATTAAGAAAAGAAACAGGGTAGACCAGGCCTACCAGCAATGGTAGCAAAGACTACACTTACAAGTGTAAAAAGGGGTAGGAAGGTGAACTAAATTGCAGGACTAATGGAAAACCGGAGTAAACCTTCTTGTGACAGAAAAAACTATAAGCAAATAACTATTTTACAAGGATAAAGCTGAAAATTTCACTTATCTTTATCGAAAGCTCAGGAGTGAAGGTGACCATGTCTAGATGCGAAAGTGGCAAACGAAATCTGACAGACATTAGGCTTAGTGCATTATGGGTAGGAAAGGAGCTCGAGAGTTTGTTGGTGACCACAAGCTAGTATAACGACCAAGTCAGATCAGACTGTTGGATGCAAACCCATCCATTGAAGAATGAATGAAAATTGATATAATCAGATAGAAAGTTATGATTTCTTAGAAAGGTGAAAGAGTCAAGGCAAAATCTAAGAAAAGGAAAAGAAAAGTCATGTGCACAGTGGGGGGAGCCCAAGATGGGTCAAAACAAATGGTAGCACTGGGAGATGCATGCATTTTTTGTGTGTGTGTGTGTGTGTGTGTGTGTGTGTGTGTGTGTGTGTGTGTGTTATGGGGATGAAGCAGGCAGCGTCAAGGGCACCATTTCACCCAAGTTCACTCCTGCACATAAACTTCTTGTAATGTAACACTGTTGCAACTAAACTCCAATAACTGTGAATGTTCCTTTGTGAGATGGGCCAACACAGTGTGGCACACAAGCCTGTCATAATCTAACAATATGGTAGCTACAAGCCAGTCTGTGCGTACTACTTCTAAAAGTTTGCAGCATGAACTAAAATGTTGCTTAGGAGGAGAGTGGCAGTGTCAGGTTGACACTTAGACTAAAAGTGGTCAAGAGGCCCCCAACGTGACATTTGCTGGAGGCCCCCAAAATGCTAACACCGGCCCTGCACACAACACAAACAGAGTAACACATGCTGAGGGACTTAAAAGCCATCTTCCTACACAGCATAGATCACTGGAGACTGCCCCTTGTCAAAGCTGTACCTCAGCAAGCCCGGAAGCATTCAGGAAAAAAACAAAAAAAAAAAAACTCCTAACACACATGTACTGTCACTCTCTGTGAAGCCCTAAACACGAATCCCCTATGGCAAGCAAACACACTTCCTAGGACTCTCATCATTGGAAGACTCCACTATAAGACATACTGAAGACATTCAAACCAGGCTGAACAAGGAAAGATAACTGTTCGTTGCTTATCTACAGCTAGGGTCCATCAAATCACACACAAACTCAAGCCATTACACCACAGGTACAAGTACGATTCCATTACATCCCATGTGAGAATAAATTATCTGAAATATACCTCTCTAGATGATACGAAGAGAGGCATTATGGAGCATTCAGACTGTCTCTGGGTGGTATAAGCCTAGCATTCAGCAGCATATTAATTTACCAAGGATGATGCCACAATCAGAGAAAAAAAGTGGTGTCATTCTAAGAGGATCCAATATTTGTCAGCTTGGGTGGATATGGTTAACAGACCACATTGCTTTTGCAAGGGGATGATCTGCACCTTTTCCTTCTAGGCTTTCGAATACTGGCTAAAACTTTATCCACCCTACTGTACCTTTTTTAAGCCATGCCAAACTGACGAAAAAGCCAACACAGCAAAACCAACTACTAAACCTCAAGCTGTTAGTGCTGAATGCCAGGAGCCTAAAAGAACTACACTCCCTCACACTCAAAAATACAGACATCTGTGCAGTTTACCAATACATGGTTTAAGGCAGCACAGAGTGCCTTGGCAGTGCAAGGTTTCACTGCCTTCCACACTTTTAGACCAGCAGTTGCACAGACAAGGGCCAAAGGTGGTGTTGTCTAAAAATACATCAATAACAAGCATACCTCTAAGGTGGTCAAACAGGATGATGTGATGGAGTCCATCCACGTGCAGATCACTACAGACAAAATCCAGTACCATGTCCTAACCATCTATAGATAACTTTCCATGTCCCAAGAAGCTCACAATGCATATTTGGAACTATTGGAGACACCATCCAACCTAACACCCTACTCATGGGAGACTTTAATTTACTTCAATAGACTGGGAATCCTACATGATCTCAAATTTTCAGGCACAGACTCCTGTACTTCATAAATAAAAGCATCCTTGACCAAATAGTGAATATGCACACTAGAGGCTCCTACATACTGGACCTCCTGCTCATAAATATGGGAAAATACTGCAATCCTCCCCACTACCTCATCTTCCCTGGTAAATTCAGACCATAAAGCTGTTTGCTTCTCAATCAAAATCAACTGTAATCCTATTAAAACCAGTAACAGTTGGGAACTATTCCAAAGCAAATTACCTCTTAAGTGACGGTTTGTCAAAATTCAATGCCCCTACAAGATCCTCAGAACACAGCAGCCTATGCTGAACTGCTCTTAGAAACTGTGTACAACCATGTCAATGGCTGCACAGAGGCTGCAGTACCTATCAGAAGTAAGCCAAAGACTAGGCCCAGAAAGAAACCACTTTGGTGGCATCCCAAATTAAACAAGATATACAATAAAAGAAAGAAATTATGGCAAACATCAGTAAGGGTAATTCATACAAAGACAAAAACTCACTCACCAAACAACACAGGCAAGTAAGAGGGCTAATTAGGTAAAGCAAAGCCAACTTTGAGGTTAAGATAGCCTCCCAGGTGAAAGATATCCATAATGCCTTCTTCAGTTATGTCAGTAACCTCAAGGGCAGCACACAGCAATGTGCTGAATTGGTGGGTAATGGTGTCACATTCCCTAAGCCTGACAATACAGAGAACCTGTTAGTGGACACATTCAGTTCCAACTTTACTCCACCCACCCCCCCCATCATCCTCAACCATCCACCAAAAATACACTCAACATAACACCTCTGACTATAACTAGGAAGCTTGTGCTGGTTGTACTCATTAGTATCAATGGGCCCCCATTGCATCCTAGGATACATGCTAAGCAGTCTAAAATATGACTTATCAGGATCTCTAGCGTCATTACTTAACTACAGCCTTAAAACAGGCTTTGTGCACATGAATGGAGAACTGAAACAGTCATCCTCCCATCACAAGGGAGAACCTTCAACAAATCCTGAAACTACAGACCCATTATTCTGACTAGCCTTATATGCAAAGCTATGGAAAAATTATCAACAAGGACACAGGAGACTACCCGCTCAATGAATCAATTCCTGTTTGGCTTTGTCAAAGGAAGGTCATGCTTAGTGAATCTGGTAGACTTCTTTGAAAAGGATGAGGGGAAACTGGTGCATACTGCCTACCTAGATATGCCTAAAGCATTTGATACAATATCCAACTTGGGCATTGTCAACAAAGTTATAGAACTAAGTATTAACCCCTTTATAACATGCTAGAAAGCTAGCTGGCTCACTGATGGGACCAAGAAGGTTAGAATCAGGGAGGCCACCTCCATAAAGAAGCCAGTCATCAGGTGAGTCCCCCAGGGCTCTGTGCAAAGCCCACTCCTCTTTGGCATCTATTTCTCAGATGTCGAAGCCAACATCAACGGCCTCTGGCTAAGCAACTTTGCAGATGATTTCAAACTGGGAGCAGTCACTGAATTCACCCAAAATTTGAACACCCATGATGAAGGTCTAACACAGAAACTCGGTGCCAAAGCCATTTCTTAAAACTCAATACCAAGAAATGCATTATAGTACCTTTTGGGAAGTCAGCCACTGTTGGTAACTACGTCATTAAAAAAGCATCCTTAAAAGTTGTTTCACTAGCCAGGGATATGGGAACTCATACAGACAGTATCCTAGCCTTTGAACAACTTGTTTTCACAGTGATAAGAAACCCTTCTATGTTGCTCAAGTTATAAGCAAGGGCATCCAGGTCCAGACAGGTCAACATACCACTGCACTCAGCCCTCATCAGTCCTATCATAAAGAGTAAAATGTCCCCTTCAGTAGGTACCTGACCAGACATATGCAGCAAATGGAATGGCCACAAAAGTTACTTACAAAAAGAACACAGGAAGTAAATGCAATGTCCTGTGCTGATCACCTCAAAGCCCTCTTTACTTGTTATCACGCAGACTTCTGAGAGGTGATCTTTGCCTGGCATACACAGCAGCCCTGGGCCCTGTTTTGATGAACCTCTTGCACATTCACAAAATAGCAGCATCAGAACAACTAGATTAAAACACCTAAATTTTACTTGTAACATAAATAGGGCACTTTGG
The DNA here is from genome assembly GCF_019279795.1 of Protopterus annectens. Taxonomy (NCBI): domain Eukaryota; kingdom Metazoa; phylum Chordata; order Ceratodontiformes; family Protopteridae; genus Protopterus; species Protopterus annectens. Next base: position 905,602,000 of record NC_056748.1, on the reverse strand, counting down.
AGAGGCAGAAATGTTTCTCAGAAAATTCCCATTCTCTGGAAAAGGATTCCCATCCATGTGAAGCAGAGTTCCTTGCTATCCCTATTTAACACAACTTGGACAAATGGATGGGTAATCGGAAATTCACCCCTGGTCTGGCACCTGTGTCTCTGATGGACACAGGCAATAAGTAAATCACACCCTATATAAATCATACTTGTAGGTCACATTTTGGTTACATGGTTGGCTTATAAGGGGCCCTAGCAGTCATTAGCCTAGTATACACATATGAAACTATGAACCAGCTACAACTATACTGAAGAGTAGGGGAATGGAGGGTGTGTGTGGCTACTGCAGCAACGAAGAATTTGAACATCTACAGTTATGGGTAAGTTCAACTTACACAACTGTACAATACTCATGATTTACACTTCTGCAGTAACTTTTAGTTAGTGGCTTGATTACCAAAGCCTATCCCCACCTGTTAGGAGGGAGGATATGGATCCAGAAGCAGACAGAGAATGGTCCTAGCAAAGCTTGTCCTGTGCTTAAAAAAGGAATCCAGTTTGTAATGCTTTGTAAAAGTATGTACAGGGGGACCATGCAGCTGTCTCTAGAGTGTTCCTGAAGTCCACCACTTTATAGTATGCCCACAGAAGACAAGGCTCTAGTAGAATGTGGCTTGATACTGCCTGGAATGGATTTGCCATGATGAGAAGAAGAAGAAAAAAAAAAAACAACAGTTGAGGACAACTACCTGAAAACTGACTGTTTAGACACAGGATGTCCCTTTTTTGCCCTCTGATAAGACATAAATAACTGGTCAGCCTTACTAAAGAACTCAGTTCTGTTAAGATAGAATATGAAGCTGCCCATACATAACCAGAGTATGCAAAATCCTCTCTCAGTTTTTTTTTTTTTTTTTTTGGTTCTGGTAGAAAACTAAGAAATTGATGTCTTGATTCAAGGTAAACTCTGAAACCACCTTGGCAGTCGAAGAGTTTGTACTTAGAGACCATATCCCCATGGAAAATCCAGTAGGGCTCATTCACCATGACAGCTTGCAACTCAGATAACTCTCCCTGCAGATTTCAGAGCAATGATGAGCAGTCTTCCAAGTCAAGAACCATAACTCAGCTTTATGAGCATGATCAAAAGGTAGCAAAGACAACTTCTCCAACACAAAGTTGACATCCCAAGGATGAGCAACCTATTTATAAGGTCATCTCAGGTATGAAACTTCTTTCAGAAACTATTTCGCACAAAAAAAAAAAATAAAATAAATAAACAGGAGGACCCATGGCCGCATATGCCAAATTAATCACAAGATGAACCTTTATAGAAGAATAAGGGAGGCCAGAGAAAAGCAATTAAAACAAATATTTAAGCAAAAGTAATACAAAATCCCTTATGGACCCCTGGTTAATGGTTAGACACCAACTAGAAAACTGCTCCTACTTACCAACAAAAGATTTTTTAGTAGTTGGCTTTCCTGCCTTCTTTAGTCTGCTGCATATCTTCATGAAATAAGCACCTAAAGGGTTTTAGAAATGAATCGACCAGGCACTCAGATGAAGTTGATTGACACTGGGGTGTATCAAGCTCCCATATTGTGTGAGAAGATCCAGTCTGTGAGAAAGCTTGTGGTAACTGCCCTTGGCCAGTTCCATAAGAAGGGGGAACCAATGTTGCCAGGGCCAAAAGTACATCACCACAATGATTTTGGGATATCCTTTAGAATCTTCAGAACTACCCTGGATATCAATGGAAAGGGTGGAAATACATAAAGGAAAATTAATTTCCAAGGGAACAAAACCATCTGTTTTCCAGGCATACTTTCAATGTGTACTGAAACAATGTGTACTTAGTTGTCTGTTTTGAAAGGAGGCAAACAAATCTATTTGAGATGTTCCCCACAGCCAAATAAGTTCCTGGAAGACCCCTTCATTCACTTTCCATTGAACTCCTATCCTGGTCCTACTTGGAGGGTTAATGAATACTGAGGAGCTAACTCCCAAGCAATTATTGCCAGATTGCATAGGGGTACAAATATGTACCTCCCTGCTTATGTAACACTTTACTGTGGTATTGTCTATAATCACTTTAAGAGGTCCTAGGGACCACAGGTGATGAACAAATTTCAAGGTATGGCTTACAGCCAGCATTTCTTTTAAGCTAATGGGCTTTGGTCTACCTGAAGGACTCCACATGCCTATTACCCCCTAATGAAAACGGTTACACAAGCAAAATCTGACTGGTCTGTGAAGAGAGACTGGTTTGAGGTATGAGGAGAGAAGGGGAGACCTGGACTCAACTGAATTTTTGGTCTCTACCAATGTACTACCCATTTTACAAAGTCAAAGACTGGAATCTGATACTCCAGAAAGTACAGTTTTGTACCTACCATAAATGTAGATGTCCGATAGGTATGCATCTGCAGTCATAACATATGGGTTGTCCTGCCTCAGGCAGCCCTTCGGTCGGCCGGATTCCAAAGTCTGGCTCTGGCCTCGGCTGATGTTGCACTTTCCCCAACGTCAGAGCTTCTGGGGTATAAAGGCATCAGCCGACGCCATTTTCCTCAGTGTTTCTTGCCCCAGATGCCAGGTGCCCTCTAGGAAGGCTAAATTTGGATAAATGTTGAAAATTCCAAACAGTAGCAAACAATATATATATATATATATATATATATATATATATATACATATATACATACAAACAAATACACCATAATAGATTCCCCCAGCTAGCTGAAAGAGGGGTAAGCACCCTAGGAATACCACAGAGGGGAAGAAGGGTGGGTAATCCTGACTGCAGATGCATACCTATCGGACATCTACATTTATGGTAGGTACAAAACTGTACTATGTCCTTCAAGGATGCATCTCCAGTCATAACATATGGGTAGAATACCATAGCCAAACTGGGGGAGGAGGTACTAAGATAAGGATGGTGTAGTTAAGATCCCCTGTAAAACTGCAGTTGCAAAACCTGCTCGGGATCTGGAGTATAAAGGTAGATTGTAATGCTTGGCAAATGTATGCATGGAGCTCCAAGTAGCAGCTTCTAAAATGTCCTTGGTAGCCACCCCTCGTAGGAAAGCTGTAGTGGTGGCTGTGGCTCTTGTGGAATGAGGCCTGATATTTTCAGAAGCTGTCTTTCCATGAAAAGAGTAGCAAAAACGAATGCAATTTCCTATCCATTTTGAAATTGTCTGTTCGGAAATTGCTTTTCCTTGCACTCCAGTTGCATATGCTACAAAAAGTTGGTCAGTTTTTCTGCTGGTTTTAGTTCTATCCAGATAGTAGCGTAGCTGTCTGTATACATCCAAGGTGTGCAATAGTTTTTCACCCCTGTTCTGTGGGTTAGGGAAGAACGTAGGCAAATGAATAGCTTGGTTCAAGGATACCCTGGATACCATTTGGCATGAAAGTAGGATTGGTTCTCAGCGACACTCTATCCTGGTGAAAAATAAGGAAAGGCAGCACTACCATTAATGCCTGTAACTCGGATACTCTTCTTGCTGAAGTGGTTGCCAGAAGGAAAGCAGTTTTCCAAGATAAGAACTGTAAGTCTGCTGATGCTGCTGGTTCAAAAGGGGGTAGTGTCAATTTTTCCAGCACAAAATTGAGATCCCATGCAGGCAGAGGGGGGTCTCCTTGGAGGTTTTACATTTTTGATCCCTCTTAAAAATTGTCTGAGGAGAGGGTGAGAGAAGATAGGAGGATCCATATTGTACTTTGCTGAAATTGCTGAAGCATGAATCTTAATGGAAGAATAGGACAGGCCATTGTGGAACAATTCTGCTAAGTATTCTAGGATGTGTGCTAGGTTTGCCACTGTGACATCTGTGCCCTTTGATGTGCTCCAAATGAGGAATCTCTTCCATTTAGCTGAGTATGTCTTCCTTGTGGAGGGTCTGCGAGCCTCCAGGATAATGTCCTTGACCCTCTGAGATAAGACAGTTTGTTTTTGTTTTAAGCAATTTTCCAGGCAGTTAGCTGCAGTGTTTTCAAGTTTGGATGCAGGGTCTTGAAGTTGTTCTGCGTTAGAAGAAGACGCCATAGGGGTAGAGGCCATGAGTTCGCCCGAGACATGCTTCTCAGTAGCAGATACCAGTGCTGCCTTGGCCAGTCTGGAGCTATTAGTATCACCTTTGGCTGTTCCTCCCTGATCTTCAGTAGAACTTTGTACATCAATGGGAGAGGTGGAAAAGCATACACTGTTAGGGCATTCCAGCTGAAAGAGAGAGAGAGTCCACCCTCCAGGCTTGTGGGTGGTATATCCTTGAGCAGAATTTCTTCAGTTGGTGGTTGAGTGGGGAGGCGAACAGATCTATCTCTGGCATCCCCCATTTGTTTGTTATGAGTTTGAAGATGTCTGGATACAGCATCCATTCGTGAGCATCCGTGGTAGTTCTGCTTAAGCTGTCTGCTAGTGAATTCTCTTTTCCTGGTACGAATTTGGCCTGCAGCTGGATATTGAGATTCAGGCCTAGGTTCCACAGATCCATTGCCATCTGACATAGAGGGTAGAAATGCGTGCCTCCCTGCTTGTTTATGTACCACATGACCGTGGTGTTGTCTGTCCTTATCAGCAGATGTCCTTGCTGGAGGAATGATTTGAATGCCTCGATTGCATGCTACACTGCCAGCATCTCCTTTTGGTTTATGTGCAAGTTTAGCTGGTCTTGAGACCATAGGCCTTGGATAAATTTGTCCTCCATGTGTGCTCCCCAGCCTAGGTCTGAGGCGTCCGTGGTGATGGTCTGCCTTGGTTGTGGTCTGTTGAAAGGCAACCCTCTGTTGGACTGGCAGGCCTGAGCCCACCACAGGAATTCCTTTTTCAGGCATGGAATGATTGGTATCATGGTTTCTAGACTGTGCCTGTGTTGAGACCATACATTCCTTAGGTACCATTGTAATTTCCTCATATGCAGCCTGGCATGCGGGATCAAGATTATGCAGGATGCCATGTAACCCAGGGCCTGCAGGACTTTCCTTGCAGTAAGCTGAGCTTGTCTTGTCAAAGTCATGAAGTAATCTGGGAGTTGCTTTTGTTTTTCTTCTGTGAGAAAAGCCATCTGAGTTATTGTGTCCAGATCCGCGCCCAAAAAGGTTATCCTTTGGGATGGCACTAGTCTTGACTTCTGGATGTTGACTGTGTATCCCAAGGCCTGTAACAGGTGTATGACATAGGCCAAATCCTTTATTAGTTTTGTCTTGTTGTCCGCTTGTATTAGGCAGTCGTCCAGGTATGGGAAGATTTGAATTCCCTGAAGCCTGCAATGTGCAATTACTGATGCCAGGCATTTCGTGAATACTCTGGGCGCAGTAGATAAGCCAAAGGGCAATGCTGAGAATTGATAATGCTCTGATCCTGCAAGAAATCTGAGGTGTCTTCTGCAATCTGGTCGGATAGGGACGTGCAGGTATGCCTCCTTGAGATCTAGAGTCACCAGCCAAGACTCCTTGCCCAACATGGGAAGAAGTTGCTGTAGGGTCAGGATTTTGAATTTTGGCACAATGAGACATGTGTTCAGTGCGGACAAGTCGAGAATAGGCCTCCATTGGTTTTCTTTTCTTGGTACAAGGAATAGTCTGGAGTAAAATCCTTGGCCTTGTTCCATAGATGGTACCCTTTCTATCGCTTTCATCTGAAGTAAATTGTTGATTTGTCTTAAAGCCTCTGGCTTCTGTTTTGGTGGAAGGTTTAGCATTCCGCTCCTTTTTGGTAAAGTGTGGAAGTGAAACCTGTATCCTTTGTCTATTGTTTGCAATGTCCATGTGTCCTTTGTAATGCAATGCCAGTTTTTTGAGAATAAGGCCAGCTTTCCGCCCAAGGGTGCTTCCAGTTGTTCCCTGGTAGGCGGAATCAGAGTCAAGTCATTGTGTCTGTCCTGTGGAAGTGGTTGTAGTTGCAGCTGTGGCAGTACTCCTCTGGTTGGCAGGCTGCCACTGACGACCCCTGTAGGCACCCTTTGATTGACCTCTGCCTCTTGGGCGTCTATTCCTGCCACTCTGTGCTCTGGAGGTGTCTGGAAAGGACCAATTCTTTGAAGGCCAGTTTCTGCTGAACCTCGGAGGTTGAACCTGCAGAAAATCCTTTACTGTTTGTACAGATTTTGCTTTTTCTTCCACTTTCTTTAGAATCTCCTGTGCAGGGGAGCCGAATAAACTTTGTTTCTCCATTGGAGCATCTAGGAGTTTAGCCTTGACATGGTCTGGCAAGGATTGCTCTTTTAGCCAGGCATGCCTTCGAATTACTGCCGCAGTCATAGCTGAGCTAAATGAAGCCTCCAGTGCATCATAGCCACATTTTAAGAAATGATTACTGACCTCCTGAGAGTTGTGTACCAAATCCTGAAGGGACTTACGGTCTAAAGGTTCAGGAGAAGAAAGCTTTTTATTCAGCTGTTCGAACAAATATTCTTGGTACTGTATCATATGGAATTGACAGTTTAATGCCCTGGCAGAAAGAGTAGCAGATGTATAAACCTTTTTACCCCATCTCTCTAATGCTCTTGACTCTCTTTCAGAGGGTAGGGGGTTTTTGGCAGTGGCAGCTGCAACACCTTTTGGGCCCTGAGAAATAGTTTCTGGGTCTGCAGCATGGGCTTTATACAAGTGAAAGTGAGAATCCGGGACCCTGTAATATCTGTCAGGTTTGGCAGGGGCCGGGGGAAGAGAATCAGGGGCAGAACTGACATCATTACACGCATCATCAACTACAGTTAGCACAGGTGGTATGGCTAAAGGCCTATGCTGGGGCAAATGTAAAAATGTCCTTAATCTTTTTCTAGAATCAGAAAAATCCTGACCCTGCCATTGAAAGTGTTCCCTCATTGAGTGTAAAGTCTCCCCAAAGGAAAATTCTTCAGGAGGGGAGGCAGAAGGGATAGAGTCTTCTGCATCTGAATCCTCATAAGGCGAATAGGCCCCTTCCTGATGGTCTGATAAATCAGATTCATCCGAGGAGTAGTCAGAGGAGTGAGGTTCAGAGGGTTCAGTCCTAGGCCTTTTGTCAGGAGGAGGGTGAGAGGCCCTGTCTGGGTGAGGTTGGGAACCCCTAATCAAAGATATAAGGTCCTCAGCAAGACTGAGAATCTGAGAACTTGAGGAAGGTCTCTGAGAAGTAGATTTGGCTGGCAAAGCTTTTGAAATTTTGGCAGCTTTAGCCCTGGAGAAGGCCTTAATAGACATAGAAGCAGGGGGGCCTAGCTGCCCCACGTGCAGGTGTAGAAATGTCCAATGGAATAGTGTCGGACAAATCTTGTGCGCTAGCTTCGGTAGGGATTTCTGTAGTCGACTCAGCCGAGGCCTCTGTGGCCTCGGTTGTCGGAGGTATGATTTCGGTAGAAGTAAGAACCGAGGACTTGGTTTCAGCCGAAACCGAGACACTCGTGGTAGGCCTAACCGTGGTTTCAGCCAAAACCACGGGCCGTGAGTGTCGTTCCTTTTCCTTGCGTTTTTTGGCCATATGGGTAGTCGGAGTCTCCGACAGCATTTTATATGCAAAAGCGGATCCAAAAAACTCTTCAGCAAACTCCGACCGACGTCTAAGAGTCCGTCGGTTGAAGGAAGCGCAGGCTAAGCAAGCTGATACGTCGTGGTCTGGGCCTAAGCAAGGAAGGCAGTAAGAATGGAAATCCTTATGAGGTATTTGTTTCCCACAAGTTAAACAATTATTTACTTTGTCTGACATCGGCTGAGGCAAGAAAGAGTCCCCAACGGGGTACTTAATTTTTTAGAAGTCTTTGGTAGCTGAAATCTCTGGATCTGACTGACCGGCACTTGCGAACAGCTTCTGCTTCGGGCACCGCGCGGCAAGAAAGACTGAGGAAAATGGCGTCGGCTGATGCCTTTATACCCCAGAAGCTCTGACGTCGGGGAAAGTGCGACATCAGCCAAGGCCAGACCCAGGACTTTGGAATCCGGCCGACCGAAGGGCTGCCTGAGGCAGGACAACCCATATGTTATGACTGCAGATGCATCCTTGAAGGACATCATGCAAATGCAGTGTCCAAGGTTTTTTTTTTTTTAAAGAAACTGTGGCACCAAAGAAGTCCTGAACCATAGCATCCACAGCATTTCTCTTACAGAATTCTGAGACTGGTTCAAGAAGCACAGAAAAAAAAATCCAGATAAAAATCCATCTTCTCTCGTGATAAAAAGCCATTTGAAGAGCAGTATCTGTAAGGTAACACTCGAACATCTACATTTATGCTAGGTACAAAACTGTACTTTTCTGTACAGTTTTGTACCTAGCATAAATGTAGATGTTAGAGTGTTCACCCTGCTGCAGTCATCACACTTGGGTTATCCTGCCGTCAGGCGGTCCCGCAGTCGGCCTGAATTCCAAAGTCTTGGTCCGGCGTTGGTTGCTGTCGCTTCTTCCATGACAGCAGTGCGCTAGGGGTATATAAGAGGCATCAGGCACCATTTTCTTCAGTTTTTCTTGCCCCAGTTGTCAGGTGCCCCCAATAGGTAGGCAAAATATATATATGTAGCTAGATAAAAATAAAGCAATACCTTTAGGCACAAGCAAATACACCACAGAGGTTGTATAGGATAGAGTGGTATAGATAAGTTCAGCTAGTACAGAGGAGATGGAGGGATGGTAACCTGGACTGCAGCAGGGTGAACACTCAAACATCTACATTTATGGTAGGTACAAAAAGTACAGTTTTGTACCTACCATAAATGTAGATGTCCGATAGATATGCAACTGCAGTCATAACATATGGGTTGTCCTGCCTCAGGCAGCCCTCGGTCGGCCGGATTCCAAAGTCTGGGTCCGACGTCGGCTGATGTCGCATTTCTCTCCGTCAGAGCGGCTGGAGTATATAAGCATCAGCCAACGCCATTTTCTTCAGTGTTTCTTGCCCCAGATGCCAGGTGCCCTCCAAGGAAGGCTGTAATCAAATTGGAAGACAAAAACAGGATTCCAGACAAATAAGTAAGCAATAAACAGATACACCATAACAGATATCCCCAGCTAAGAGAAACAGGGATAGGAGTGGACCCAAGGCATAGAGGGGTATGGAGGGAGGGAAAATCCGACTGCAGTTGCATATCTATTGGACATCTACATTTATGGTAGGTACAAAACTGTACTATGTCCTTCAAGAATGCAACTGCAGTCATAACATATGGGTAGAATACCATAGCTTAGCTGGGGGGAGGAGGAATGCTCTAGGAAAGAGATGGTGTGGCAATCAAACCCTGCAGGACTGCCGAAGCAAAGCCTGCTCTGGATCTGGAGTATAGAGGGAGATTGTAGTGTTTGGAGAATGTATGCACGGAGCTCCATGTAGCAGCTTCCAGAATGTCCCTTGTAGGCACCCCTCTCAAGAATGCTGTAGAGGTGGCTGTAGCTCTGGTGGAGTGTGGTCTGACATTGCCTGGAACAATCTTCCCATGGAAGGAATAACAAAATCTGATGCAATGTCCAATCCATTTTGAAATAGTCTGTTTTGAAATTGCTTTTCTTTGTACTCCAGGGGCATAAGCTACAAAAAGTTGATCAGACTTCCTACTGATCTTGGTTCTGTCCAGGTAGTAGCGAAGTTGTCTATGAATGTCCAAGGTATGTAACAGTTTTTCCCCTTTGTTCTCAGGATTGGGGAAGAAAGCAGGCAGATGAATAGCTTGATTTAAAGAAACCCTAGATACCACCTTTGGCATAAAAGTAGGGTTGGTTCTTAAGGAGACCCTGTCTCGGTGAAAGATTATGAACGGTGGTATTGCCATTAGGGCCTGTAGTTCCAAAACCCTTCTTGCTGAGGTAATTGCCAACAGGAAAGCTGTCTTCCATGAGAGAAATTGTAAGTCCACTGAAGCTGCTGGCTCAAACGGAGGTAGAGTCAGTTTTTTTAGGACAAAGTTGAGGTCCCAAGCTGGCACTGGAGCCTTTCTTGGTGGCTTAATGTTCTTGATTCCCCTGAGGAATTGCCTTAGCAAAGGATGTGAAAACACAGGCGGATCAGTGTTATATCTAGCTGAAATAGCTGAAGCATGTATCTTTATGGAAGAATATGAGAGTCCATTCTGAAGCATATCTGCCAAATATTCCAGGATGAGTGGGATGTTCAATAATGATGCATCATGTCCCTTGCTGGTATTCCAAATGCTGAATCTCTTCCATTTTGCTAAGTAAACCTTTCTGCTGGATGGTCTGCGAGCTTCTGTTAATATCCGCTGAACTTCCTTGGAGAGAGATAGATTGAGGTTATTCATGGGATCTCCCAGGCTGTTAGCTGCAGTGTCTGAAGGTTTGGATGCACTGTTTTGAAGTTGTGCTGAGTCAAAAGTAGGGGCCATTGGGGAAGGGCCCACTTCTTGTTGTGACATATGCTCCGTAGTAGTGGGTACCAGTGTTGTCTTGGCCAGTCTGGAGCTATTAGGATCCCCTTGGGTCTCTCTGCTTTGATCTTTAGTAATACTGTGGTCATCAGTGGCAGAGGTGGGAATGCATAGATTTTTAGGAAGTTCCAGTTGAATGAAAGAGAATCTATTTTCCAAGCTTGTGGATGGTATGTCCTTGAACAGAATTTTTGTAGATGATGGTTGAGGTGAGAGGCAAATAGGTCCACTTCTGGCCTGCCCCATGTCGAGGTGAGTTGTGTGAAGATCTTCGGGTGTAACTTCCACTCGTGTGGATCTATGAAATTCCTGCTTAGGCTGTCCGCCAGCACATTGTCTTTGCCTGGAACAAACTGGGATTGTAACTGTATGTTTAGGCTCAGTGATTTTTCCCAAAGATTCATTGTCAGTCTGCAAAGGGGGTAGGAATGGGTGCCCCCTTGCTTGTTTATATACCACATCACAGTGGTGTTGTCTGTCCGTATCAGTAAATGGCCTTGCTGAAGTTGTTGTCGAAAGGCCTCGATGGCATGCATTACTGCCAGCATTTCCTTTTGGTTTATATGCAGATGTGTTTCCTTTGGAGACCATTGTCCTTGTATACATCTGCCTTCCATGTGCGCCCCCCATCCAAGGTCTGAGGCGTCTGTGGTCATGGTCTGTGTTATCTGAGGCTTTTTGAATGACATACCTGTGTTTGCCTGGCTTACCGAGGCCCACCATAGGAATTCCTTTTGTAGGCATGGAATGAGCGGTATGGTTGTCTCTAAGTTGTAGTTGTGCTGAGACCATAGGCTTTTTAGGTACCATTGAAGATTTCTCATGTGTAGTCTTGCTAATGGAACCAGGAGAATGCAGGATGCCATGTAACCCAGGGCCTGTAGGAATCTCCTTGCAGTCATCTGGGTGAGCTTTGCCAAACCTTTGAAATAATGAGTTAACTTCTCTTGCTTGTCTTCTGTCAGGTAAGCCATTTGAGAGGCTGTGTCTAGATTGGCTCCTAAGAAGGTTATTTGCTGGGATGGTTGAAGTCTTGACTTTTGTAAGTTGACTGTGTATCCCAGAGCCTGAAGTAATTGTATGACATAGTTCAAGTTTTTTGTCAACATCAGTTTGTCGTCCAGGTATGGGTAAATTTGTATACCCTGGAGCCTGCAATGAGCAATTACTGAAGCCAAGCATTTTGTAAATACTCTGGGCGCAGTAGATAAGCCAAATGGCAATGCTGAGAATTGATAATGCTCTGGCCCTGCAAGAAATCTGAGGTATCTTCTGCAGCTGTGTCTGATAGGGACATGCAGGTATGCCTCCTTGAGGTCCAGAGTAATCAGCCAAGACCCCTTGCCCAGCATGGGAAGGAGTTGCTGTAGAGTCAGCATTTTGAACTTTGGTACTATGAGAAAAGTGTTTAATGCGGACAAATCCAGTATTGGTCTCCATTGAGTTTCTTTTCTTGGAACAAGGAACAGTCTTGAGTAAAACCCCTGGCCTTGTTCTTGTTGTGGAACTCTTTCTATTGCTTTTATCTGAGCAAGCAGAGAAATTTGCTTGATAGCCTGTGCCCTCTGGTTTTGTGGTAGGTTTGGCATGCCTTGTTTTCTTGGTAAGGTATGAAAATGGAACCTGTAACCTTGGTCTATAATGTCCAAAATCCATTTGTCTTTTGTCAATCTGTGCCAATTGTCTGAAAACAGAGATAATTTTCCGCCCAAGGGAGCTTCTATTTGCTCCTTGGTCGGCGGACGTAGAGAAAAGTCATTGAGATTGTGCCTGTGGGGCAGGGGAGACTCCTGTGTCACTACTTTGGTTTGCTGGCTGCCATTGTCGTCCCCTGTAAGGACCTCTGTATTGTCCTCTTCCTCAACCACACCTGTTTTTGCCCCTTTGAAATTTTTCAGGATTAGGAAAGGACCAGTTTTTTGAAGGCCAATTCCTGCTGAATCTGGGGGGCTGAACCTGGAGGAAATCTTTGACCGTCTGAACTGATTTTGCTTTTTCCTCGATGGACTTTAACACATCTTTAGCATTAGCACCAAAAAGCTTGTTCTTTTCCAAGGGTGCATCCAGAAGTTTTGCCTTAACATGATCTGGTAGAGGTTGTTCTTTTAACCATGCATGTCTACGAATGACTGCCCCTGTCATAGCTGCCCTACATGAAGCTTCCAATGCATCATATCCACACTGCAGAAAGTGATTGCTGACTTGCTGAGAATTATGTACAGCTTCCTGCAAAGACTTCCTGTCTAAAGGATCGGGAGAGGCCAATGTTTTCTGTAAATCATCTAACAGGAAATCCTGATATTGTAACATATGAAAGAGGCAATTCAGTGCTCTCATAGATAAAGTAGTGGAGGTGTAGACCTTTTTCCCCCATCTCTCTAATGACCTAGCTTCCCTGTTGGAAGGCAAGGGATTTTTAGAGGTGGAAGCTGAAACACCTTTAGGCCCCTGAGAAATAGTTTCTAAATCAACAGTATGGGCCCTGAATAAATGGGAATGTGTTTCTGGGACCCTGTAATATCTGTCTGGCTTGGCTGGAGCAGGAGGAAGAGAATCAGGGGTAACACTGGAGTCAGAATATAGATCATCCAAAACATCAAGCACAGGAAATAGCTAAGGGCCTGTGCTGGGGCTTTTTAAGGAAGGTTCGAAGGCGCTTTCTGGAATCAGAATATTCCTGGCCTTGCCACTTGAAATGTTCCCTCATGGTATGCAGAACTTCCCCGAAAGAAATATCCTCAGGAGGGGAGGCCGAGGGGATGGAATCCTCTGCATCCAAGTCCTCATAGGTCTGGAAGAGCTCTTCCTGGCCATCGGAGAGGACAGAGTCCTCAGAATCTTCATCTGAAGGGATAGGGTCAGAGGGTTCAACCCGGGGCCTCTTATCAGGAGGAGGCTGGGATCCTCTCTCAGGATGGGCCTGTGAACCTCTAATCATGGAAATTAAGTCTGCGGCCATAGACATGATTTGTGTCTCAGGAGTAGGCTGAGGTAAGGCTTTAGCTGTAAGGTGTTTGGTCTTGCTGGCTGCCTTAGCTCGAGTGTAGGCCTTAATAGACATGGCCATAGGAGGCCTGGCAGCTCCACGTGCAGGAGTGACCTTATCTACAGCAATGGTCTCGGGCATTTCCTCGGTTTCAGTATCCGGAGGAAAATCTATAACTGGCGTCGGAGTGGTATCCGGTATCGGAGTCGCGGTACGCGTGTCTTCGGTTCGGAGAGGTGGAATAACCGTCTCAGGGGGAACCGGAGCACTCGCGGTAGGTTTTGGCGTGGAGTCGGTGGTAGACGCGGGCCGAGGATGTCGGTCCCGGTCTTTTCGTTTCTTGGGAGTTTGCAATGTCGGAAGTTCCGACGGCATTGTATAAGCAAATTTTTCGCCGAAAAAGTCTTCAGCGAACTCCGCCCAGCGCCTGAGAGTGCGCTTATTGAAGCGAGCACAGGCGACACAGGCCGAGACGTTGTGGTCTGGGCCAAGGCAAGGAAGACAGTAAGAGTGGAAATCCTTATGAGGTATTTGTTTACCACAAGTCAGACAATTATTAACTTTTTCAGTAATTTCTGACATCGGCTGAGGCAAGAAAAGGTCCCCAACGGGGTACTTAGCTTTTTTGATGACTTCGGATTCGAAGAATACAGGAGCTGACCAACCGGCACTTGCGAACTGCTTCTGCTTCGGGCACCGCGCGGCAAGAAAGACTGAAGAAAATGGCATTGGTTGATGCTTATATACTCCAGCCGCTCTGACGTCGGAGAGAAATGCGACATCAGCCGACGTCGGACCCAGACTTTGGAATCCGGCCGACCGAGGGCTGCCTGAGGCAGGACAACCCATATGTTATGACTGCAGTTGCATTCTTGAAGGACATCTGTACTATGTTCATCGTGTTACCCTGCTGCAGTCATCACACTTGGGTTGAATCCCAAAGCTAAGGATGGGAGGTGGAGTTAATCTGGGTTAGAAGAAGCTAGTAGGCCCTGCAAGACTGCAGTGGCAAAACCAGCTCTAGTCTTAGAATATAGAGGTAAGTGATAGTATTTGGTGAAGGTGTGCACTGAACTCCAAGTTGCAGCTTTCAGAATATCCTTGGTTGGCACTCCCCTGAGAAAGGCTGCTGATGTAGCTGTAGCCCTGGTGGAGTGGGACCTACTGTTAGCAGGTAAAGGTTTCCCATGATGCGTGTAGCAGAAACGTATGCAATGCCCTATCCATTTAGAAATGGTCTGTTTTGAGATAGCTTTTCCTTGTGATCCTGTAGCATAGGCTACAAAGAGCTGCTCAGTTTTTCTGAAAGCCTTAGTTTTATCCAAGTAGTAACGTAATTGCCTGTGAATGCCCAAAGAGTGCAGGAGTCTTTCTTCTTTGTTCTGGGGGTTTGGGAAAAAGGTGGGCAAATGAATGGTTTGGTTTAGGGCCACACTGGATACCACCTTTGGCATAAAGGAAGGGTTAGTTCGTAGAGAGACTCTGTCTTGATGAAAAATGAGGAAAGGCTCCACTGCCATTAGTGCCTGTAGCTCTGAGACTCTTCTAGCTGAGGTTATTGCTAGTAGCAGGGCAGTCTTCCATGAAAGAAATTTTAAATCAGCTGAAAAAGCTGGTTCAAAGGGCGGCAGTGTAAGCTTTTTCAGAACAAAGTTGAGATCCCAAGTAGGTGTTGGTGCTCTCCTTGGCGGTCTTATGTTCTTAGCCCCTCTGAGGTACTGTCTTAGGAGTGGATGTGAGAATAAAGGAGGATCCATGTCGTAATGAGCTGAAATTGCTGAGGCGTGGATCTTAATAGATGAAAAAGAAAGTCCTTTGTGCAACATCTCAGTTAAATATTGTAGAATCTGAGGAATGTTTGGATCAAGTGGATTTTGGCCTTTAGCCTGGTTCCAGGAGCAAAATCTTTTCCATTTGTCTGAATAGATTTTCCTGGTGCTGGGCCTCCTGGCCTCCAGAATGACATCCATAACAGCTTTGGATAGAGGTGTTGGCTGGTTGTTTAGGTAATTTGCCATGCAGCCAGGTTTAAAGTCTTGAGCTAGCTGTGTAGAATCTGATTGTCTCGCTGGGTGAGCAGGTGAGGAATCTGTGGTAAAATCCATGGTGGGCCGTGGACCATGTTCCTTAGAATTGGATACCAATGCTGGCGTGGCCAGTCTGGTGCAATGAGTATCATTTGTGGCTTCTCTAATCTGACTTTCAGGAGTACCTTTGCTAGAAGAGGCAGTGGAGGAAAGGCATACACTGTTAATATTTTCCAACTGAATGAGAGGGCGTCCACTTTCCAAGCTTGTGGATGGAATGTCCTTGTGCAAAATTTTTGAAGTTGGTAGTTTTGGGGGCTTGCAAACAGATCTATGTCTGGACGTCCTCATTTTTGAGCTATCATTGCAAATACTTGTGGATCTAGTTTCCACTCGTGTGGCTCCATGATGTTTCTGCTTAGGTCGTCTGCCAATGTGTTTTTCTTTCCTGGCAGGAATTGTGCTTGTAATTGAACCTGGTAAGACAGTGCGGTGTTCCACAAGGTCATTGCTTGCCTGCACAGAGAGTAGGAATGTGTGCCCCCTTGCTTGTTTATGTACCACATTACTGGGGTATTGTCCGTCTTTATTATTAGTTGTCCTGGGTGTAAGAGGTCCTTGAAAGCTGTTAGGGCATTCTGTACTACTAGCATTTCTTTTTGATTGATATGCAGATGCCGCTGATCTGTAGTCCATTTGCCCTGAATGCACTGTCCTGCCATGTGTGCTCCCCCAGGCATAGTCCGATGCATCTGTTGTCATAGTTTGCCTGGCTGCGGGTAAGGTGTAAGGCTGACCCTTGTTGAGGTGACATGCCTGTGCCCACCATAGAAACTCCTGTTGAAGGCAGGGAGTGAGTGGTATCATTGTTTCCAAGCTGTGGCTGTGCTGAGTCCATACGCTTTTCAGGTACCATTGTAATTTCCTCATATGCGGTTTTGCAAATGGTATTAGTAGTATGCAAGATGCCATGAATCCCAAGGCCTGCAGAATTTTTCTTGCAGGGAGATGGGTTTTTGTTGCCATTATTTTGAAATATTGAGTCAGCTGATGTTGCTTGTCTGGCGTGAGATAAGCCATCTGGGCCGTTTTATTCACTGGCACCCAAGAATATTATGTTTTGTGAGGGCACTAGTTTTGATTTCTTTTCGTTTACTGTGTACCCTAGGCAACTTAGAAGGTGTTTGACAAATGCCAGATGCTTTAAAAGAATGTCCTTGCTTTCTGCTTGAATAAGGCAGTCGTCCAGGTATGGGTATATTTGAATTCCTCTTTGTCTGCAGTATGCAATTACTGGTGCCAGGCATTTTGTGAAGACCCTGGGTGCAGTAGATAAGCCAAAGGGCAGTGCAGAGAACTGATAATGCGTTGAACCTACAATGAAGTGGAGGTATCTTCTGCAATTTTGTCTGATAGGGACATGCAGGTATGCCTCCTTGAGGTCCAACGTTACTAGCCAAGCATTCTTGCCCAGCATGGGAAGAAGCTGCTGTAGTGTTAGCATCTTGAATTTTGGTACTTGCAGATAGGTGTTCAGAATTGAAAGATCTAGAATGGGTCTCCATGCTTTGTCCTTTCTTGGGACTAGAAAGGGTCTTGAGTAAAATCCTTGTCCTTGCTCCTGTGCAGGTACCTGTTGAATGGCTCTCATGTCCATGAGAGCTGTAATTTGTTTTTGTGCCTCTCTCCATTGATTTGGTGGCAGGTTTGGCATTCCTTTTATCCCTGGTAAGGTATGAAAATGGAATCTGTATCCTTGAGGGACAATGTTTAGGATCCATTTGTCTTTTGTGATGATGTGCCAGTTGCCTGCAAAAAGTGCTAATTTTCCTCCCAAGGGAGCTGCCAGGAGAGATTTGCTTGTTAGTTTGAGGATTCGGTCATTGTGTTTGTCTTCTGCTAGCTTGGGGCCTGTCTTCTCCTCCTTTCTGGGTAGCAGTACCCCATTGGCGAGGTTTGTAAGGGCCTTGTGACTGACCTCTGCCCCTTGGGCATCTGTATTTGCCCCTCTGTGATTTGTCAGAAGCTGGAAAAGACCATTTTTTTGTTGGCCAGTTTCTGCTGAAACGAGGGGGTTGTACCTGCAAAAAATCCTTGACCGTCTGCACAGACTTTGCCTTAACCTCCATTTTCTTTAAAACCTCTTCTGCTTTGACACCAAATAATACATCCTGCTGTAAAGGTGCATCCAATAATTTTGCTTTAACATGATCAGGAAGGGATTGTACTTTTAACCAAGCATGTCTACGTATGACAGAGCCAGTAACAGCTGCTCTACAGGAAGCTTCCAATGAATCAAATCCACATTGTAAAGTATGTTTGCCCACCTGTTTAGCTGCATGCAACAGATCCTGCATTTCCTTGAATTCAGACTGCTCAGTATGTGTGCTCATTTTTTGTTTTAATTGAGAAATTAGGAATTGCTGATATTTCAGCATGTGAAACTGACAATTTAATGCTCTCATAGCCAGAGTTGCTGACGTGTATATTTTCTTTCCCTATCTATCTAGGGCTCTGGAATCCCTTTCATAGGGCACAGGATTTTTAGCCATAGAAGCTTTAGCTCCCTTAGGACCCTGGGAAATTGTTTCTGAGTCAGTCACAGGGCTTTTATAAAGGAATTTGTGTGAGTCAGGTACTCTGTAGTATCTGTCTGGTTTGGCTGGAGAGGAGGTAGAGAGTCTGGATTTAGACTAGACTCCAAGTAATCATCGTCCACAATATCTAAAACTGGAGGGATAGCAAGAGGTCTGTGCTGGGGTAGTAAAAGGAACTCTCGGAGCCTTTTCTTAGAATCAGAGTAGTCCTGGCCTTCCCAGTGGAAATGTTCCCTCATGGTATGTAAAGTTTCCCCAAAGGAGTAGTCTTCAGGGGGAGATGCTGAGGGAATAGAGTCTTCAGCATCAGAGTCTTCATAAGGTGGAAAGTGTAATCCTGTTCCTCAGAGGAATCTGAGGAAACTGAAACCTGGTCAGAGGAAGCATAATCCTCCTCTTGTCTTGGTCTTTTATCAGGAGGGGGATGGGAACCCCTGATTACGGTAATCAAATCTTCAGCCATCTTAAGCATCTGTTTCTTAGGCATGGGGCCTTGAACTGTAGACTGATGCACAGTTTTCTTTGGTTTTAAAGGAGTTTTAAGCTTAGCATAAGATTTAATGGTGAGTGTAGTCTGCCTGAAGACACCTTCTGCAACCGAAGGTGTTTCCACTGCACTGGGGTCTACTTCTGCTCCGGTGTCGGAAAGGCCTAATGAAGATGGCTGCGTCAGCCTAGCAGACTCCGCTTGAGAATCCGCAGCTGTCTGGGGTTCCAGTTCTGCGGTCGTCAGGGGCTGCGTAGGCTACTCAATGAAAACCGGAGAACCGGCGACAGGCCCAGCACAGGCCTCGGAATCTGGCTTGTTCCTAGGCTGCCTGTCCTTATCCTTGCTTTTTTTATGCATGCCGGTCGTCAGCTGCTCCGACGGCATGATATAATTAAATTTCCTACCAAAGTAATGTCGTACGAAGTAAAAACGGCGTTTGATAGTTCGTTTATTAAACCTAGAACAAAACCGACAACCTGTGACGTCGTGGTCTGGGCCTAGGCAAGGAATACAATATGAATGGAAGTCCTTATGAGGTATTTGCTTCCCACAAGAAATGCAATTGTTAACTTTTTCTGACATTGGACTGAGGCAAGAAAAGGTTCCCCAATGGGGTACTTAGCTTTATTGAAGACTTCGGACTGAAATTCGAATCGAAAATCTCAGGTGTCGGCCGACCGGCACTTGCGAACTGCTTCTGCTTTGGGCACCGCGCGGCAAGAAAAACTGAAGAAAATGGCGTTGGATGCCTGTTATATACCCCTGGCGCACTGATATCACGGAAGAAGTGACAACAATCGACGCCAGACCAAGACTTTGGAATTCAGGCCGACTGCGGGACCACCTAACGGCAGGATAACCCAAGTGTGATGACTGCAGCAGGGTAACACGATGAGCATCACAATCTTCTTGTGAAACAGAGTCAAGAAGGACTTTGCTACATTTATCTGAGAGCAAAGATGCGTCAAAAGAGATGTAACCCAAGTTAATGATACCTGACATCTGGACAAAGGTGCTACAAAAATAAGTAAGTCTAAACAAGGAAATATATGAATTCCACTCTGCAGCAAGCTATGACTGGAACTAGGCATTTTGTGAATACCTTTGGAGCTGTAGATATAAACCAAAGGGTGAAAAACACAAAGTATAGTAGTGTAAGTTGCACTAAACTATAACAGTACATGTTCAAATTCTTTACTGCTACAAGTGGCCTATGACTTGCTTCTTGTCAATGTTACAACAACTGACCAATCTCCAATAGCTTAAATTCCCTCCCAGACCATCACTCTGGCTGCTTATAAGTTGAAACCATTTTGAAGGTAGCAATATAAACAGCTTCAGTGACTAAAAATCTTAAGGAATCTTTTGGCCCACAAAAGAAAAATGGGGAACTCATCCTGAACAAACCATAAAAAATATAAAAAATAAATACAAACAACAGCATCCATCAATATGTCCCACAAGCACTATATACGAGAATGGGGATGGTGGTTGGGTGTGGCTACTGCAGCAGTGAAGAATTCAAACATCTACTGTTATAGGCAAGTTAAACTTACAGAGTTGCACTATGTTCACCACTTCCAGTGTTGCAGTAACCTATGGTTAAGACTAGCATAGCTTATTCTGCTAGAATTATATAAAGTAAAACTGGTTTCCCTCATAGTATTTCTTAGAAAAATATACATAATTTGGTGGAACTGTTTTTCCTTCACAGTAACAGAGGTATGGTAAAACTGCTTTTCATCACAGTAAGAGTGTGATATTTTTTAGAACACAGCATTTGCAAGTACAGAAAAGAAACATGCAGTGAACAAATATGATTACCTTAACAGAACGTGCTTGTGTGAAACAAAGTATTATACTTCTGAATATTTTTGTAGCAAATAGCATTAACAATGAAGGCTTGTTGAAAGCCGCGGTGGTGCAGCAGTAGCATTGTCGCCTCACAGTGAGAGGTTCTCCTGTTCGATTCTCGGCTGGAGCGCCTTCTGTGTGGAGTCTGCAATGTCCTCCCCGTGGTTGAGTGGCGTTCGAAAGACATACGTGCATGGGTGTGCCTTCGTTGAAGGTTGGGCATTGGGCTGACACCTGGGCACCATAAAATCTACTGCCAATCATTAGCGGACCGGAGTTCCGCTGTGGCGACCCCTAACCGGGTAAAGCCGAAAGAAGTTAAATGTATACAGATATTCAAGTGAATAAACCTGTTAAAAGGAAATGGCTAACACGGCAGAAAAAAGTTATAGACTATCCCTATCAATGAAAGAACATTTCGGCCTGCTGAGAACTGGTTTTCTCTGGAAGAGTTTTTGATGCAGACAAAGAATGCTTCAATACAGGAAAAGAATATTTCATCAAGGACAAAGTTTTGAAACTAGATAAAAATGGCTGCTGTAAAAGGCTACAAGCTGAGTCAGCTGAGGAAGTGCAGTGTATCTGAAAGTGATCTGTGTTATAAAGAAAATGCTATAATTGACAGTAGTGCTTGGTCGGCTCGTTTCAATAAATCTTTAGGTATATTAATATACAGTTGTACAGTATTTTAGTCTATGTAACCTGCTGATAATTCAATTTAACAGTGGCATGCCAGACTTAATTTGAACCTTTTAAATATTGGTAAAAGTACTACGACAAGCACTAGTTAATATTTTGTTGGGGCCAACCTTTATACAGTCAGTATTGAACAGCTCGGCAGTATCAGGAACTTCCAAGTGGGTAAAACCGAGATTTCATCTCTGCACCTGCTCTGAGACGTTCATCAGCATTTTCGACAGAGAGGGAGTTTCCAGTTTTGGTCTACAGCCTGATCAACTGTTAGTCATTTCTGAGAACAGTAAACCTCTTTCTGAAATAACATGAATACCATCAAGGACATAGGAGCTAGATGCACATATTCTGTGGTCAGACTTAAACCAGACTCCTAATAAAGTTTGGACATTATATCAGTGGTATGAACAAGCCAGTAGTCAAGTTAAATGTAATACAGCATCATTTGGTATAAACAGAAGTGAGAAAGTTTGTGTGTGTAAATGGATTCACTGCTTAGATCAGTATCTACAAAAGTACAAAAGTCAAACTGAATATTTTAACTGTGGAGACAGAAATTCTTGTTTTTGTTTCACTTATCCTAAAACTGTGCTATAGCAACTGTCAGTAAAGACTAGGCAAGGTAAGTCAAAATTGTCAGATAAAGTCAAAAGTTATTCTGCAATGTCAGTTTCTACCTTTCATAGAGAATTCCAGTCATGTTTAGATCATGCTAAAAGCTTACAGGTTGTAGAGACAGCTGAATTGTTTCAGACCTACTGTTTGCAGACTGATGCTTTTAACAAAGCTAAGGAATTATCAGAGAAACAGCCGGATGATAAGCTGGCAGAGCTTAATGAAAAATACATGCAAATGTTAAAGAAACATGACATACAGGTTAGGAAGTATATGCAAGATGTTTTAGACATTCTGACTAGAACTGATGTTGCTATACATGTGGCTATGGAGACACAGGAAAATATAGGTGGGGACCAATACCTCTCAACCTTGAAACATCAAAAATCTGGACAAGGCCCATGAAAAATAGGTACAAATCTGTACGCTGATTAAGGTAAAATTTGCAAACATAATTACATAACCCCAGCCACTTCAATGGAATTGTGGGATATCAACTTTCAAAAGCAAACTGAAGAACACACAACCAAAATATGGCACCAGAGTCCCCCTGCAGCCATTCCAATGTCTCATTACCTGGCTATTTCACCCCATTTACCATAAACAATAATGTGTGCATACTGCTTTACTTCTACAATGATTATTTGGACTTATTTTTTACATTTTATAGCACAATGGACAAACACTAACAGAGATCTGCTAAACAAAGCAATACTGTCTCACAATGAAAATAGACTTGGCATTAAAACTTCTCTGCCCTTGAAACTCACATTCATTGAAACAGCATTGAAAACAACTCCACATCCAAAGAAAATGCATCTGGCCAGAGGTGGATAAAGATTACCTTACTGTGTTCCATCCTCATGACCAACAGAGATTAGCGAAGTGCTTATCACTACATCTTGCCAATGCTCCCTAGCATGTGCTATTGTGGTACACTGTGCTAGCGGAAGGTACATCCACTTGCATATGTCATTTGTCTATATCTGTCTGTGCTAACCTTTTAATAGTCTGCCCTCTGCTTTGCCTTGTAAAATGAGTGCTTGCAGCTTATCCTGCCTTGCAATGAGACAAAAGTACATCAGAGTCTGTTGTACAATTTTCACCAACTGAAGTATTGTTCAGAATTCCTTTAAGACTGACTTATTTGAACTGCTCTGTGTCCATCTCAGTTAGAAAATGATCCAATATGCATTAATCTGAAAAGTTTTAATCTTTTAAATATCATCTTTATGGCACTGCCAGTACTATGATTTTTTCTGTAATAGAAGTGATCTATTTGTTGACATACCCACATCTACTTTTACTTGAATTTCCTTATTATATTGCATATCTATATGAAATGTAAAATCTTCGTACTGCAGAAAACAGAATTCTACAGATTACTGGGAAAGAGGAGAATCTTAAATACAGTATAATATTAGAAATACTGGGCAGTTCAGAACTTTAGCAACATATGATGCACTAAGAAAAATGCTAAGTTACTAAATTCTTATTTAAAAGTTGTGCATTAGACAATGATTAATCAAAATTATTCAACTTCACATAATTATGAGCACTAAAGTAATGACTAAAAAAACTATATAAATCAATCACTGTTGCACACTAAATTAAAAAGTATTAATTAATGAGTGGATGGGAAATGCCTTTTCATGAAAAGCTCCACAAGGTCTCCTCAATACTCTTTTCTTAAATTTTCCTACATTAGTGATACTGCATAGCAATATACCAAAAGCCCTCACTCATTACGCTGTGTTGCGACCTATGCAATACCACTATGCTAATACTTCTGTATAGTACTTTGTTTGTTGTTTCATAAAGAAACTTTGCTGTAATACTGCCAGAATCAGTTAGTTTACTGCAAAGCTGGTTATTACATGCTGGCTCAAAGTTAAGCAACTCCACCATCGTTTCTAAATACCTTAAATACTGCCATTGTTTTCCAAAATGAATAAACTACATACATTAGTTACACACACTAGATAATGCAAGCAGGAGTTCACCGGGAATACGTTAAATACTGCCATTGTTTCCCAAACTGAATAAACTACATACCTTAGGCACTGTCTCCACAAACTCCGTGCAGATAACTCCACCAGCAGATATTAAAGCACTCCATGCA
Organism: Protopterus annectens; assembly: GCF_019279795.1. Classification (NCBI taxonomy): domain Eukaryota; kingdom Metazoa; phylum Chordata; order Ceratodontiformes; family Protopteridae; genus Protopterus; species Protopterus annectens. Next base: position 905,578,273 of record NC_056748.1, on the reverse strand, counting down.
GACAACTCCACCAGTTTCCCTAACTGAATAAACTACATAACTATAACTTAGGCATTCCACAACTCCGTGCAGAGAACTCCACCATCAGATATTAGGCAATCCACCAACTCTGTGCAGATAACGCCAGCATTGAAATACTCCGTGCAGCAGAACAGAAAAAAATGTTTCACACTCCATTCACAAGAAAACAGCCAAAAGTTTCCATGCTGGCAGATCCAAACAGCCAGCTGGAAATGCATGCACATGAGCCCTTGAGCTCAATTCCGACAGGTTGACAGAGCTGATGTCATCGCACATGTGATGTCAGCCCAAAAAGCAAACATTAAAAAAAAAAAAAAAAAAAAAAAACGAAAAAAAATCGAAAATGAAGGGGTGCCACTCAGGAATCGTGGCACCCCAATATTTGGACTCCAAAACTCGGTAAAAAGGGAGTAATTCAGTACGGTTGGAAGGTACGGTGGGGACACTGACGCAGAAGAGCTTACAACTTACAGGATGCACAACAGAAACCTTTGAATGCCATGACAAAGGAAGAAGAATTACATATTAAGATAGAGGAATTACAGAAACAGTTATAGGAATAACAGTTGCACATGCGGGTTTTAGAGTGTCACATGTCAGAACATTTTAGTTCACAAATGCTCCAAAATGTGCAGGTATTAACAGGTTCTCCAGTTGATCTCTACCAACAGTCTCATTTGTTACAAACCATTCCTAACTGGAATGACAAGAAAGGTATTTTTACAATATGCTGACATTTGAAGATTGGCTTGTGTATACAGTTGGGTAATGCATGGAATGATTCACTACAAAGATGTTTTTTGGTACTTATTCCAAAGTGTTATAAGACTTTCATTGTTTCTAATGAAAGCAGGCTTGATTCAAAGTTAGACAGAGCTATACCCGTGGCATACTCTCTAGGTCAAACTTTGACTACGAAGTTTTTACAGTATTTTAATATTACAGTTTCTGACAGGATGCTAAAACAGATATAGCACTTCAAACTGGCTTTTCAAATCATTTACAGAATAGATGACAAGGAAATGAGTGACCCAGAAATGCAAAAGAGGCCAATACATGTGTTTTTGGAACAAGTAAAAGGTGTACCAGGTGACATTAAGTGTATTTATGAGGAAACTGCTGACAAATTAGAGCAATGTTTTCATAAACTAATGAGAGGGAGAGAAATGAGTGACAACGGAAATATTTTTAAGCAAAACATTTTTTTCTCTCTTGGTACTGAAGAAGATAGGCTTGAAATAGTAGGTGTAGTAGGATGTGGGATAAGTAGAGAAAGGTGGAGGGATGAGAACAGGGAACTACTGAGAGCGCCATCAGCCTCTCCAGCTACAGGAAGCCGTGATAACAGACAAATTGCAAGTTTTTTCTGTAGAAAATTGGGACACATGAAGCAGGACTGTGTACACTACAGAAAATGGAAAAGCAGGCAGACAGAGAAAGGAGTACTTGCAAGGGACTCAGAAGAAAAAGCAAAAGTTGCAGTTTAACACAGAGGGTCAAAGTGAACTGAGACGTTAACCGAAAATGCATGACGATACAAGTTAGCCTAGTAAACAGCAAGGGAAACAGTGCCCCTGACAGCCGCAGATATTTGGAATATCACAAAGAAAGAATTTCAGCCTTTATTTTATTTTTATTTTACATTTGTTGACTGGGCTGGTCCAACTGGATACATGTCCATTTTCAGCAGAGGCCTGGGGAAAAAAGCTCCAAGTGAAAACATTAAATTAATAAACAGAGTTACAAATATAGCTCACAGAAAAATAATAATAGCATGATAGTATTTTTGCAGTGGCTACAATAAACAAATAAGTACAAAAGGGTGTTCAAATTGAGCATGTTAGCAGAAAAGTAAGTTTTAGTAAAGATTTGTATGCATGATAAATAAGAGTACTAGGAGCAAATTGCAAGCTAGTCAGGGTTAGAACAGGGGCAGACCCGGTGAGTTTTGAGTTGGGATTTGAAAGTGGGAAGAGAGGAGATAGCAGGGGAGGTTGGAAGGAAGGGAGTTCCAGGCTTTTCCTATTGTGTTAGAGAACAAGAAGTCGCCTGCCAAATTGTTGGATTTACAGGTTGATATTAGAAGTTTGTTAGAAGAACGTAGGCTTTTGGGGTTACAATAAGGACTAATAAGGGTAGTGAGTATAAGGGTGTTGGTAGGTTTGTAGAGGATTTTATGGGCTAAGGAGAGCTGGTGAAATAAGATCAGATTTTGCAGCTTAAGTCATCCCAATTGTTTTATGTTTAAACAGTGGTGAGTTCTAAAGGTGGTGCCAGAGGCAAATCTGGCAATACTGTTGTAGGCGACAGCCAGTTTGGACAGGTTATAGTTTTGGACAAATATGTGTAGATAGGGGAGGCGTAAAGGAGGGTGGAAATCAGATGGGAATGGGCAATGGAAGTTCTGGCAAGTGGTGTAAGAAATGGTTTAATTCTAAATTGGGAGCCAAGTTTTCTGTTAACTAATTTTATAGTGTTAATGTGAGAATCAAAGCATAGGTTGTTGCCTATCTCTACTCCGAGGAGCCTGGTGGTAGGGTCAGGTGATATGTTGGTGCCATTACTAGACAAGACAGAGAAGTTGAGTGGAGAGGATTTTCAGGTGGGGGAGAAAAGTAACAGTTTGGTTTTCTTGGGGTTTAAGATTAAGCATTGTTTTAGGAACCATTTTTCAACATTTTGGAAAGTCTATTAGGTGATACAGTGCAGTTAAGAGGGGGATGAGGCAGAACAAATCAAAGTAGAATCATCAGCATATTGTATACAGGTTGCAGAGGAAATACTGATATGTAGATCATTAATGAAAACAGAAGGGGGCCAAGTATTGAGCCTGGGGGACTCCAAGGGTAATGGGTAGGAGGTTGGATAAGTTGTTTTGCCAGAGCACTGCCTGTTGTCTGTTATGAAGATATGACTCAAACCACTTTACTGCACCAGAGTCGAGAGCAAAAGTTTTAAGTAAGTTTAACAATATATGGTGATTGACCATATCAAAGGCTTTGCATAGGTCAATAAAGAGAGCAGAGGTAAGTATATTATTGTTCCGTTTTTGTTGATGCAGTCAGTAAAGGAAAAGAGGGCTGAAGTGGTGCTGTGGAAAGGCCTGAAGCCATGTTGACAGTCAGCTAGTAGGCTGTGATTTAGCAGGTGTTTAAGAAGTTGTTTTTGGATGCATTTCTCCATGATTTTAGCTGGGGGGGTTGAGTAAGGCTATGGGACGGTAGTTTGAGAGTTCTGTAAAGATCCCACCTTTAAGCAGGGGAATGATATGTGAAATTTCCCAGAGTGAAGGAATGTAGCCTTCAACAAAGGCTCTGTTAATCAGAATGGAAATGGGATAGGCTAATGGATTGGCTTCAATTTTTAGATACTGAGCTGGTAGATCATCAGCAGGAGGAGAGCAGGTTTTATGGGCAGAAACAAAAACAGACTGTGGGAAGTTAATTTCTGATTACACTGGGAGGTGCAAGGGATTACCACCTTAGGAAAGGGAATGGTAAAGGTTTGGCTTTTACCTTTGAAAATCAAAAGTATGTCGTGACTAGATTACCTTAAGGTTTTCCAAATAGTCCTGTCATTTTTCATCCGACAGTAGACATTCTTACAGGATGTGGGTAAAGATAACAAGGTTATTCATTATACTGATGACATTCTGATACAGTCAGAGATGGTGAAAGAACACATCACAGCTGAGAAAAGTTCTGATACAGTTGCAAGAGGCAGGGTTCAAAGTAAATAAAGACAAAATACAGTTTTTGTCACAAGAAGTAAAATTTCTAGGAAGCATTATCAGGCCAACACAGAGGATTCCTTGTGAGGAAACGGCGAGGGGCATTACGAAATTGCCACAGCCTTTGACAATTTCAGATTTGCATAAATTCATGGGATTCATTTGATTTATGAGCTATAACAGGGAATTTATACAGGACTACACAAAAGCTGCAGCTCCTCTCTATAAAATGTTGGCAGATCAAAAAGAGGAGTTGACTCTACAATGGAGTAGCACTGAGGAAGAGGCATTTAAAATGTTAAAGCAGAAGTTGGCACAGGCAATGGAGCGGATAGCTCCCACCAGTAAACTACCTTTTGTAGCCACATTCAAAAGCTGGTATATGTATTTTTTCTAGCGCAAAACAGAGATCCTAAGAAGGAAGGACCTAACCTGAATGAGGTCTCTTGTGGTGTAAAACAAAAAAAAAAGAAAGAGGTGGATCCATAGGCAGACATGCAGAAATTGCCTGAAGATGTTCCTTTATAAGGGGCACAAGAGAGGACAGAAGATACTAACCCACACCATACACATATCTGAGCATCAGTGGTAGAAAATTCCTAATGGGTCACTGGTCTTTGGCTAAAAAACAACTAGAAAATCCCTTCGACTTGCCAACATATGATTTTCTACTAACATGCTTTCTGGACTACTTTAGTTCCTGCAAAATGTCCTCATGAAAGAGGTGCTTTAAGTTATCAAAACTGAATCATCCTGGCAGGCAGTCAGATGAAATTGTATGATGTTGGAGTGTATCAAATTCCCCTTGTCCTGCGTAAGTAGGTCCTGTCTGTGAGGAAGCTTGTGGTAACTGCCTCTGGCCAATTCCATGAGAAGGGAGTCACCACAGTGATTTCTGGAGTGTCTCTCTGAATCTTCAGAACTACCCTGGAAATTGATGGAAATGAATATAGGAACATCCCTTATCAGGGAAATGACAGAGCATTTCTTTTCCAGTCCTGCTTTGCAAGGAGTGATGTTACAGAATTTGTTTAGTTGTCGATTTTGAAATGAAGCAAACAGATCTACTTAAGGTGTTCCCCACATATGGATAACTTCTTGGAAGATATCTTAGCTGAGTTTCCACTCACTGGGGTCTCTTCACGATCTGCTTAGCTTGTCTGCCATGATATTCTGCTTTAATGGAGTACAATAAGATTGAAAAGTTAAGGAATGCTGAAGAGCTAACTTACAAGCTATCACTGCCAGCCAGCACAGTGGGTACGACTTGGTGTCTACTCTGTTTATGTACCACATAGCTGCGGTGTTGGCTGTCATGATCTGCAATCGACCTGAATCCCAGAAATTATGTAGAGACTTGATGGTGAGAATCAAAGCCAACATTTCTTTGATACTAATGTGCTTTAATCTGTCTGAACTGTCAAACAGACCTTGCACTTTTACCCTCTCTGAAACTGCTCCACAAACTGCATTGGGTGGGTTGGTGGAAAAAAGGGAAGTCTGAATTGTATCAATGCAGTAACGGCTTGATAAAGCCCAAAACTGGAATCAAACCCCAGAGGATGAGAATGTTGGATCCACGTGTGTGAAGTGCCACTGAAATTCTCTCATATGTAACCTAGCAACAGAATATTGAGAATTATAAAAGTCATAAAGCCTAATAGACGACTTCCAGATAATCCTGAGGAAGGAAAGCCTTTTGAGAGACGGTGTCTATCAAACAACCTAGAAACACAATCCTTTGTGACAGACTGAGAGATGACTTTTGCATATTTATCTGGAATCTCAAATGTTCTAGACGGGAAGAAATCTTTGTTAAGGATTCCTAACAAGTGGGAAAAGGCTTTGCACAAATAAGGAATACATCTAAATCAGAAAAGTGTGGATAGCCTACAATCTGCAGTGTGGCACTACTGGGGCTAGATGCTTTGTAATCACTCTATGTGCAGTGGACATACTAAAGGGTAATGCAGAGAAATGACAATTGGACCTAGACAAACTCTTAAAAATCTCTTGAAGTTACTTCCTACTGGAATGTGATGGTAAGCATCTTTTGAAGTCTAAAGTTACCAAAACACTCTGATCTGGAATCAGAGCTTACACTGTTTGAAGGGTCAACATCTTAAACTTTGAAATCTTTATAAAAAGTCTGAACAAGAAAAAAAATAGTCTTCAAAAATGATCCTTCTTTGGAAGCAGAAACATTCTATTCTGGATTAAAAGCCCCTTATTATTTTTTTCCTGTATGAACATGCTGTATGATGCCTATATCTAATGCGTTAGAGCACTGGAAGAAACAAATTTGTTTGGATGGGAGAGTGGGAGGAGTCACTCAAAGAAGGGGGCCTTTCTATCCTTTGCAAATGTGACCTTCCTGAATCACCTTCAAAACCCATTTGTCTGAAAGAATCTGTTGCCAAAAGGGAGCATTTAGAGTCAGTTTCTGTAAGAAAGGAAAAGATGCAGGCTCACAAGGAGGGGGACCTGGTTTCTGGCACAGTCATTCAGAAGAGGGCACCTGACCCTTTTTGAAAAAGCTCCTTTCTTTTTCAGATTTTCACTAGTTCCCTCCTAATAACTCTTCTTAAGTGTCTATCTGTTAGAAGGAGGCACCCTTATTTGGTACGCTTTTTAAAGGGACTAGAGGATTTGGAGGGAAAGAACTTTGGGAACTGAAAAATCCTAGAAATTCATTGCACTGATTTACCTCTCTCATCCCATTGTTTCAGCAATTGCATTGCAAAAGGACCAAATAATTCAGGCTTTCTGACTAAACGAAAACCTTTGGTTATACACTTAACTTCTCAAAACTGTGTCTGTCTCAGAAAATGTGAAAGTCCTCATATGCTCAGATTTAAACTCATTATCTAAAGAATCAAAAGTCTTGGGCTATAGAACCCTCAGGTGAAATAACCCTGCCTGTCTAAATCAGAATCGAATAACTTATAACATATGAGTAAAGGAAAAAAGAAATAGGATGAAGCATGTTACACACTGGATTAAAAGTCTGCAACAAACTCCTAGCTATGGTAATATAATTTTTTTGCCATAGAGATCAACTTCTTATCTTCACAATGATTAACCTTCTGTTGCTTACTTCTATGGACATCTTTTGGAAAAAAACAAGAAAGAGAGATATCATCCTGAACAAAACATCTCTACCTGGACACGTTATGAAGACCCTCATGAGCAGTCTCTAGTGCCTAAAATGCATGCTTCACTCATGACCAAATCGGCCACTGGAACAGACAAAAAGAGGACACATCTGACCCCTGACCCTCAGTGACTAGCCGGTACTTTACCGTTAATGGGGCAGCAGTACTGCAATAGCGAAGGTGATCTTCTTGAGTCACTTAGAAGACTTCCTGTATTAGCAAGTAGAGTTGCTTGTTCGATACTTTATATTTCTCAGGATCCCTCAGCAAAATGGTGTAGCTTAATTGACTGCAGAATGCCAAGATGTATGTGGCTATGTACGACCTCCCTTTAAAGTTTTTGTACTTCCTACAACACTGCACTGTATAGTGGACTTTATGCTTCATTTATTGTCACATGGTGATGTGTGAATATGGGTCTACGCATTGTGTTCTTCTTTCCCAAATGTATAAGTAAATATTATTTTGAAGAGTTCTCACACTTCCGAACACATCCTGAATCCTGAACACTGTCTTTTTCTTACTATCAGGGATTTTGAAAAGGTTAAGGAGGATACGTGATGAGTGTCTATTGTGTGTGTAGGGGGTGCAAATAAAAGTTATAAAATTATTGGTTTACTTTTTACTGTATATTTTAAAATTGTATTATTATTCTACTGAAAGATACTGTTTAACTGCACCTAAGTGCTACTGTTGCTGTAGGGGAATTTTAGTAGCGCGGTTCTTTATTTTTAAACAAACACAAATACCAACCCTTTCTGGTAAAGAAGTCCCAGTAAAGAAAACCAAAAAATTAATCCAGCAAGACAGAGGTTTGTTTCAATAAAAAACTTTTATTGTCGACACCCCAAGCGCTTTCACAGACTAAGCTGCTTCTTCAGGTAATGTCTATCAAACTAAAAAATTCAGTTTAAATACCATATACTACCTCCCTTGATTAATCATGTGACATCAAGGCACTCAAACAAACAGGCTCATAAAAGCATATGCATAGCACCGAAGTACAGAAATCATAATACATTCATAATAAATGCAAGTAAACAACGTAGGAGGTGCTACAAGTAGCAAAGACTTTGAACCTATATATTCTATCCTGGTCAGGGTGTGTGAAAATAGAACTGCTGTCAACGTAAGTGCATCCACTGCAAGTGCCACATGCTAAAGTGGCATTACTGCTATATTCATGCTTATTCCTTGAGTAATACGAGGTCATTTTAAGGATTTCATGTTCCTAAATACAAAACTGGGAGTGGGCTCTATCACTCTGGAAATATCTTTGTCTGTCATATGGACTTTCCAGTGTTTTCTAATAACACTCATGTACATGGAAACATTACTAGAATAATGCACTGGTACCCTCAGTTTATACTGATTGTTCCTATTATACATTACTCTGTCTGCTTCAGGTTTTGAAAAATAAGGTTGTCCCTCTCAAGCTTTTGCTTTTAACCCTCTCTGCATTTTCAACTATTTCTCGGTCACTATAACTTTTCATCCTTGAACAATGCTGTGTAGTTCTACCTGCTCCTGAAACTCCTTTTCATATACATTTACCTGGAGTCTCTAAAAACTTGATTCTTAACCACGTTACAAAAATGTGGGTGGGGTGCATACTATGCCTATAAAAAAGATGGTTGACATGGCATGGTTTCTTACACAACTTAGTAAACAATGGAGCCATTCCCATCCACTTCAACAGTAACATCAAGAAAATTCATACTGTATGTTGATGCATTCATAGAAAAGTGTAAATTAGTTGTATTATTTACATACACCTCAAATTCTCTTAACTGCTGTTTAGTATCTACCCACAGAAAAAAAACAAATCACCAACAAACCTATAAAAACGTACAAATCTGGAGTAGGGTCCCTCGAGTATATGCTCCATTTCTCACATAGCCATCACAGTGTTGGCGTAGCCATTGGCACACAAAGTTCCCATAGCTACACCACGACACTGCCAATAGATGGAATGATTAAATACAAAAACATTGTTTTCTAACACTATTGTCAATATAGTACAGACAAGAGATTTCCATTTCTTCCAAGTTAAAGTGTGCAAAAACTGTTCAACCTTCAAGACCCCTTCATCAACAGGTATAACAATGAATAAGGTGACAGCCATACTTAACAAAAATAAATTCATGCATAAAAATTTTACCGGTGTTAGCATCTAAAAATGCAAATAAATTGTTCAGAAAATGCTCAGTGTCCCCCAAAATACCCATATTCTTATTTAACAATGGTCTCAAAGTTTTTTTTAAATAAACAGAGAGGAGAACTGTCAACCAATTGTGTCCTGCTACAATAGGGCGCATAAGGGGATTTTGTGCATTTTTATGAACTTTTGGAAGACCTTGTATTATAGGCAGTAGTGGGGTCTATAACCATAAAATAATCTAACAAGTTCTTATCTATCATTTTCTCTAGATACAACTTGTTCAATGAATATGTGATAACTAACTTCATGGACTCGACCTTTTTTTGATTAATAGTTAAATAAAACTTCCTATCTGCTAGCATAATGTTCTTAGTTTCACTATACCAAATGTTGTCCATTATAACAATTGGTCCCCGTTGTCTGCAGGTTTAATTATAATCTTATCATTTTATTTTAACTTTTTCAAAGCACTGTACTCATTCTTACTTCAATTGTAATGCATTTTACATTTCTTGCAGTGACTGTAAATACTATTACTGGTTTAATGGGATTATAGAGCTGATTTTGAAAGAAACAGTTTTATGGTCAGACATTATCAGGGAGGATGAGATGGAGGGGTGCAGTGTTCTCCCATATTTGTGAGCAAGAGGTCCAGCACGTTACAGCCCCTAGTGAGCATATTCACCAATTGGTCAAGGGTGTTTGGAGTTACTAAGTCCATGATTTTCCATAACTGTAGACTTGAGGCCATGGAGGATTCCCTGTAAACAGAGAGGTAATTAAAGTCTCCCATGAGGAGGGTTTTATGTTGGATGGTAAATGTCTCCAGTTGATCCAAATATGCACTGAAAGATTCTTGGGATATGGAGGGTGACCTATAGTTGGCTAGGATATGGTATAGGATTTTGGCTGTGATCTGCTGATCTGCACATGGAGAAACATCATCCTGTTTGACTACCCCAGAGTTGTGCTTGTTTTTGATGTATACTGAGGCACCTCCGCCTTTAGCCCTTGTCTTAGCAGCTACTGGTCTAAAAGTGTGGAAGGCAATGAAACCCTGCACTGCCCAGTTACTGAACAACACTTTAAACCATGTCTCGGTAACTGCACAGATGTCTATAACATTAAGTGTGAGGAGGGTTTGGAGGGAGTGTAGTTTTTTTTTTTTTTTTTTTAATTTAGGCTGCTGGTATTGAGCAATAACATCTTGAGGTTTAGTTGAGTTGATTTTATGTCAGTAGGTTTGTCAATGTGGCATTGTCTAAAAAATGCACTGTGCTGGTGGATTAAATTTTAACCAGTATTCGGAAGCCTAGAAGAGAAAACTGCATACCACCCTTGGCAAAGCAGCATGGTCTGTTGACCACGTCCTCTCAAGCTGACAAATACTGGATCACTTAGAATGACACCAGAAAGTCAGTTGTTCAAAGCAATAATTTTTTGCTCAAATTGTGGCATCATCCGTGGTGATGCTAATATGCTACTCAATGCTACACTCGTATCAGCTGAGGACACAATCTGAAAGCTTCATTATGTCTCTCTTCATTATAGTCTAAGGGGGTACATTTCACGTCATTTATACCTATATGGACTATGACAGAATCATACTGGTACCTGTGACGTACTGCTGCCATGGAAATGAACAGAGTGTTAGAGCAGTTGTCAGCTTTGGGAGGGTGAAGCAATAAAACACTACCTATTACATAGGTGAACAGAGCTGAATTAGCAACTTGGGTGTTTGACAGAGCCATCAGAGAAAGTTGGACATATCCATGTTGGGGAGGGCAGGGAGGAGCAGAACACGAACTGCCACAATTCCTCAGAGGAAGGAAGGTAATACAAATACAAGCCTTGGGCGGGGGAGGCTTTCTGCTCAACAACGCACTGTTTTGGTGGCCTCAACAGCTAGTCTTATGAGAGCATGGACTTGTAAGGTGGAACGTATGGTGGAGCTCTGCCATGAAATAGGTGGCTCATCTCCCAAACTAGGGGGTGGGGTTAGGACCATTACAAAACTTCCCATAGCTGACAAGCTGGCATGGTCACAAAACACTCTCCAGAACACCTGTAGGACAATCTCACCCGAGCCCCAGGTATCTCATCATCAGCAGTGAATCCTGCTTTGCTTCTGAAAAAGGATAGCTTTTTCAATATTTTGAAAACTGTGGATGAAGTCAAGATAGCTGCCGAACAATCTATGCAGACACGCTTCTAAAGAAACCAGTAGTAGCTGCTGTTGTTACAGAATGAGCTTGAACTTCACCATTTAACATCTTACCATAACAATTATAACAAAAAGTAAAGCAGCTAATGAACTATCTAGATAGTGCCTGCTTAGACAGTGGACATCTGAGGTTTACTTGCTTAAATAGAATTAAAAAGTGCCCCCTTTCTTAAGCTCTGGTTAAGTAACATATTAAATGCACATGCACATACAGGGAAAAGAGAATTACCTCTGCTGTATTAAAAAGCTTACGAAAGAAGACTGCAAGTTGAAAAGTCTACTTAAGTGCTCACTTAGAAAGTATGTGGCACGAAAGACAGATTAGTTGCCTGTAAGTAGGTACCCGAAGGGAACAGTGTGTCAAGTTCAGCAGCCATCTAGACTTGCTTTTCAGAAAACCTACAACCAGAAATGACAATTATGGTAAAAAAGTACAGTTCCAAAAGGACAATGTAATCTTTTCCAAAACAAAGTTCAAAACCACTGCGGGGTCACAAGTTTTCTAGGTGGTCTGAGGTGCAGTACTCCTTTCAGAAAAAGTTCACCCATTGATTAAGGAAATAAAGGGAGTTCATAAGAAACTGGAAATGTAAACAAAGATAAACATCAAAATGTCCAAACAAAGGTTTGCAGTATTAAGCAAAGTCAAAAGCTAATGTTCACCAGAAGACAATTTAATGAAGCGCTTTTCGTCTGCACTGTGTGCAGACTTCTTCAGACATACAAAATAACCTTTTAAAAACTTCCTTTAAAAACATTTAACCTGGTATAATGAACCAATCATAACACACAATTAATTAAGGTGATTAATTAGAGCTGCTGCATTGAGCTCAAAGTAAACTTTTATGCAAAACCCTCCATGAATAACTGGAACAGTGATTGTCAAACACACTAAAGAAACTTCATAACAATAGCATAAACTTAAAAACTAACACAGTAAAAGTGAACAAAAGTTCACAAACCAAAACTCATACTAAAATTTTAAACTTATATAACAGATAAAATAAAAAAAACAAATGTATGTAAGCAAATTACAGCAGATATATACATAGTTCATTAATGGTAAGCCAAGGAAGTTACTTAACCATGATATCTTACCCTCACCTTTTCAAACTTTTCAATTTAAGAATATTGCTTATAGAGCAGGACTCATTGAGACCTGGGAAGATACAAGCATTCAGTTTGATTTGCCAGGTTAGTTCTAATTCTTCTAACAAGAGGTGTGAGGGTGTGCCCGTTCTGTCGTTATTCACCTGGTCTATTACTAGAAATTTGAAACTATGATTCTTATATTTTAAAGTATGTTTGGCTAGTGCGTTGTCCAATTTGTTCCTAGTTATTGCATATTGATGTTCATAAATGCGTTCACGGAGCCTACGCTCAGTTTTTCCAGCATAGAACGCAGGGCATCCTTGACATGCCGCCATATACACTACCATTTTGGAGTTACAATTATACCTGCTCCTTACCTTACATTGAAAGTTCTGTGTAGTGACTCTGTTAGTCTCTATTATGTATTTGCAACTTTGGCATTTGTACATGCCAACAGTTCTCGTAAAGTTAGAAACAGGTTGTTCTAACAGTGACTTCAAGTTCTTACCCCTTCTAAACGTAATAATGGGGTGGTCACCAACTTTAGTTGCAAAAGTGGGATTACTCATGAATAATGCCCATTTTCTTTATGCTCTCGATACATTGATAACTAGATGAATTAAATGTCAAAATGAGTTTCGGACCAAAGTATGAAGGTTTGTCCAAGTGGATTACAGTACACCCTTCTGTTGGTGAATGGGTGTTGGTGCCTTGGTTCAACTGATGGTGTTTTATGGTCAATAAGGGTTTATAAATGCCATTAAGTCTTTTAAATGTAACTTCCTTAACTAGTTCATCAAGGAGTTTTATAGGGTATCCCCTATGTGTGAACATACTCGTAAGTAGTTCACATTCTTTGTGGAAGTCATCATCTTGACTCACTATATGGGCTGCTCTAACAAGTTGACCTTTTATCACTGATCGTTTCTGATGGCTAGGGTGACAACTTGTAAAATGCAAGAAGGGATTTGAGTATGTGGTTTTCCTGTGAATGTTAGCTACAAAATTACACGCTTCACGATTTTTGACAATAAGATGTCTAAATAAGTTGTAGTTACATCACTATAAGAAGAAGTGAAGCTCAAAAAGTGTGTAGAGTTGCTGAATTTATCCAACATCATGTTACTGATGTTGACATCACCTATAACTAAAATAAAAATATCGTCCAAATAGCGAGTGTAAAATGTGATGTATTTCATTAGTTCAGGATCCATAAACAAAAACTCGGTTTCCCAGTGTGCCATGACTGCATTAGCTATGCTCGCCCCACAAGGGGAGCCCATGGCAACACCCACTTTTTGCAAGTAAAAATTCTCACCAAACATGAAAATGTTATTGTACAAAATTATTTCAAGTAGTTCTACGACCACAGAGATTTCCATTTTGGTGGCTCCATTTTTCTTGAGCACTAAAATGACCCATTCAATGCCAGTGTCATGTGGTATACACATGTAAAGGTCTTTCACGTCGACCGTGAGGAAGTTACTTGTATCAAATGCTAGCTTATCAATTTTCTCAAGGAAAGACCATGAGTCCTTGCAAATCTGAGTTTCAAAAACGAGATATTTCTGTAGTATAGAGTCAACAAACTTGGCACATGGGTAGGTAGGAGAACCATGTCCATCAACTAATGGTCTCATTGGAGGATCAGTGATGCTTTTATGAATTTTTCATATACCAAAAAGGTACGGAAACCTTAGGTAAGTAGTGGTCATGTAGTTGAACATTTTTTGTTCAATCCTACCTTCAACAATCATGTCCTCTATGCTGCTCTTTATGGATCTATATGCTCTATTAACCTCAGAAAGTGAACTAAGTGAGTATGAAGGACTGTCTAGAAGCTGAACCATGCATTCATGGTAGTCTGGATTATCAAAAATTACCAGCCCGCCACCCTTGTCGGGCTTACAAATGCGTACATCTTACATTCGAATATAATCAAGGTGTTCACATTCAACTTTACTAATATGGTCATTCCTTTTAGGCTTAGAAGTCTGCTTAACCCCTTGCCTGATGTCTAACTCGCACATCTTCTCAAAAATCTGTACTAGTGGGTGCAAGGGGGGGTTATATGTACTGGCAATTCTAAATGGGTCAATATCTATTCTATCAACACTGGCACCCATCATCAAGTTAAAATTCAATTTCCGTGAAAATAACTTGACGTCAATAATAGTCTTAACCAGGTCAAATTTCTGTTCGGGGATGTATGTGTAACCTTTAGATAGAAATTCAACGAGGTCAGCAGAGACAGCAACCGAAGAAAAATTATACACTTTAAAATCGCCTGTAGAGTTTATAATAATGTCAGGCTTAGTTGTTTCCCTGCTAATGACACTGTTGTCTAATCTATGGTCCAAAGAATCACCATCATACAGTTCCAAGTTACTTAAGCTATTATCAGTGAAGTTAAAATTATTATTCACTAAATGGAGGTTGTGATTGTCAAAATCAATGTTGGCATCAGTGTGTGTGATAAGGTCAACAGTTAGATCAGAGTCTGTGTGTTACGATTGGTTCATTATACCAGTTTAAATGTTTTTAAAGGAAGTTTTTAAAAGTTTTTTTTGTATGTCTGAAGAAGTCTGCACACAGTGCAGACGAAAAGCGCTTCATTAAATTGTCTTCTGGTGAACATTAGCTTTTGACTTTGCTTAATACTGCAAACTTTTGTTTGGACATTTTGGAGTTCATAAGAAGACAAGCTGACACATTAAAATTGAATGAAATGATGTTGAAAGGGGGAAGTTCACAAATAAAGACATAATATGATTTGGATCCATGCACTTAAGAGAACTAAGCCAATATGAGAAGGGAGAAAGGAGATTTTACCAAAAGAAAAGACAGCAAATAGAGGTACAGAAAAATAGTCTAGAGGAGGCTATAATTTACTGGAGAAAATAAGCAAAGGAAGAAAGGTATTGGGTGAAAATAAGGGAGGTGAAAAGTACAGTTGTGTACCTACCATAAATGTAGATGTTCGAGAGTATTCACTGTTGCAGTCATTACACTTGGGTTATCCTGCTGCAGGCTACCCGCAGTCGGCCTGAATTCCAAAGTCCTGGTCCGATGTCGGTTGCTGTCGCCTCTTCCCTGACGTCAGTGCGTCAGGGGTATAAAAGATGCAGCCAACGCCATTTTCTTCAGTTTTTCTTGCCCCAGATGTCAGGTGCCCCCAAAAGGGTAGGCTAAAAAATTCTGATCATAAAAAAGCATGCACATTACCTTCATCTACAAGCAAATACACCACATAGGTTCTATAGAACAGAGAAGTACAGATAGGTCCTAGCAATGAAAGTGGGATGGTGGGAGGGTAACCTGGACTGCAGCAGTGAATACACTCGAACATCTACATTTATGGTAGGTACACAAAGTAGAGTTTTGTACCTACCATAAATGTAGATGTCCGATAGATATGCAACTGCAGTCCTTACATATGGGTTTGTCCTGCCTCAGGCAGCCCTTCGGTCGGCCGGATTCCAACGTCTGGGTCCGGCGTCGGCTGATGTCACCTCTTCCCAGACGTCAGAGCGGCTGGGGTATAAAAGCATCAGCCGACGCCATCTTCTTCAGTGTTTCTTGCCCCAGATGCCAGGTGCCCTCCAAGGAAGGCTAAATTTAGTGAATGGATAAAAATTCCAGACATGCAAAACAGTAATAAACACATACACCATAACAGATATCCCCAGCTAATATGAAAAGGGGGGAGTGGACCCTAAAAAAGAGAATTACAGAGGGGTAGGAGGGAGGGAAAACCTGACTGCAGTTGCATATCTATCGGACATCTACATTTAAGGTAGGTACAAAACTGTACTATGTCCTTCAAGAATGCAACTGCAGTCCTTACATATGGGTTGAATACCATAGCCAAGCTGGGGGTGGTAGGATCTAAGATAAGGATGGTGTAGCTAAAATGCCCTGCAGGACTGCAGAAGCAAAGCCTGCTCGGGATCTGGAATATAAAGGCAGGTTGTAATGTTTGGAAAATGTATGCACGGGGCTCCATGTAGCGGCTTTTAGAATGTCCTTTGTAGCAACCCCTCTTAGAAAAGCTGTGGAGGTGGCTGTCGCTCTGGTGGAGTGTGGCCTGATATTGGCTGGCACACCTTTTCCATGGAAAGAGTAGCAGAATCTGATGCAGTTTCCAATCCATTTTGAAATTGTTTGTTTGGAAATTGCCTTTCCTTGTCCTCCAGCAGTGTAAGCTACAAATAACTGGTCAGACTTTCTGTTGGCCTTTGTTCTGTCCAAGTAGTAGCGCAATTGCCTGTGTATGTCCAAAGTGTGCAGAAGCTTTTCTCCTTTATTTTGAGGATTGGGAAAGAAAGTAGGCAGGTGAATTGCTTGATTTAGAGAAACCCTGGATATCACTTTTGGCATGAATGAAGGACTGGTTCTTAAAGAGACTCTGTCCTGATGGAAAATGAGAAATGGAGGTACTGCCATGAGGGCCTGTATTTCCGAAACTCTTCTTGCTGAAGTAATTGCCAACAGGAAAACTGTTTTCCAGGAGAGAAATTGCAATTCTGAAGATGCTGCTGGCTCAAAAGGAGGAAGAGTTAATTTTTCCAAGACGAAGTTGAGGTTCCATGCAGGCACTGGTGGTTTTCTTGGAGGTTTAATATTCTTTATCCCTCTTAGAAACTGTCTTAGCAAAGGATGTGAAAACACAGGTGGATCACAGTTGTATTTTGCTAAAATTGCTGAAGCGTGTATTTTTATGGAAGAATATGAAAGGCCATTGTGAAGCATTTCTGCCAAGTATTCTAGTATCTGTGGAATGCTCATTACTGATGCATCCTGACCCTTGTTGGCATTCCAGATGTTGAATCTCTTCCATTTGGCTGAATAAGTTTTTCTGGTGGAAGGTCTGCGTGCTTCCAGTAAGATCTCTTGAACTTTTTTGGAGAGAGATATGGGGAGACGTCATGGAACTCTCCAAGCTGTCAGTTGCAATGTTTGCAGGTTGGGATGAACAGTCCTGTAATTGTGCTGAGTTATAAGCAGAGGCCATTGAGGCAGTAGCCACGGCTTGGTGCGAGTTATGCTCCTTAGTAATGGATACCAGTGCTGTCTTGGCCAGTCTGGAGCTATCAAAATGCCTTTCGGTTGTTCTGCTTTGATCTTCAGTAACACCTTGGTCATTAATGGTAGAGGTGGAAATGCATAGATTGTTAGAGAATTCCAGCTGAAGGAGAGAGCATCCATTCTCCAGGCTTGAGGATGGTGTGTCCTTGAGCAGAACTTCTTCAGATGATGATTGAGGTGTGAGGCAAATAGATCTATGTCCGGCCTTCCCATGCATGAGTTATTTGTGAAAAAATGTCTGGATGCAACATCCATTCGTGCGGGTCCATAATGTTTCTGCTTAGACTGTCTGCCAGAACATTGTCCTTGCCTGGGACAAACTGGGATTGCAACTGTATGTTCAGTTTCAGGGACTTTTCCCAGAGTCATTGTTAGTCTGCAGAGGGGGTAAGAATGGGTACCTCCTTGCTTGTTTATGTACCACATAACAGTGGTGTTGTCTGTCTTTATTAGCAGATGGCCTTGCTGAAGAAATTTTCCGAAGGCCTCGATTGCATGAATCACTGCCAACATCTCTTTTTGATTGATGTGCAGATGCAATTCTTGTGGTGTCCATTGCCCTTGAATGCATCTGCCCTCCATGTGCACCCCCCATCCATGATCTGAGGCGTCTCATGTAATGGTTTGGCTTGCTTGAGGTTTGTTGAAAGACATGCCTTTGTTTAGCTGGCTTGCTTGTGCCCACCACAAAAATTCCTTTTGTAGACATGGAATGAGTGGAATAATTGCTTCCAAGTTGTGGCTGTGTTGGGACCATAAACTTTTTAGGTACCATTGTAGTTTTCTCATATGTAGTCTTGCCAGTGTAATCACAAGAATGCAAGATGCCATGAAACCCAGGGCCTGCAGGATTTTCCTTGCAGTCATCTGGGTGTGCTTTGCTAGGCTTTTGAAGTAATCTGGTAATTGTTGTTGTTTTTCTTCTGTGAGGAAAGCCATTTGTGAGTTTGTGTCCAGTTTGGCTCCTAGAAAAATTATTTGTTGGGATGGCAGTAGTCTTGATTTTTGAATGTTGACTGTGTATCCCAAAGCCTGTAGTAAGTGAATGACATAGTCCAAGTGTCTTATCAAGGCTTGCTTGCTGTCCGCTTGTATAAGGCAGTCGTCCAGGTAAGGATATATTTGTATCCCCTGAAGTCTGCAATGTGCAATTACTGATGCCAGGCATTTCGTGAATACTCTAGGCGCAGTAGATAAGCCAAAAGGCAATGCTGAGAATTGATAATGCTCTGACCCTGCAAGAAATCTGAGGTATCTTCTGCAGCTGTGTCTGATTGGGACATGCAGGTATGCCTCCTTGAGGTCCAGAGTAACCAGCCAAGACCCCTTGCCCAGCATGGGAAGAAGTTGCTGTGACGTCAGCATTTTGAATTTTGGCACAATGAGAAAAGTGTTTAGAGCGGACAAGTCCAGTATAGGCCTCCATTGCTTTTCTTTTCTTGGAACAAGGAACAGTCTTGAGTAGAATCCCTGGCCTTGTTCCTGAGGAGGAACCTTTTCTATTGCTTTGATCTGAAGTAGCTTTGAAACTTGTATGAGTGCCTCTGCCCTTTGATTTTGTGGCAGGTTTGGCATGCCTTGTCTTGTTGGTAAGGTATGGAAGTGGAACCTGTAACCCTTGTCTATTATGTCCAAAATCCATTTGTCCTTTGTAAAAACGTGCCAATTTTTTGAAAATATAGATAATTTTCCGCCTAAAGGTGCTTCTCTTTGAGCCTTGGTCGGCGGTGTCAAAGTCAAGTCATTGTGATTGTCCCTGCGGAGTAGTAGAAGTTCCTGCGCCACTTCTCTGATGAGTTGGTTGCCATTGGCGGCCCCTGTAGGAGCCTCGGTATTGCCCTCTACCTCGAGCACGCCTGTTTTTTCCCCTTTGGAACTTGTCAGTGTCTGGAAAGGACCAATTCTTCAAAGGCCAATTCCTACTGAACCTTGGTGGCTGAACCTGGAGGAAATCTTTGACTGTTTGTACTGATTTAGCCTTTTCCTCAATTGATTTCAACACACCCTGTGCATTCGCACCAAATAGCTTGTCTTTTTCCAGAGGTGCATCTAGAAGCTTTACTTTAACATGATCTGGTAATACCTGTTCTTTCAACCAAGCATGTCTACGTATGACGGCCCCTGTCATAGCTGCCCTACATGAAGCTTCCAATGCATGATAACCACACTGAAGAAAATGATTGCTAACCTGCTGAGTATTATGAACCAAATCCTGCAAGGCCTTTCTATCTAAAGGCTCAGGAGAGGCTAACGTTTTCTGCAAATCATCCATCAAGAAATCCTGATACTGAAACATATGAAAAAGGCAGTTAAGTGCCCTCATGGCAAGGGTGGATGAGGTATAAACTTTTTTACCCCACCTCTCCAGGGACCTAGATTCCCTGTCTGCGGGCAAAGGATTTTTGGCCGTGGAAGTGGCCACTCCTTTGGGCCCCTGAGAAATAGTTTCTAGATCAACAGAGTGGGCCTTAAAGAGATGTTTATGAGTTTCAGGAACCCTGTAATATCTGTCTGGCTTGACAGGAGCAGGAGGGAGAGAATCAGGAGAAGTACTGGAGTCTGAGAACACATCATCTAATACATCTAACACTGGTGGTACAGCTAAAGGCCTGTGCTGGGGTAACTTAAGGAAGGTCCAAAGCCTTTTCCTGGAGTCAGAGAAATCCTGGCCCTGCCACTGAAAATGCTCTCTCATGGAATGGAGAATTTCCCCGAAAGAAATATCCTCAGGAGGAGAGGCAGAGGGAATGGATTCATCAGCATCAGAATCCTCGTAGGCCGGGAAGGATTCTTCCTGGGAGTCTGAAAGGCCTGACTCACCAGAGGCTTCATCTGAGGAAAGGGTATCTGCCTGCTCAACCCTAGGCCTTTTGCTTGAAGGCGGCTGAGAACCTCTGTCTGGATGAGCCTGAGAGCCCCTGATTAAAGAAATTAGATCTGCAGCTAAAGTCATGACCTGTTTATCAGAAGTGGGACCCTGTGACAAAGATTTAGGAGGGTGAGACTTAGCCTGGCTGGCAGCCTTAGCACGTGTGTAGGCCTTGATAGACACACACAGGAGGCCTAGCTGCCCCACGTGCTGGAGTAACTTTGTTGGAGTATGGTGTCAGGCAAATCTTGGGCTTCGGTTTCAGGAGGAAAATCAACAACCGGCACCGGGGTAGCCTTCGGGACCGAAGTCTGTGGTAAAGCGGTGTCGTCGGCCTGGAGCGGTAGAATTACCGCCTCCGAAGAGACTGATACACTCGCGGTAGGTTTTAGCATGGTGTCGGTGGAAGTCGCGGGCCGCGAATGTCGGTCCCGGTCCTTCCGTTTTTTGGAAATATGTGTTGTCGGTTGTTCCGACGGCTTGATATAGGAGTAATTTTCCCCAAAAAAGTCTTCAGCAAATTCTGCCCGGCGCATAAATGTGCGCTTATTAAAGCGAGCACAGGCAGCACAGGCCGAGACGTCGTGGTCTGGGCCGAGGCAGGGAAGGCAGTAAGAATGGAAGTCCTTATGAGGTATTTGTTTACCACAAGACAAGCAATTATTAACTTTTGCAGTTTTATCTGACATCGGCTGAGGCAAGAAAAGGTTCCCCAACGGGGTACTTAGCTTTTTGATGATTTCGGATCTGAAAACGCAGGAGCTGGCCGACCGGCACTTGCGAACTGCTTCTGCTTCGGGCACCGCGCGGCAAGAAAGACTGAAGAAGATGGCGTCGGCTGATGCTTTTATACCCAGCCGCTCTGACGTCGGGGAAGAGGCAACATCAGCCGACGCCGGACCCAGACTTTGGAATCCGGCCGACCGAAGGGCTGCCTGAGGCAGGACAACCCATATGTAAGGACTGCAGTTGCATTCTTGAAGGACATCTGTACTATGTTCATCGTGTTTCACTGTTGCAGTCATTACACTTGGGTTGAACCCCAAAGCTGAGGTTGGGTGGCTGGGCCTAAATACAATTAGGAGTGGCTATGAGGCCCTGCAGAACTGCAGTGGCAAAGCCTGTTCTGGATTTAGAGTAGAGAGGTAAGTGGTAGTGCTTTGTGAAGGTGTGCACTGAAGTCCAGGTTGCAGCCTCCAAAATATCCTTGGTTGGTACTCCTCTGAGGAAGGCTGCTGAAGTGGCTGCTGCTCTGGTAGAATGTGGCCTAATGCCCTTAGGCACTGATTTACAATGTTGTGAATAGCAGAAACGAAGGCAGTGGCCTATCCATTTTGAAATAGTCTGCTTTGAAATAGCTTTCCCTTGCGATCCTGCAGCATATGCCACTAAGAGTTGCTCAGTCTTTCTGAAAGCTTTAATCTTGTCCAAGTAAAAGCGTAGCTGTCTGTGTATGTCCAAAAAATGCAGAGTCTCTCCCCCTTATTCTGCGGGTTTGGATAAAAGGTAGGCAAATGTATGGTTTGGTGAAGGGCCACACTGGACAATACCTTAGGCATAAATGTTGGGTTTGTCCTTAGAGAAACCCTGTCCGGATGGAAAATAATAAAAGGTTCCACAGCCATTAGTGCCTGTAATTCTGAGACTCTTCTTGCTGAAGTTATTGCTAGGAGAAGAGCTGTTTTCCATGATAAGTATTTTATCTCAGCTGTATTGGCTGGCTCGAAAGGAGGCAGTGTGAGTTTTTCCAAGACAAAATTGAGGTCCCATGCAGGTACTGGAGCTCTCCTTGGAGGTCTTATGTTTTTGGCCCCTCTGAGATACTGCCTTAGCAGTGGATGAGATAAAATAGGTGGGTCCGTATTGTAATGAGCTGAAATGGCAGAGGCATGGATCTTTATTGATGAGAAGGATAGGCCTGTGTCCAGCATCTCAGTTAGGTATTGTAAAATCAGAGGAATATTTGGAGCAAGCGTGTCAATTCCTTGTGCCTGGTTCCAAGCACAGAATTTCTTCCATTTTTCTGCATAAGATTTTCTGGTGCTGGGCCTCCTGGCCACCAAAATAACATCCATAACTGTTTTAGACAGAGGAGAGTTCTGAATGGTTACATCATCCGCCATGCAGCCAGACTGAGGGTGCAGAGTTGGCTGTGTAGGATCTGATTGTTTTGTTGGGTCAGTAAATGAGGAATGTGAGGTATGTCCAGGCTGGGTCTTGAGACAAGCTCTTTAGGATTGGGTACCAGTGCTGGCGTGGCCAGTCTGGGGCAATCAGGATCATCTTTGGCTTCTCTCGTCTGACCTTTAAGGAGTACCTTGGGGAGGAGAGGCAGAGGAGGGAAGGCATATACTGAGAGGGCTTTCCAGCTGAATGAAAGGGCGTCCACTTTCCATGCTTGTTTGTGATAAGTCAGAGTGCAGAATCTTTGTAGCTGGCAGTTGTGAGGGGAGGCAAATAGATCTATGTCTGGGCATTCCCATTTCCCTGTTATCAATCTGAAGATTTGTGGATCTAGTTTCCACTCGTGAGGATCCATGAGGTTTCTGCTTAGTTCGTCTGCCAAGGTATTTGTCCTTCCTGGCAGGAATTGTGCTTGCAGGTGTACTTGATAAGTCAATGCTGTGTTCCACAATGTCATGGCTTGTCTGCAGAGGGGGTAGGAATGTGTGCCTCCTTGCTTATGTACCACATGACTGTAGTACTGTCCGTCTTTATCAGCAGTTGTCCTGGATGAAGTAGGTCCTTAAATGCTGTCAGTGCATTCTGTACAGCTAGCATCTCTTTTTGATTGATATGAAGATGCATTTGGCTTGTAGGCCATGTGCCCTGAATACATTTCCTTCCATGTGTGTCTCCCCAGGCATAATCTGATGCATCTGTTGTTAATATCTGCCTGGCTGTGGGTAAAGCGAATGGCTGTTCCTTGTTGTGGTGACACGCCTGTGCCCACCACTGAAACTCCTGTTGCAGGCAGGGAATGAGAGTAATTAATGTTTCCAGGCTGTGACAATGTTGAGTCCAAACACTTTTTAGATACCATTGTAGTTTCCTCATATGCAGTCTTGCATATGGAATTAGTAGAATGCAGGATGCCATGAAGCCCAAAGCCTGCAGAATTTTTCTTGCACATACCTGGGTCTTTGTTGCCATCATTTCGAAGTAAGAAGTCAGTTGCCTTTGTCTGGCAAGAGATAAGCCATCTGGGCAGTTGTATTTAAGCTTGCACCCAGGAATATTATCTCTTGAGAGGGTACCAGTTTTGATTTCTTTTTGTTAACTGTGTACCCTAGGCAAATTAGTAATCTTTTTACAAACGCCAGATGCTTCAGTAGAATGTCCTTGTTCCCTGTTTGTATAAGGCCAGTCATCCAAGTAGGGATACATTTGTATTCCTCTGTCTGCAAAATGCAATTACTGGTGCCAGGCATTTTGTGAAGACTCTGGGTGCACTAGATAAGCCAAAGGGCAGTGCAGAGAGTTGGTAGTGCATTGAGCCAGCTATGAATCTGAGGTATCCTGCAAGAATGTCTTATTGGGACATGCAGGTATGCCTCTTTGAGGTCCAAAATTACAAGCCAAGCCTTCTTGCCCAGCATGGGCAGAAGCTGCTGCAGAGTCAACATTTTGAATTTTGGAACGTCCAGAAAAGTGTTTAGAATAGACAGGTCCAGTATTGGTCTCCAGGCTTTGTCCTTTCTGGGTACCAAGAAAAGTCTTGAGTAAAATCCTTGTCCCTGCTCTTGCTGTGGTACTCGCTGAATAGCCCTCATGTCCATAAGGGATGAAACTTGCTTTTGTGCCTCTGCCCATTGATTGTGTGGCAGGTCTGGCATGCCTTTTGTCTTCGGAAGGGTGTGAAAGTGGAACCTGTAGCCCTGAGACACTACATTCAGGACCCATTTGTCCTGGATGATCATGTGCCAATTTTGTGAAAAAAGTGCTAGTTTTCCCCCTAAGGGTGCTGCCAAAAGAAGAGTGTTTGGCATTGGCAGAGGAAAGTCATTGGGACTGTTTCCTGCATGGCTGTGATTTGTCTTCTCTGCTTTTGGAGGTAGAGGCACTCCACTGTTTAGGCCTGTATGAGCCTTGGGGCTGGGATCCGCCTTCTAGGGCATCTGTATTTGACTCTGTGGCCTGACACTGGAAAGTACTAATTCTTAGAAGGCCAGTTCCTGCTAAATCTGGGTGGCTGTACCTGTAGGAAATTCTTAACTGTCTGCATAGATTTTGCTTTATTCTCCATTTTCTTCAACACCTCTTCTGCCTTAACACCAAACAAAGTATCATGCCGTAATGGAACATCCAATAATTTTGCTTTAACATGATCAGGCAGATTCTGTTCCTTTAACCAAGCATGCCTTCTAATGACAGAACCTGTGACAGCGGCCCTGCAAGAGGCCTCCAGTGACTCAAAACCACATTGCAAAGTATGCTTTCCCACTTGTTCAGCTGCATGCAATAAATCCTGCATTTCCTTGTTATCAGAACATTCAGAATTTGTCAACATTTTCTGTTTTAGCAGTGACATTAAGTATTGCTGATATTTAAGCATATGAAACTGACAAATTAAAGCCCTTACAGCCAAGGTAGCAGAAGTGTAAACTTTTTTCCCGCATCTGTCCAGTGCCCTAGAATCCCTATCAGAGGGGACAGGGTTTTTTGCAGTGGAAGCCTTGACTTCTTTGGGACCCAGAGATATAATTTCTGGGTCAGCAGCAGGATTTTTATATAGAAATGTATAAGAATCTGGAACCCTGTAGTATCTGTCTGGCTTAACAGGTGCAGGGGGTAGAGAGTCAGGAGACAGGCCGGACTCTGAAAATACATCATCTACAATGTCTAGAACAGGTGGAATGCTGTACTTGTTTCTTTGTCTTTAGAGCTGTTTTAGTCTTTGCCTTTGAAGCTGAAGTCTGCTTGACATATAACTGTGTAGGTCTGAAAACACCCTCAAAAGCCGATGCCTGCTGAGTGGCTCCGGACCCATCTGAGGGAAAAGTTTCCAGGTGTCCAATACCTTGAGTATCCAGAGGCCTAGTCGGCTCCACATGGGAGTCAGAAGCAGCCTGTGACTATGAGGTAGCGGGCGTCAGGGGCTGCGAAAGTGCCTCACTGAGAACCGGCGACTGGCCTAGCGGAGGCCTCCTCATCGGTTTTGGACCTCGGATGCCTGTCCTTTTCCTTTCGTTTTTTTATAAACTCCAGTCATCGGCTGTTCCGACGGCATTATATAATTAAATCTTCGGCCAAAGTAATGAAAGGCAAAAAACTACAGACGCTTAATAGTGCGTTGGTTAAATCTAGCACAAAACCGACAGCTAGCAACGTTGTGGTCTGGGACTAGACAAGGAATACAGTAAGAATGTAAATCCTTATGAGGTATTTGCTTCCCACAAGAAATACAATTGTTAACTTTTTCTGACATTGGCCTGGAGCAAGAAAAAAGTTTTCCCAACCGGGTACTTAGCTTTATTGAAGACTTCGGATCTGAAATTCGATTTGAAAATCTCAGGAGTCGGCCGACCGGCACTTGCGAACTACTTTTGCTTCGGGCAACGCGTAGCAAGAAAGACTGAAGAAAATGGCGTTGGTTGCATCTTTTATACCCCTGGCGCACTGACGTCAGGGAAGAGACGGCAGCAACCAACGCCGGACCAGGACTTTGGAATTCAGGCCGACTGCGGGTAGCCTGCAGCAGGATAACCCAAGTGTAATGACTGCAACAGTGAAACACAATGAACATGTAAATAGAGTGGGATAAGTCTAAAGCATAACAGGAAAAAGAAGTTGTGTTACCATAACGTTCCATCTGTACTATTGATCCTCGTTCAATCATTACATTTGGCTATCGGTTCCGACCTCGGAACCGAGCCAGCCATCTTCCAAGCTCGTGTCAGCTACAAACTCTCGAACTAAACTCTTACCCAGAATTCCCCTCTCCCTGTTACCTCAGATTGAGTTTGCAAGTTAAAAGGTAGAGGCTACCTCTGGTCAAATGACCTAAAAGAACCGGATGGTGAGATCCACTAGAAGCCATAGGAGGGGGAAGGAGGGAGGGTCGTAATGACTGAAAGAGGATCAACAATACAGATGGAACGTTATGGTAAGACATAACTTCTTTATCTGATATTGTTAATCCTCATTCATTCCTTACGTATGGGACAGAGTCCCCAGCTACCTCTATTCCTGGGAGGCTCTCATGGAAGGACATTCCTGAGCACCACAGAACCAAAAGATGCTCTTCCCCTGGAGGCCAAATCCAATTTGTAATGACTGATGAAGATATGAGGCGTAGCCCAAACTGCGGCTGCAGAGATGTCATGTAAAGAAGCTCTGCATGGAAGGCAGCAGAAGTTGCCACCGACCTTGTCGAATGAGCCTTTATGGTAGTAGGCAATGGAATATTACGTTTTGTATAAATGAAGGTCACAAGGTCTTTCAACCACCTAGCCAATGTGACCTTAGCAACAGCACATCCTAATCTAGGCCCAGAATAGGGCAAAAATAACTAGTCTAATTTATGAGAGGCCTTAGTCCTATTCAAGTAGAAGCGAATTTGCCTGTGAATATCTAGGGTATGTAGGCAATACTCTCCTTTGTTTGAATGACTGGGGAAGAAAACTGGTAATTCAATTGTTTGATTATTGGACACTTCAGAGATCACTTTTGGCAGAAATTAAGGATTAGTTCTCAAAGACACTAGCTCTATGAAAAATCAAATATTGCCTCTTGATGCATAAGGCTTGAAAGCTCATCGAGATACGTCTGGCAGAAGTAATGGCGACCAAAAACAAGGTTTTCCATGACAAATATCTGAGGTCGCAAGAAGAAGCTGGTTCGAAAAGTGGCATTGTCAGAGCTTGTAGAAGTAATGACAGGTCCCGGGGTTGAATAGGTTCTCTAAAAGGGGGCTTCAGATGATTCATACCTTTTATGAAGGTCTTGCATAATTTGTGTGACATAAGTGAGGAGTCTTGGACACCCTCATGGGAATGAGATATTGCAGCCAAACGAACTTGAATGGTAGAGGCAGACATACCTGATTGAAATAGGTCGGCCAGATACTCTAGTATTATCGACATCGGTGCTGAGAAGGGATCTACTTGTTTTTCTTTCAGCCAACAGGTAAATCTTTTCCACTTGCTTAGATAAGTAATTCTAGTGGAAGACTTATGAGATGCAATAAGAATGTTCCGCACTGGTAAAGAAAGATAATTCTGCCTGGCAATCAAGGGAATTGGAGGAGCCAAGCTGTGAGCTTCAGGCTGTCATAGTTGGGATGAATCAGGTTCTGCGGATGGTATAAAATTATTGTAAAAAAAAGTATTTATCAACATTTTTATTTTTTTGAGATTAATAGTTTTATTAGTCATCATTTTTTATAAGTGTAATTTTACATGTCACATATGTTTGTATGTATGCTGTTATGTTTGGCAATTGTGTAATAATTGTGACTGGTCAGTGGAAAAATGTAGTGTGTATTTAAACATTGTGATTAGATGCTCCTTTACTCTGAAGAAGCCATTAATTTGATGGTGAAAGCGCTTAGTACATTACTGTTTCTGAGAGGGTAGCATTGAAAGAACCGATTACAAACAAGGAAGTTAGAATTATGAAGCCCGATAAAGGGGGTGGCGCTGTCATTATGTCTCAATTTGATTATGTAGCTAAAATGCAAATTTTAGATGACACCATGTACCAGAGGGCTTCTAGGAGTGAAATGAATATAGCATATCATAAAATAGATGTGTTTTTGATGGATAACCTTTTGGAAGGGGCGATTCAGGAGAATGACTATGAATTCTTGTTGGTAGAACATCCAGTTACACCTGTTGTACTTGGTATTCCCAAGATCCATAAAAGTCTGAATGACCCCCCCCCCCCCCATTTAAACCAATAGTGGCAGCAAGGGGATCCAAAACTGAGCCACTGGCTGCATATGTTGATAGGAATACACAGGGGCTAAGTGGTTTTGGTCACATACTAAAGGATTCTTGGCATTGTTTGCAACGCTTAAAAAGGGTGGATAAAAAAGTGACATGAACTGGACATTTCTTACCATAGATGTTGTGAATTTATTTTCAACCATACCCCAAGATGAGGGATTGGAATATTTTAGAGAAAGTCTTTTGAGAAGTAAGCATCTAAATGGGGTGAAGTTAAACAATATAGTTAATTTCATGGAATTGATACTTAAAAACAACTATATGATATTTGAAGGAGAATTTTATCACCAGATTTCTGGGGTGGCAATGGGGGCCAAATGTGCCCTCATTTTTTGGTACTTCTTCATTGGGAAAAGATATTTCTCTTTCCTAGCCCTTTTTTGGAACGAATTGTACTCTACAATTGGTTTTTAGATGACGTACTATTTCTATGGAGGTGAGATGAAGACGAGGCAAGGAATTTTGTGGAATATCTTAATTCCACTACCCCATTTTTTTCCTTCACTTATAAGTGGGACAACCAAACAATAGACTTTCTGAATATAAAACTTACCAAAACATCAGAAGGGTTGGAGAGTAATATTTACAGAAAGGAGACATATAGTAATTCACTATTACATTTTTCAAGTTGTTACCCTTTGCATCAATGTAGGAGTGTGATTAAAGGGCAGATGGTCCGTCTGTCTCACCTCGTGAGCAATGACATGATATATCAAGATGAGATGTATAGCCTTACAGGGATGTTTTTAAACAAAGGCTATCCATTGAAATTGTTGATATCAGTCAAAAAAGAGGTGATGGGAAGAAGGGGGACATCATTTAAACCTATTTTGAAAGACACTAGTGGGATCAATGGTACAACTGAAGGAATAGAACCTCATGATTCTGGACGATTTGATTCCAGAGCCCTGGTCTTGAAATATAACTACCAGACACCTCACATTATTGAGATTGTTAAGAAATCATGGGATTTAGCATTTGATGCAGACATCAAAAAGGAGTTAGGGTAAATACCTCGAACAATATTATCAAGAGGTTTGAATATTAAAAATTTATTAGAAAGATATACAAGCTCACGCATGTATAAATGCGGGGATTGCAGATACTGTTGATATATCAATGATGGACCCTACGTAACGATATTGGGGGTACAATAAAACATTTCCGTGCCCAGGTAAATGTTGTTGCAATTCTAAGATGGTTGTCTATTTGGCAACATACACAACCATGCTCAGGTTTTTAGGTGGGAAAAACCATATGTAGGTTAAGAGAAAGGATAGCGGAACATCTTAGGGCCATAAAAAACAAAGATATTTATAATGCTTTATATGTACATTCCATGGTTTGTGACAACTTTAATAAATTCAATTTTTTTGTAGTTGATAGGGTACTGACAAGTGAAAGAGGTTGTGATGAAAACACTAGAGTTGAGTCCTTGGAATTCAAATGGCAGGTTTTATTGAATGCTACAGTTTTCCCAGGACTAAACAACCATATTTCTATTAGGCCCACATTGAAGCAAAGGGCAATGGTTGTTTGATGTCTGGGAAGGCTTATATTTATTTTATTTTATTGATTCAATTATATTATTGAAATATATAAATATATATTCAATATATATTTATTATATATGGTATAAAATTATTGTAAAAAAGTATTTATCAACATTTTTTTTTTTTTTGAGATTAATAGTTTTATTAGTCATCATTTTTTATAAGTGTAATTTTACATGCCACATATATTTGTATGTATGCTGTTATGTTTGGTAATTGTGTAATAATTGTGACTGGTCAGTGGAAAAATGTAGTTTGTATTTAAACCATGTGATTAGATGCTCCTTTACTCTGAAGAAGCCATTA
Source organism: Protopterus annectens (assembly GCF_019279795.1). NCBI lineage: Eukaryota > Metazoa > Chordata > Ceratodontiformes > Protopteridae > Protopterus > Protopterus annectens. Next base: position 905,548,125 of record NC_056748.1, on the reverse strand, counting down.
ATTTGATGGTGAAAGCGCTTAGTACACTGGAGCCTGTTTCAGCTCTTCAATAAAGCGGCTTGGTGCAGTTCCTAAATTTTTTTTTGTTTGTTTTATAACTGCTTTTACCCTGTTGGGTGAGTTGTGTTTTATCAGAATCCATGGTTGATCTAGCAGGTGAAGCCAAAGGAAGGGGAACCAAACTGATGAGGCCAATATGGTGCTATGAGGATCACCTTGCTTTTCAACCAAAGCACAGGTAGGAGATGGAAGTAGTAACAATGACCTGAGAACACTTCAGCAAGAACTTACAGTACCATTATATCTATTATTCACTAGGTCATATAAATCTGGGGCGATTACTCAAGATTGGAGACGTGCACTTATTACACCTGCTTTTAAGGGAAAGGGGAGTAGGACAATCCCACAGTTATATAGACACTTAGGTCTACTTTCATGTTGTGGAAAAATAAAGGAGAAGGTAATATTGAATAAGTTATTGCCAGAAATGGATAGGCTGGGATTTGAAACCATATATCAGCATGTATATGTTGAAAACAGATCTATTACCACCTGTAACATGATGTTCTATAATAAAATAACATCTATGAATGAAAGATTGTGCTGTGATGTAATTTATATATATTTAACTTCTGCATTTGACAGGGTCATACACAACACTGATCAATAAATTAGTACAACTAGGCATTGATGTACCCTTGATAAAATGGATAGCTGCAAGGCTTACAAATAGAACATGGCAAGTATCATACAGCAACTGGACAGCCAAAATCCTTGGTTACAGTCAAGGTGATCCACAGTGCTCTGTCCTAGGTCCTTACTTGTTTAAATTGCATCTTTCAGACCAAACGCTTGTCATCCAAGGTGTTCTACAGTCCATAAGCAGACTATCTGAAATTGGGTAAACTGATTATGCAAGTTACAGATAAGGCATGTCTGCAAAATAACTTGACTAAATTTACCATTTGGTCACAGCAGAATAATATGCTGATAAATACATCAAAAACTAAGCATATGAGATTTCGTAGGCATACATTGAAAGGTGAGTATTTAATACAGCACACAGTGATTGAAACTGTAAACTCATTTAAGGATCTCGGTATATGGGTAGATTCAGCTATGAGTTTTTCTAATCATATAAACCAATTGGTTAATAATAGTTATAGAACTACAGGTTGTATAAAAAGTTTTAGAACGTCTAGGAATAAAAAATAATAGTCATTGTTAGTTACATTAGACCCAAACTTGAGTAGGGAATAACAACATGGAAACCTTATAAGAAAATAAGCATGAGTAAACTGGAAAGCGTACAGCGGGAATATACAAAGGGTATCCATGGATATGAAAATTTAAGTTATTATGAAAGACTAAACTATCTGAACCTGTACAGCGTCTCTTACAGATATCTAAGAGGAGATCTTATTAAGGTATATAGGGCATTTAGTGACAACTACGTCTGGAAATGTTGGGGGTTAACAAAAAGTACTAGAGAATCAGACAACTCTGACACAGCAGCCAATGCATGGAACAGACTACCAAATTACATTAAAGCAAGTACTAGCTTAGACATTTTTAAGAATAGCCTGGATACTTATTATGGGAAAAAGAAGTTATGTCTTACCATAACGTTCCATCTGTGTTGTTGATCTACTTCCATTCATCACAGATGGGTTCGGTTGCGATCCCTCGGAACCGTATCAGCCTAATACCAAGCTTACGTACACCAAAAACTCTCGAGCTAAGCTGCAACCCACAATGCCCTTCTCCCTGTTACCCCAGATCGAGTTTGCATAAAACATATACAGGTAAAGCAGAGGCCATTTCTGCGCAAAAACCCTAAAAACACCACAAGGACGCATGAGGTCCACCAGGAGCCTTTGGTGGGGTGGGGGAGGGGGGATGTGATGAATTGAAGAAGATAACACAGATGGAACGTTATGGTAAGACAAAACTTCTTTACCTGATGTTGTTAATCTTCTTCCCATTCATCACTGATGGGACAGATTCCCAAGCTACCTGAGAAACCTGGGTGGACCTTATGGAAGAATATTCCTGAGCACCACTGAGCCGAAGGCTGCTCTTCCCCTGGAGACTATATCCAACTTGTAATGTTTGAAGAAAGTGTGAGGTTTAGCCCAAATGGCTGCTGTGCAAATGTCGTCCATAGATGCTCTGGATTGAAAAGCTACAGAAGTTGCTATAGCTCTAGTTGAATGTGCTTTGACATTGTGAGGTTTAGGCTCATTTGTACGCGAATATAAATATGCAATACAATCTCTGAGCCACTTTGATTAAGTGACTTTTGATACAGCATATCAAGAAGTTATGTACTCACCATAACGTTCGATGTGTGTAGTCCATCTCGCCTGACATTCTTACTCGCGGGTTCGGAGCCGAATATCGGCTCCGACTCGGCCAACTTTTATTTACTAGCTCGAAGTCTCTCATTGGCTGGGCCAAGCAGGTATCCCATGCTGCGCTGCTCCCTAACCCCAAATCTAGTTTGCTGCAAATCCAACAATCACACCTCATGCATAACAACCACCCAATACGGTAGAACACTATCAAGGGGAATTAGAAAAAACAAACTACCATTGAAGGGTACTCTAGTACCAATCCTAACCTCCAGATCCTCCAGGAAGGGGGCAGGTGGGAGGGTACGTAAAAATGTGAGACTAAATGGACTACATACATCGAATGTTATGGTGAGTACATAACTTCTCGATGTTATGTAGTCCAATCTCGCCTACATTCTTACTCGCGGGACAGCGTCCCTAGCACCTCTATCCTGGGAGGCTCAAAGGAAGATACTCCTGAGGACTGTGGAACCAAAGGAAGCCCAGCCCCTAGAAGCCACGTCCAGTTTGCAATGAGTAATAAAGGTGTGCGGGTAAGCCCACGTGGCTGCAGCACAAATATCATCCAAAGATAGTCTGGCATGGTATGCCAGAGATGCAGAAACAGCCCTAGTAGAGTGAGCCTTGACAGGGAATGGTAGATTCTTTCCCGCTGAAGAATAAATAAAGGAAATATAATTCAAAATCCATCTGGAAATGGTAACCTTGGAAATAGGGGAACCCAGTCTATTTTCTGAAAAGGAAACAAACAACTGGCTAGATTTTCGTAGGTGTTTGGTCCTGTGTAGATAGAATCGTAATTGTCTGTGCACATCCACTTGATGAAATCTAAACTCTGCCTTGCTCGAGAATTGAGGGAAGAACACTGGCAGCTCAATAGACTGACCAAGATTCACAGCAGATGTTACCTTGTGAAGGAAGGAAGGAAGGATTAGGTCTAAGAGAAACTCTGTCCTTATGAAAAATTAAATACGGGGGGTTTGATGGAGAGAGCTTGAATCTCTGACACCTGTCTAGCTGATGTGATGGCTATTAGAAAGGCTGTCTTCCAGGACAAAAACTTTAATTCACAGGTGGCAGCCGGCTCGAAAGGTGGAGAAGTAAGAGCTTGCAAAACAAAGTTTAGATCCCAGGGCATGATAGTTTCAGACACAGGAGGCCGGAGTAATAAGGTGCCCTTTAGAAAGGCCTTACAGAGTTTATGCGCCATAAGGGAAGGCTCAGAGGAGGTATGAAAGTTTGAAATAGCCGCCAGCTGGACTTTAATGGTAGCGGGCGCAGAGCCCGGCTGAAAGAGCATGGACAGGAAATCCAAAACAGCAGCAACTGGGGCTGTGTAAGGGTCAATTCCTTGGGCATGAGCCCAAATAGAGAATCTCTTCCATTTGCTGGAATAAATCTTCCTAGTCGAAGACTTATGGAAAGAGGATAAAATGTACACCACCTCAGGTGAAAAACGATGGAAGTCTGACTAACAATGGAAGTGGAGTAGCCAGGCTGTCAACCTAAGGGTCCGCAGGGAGGGATGGAACTATCCCGACGTGTCAGTAGGTCTGGTACTGGGTCCAGAATCCAAGGACTGTCCACAGTGAATGGATGGAGAAAGGAGAACCAGACCTGGCGAGGCCAGTGTGGGGCAATTAGAATCATCATGCTTCCCAAGGATATGGCTTACTGAATCACTCTTGGTAACAGAGGAAACGGAGGGAAAGCATAGAGAAGACCGGAGGGCCAATCATGGACTAGAGCGTCCCTGGGTGACTCCCCCTGCGAGGGGATCAGGTTGAAGTATTTGCTGCATTTGGCATTGAAGGGATTGGCAAAAAGATCGCAGCAAGGATGACCCCACCTGCTAAAAATCTGTTCCGCAACCAGACGGTTCAGGGACCACTCATAAGGCATCAGAATAGCTCTGCTCAGCCTGTCTGCTATCACATTGGCCTTCCCCGGAAAGTGCGTCACCACTAGAAAACTTTGGGAAGACACTGCCCACTGCCACACTCGCATGGCCTCTCTCTCCACAGGGGGTAAGATCTGGTTCCTCCTTTTTTGTTTAGATTCCACACAACGGACATGTTGTCCGAGTGTATTGCCATCGTCCCCAGAGGAAGAAAGCTCTGAAGTGCCCGCAACGCCAGTAACACTGCTCTCATCTCTAAGACATTGATGTGCAGATGTACCTAGTGATCTTGCCACGTGTCTTGGATCGTCCTGCGAAGATAATGCCACCTCCACCCCATCTGGGAGGCATCCGTGGTCACCGTGGCGACAGGTGACGGAGGAACAAACGGTTTCCCCTCGTCCAGATTGGTAGAGCACAGCCACCAACCGAGATCCTGTTTGCATCGGTCTGTGAGTAGGATCTGGTGGGAAAGGGGGAGTTTTTGGAGAGACCACTGGGCAAAGAGAAGCCATTGAAGAAGCCTCATGTGTAATCTTGCTAGAGGCATTAACATAATGGTAGCTGCCATGGTGCCCAGAAGCTGAAGAACCCATCTCGCCTGTACTTTCCTGAGGGGTAATAAAATGTGAACCTGATTTTGTAATACTCTGATCCTGTTGTGCAGCAAGAAGGCCCGCATTTGAACAGTGTCTAGCTCTGCGCCTATAAACATGACACGCTGTGAGGGCAGCAAGGCAGATTTTTCCCAGTTCAATGTTATTCCTAGTCGTTGACAGAGGGTAATGGTAGCATCCCTGGCTCGGCTGAGTAGATGCCTGGTGGGGGCGGTGAGGAGCCAGTTGTCCAGGTACGGAAACACTTGGAATCCTTGACGTCTCAGGTGAGCTGTCACCACCGCCAAACACTTGGTGAACACCCTGGGGGCTGTGGTGAGACCAAAGGCCAGGGCACAAAACTGAAAATGACTGGCTCCTAGCCGGAAGCGTAGGTGACTCCTGGATGCCCTGTCCATTTTGATATGATAGTAAGCGTCTTTGAGGTTGATGGAGCACATCCATACTTCTTTTTCCAGCAATGGAAAAATGGACTGAAGGGTGACCATTCGGAACTTGGACTTCAGAATGTAGTGGTTTAATCTGCTGAGATCTAGAATGGGTCTCAGGTCCCCTGTTCTTTTCAGCACCAAAAAGAGTCTTGAGTAAGTCCCTAATCTGATTTGGTCTGAGGGGACAGGTTGGATGACTCCCTTCTTTAGCAGCTTTGAAACCTCTAATGCTGCGTGATCCCTTTAACTGGGTGGAACGTCTGGGATTCTCCTGACTGGAGGGGGGGGGGGGTCTGACTAAAAGGGGATGGTGTAACCTCCGGAAACTATTTGTAAACACTATTGATCCTGGGTGATGCTTTCCCAGGCTTCCGGGTACAACGATATGCGGCCCCCGACTGGCTCCGGAATAGCACAGTCGGGCAACACATCAGGAACGATGGTAGGAAAAAACGCGAAAGGAATCCCGGTCTCCCGAGTTGCGGGGGGCCTCCTCTGCCTCTAGGGCGGTGTTTTCCAGAATAACCTCCCCCTCCTCTGCCTCTGGAGGGGGACTCACCTTGTGCGGCTGGGAAAAACTTCTGTGATTTCTTGAACCACATCTTCCCTCCCCTCTGAGCCTTTGGGTAAGGTCTAGAGGGAAGTGAAAAATGGACCCCTACGGCAGACAGGGTCTTTCCCTCTTGCTCGCATCTGGTGAGGGTGTCTTTCACTTTGGTCCCAAAGAGTGAGGACCCATCAAAAGGAGCGTCAGTGAAGGAAGACTTGAAGGCTTCCGCGAAATGACACAGGCACATCCAGGCTTGCCTCCTGAGGGCTACTCCCAAACTGGCTACCCTACTCGCCCCCTCGGCTGCATATGATATGAGCCTTATGGACGACTTGACAACAGAAATGAGGGTAGACACCTGGGCGTTAACCGTGTGTGCTATCGCCTCAGGTACGTTACCCGCTACAGTATCTCCTAACTCCATGAGGAGATCTCTCTGGAGCCGAGTAAAATGACAGAGGTAGTTCAGTGACTGTAGGTCCATGCTCCTAGACTCCTTGTTAGGAGGATGGACGAAGGAAGAAGACTCTGCTACATCCTGCTGTGTGGCCGCCGCCACCACCATGGCATCTACAGAAACCCCTTTGGACAGAAAGTCTTTCCCTGGGGGGGGGGCAGAAACTTATTGGGCCTTCGGGGTACACGTTCCACTGAATCAGGATTCTCCCACACCCTTCGACAAATTAAATCCAAGAGCTCGAAGGGTGGAGACACCCAGGAGGTGGAGGGTTGAGCACCAAAGGCCTTGAGGAACACACACTCCTCCTCAGAGGGGGCTCTGGACGGCCAGTTGCCTCTCTGTCTCAATATCTCCAGGATGTCGGAGAAAGAGACGTCATCAGAGGACGACTTGGGGGACCTCTCCGACTCCTAGAGGTCGGTATCAGAAGTGAGAGACTCATCCTGGGAGTCTATGTGCTTCCTCTTGCACGACTTCTTTCTAGGGGGCTCCTCAGGCACAGACTCTGAGGGGCCCTCAGAAAGTTGGGGACCGCTCATGGCAGTATTCCCCAGACCTTTGGGCTCTGCCATCTATGGATAGGGGGACATCAGAGGCTCTAGCCAGGGTGGAAGGGTACGGAATGACCGATCCGGGTGATGTAACTGATGATCTGGCCAGTGCGCTCCGCATGGCCTCGAAGGCGGGTCCCCCGAATCCGAGGACCGACTGGCCTCCGAGGGCATGACCGAGGTCAGGGTCCCCTGAGCCGATGCGCCGAGAGGGAGGCTCGGAACAGACAGGTGTCCCGAAGTATCCACCTTGGGCCCGACTGAGGAAACCCGAGTGCCGAACCCTGTGGACGGAGCCGACGTCAGCTCCGATAAACCCTTGAGGGGTGTCGAAGCCGTTGCAGGAACATCACTCGGAGCAGAGCACTCTGGCTCCGAAGACAAGGAAGTGCTTGGAGGAGGAACCATCGACACAAGCATCGGGACAGGCTCCGGAGCCGACTGGGTCAGAGCAGAGAATAATTTTGCCAACACCGGCAGCTGCAGGAGCCTCTGTACCACCAAATCGACATCCAAACCAGAAAGTCTGGAGAATTTGGAGGACAGGGAGGGAAGATTGGGATCTCCTCTCAGGAGAATCATGCTTAACACTGGGCAACCAGCTCCGAATGGGTTCCAGTAAAATAGGAGCCAATGCCGATTCCAGTACTACAGATACCTCCTGCGGCCCTGGGGACAGAGGAGCCGAGGACGTAGAGTCAAATTTAGAAATTTTCTCCGGGGGCTCCGAGGAGACAGAAGGAGCCGGAGATCTCTTCTTCGCCTTCGAAGCTTTAGACTTGGACTTGAGAACTAGAAGTCGAGTCTAAAGACTCCTCAAACGAAGGTTTTAGGAGTCCCTTCAATATTAGTTTATTTTTCCTCTCCTGGAGCACCCTCGGACTGAAGGCATGACAGAAGCTACAAGACTGTTGTAAATGAATAGCTCCTAGGCAGTAAACACATACGGAATGCCCATCCATAATGGACATTTTGTAACTACACTTGGAACATTTTTTAAAAACGGAAGGTTTTTGTTCCTTCTGATCCTTAGACATCTTACACAAGCACACCACTGAAAACAACCTAGCCGGAAAAACACTAAAGGCGGGAAACTACTGATCAGACTACACAAGGCAACCAAAGAACCTCCAAGTAAAACGATTCTTTACTAACTCACAACACACTACTTAATATTAAGCAGAACACATTTATCCCAAAATACACTAAGACTTCCACGAAGGAAACGGAGCACTACACACAGCAAGGAGGACTAGGTCCTCTAAAGTAAAATGGGCCTAGCCCACCGGAACAGTTAGGGATACCAACTACATGAACAAAAAACACTGCAAACAAGCAACAAGAAGAATAGCTATTAAAATAGCTTTTGTGGTTGAACAAATATCAAATTTCTCAAGAGAAATTGAAAAAAGAAGGTACTTAGCCACAGCCAAGCGAGACCACGTCCTAGCTACACGAGCGGCAAACGAGATCTGGGGTTAGGGAGCAGTGCAGCATGGGATACCTGCTTGGCCCAGCCAATGAGAGACAGAGCTAGTAAATAAAAGTTGGCCGAGTCGAACCCGCGAGTAAGAATGTAGGCGAGATTGGACTACATAACATCCCATTTTTGGACCAGAGAAGGAAATGGAAAGTTGATCTGACCTGCGGATATATTTAGTCCCAAGTAAAAACGTAGCTGCCTATGTACGTCCAAATGAGTGTAGACAGTATTCTCCTTTATTGGAATAGTTTGGGAAAAACACTGGGAGTTCAATGGATTGGTTCACAGAGAAATCAGAAATCACTTTGGGGAGAAAAGATGGATTAGTACTTAGTGATACTCTGTCTTTATTTAATATTAAGTACGGTCTCTTGATGCATAAGCCTTGCAATTCTAATATCCGTCTAGCTGATGTGACACCTACCAGAAATAGAGATTTCCATGATAGGAATTTGAGATCACATTTTGCAGCAGGCTCAAAAAGGGGTAAAGAGAGAGACTGCAGTACTAGGGAGAGATTCCACACCTCTAACAGATGTCTGATTGGAGGTCTGCTATGAAACACTCCTTTGAGAAAGGTCTTTCATAGGCAGGTGGAGATAAGTGGAGTGCCCTCTAATCCATTATGAAAACTGGAAATAGCTGCTAAATGGACTCGCATGGTGGAAGCTGAAGCTCCATTCTCAAAAAACTCAGAAAGGTATTGAAGTATAACAGAGACCGGAGCGGAGAACAGATCTAGCATCCGTTCTTTAGACAAAAGAGCAAACCTTTTCCATTTATCTCTGTAAAGTTTTCTGGTGGATGGTTTATGGGGAGGCCAGAATGATATAGTGAACAGGTGAGGAAAGGGTTTCCTGCCTGGTGAATAACTGAAGTGGAGAAACCAAGCTGGCAGCTTGAGATTTAACAGATTTGGGAGAGTCAACCCTTGGGGGTGAGAAATGAAGTCTGGATGAGTGCCCAGGATCCATGGAGGTTGTAACAGGTGAGGCCAGAGTAAGGGGAACCACATTTGACGAGGCCAGAACGGGGCAATGAGGATCACCATGCATCTCAACTGAATTTCTCTCTCTAAAAATAGGGATATCAAGGAAATTGGAGGATAAGCATAGAGGAGACTTGTGGGCCAATCATGAATTACAGCGTCTCTCGGGGTCTTCCCCTCTGGTGGAAAGACGGCAAAAAAAGCTGCTGCATTTATTGTTCGAAGGAGAGGCAAAGAGATCGCAGCAAGGCTGGCCCGAATGACTGAAAATGTCTGTTGTCACCTTTGGATTGAGAGAACACTCATGTGGCAGGAGAATGCATCTGCTCAGCCTGCCTGCAATCACGCTGGAACTCCCTGGGATACGAGTTGCTATAAAAAAGCAGTCAGAAGCTATTGCCCAGTGCCAAATTCTCATGGCCTCTCGACACAGTGGGGTAGGATTTGGTTCCTCCTTGTTTATGTACCAGACTATTGATATATTGTTCCAGATGATAGGAGCAGATGTAATGCCTGCAACACCAACAGCACCGCTCTTAACTCCAGAACACTGACATGCAGGTTGGCCTCTAAGCTCGACCAAGTGCCTTGGACTGTCTTTCCCTGAAAATGACCACCCCTCCCTATCAGGGAAGCGTCCGTGGTCACAGTGGCATTGGGTTGAGGAGCCTGAAAAGGGCGACACCAAAGTTCTGTGTCTGGCCTCATCCACCAGAGGAGATATCTTGCTTGCAAGAGTTGCTTATGAGGATCTGTGAGTTTAGGGGGTGAAGATTTACCAATCACTGGGACAATAGGAGGCACTGTAACAGTCTGATGTGTAATCTTGCCAGAGGAGCTATCGGAATGGCTGCAGCCATGGACCCCAGAGCCTGGAGAACTTCCCTTGCTGACACCTTACTTTGACAAAGTATCACCCGTACTTGCAATCTTAACCTCTGAAGCCTGTGAGCCGGTAGAGATAGCAGGCATGTTCAAGTATTGAAAACTGCCCCTATAAATTCCAGCTGTTTGGTAGGTTGCAAGCTGGATTTCTCCCAATGTATGGTGATGTCTAGGGAATCCACTAGTGAGAGTGTGTAATGGAAGACCATGGTCAGAACATGCCTGGTGGGGGAGGAAAGGAGCCAATCATCTAAATATGGAAACACCTGGAATCCTTGAAGTCTCAGATGAGCTGTCACCACTGCTAGACATTTCGTGAACACTCTGGGGGCAGTCAAGAGACCGAATGGCAGGGCACGGAACTGGTAATGATTGGCTCTCCTACCAGCAGCGAAGGAGATACCAGGACAGTTTGTCCATTTTGATGTGGTAATACGCATCCCAGAGGTCTATCGGGCACATCCAAACATCCTCCCATAAAAAACAGGGAATGGACTGAATAGTGACCATGCTAAATTTGGTTTGAAACACTGATTTGTTTAAATCACTGAGATCCAGAATGGGTCTCCAGTCCCCGGTCTTTTTTTGGCACCAAAAAGAATCTTGAGTAAAAACCGGATCCATATTGGTCTAGAGGAACTGGTTGGATGACTCTTTTTTGACACAGCTTTCTCATCTCTAAAGCCACTTCTTCCCTTTAATTGTGTGGAACATCAGGAGGTTTTTCGAAGGTTTTGGCTGGGAGGATAGAGGGATGTAGTAACCTCTGGAGATTATCCTCTGCACCCACTGATCACCTGAGATAGAGCACCAGGCAATTTGGTGCAGAGAAAAACGAACCCCGACTGCTTCCAGAGGAAAGCAATTGGGCAACGCTTCAGGAGTATTGATAAGACCGCTCAGAGAAAGAATCCTTAGAGTCTTGGTTTCGGGGACCCCCTCTGCCCATAAAGGGGTGTCTTCCACCACTGGAACCCCCTCTGCCTCTAGGGGAATCCTCGCCACGTGCATTACGGAAAGGACCTTGAGATTTCTTGTGCCAGATTTTCCCACTCCTCTGGTTCCTGGAAAAAGAACGTTGGCGCTTGGAAAAACGTAGGCCAATGGCAGACCAAGTCTTTCCATCCTGCTCGCACCTGGCCAGTGTGTCCTTTACTTTAGAACCAAACAAGGACGATGGTTCTATAGGGGCATTCAAAAAGAGGACTTGGAGTCCACGAGGTCACAGATGCGCATCCAGGCATGACGCCTCATGACTATGCCTGCACCCCCAGCTGTAGTCACCCCTTTGGTTGCGTGGGAGAGCAACCTCATGGACGAATGGGGATAGATTCAAGGGTGGCAAGCTGAGAGGCAAACTTGTCTCATGCCCCATCAAAAACTTGTTTGCTGCAAGCTCACATACACACACACCAACACGCTGAGAGGAAGAACCAACTCAACACATCAAAAAGGAGTGCTGAAAACAAAGACACGACCTCTAGGTCCTCCAGGAGGGGGTAGATGGGTGGGTTAGTAAGAATGTGAGGGGAGATGGACTACATACATCGAACATTATGGTGAGTACATAACTTCTTGATGTTATGTAGTCCAATCTCACCTACATTCTTACCCATGGGACAGCGTTCCTAGCATCTAAATCTTGGGTGGCTCACTGGAAAATACTCCTGAGCACTGTGGAACTAAAGGAAGATCTGCCTCTAGATATCAGATCCAATTTGTAGTGACTAATAAAGGTGTGAGGAGAAGCCCAAGTGGCTGCAGAACAAATATCATTCATAGACATCCTAGCCTGAAAGGCAGCAGAGGTAGACACCGATCGTGTAGAATGAACCTTCACTTTAAAGGGTAATTCCTTGCCATTTGAAGTATAAATGAAGGAAATGCATCTAGAAATCCATCTGGACAGAGTTACTTTCGAAACTGGAACCCCGAGTCTATTGTCTGAAAAAAAAACAGAGTTGATCAGATTTCCTAATATCTTTGGTTCCATGTAAATAGAAACGCAACCGTCTGTGGAAAGCTAGCTGATGAAACTTAAATTCTGCCCTGTTAGAGAATTCAGGGAAAAATACAGACAGATCAATGGACTGGTTGAGGTTGACCACTGAAGCAACCTTAGGCATAAAGAAAGGATTAGGTCTTGGCAAAACCCTATCCTTGTGAAATACCAAGTAAGGGGGATGAACCGATGAAGCTTGGAGTTCAGAGACCTGCCTAGCTGAAGTGATTGCTATCAAAAAGTTCGTCTTCCAAGACAACAATTTAATGTCACAGGTTGCTGCGGGCTCAAAAGAAGGCAAGGTAAGCAGCTGTAACACAAAATTAAGGTCCCGTGGCATTACAGGATCAAATATTGGAGGTCGAAGTACCACAGTCCCTTTGGTTTACTATTGAAATGTCGAACGGCACTACGTCAACTGTACTCTAGTAGAACACGGAAGTTCAAAAATAGTAATGTCGACGTCAAAAAAACAATCTAGGAATGGTTTTAACATGGGTCGAGGTAGGTGTTCAGTATTATTCAGAACTACAAACATCTCCTCTACCTCGACCCATGTTAAAACACAGTCCTAGATTGTTTTTTTGTCATTACTATTTTCGAACTTCCGTGTTCGACTATAGTACAGTCGATGTAGTGCCGTTCGACATTTCAATAGTAAACTGTCCCTTTCAGAAAAGCCCTACAAAGTCTGTGTGCCATTAGATTGGGTTCATTAGGAACAAGAAAAGTAGAAATGGCTGCCAACTGCACTTTGATAGTTGCTGCAGCTGATATTTGGCTGAACAGTTGAGAAAGAAATTCTAAAACTGATGAAATGGGAGCTGTATATGGATCAATCTCTGCCTTTGATGAGCCCAAATGGAGAATCTCTTCCACTTACTGGAATAAATCTTCCTAGTAGAAGGCTTGTGGGAAGAAGACAGAATATGAACCACCTCCGGGGAAAAATCATGAAGCCTGACTAGGGACGGAATTAAAGCAGCCATGCTGTCAACCTGTGGGTCTGAATGGAGGGGTGGAACGGCCCTGACATACGAGTCAGCAGATCTGGCTCTGGGTCCAGAATCCACGGATCGTCCATTAGATAAGGGTGGAGAAAAGAAAACCAAATCTGATGAAGTCAGTGTGGTGCAATCAGTATCATTTTGCTTCCCAAGGATTGTGCTTTCTGAATAACCTTCGTTACCAGAGGAATTGGAGGGAAGGCATAGAGAAGACCGGAGGGCCAATCGTGAACTAGAGCGTCCCTGGGTGCCTCCCCTTCTGGGGGATAAGGGTTAAGTAGCTGCTGCATTTGGCATTGAGGGGGCTGGCAAATAGATCGCAGCAAGGCTGACCCCATCTGCGGAAAATCCGCTCCGCCACTTGTTCACTCAGGGATCAATCGTGAGGCATCAGAATAGCTCTGCTCAGCCTGTCGGCAATCACGTTGGACTTCCCCGGTATGTGCGTTGCCACTAGAAAGCATCGGGAAGATACTGCCCACTGCCACACTCCAAGTGCCTTTCTGCAAAGGGGATACGACCTGGTTCCTCCCTGTTTGTTCACATACCATACCACTGACATGTTGTCTGAGTGGATTGCAATTGTCCCATGACGAAGAAAGCCCTGAAGTTCTTGCAAAGTACAGTTGTGTACCTAACATAAATGTAGATGCTCGAGTGTATTCACTGGTGGAGTCATTACACTTGGGTTATCCTGTTGGCAGGCTACCCGCAGTCGGCCTGAATTCCAAAGTCTAGGTCCGGTGTCGGTTGCTGTCGCCTCTTCCCTGACGTAAGTGCGCCAGGGGTACAAAAGATGCAGCCAACGCCATTTTCTTCAGTTTTTCATGCCCCAGATGTCAGGTGCCCCCCAAACTGGTAGGCTGAAAATTATGCCAATAAGTATGCATGCACAAAAATAAACATTTCCTTTATCTACCAGCAAATACACCACATAGGCTGTATAGGATAGAGAAGTACAGATACGTCCCAGCACAGAAAAAGGGGATGGTGGGTGGGTAACCTGGACTGCAACAGTGAATACACTCAAACATCTACATTTATGGTAGGTACACAACTGTACTATGTTCATCGTGTTTCACTGTTGCAGTCATTACACTTGGGTTGAATCCCAAAGCTGAGGATGGGTGGCTGGGTCTGAATAGGATTTGGGGAGGCTATAAGGCCCTGCAGGACTGCAGTGGCAAAGCCTGCTCTGGATTTAGAGTAGAAAGGTAAGTGGTAGTGCTTGGTAAAAGTGTGCACTGAACTCCAAGTTGCAGCCTCTAAAATGTCTTTGGTTGGTACTCCTCTGAGGAAAGCTGCTGAAGTGGCTGCTGCTCTGGTTGAATGAGGCCTAATGCCCTTAGGCACCGATTTGCCATGTTGTGAATAGCAGAAACAAATGCAGTGGCCTATCCATTTTGAAATAGTCTGCTTTAAGATAGCCTTTCCTTGAGATGCTGCAGCATATGCCACTAAAAGTTGCTCAGTCTTTCTGAAGGCTTTAGTTCTGTCTAAGTAGAAGCGTAGCTGTCTGTGTATGTCCAAAGAATGCAGGAATCTCTCACCCTTATTCTGTGGGTTTGGATAAAAGGTAGGCAATTGAATGGTTTGGTTAAGGGCAACACTGGGCATTACTTTAGGCATAAATGTCAGGTTAGTTCTTAGAGAAACCATGTCTGGATGGAAAATGATAAAAGGTTCCACAGCCATGAGTGACTGTAACTTAGACTCGTCTTGCAGAAGTAATTGCTAGGAGCAGAGCTGTTTTCCAAGATAAGAACTTTATTTCAGCTGTACTGGCTGGCTCAAAAGGAAGCAGTGTGAGTTTTTCCAAGACATAATTGAGGTCCCATGCAGGTATTGGTGCTCTCCTTGGGGGTCTTATGTTTTTGGCCCCTCTGAGGTACTGCCTTAGCAAAGAATGTGAAAAAATTGGTGGTTCCGTATTATAATGAGCTGAAATGGCAGAGGCATGGATTTTAATTGATGAAAAAGATAGGCCTTTGTCCAGCATCTCAGTTAGGTATTGTAAAATCTGAGGAATATTTGGTACAAGCGTGTCAATTCCTTGTGCCGGTTTCCAAGCACAGAATCTCTTCAATTTTCCTGCATAAGATTTTCTGGTACTGGGCCTCCTGGCCTCCAAAATAACATCCATTACTGCTTTAGAGAGAGGTGTGTTCTGAATGGCTATATTATCCGCCATGCTGCCAGAATTAGGGTTCTGAGTTGGCTGTGCAGGATCAGATTGCTTCGTTGGGTCAGTAAATGAGGAATTAGAGGCAATGTCCAGGCTGGGACTTGAGACAAGCTCTTTAGGATTGGGTACCAGTGCTGGCGGGGCCACTCTGGAGCAATCAGAATCATTTTTGGCTTCTCTTGTCTGACCTTTAGTAGTATCTTGGGGAGGAGAGGCAGAGGAGGAAAGGCATAGCATCCACTTTCCATGCTTGCTTGTGATAAGTCCTTGTGTAGAATCTCTGTAGTTGGCAGTTGTGAGGGGAGGCAAATAGATCTATGTCTGGGCATCCCCATTTCTTTATCATCATGCTGAAGACTTGTGGATCCAGTTTCCATTCATGGGAATCCGTGAGGTTTCAGCTTAGTTCGTCTGCCAGAGTATTTTTCTTTCCTGGCAGGAACTGTGCTTGCAGGTGTACTTGTTAAGTCAATGCTGTATCCCACAAAGTCATGGCTTGTCTGCAGAAGGGGTAGGAATGAGTGCCTCCCTGTTTGTTTATGTACCACACGACTGTAGTGTTGTCCGTCCTTATCAGTAGTTGTCCTGGATGGAGTAGATCCTTGAAAGCTGTCAGGGCATTCTGAACAGCTAGCATCTCTTTTTGATTGATATGAAGATGTCTTTGGCTTGTGGGCCATGTGCCCTGAATACATTTTCCTGCCATGTGGGCCCCCCAGGCATAATCTGAAGCATCTGTTGTTATTGACTGCCTGACTGTAGGTAGGGTGAATGGCTGTCCCTTGTTGTGGTGACAGGCCTGTGCCCACCATCGAAACTCCTGTTGCAGGCAAGGAATGAGGGTAATTAATGTTTCCAGGCTGTGACAATACTGAGTCCAAACACTTTTTAGATACCATTGTAGTTTCCTCATATGCAGTGTGGCATATGGAATTAGCAGAATGCAGGATGCCATGAAGCCCAAAGCCTGCAGAATTTTTCTTGCAGATAACTGGGTCTTTGTTGCCAACATTTTGAAGTAAGAAGTCAGTTGCCTTTGTTTGTCTGGTGTGAGATAAGCCATCTGGGCAGTTGTATTTAAGCTTGCACCCAGGAATATTATCTCTTGAGAGGGTACTAGATTTGATTTCTTTTCGTTTACTGTGTACCCTAGGCAAATTAGTAATCTTTTTACAAACGCCAGATGCTTTAATAAAATGTCCTTGTTCTCTGCTTGAATAAGGCAATCGTCCAAGTAAGGATATATCTGAATTCCTCTGTCTGCAAAAAGCAATTACTGGTGCCAGGCATTTTGTGAAGACCCTGGGCGCAGTAGATAAGCCAAAGGGCAGTGAAGAGAATTGGTAGTGCATTGAGCCAGCTATGAATCTGAGGTCTCTTCTGCAAGATTGTCTGATTGGAATATGCAGGTATGCCTCTTTTAGGTCCAAAGTTACAAGCCAAGCCTTCTTGCCCAGCATGGGCAGAAGCTGTTGCAGAGTCAACATTTTGAATTTTGGAACGTCCAGAAATGTGTTTAGAATAGACAGGTCCAGTATTGGTCTCCAGACTTTGTCTTTTCTGGGCACCAAGAAGTGTCTTGAGTAAAATCCTTGTCCCTGCTCTTGCTGTGGTACTTGCTGAATGGCTCTCATGTCCATGAGGGATGAAACTTGTTTTTGTGTCTCTTCCCATTGATTGTGTGACAGGTCTGGCATACCTTTTGCCCTTGGCAGGGTGTGAAAGTGGAACCTGTAGCCCTGGGACACTATATTCAAGACCCATTTGTCCTGGGTGATCATGTGCCAATTTTGAGAAAAAAGTGCTAGTTTTCCCCCTAAGGGGGGCTGTCAAAAGATAAGTGCTTGGTGCTGGCAGAGGAAAGTCATTAGGACTGTTTCCTATATGGCTGTGATTTGTCTTCTCCGCTTTGGGAGGTAGAAGCACCCCACTGTTTCGGCCTGTATGAGCCCTGGGGCTGGGATCGGCGTCTGTATCTGCCTCTTTGTGGCCTGTCTAACACTGGAAAGGACCAATTCTTTGTAGGCCAGTTCCTGCTAAATCTGGGTGGCTGTACCTGTAAGAAATCCTTTACTGTTTGCATAGATTTAGCTTTGTCCTCCATTTTCTTCAACACCTCCTCTGCTTTAACACCAAATAAGGTATCATGCTGTAATGGAGCATCTAATAATTTTGCTTTAACATGATCAGGCAGATTCTGTTCCTTTAACCAAGCATGCCTCCTAATGACAGAGCCCGTAACTGCAGTCCTGCAAGAGGCCTCCAGAGAATCAAAACCACATTGCAATGTATGCTTTCCCACTTGTTCAGTTGCATGCAATAAAGCCAGCATTTCCTTATTTTCTGCACAATCAGAATCTGACATTTTCTATTTTAACAGTGACATTAAGTATTGTTGATATTTAAGCATACAAAATTGACAATTTAATGCCCTCACAGCCACAGTAGCAGAAGTGTAAACCTTTTTTCCCCATCTGTCCAGTGCTCTTGAATCTCTATCAGAGGGGATAGGGTTTTTTGCAGTAGAACAAGAAGCCTTGACCCCTTTGGGACCCTGAGAAATAGTTTCTGGGTCAGCAGCAGGGTTTTTATAAAGGAATTTATGTGAGTCTGGAACCCTGTAGCATCTGTCTGGTTTAACAGGGGCAGGAGGTAAAGAGTCAGGAGAAAGTCCAGACTCTGAAAATACATCATCTACAATGTCTAACACAGGAGGAATAGCTAAAGGCCTGTGCTGAGGAAGTAAAAGAAAATCTTTAAGCCTTTTCTTAGACTCTGAGTAGTCTTGGCTCTCCCAGTGGAAGTGCTCCCTCATGGTATGCAGGGTTTCCCTAAAAGAATAATCCTCAAGCGGTGACGCTGAAGGGATACATTCTTCAGCATCAGAATCCTCGTGAGGAGGAAGAGGGTATCCCTGTTCAGAAGAGGAATCAGAGAAATGGAAACCTGATCTGAAGATTCATTTTCTATCTCTTGCCTAGGCCTCTTGTCAGGAGGGGGATGGGAACCCCTGATCAAGGTAATTAGGTCTTCGGCCATTTTGAGCATCTGTTTTTTAGGCATGGTAGTCTGTCCAGGAGAATGCTGTACTTGTTTCTTTGTCTTTAATACTGCTTTAATCTTTGCTTTGGAAGCTGAAGTAGGCTTTACATATAACTGTGTAGGTCTGAAAACACCCTCAGAAGCCGATGCCTGCTCAGCACCTCCGGACCCATTTGAGGTAGTAGTTTCCAAGAGTCCAATACCTTAAGTATTCAGAGGCCTAGCTGGTGCCACGTGGGAGTCGTCAGCGGCCTGTGGCTCTGAGGTAGCGGGCACCAGGGGCTGCGAAAGCTCCTCACTGAGAACCGGTGACTGGCTTAGCGGAAGCCTCGTCGGTTTTGGACCTCGGATGCCTGTCTTTTTCTTTTTCCTTGCATTTTTTTTGTAAACTCTGGTCATCGGCTGTTCCGACGGCATTATATAATTGAATCTTCAGCCAAAGTAATGAAAGGCAAAATCGAACCGACGCTTAATAGTGAGTTTGTTAAATCTAGCACAAAACCGACAGCTAGCAACGTTGTGATCAGGGCCTAGGCAAGGAATACAGTAAGAATGAAAATCCTTATGAGGTATTGGCTTCCCACAAGAAATACAATTGTTAACTTTTTCTGACATCGGTCTGGAGCAAGAAAAAAGTTTCCCCAATGGGGTATTTAGCTTTAATGAAGACTTCGGGGCTGAAATTAGCTTTTGAAAATCTCAGGAGTCGGCCGACCGGCAATTGCTAACTGCTTTTGCTTCGGGCACCGAACGGCAAGAAAGACTGAAGAAAATGGCGTCGGCTGCATCTTTTATACCCCTGGAGCACTGACGTCAGGGAAGAGGCGACAGCAACCAAAGCCAGACCTAGACTTTGGAATTCAGGCCGACTGCGGGTAGCCTGCCAGCAGGATAACCCAAGTGTAATGACTGCAACAGTGAAACATGATGAACATCGCTAATAGCACCGCTCTCATCTCTAAGACACTGATATGACAATGGATCTTGTGTTCTTGCCACGTGCCTTGGACTGTCCTACCAAGATAATGCCCCCACCCCCCACCCGATCTGGGAGGCATCCGTGGTCACCATGGCAACCGGAGAAGGAAGAACAAAAGGCATACCCGCATTGAGATTGCTGGTCTGAAGCCACCAGTGCAGATCCTGCTTGCACCTGTCTGTAATCAGAATAAGATGGGAGAGAGGGAGATGCTGTAGAGACCATTGGGTAAAAAGTAGCCACTGAAGAAGCCTCATGTGTAGTCTTGCAGGATGAACTAGCATAATTGTGGCAGCCATGGTCCCTAATAACTTGAGGGCCACTTTTGCCTTGACCTTCTTCAGTGGTAGTAAAGCGTAGACCTGCTTCTGTAAAACCTGAATTCTTTCTTCTGGTAGGAAGGTCCTCATGAGCACCATGTCTAATTCGGCACCGATAAAGGTAACACGCTGCAAGATCAACAAGGCAGACTTTTCCCAATTCAGATCAATTCCCAGACTTTGGTACAGCTCAATAGTAGTGTCCCTGGTCTGTAGCAGTAGATGCCTGGTGGTGGCAGACAGGAGCCAGTCATCCAAGTACGGAAACACTCGGAATCCCTGATGTCTCAAATGAGCCGTTACCACTGCCATGCATTTGGTGAACACCATGGGGGCTGTGGTGAGACCAAAAGGCAGGGCGCAAAACTGAAAATGACTGGCTCCCAGCCGGAAGCGTAAGGACTTCTGGATGCCCTGTCCATTTTGATATGGTAGTAAGCATCCTTGAGGTCGATGGAGCACATCCACACATCTTTCCCTAATAATGGGAGAATTGACTGTAACGTTACCATGTGGAGCTTGGACTTCTCTACATGAAGGTTCAAACGGCTGAGATCCAAGATGGGTCTCAGGTTCCCTGTTCTTTTCGGCACCAAAAAGAATCTGAAGTAAGTCCCTAATCCTACTTGGTCGGAGGGGACAGGCTGGCTGGCTCCCTTTGACAGCAACCTTTGTACTTCTAAAGTTGCAGAATCCCTTTGAACAGGGTGGAACGTCTGGTATTCTTTTGTTTGGAGGGGGATAAGAAAGATGGGGAATAAGATAACCTCTGGAAATTCTCTCTAATACCCCCTCGTCTTGGATGATGTCTCGCCAGGCTTCTGGATATAGAGAAATGCGACCCCTGACTGGCTCCAGAGACGCACAGTCAGGCCTCCCCTGAGGAGTGCTGGTAGGGAGAACTACGAAAGGAATCACGGTCCCCCTGGTTACGCTGGCCTCCCTTGCCTTTAGGGCGGCATCTACCTGAATTTCCACCCCCTCCTCTGGCAATGGAAGGGGAATCACTCTGTGCGTCGTGAAAAAACCTCTGCAACTTTCTGAACCACATTTTTCCACCCTTCTGGCCCTTGGGGTAAGGTCTAGAAGGCATGGAAAATCAGACTCCCACGGCAGACAGAGTTTTTCCTTCCTGCTCGCACCTAGTGAGAGTGTCCTTCACCTTGGTTCCAAATAAGGAAAGAGATATCGTCAGAAGACAACTTGGGGGACCCCTCTGACTCCTCAAGGTCAGTGTCAGACGTGAGAGACTCATCTTGGGAGTCAATGTGCTTCCTCTTGCACATACTCTTTCTGGGTGCCTCCTCAGGTAAAAAATCTGGGGAGGCCTCAGAAAGTTGGGGACCACTCACAGAGGTATCCTGAGGCCTTGGGTCTCCGCTGTCCCTGGATAGAGGGTGATCCGAGACCGATATCGGTGCTGGATGGGGAAGAGTGTCGGTGCCGTAAGATGCAGCTGATGACCTGGCCAGCACACTCTTCATGACTTCGAAAGCTGATCCCCCTGGCTCCGAAGGTCAACTAACCGTGGAAGATATGGTAATAGCCCTCAGAACCGAGGAGATGAGTTCCAAAGCCGATGTCGGGTCCACGCTCACCCGAGCCGAAGCACTGAGGGGAAGGCTCGGAGCCGAAGATCGATCCGAGGCCTCCCTCTTGGGTCCGACCAGTGAACTGTGAATCCTGGACCTAGTGGACGGCGCTGACGGGTTCGGAGTGGAGATCGGAGCTGAGATGCCAAAAGGGGCTACTGGAACCGACCTCACGGCGTCCGACGGAACCGACAGCTCTGGCTCCAAAGAAAGGTTCGGAGGAGGAACAGCCAAAGATGAAGGGAGGATGGGCTCCGGAGCCAAAAGCAATTTAGCCAGCATCGATGACTGGAGCAGTTTCCTCACCACTCTATCGACATCATCATCGGAAAGGGACCTAGAGGACATGGCCAGGGATCTAGATCTCCCTGCAGAGGGAGACCTGTGAGTCGGAGAAACCGGTTGAAAAACTGGAGACCGGCTCCGAACTGGTAAATCAGTCACCGGCTCCAATAGACTGGGAGCCAATGTCGACATCACAGAAGCACTGCCTTCTGTCGGCCCCAAAGCCAGTGGAGCTGAAGAAACAACTGTAGTTCTGGTGATTTTCTCTGGCTCCGAGGAAAGTGACGGAGCCAGAGAGCATTTCTTTGAGGAATTTTTGTCCGGTTTGGAAAGAAAGGATCTGGAACTAGTAGACCTCTCCAAGTCTTCTTCAAAGGAAGGTTTCAGCAATCCTTTTAAAATAAGCTTGTTCTTCCTCTCTTGCAGCACACGGGAACTGAAAGCGTGGCAGAACAAGCAGGATTCTTGTAGATGAATAGCTTCCAAGCAATACACGCACACTAAGTGCCCATTCGTTAATGACATCTTATTATTACATTTGACACACTTTTTAAAGTCCGAAGGCCTGTGTTCTTTAGAATCCTTGGACATGCTGATAGCAAGAACACACACACACCCAAGGAAAAACAGTAGGGACACCTTCACTAAAAATAACCAAGAGAGAGTGTGGGAAACTAGAGCCTCTAACTGAAATGACCTAGAGACAGCGGGATAACCACAGGGAGGACTAGGTCCTCTAAGTTAAATGGGCCTAGCCCAGGGAATAAGGGCACCAAAAACAGTCACAACAAAAAACTCACTAACGGGTATACTACAGAAATGCAGGGGAGGACTAGGTCCTCTAACTGAAATGGGCCTAGCCCGTAAAATCCAAAAAAGGAAACGGGATACCAAAAGGTCAACAGAACCGGTCACACAACCAGCAGAACGCACACACTAGCTATGAAAATAGCTTTTGGAGCTACAACATTGAAAAAAAAATCTAAAATTGTACTTAGCCATGGCCAAGAGCGAGAGCACATCCGAGCTGTACGAGCAGCAAACAAGATCTGGGGATAGGCATGTTGCAGCATGGGATACCTCTTACCCACGAGCCAAGTGAAGACTTCGAGCTAGAGTATAGCCGACTCGGAGCCAAGGTTTGGCTCCGAACCCACGGGTAAGAATGTAGGCGAGATTGGACTACATAACATCATTTGTTATCCCTTTGGCTGTCAACAGCTGATCCAACAGGTGCACCACATCGAATCTGGAAAGACTCCTGGTGGACCTCGTGGACACTCCTGAAGGGGAGTCCGGTCGGTCCAGAAAGCCATGCTGTCAACTTGAGAGAATGAAGAGATGGGTGGAGAGCCCCCTGAAGAGTGGGTCAGAAGGTCTGGTACTGGGTCCAGCATCCATTGCTCTTCCCGAAGGTGAGGCTTCAAGAAGGGGAATCAGATTTCATGAGGCCAGTAAGGGGCTGAAGGTCCTTCCCAGAGTGTTGGCTTTCTTAAGAACTTTTGGTATCAGGGGAAAGGGAGGAAAAGCGCACAGGCGTCCCGGAGGCCAATCGTGTACAAGTGGATCCCATGGGGACTCCCCCAATGGGGGGATTAGGGCAAAGTTGTTGCTGCATTTTATGTTCACGATCGTGGCGAACAGATCATACCAAGGCTGGCCCCATTTGTGAAAAATCATTTCCACTACTTCTTTCTTCAGGGACCACTTGTATGGCATCAGAAAGTGCAGCTGTATACACTTACCATAAATGTAGATGTTGGAGTGTTTCACTGTTGCAGTCATTACATTTGGGTAATCTGCTGGCAGTTGCCCTCAGTCAGCCTGATTAACAAAGTCTTGGGTCCTGCGTCAGATGCTGTCCCTTCTTCCATGATGTCAGGTCGTCAGGGGTATAAAACTTGCAGCCGACGCCATTACATCAGTTTTTCTTGCTCCACGTTAGGTGCCCCCCAAATGGGAAGCAAAATATATATAAATAATTTCAAACAGAAAAATATATACCTCCAAACAAAAGCAAATACACTAAAAAGGCTTTTAAGTGTAGAAAAATAAAGGAGAGACATAGTAAGAGAAAAAACAGGGGACTGGAGGGAGGGTAATCAGGACCGCAACAGTGAATACACTCGAACATCTACATTTATGGCAGGTGTACACAACTGTACTATGCTCTTCGTGTTTCACTGTTGCAGTCATTACATTTGGGTATATTCCCAAAGCTAAGGTTGGGAGGATGGATTTATACAGAATTAGGATTGGCTATAAGGCCCTGCAAAACAGCAGTGGCAAAGCTAACTCTGGATTTAGAGAAAACTGGTAAGTGATCGTGCTTGGTGAAAGTATGAACTGAACTCCAGGTAGCAGCTTCTAGAATATCCCTGGTAGGAACACCTCTGAGAAAGGCTGTAGAAGTAGATGCAGCCATGGCTGAATGGGATCTGATCCCCTGGGGGATAAGTTTTCCATGGTACTTATAGCAGAAAATAATGCAATGGCTTATCCATTTGGAAATGGTTTGCTTTGAAATAGCCTTTCCCTCTGCCCCTGCAGCAAATGCTACCAGCAGTTCAGATTTTCTTCGAGATTTAGTCCTGTCCAAGTAAAATCTAAGTTCTGTGTACATCCAATAAATGCAGAATCCGCTCCCCTTGTTCTGTGGATTGGGAAAGAAAGTTGGCAAATGAATGGACTGATTAAGAGCCGCATTGTATACCACTTTGGGCATGAAGGATGGGTTGGTCCTGAGTGACACCCTGTCCGCATGAAAGATGATGAAAGGCTCCACTGCCATAAGGGCCTGTAATTCAGAAATCCTTCTAGCCGAAGTGATTGCTAAAAGGAAAGCTGTTTTCCAGGAAAGGAATTTTAAGTCTGCAGTAGCAGCTGGCTCGAAAGGAGGTAGAGTGAGTATTTCCAATACAAAGTTAAGGTCCCAGGTAGGGGTAAGAGCTCTCCTGTGTGGCTTTAGGTTTTTGGCCCCTTTGAGATACTGCTTTAACAGAGAATGAGAGGGGGGGGGGGTTCTGTGTTGTAACGAGCTGAAATGGCTGAGGCATGGATTTTTATGGAATAAAAAGATAGGCCCTTGTGAAGCATCTCAGTTAAGTATTGCAAAATCTGAGGTACATTGGGCACTGTTGTTGTTGTCATCCCTTGAGATTGATTCCAGGCACAGAATCTTTTCCATTTGTCAGCATAAGATTTTCTGGTACTAGGTCTTCTCGCCTCCAAAATTACATCCATCACAGGTTTGCTGAGGGATGCTAAGGGAGAATTTAAGTGATTAGCCAAGCTGCAAGATTCAATGTTTGGAGCTGAGGGTGCAGAATTTGTTTTTTCTGCTGAGACAGTAAGGAAGGTGTCTGAGACAGGTGCCATGGAGAAAGTTGTGACAGACTGCATAGGAGTGGGTACCAGTGTAGGCGAGGCCAGTCTGCAGCAAGCAAAATCATCTTTGGTTTGTCCTGTTTGACTTTTAGTAAAACTTTGGAAAGCAAAGGCAGAGGGGGAAAAGCATAGACTGATAGGTTTTCCCAGCTGAAGGACAGAGCATCCACTTTCCAGGCTTTTTTGTGACGAGGAGTTGTGCAAAATTTGTCCAACTGGTAGTTATGAGGTGAGGTAAAGAGATCTATGTCTGGGCTCCCCCATTTGCATGTCAGCATGTTGAAAATCCGTGGTTCCAGTTTCCATTTGTGTGGGTCCATGAGATTTCTGCTTAGATCGTCTGCCAAAATATTCAGCTTTCCTGGCAGGAACTGGGCTTATAGTTGTACTTGATAGCTCAAGGCAGTGTTCCACAATGCCATGGCTTGTCTGCAGAGGGGTTAGGAGTGTGTAACCCCTGCTTATGTACCACACAACTGTGGTGTTGTCAGTCTTTACAATTAGTTGCCCTGGATGAAGGTAGTCCTTGAAGGCGGTCAGTGCTTTCTGTACAGCTAGCATTTCTTTGTGATTGATATGAAGGTGCATTTGATTCAAGCTCCATTGGCCCTGAATGCACTTCCCTGCCAGATGAGTCACCTATGCATAGTCTGATGCGTCTGTAGTCAGGGTTTGGGCGGCAGGGGGTGGTGTGAATGGCAGTCCCTTGTTTTGGTGGCAGGCCTCTGTCCACCAAAGGAACTCTAATTACAGGCAAGGTATGATAGGAATCATTGTTTCCAGGCTGTGAGAATGTTGACTCCATAAACTTTTTAAGCAGCACTGAAGTTTCCTCCTATGCAGTCTTACATATGGAATTAGAAGAATGCAGGAGGCCATGAACCCCAAGGCTTCTATTATTTGTCTTGCTGAAAGCAAGGTTTTTGTGGCCACCTGTTTGAAGTAAGTCACCAACTGAATTTGGTTTTCTGGCGTAAGATAAGCCATCTGGGCAGTTGTATTCAAGCTTGAACTAAGGAATGTTATTTTTGGAGAGGGTGCTACAGTTGTGATTTTTTTTTTGTTTATGGTGTACCCTAGACAAGTTAGAACCCTTTTTACAAATGCCAGATGTTTTAGAAGAATGTCCTTGTTTTCTGCCTGAATTAGACAATCGTCCAGGTATGGATATATTTGAATATTTATTTGCCTACAAAATGCAATTACTGGAGCCAGGCACTTTGTAAAGACCCTGGGTGCAGTAGGTAAGACAAAGGGCAGTGCAGAGAATTGATAATGCAAAAATCCCGCTTTGAAGCAGATATCTATTCTGCAAGATTCCCTGATTGGGATATGCCTCTTTTAGATCTAGAGTTGCCAACCAGGCATCTTTGTCTAGCATAGGAAGCAACTGGTGAAGACTCAGCATTTTGAAATGTCCAGGAAAGTGTTTAGAGTAGACAAATCCAGAATTGGACGCCATGATTTGTCTTTTCTGGGTACC
Source organism: Protopterus annectens (assembly GCF_019279795.1). Taxonomy (NCBI): domain Eukaryota; kingdom Metazoa; phylum Chordata; order Ceratodontiformes; family Protopteridae; genus Protopterus; species Protopterus annectens. The sequence goes on along the minus strand of NC_056748.1, from coordinate 905,521,621 downwards.
AGGAAAAGTCTGGAATAGAAACCTTGTCCCTTTTTCCCTTCTGGTACTAGTTGAATAGACCCCATGTTTAAGAGGGAATGTACTTGTTTATGAGCCTCTGTCGACTGATTTGGGGGCAGGACTGGCCATCTGCTTGGAGTTGGCAACGTGTGAAAATGAAATCTGTATCCCTGGGACACTATTTAAAACCCATTTGTCCTGGGTTATAAGTTGCCAGTTTTTTGCATGAAGTGCCAGTTTTCCCCCCAAAGGGGCGGCTAAAAGTTAAGTGCTTGGTAATTGTAAAGGAAAGTCATTGAGACTGTTTACCATAGGGAGGTGCCTTGTTGCTTCCAGATTTGGAAGAGGAGATACCCCAGTGCTTAGTTCTGAAAGTCCCTTGGGACTGAAACTTGGTGCTTTTGGCATGTCTGGGTCTGGCTTAAGTGGCTCTGGAAGGAACTAGAAAGGACCAGTTCTTAGTAAGCCAGTGCCTACTAAATCTTGGAGGTTGTACTTGTAAGAAAGCTTTTACAGTTTGCATAGATTTAGCCTCATCTTCCATCTTTTTTAGAACTTCTTCAGCCTTATTGTCAAACAGACGGTCCTGCTGCAAAGCAGCATCCAACAATTTTGCTTTAACAGGATCAGGCAGAGATTGTTCCTTAAGCCAAGCATGCCTTCTAAGCACAGACCCAGTAACAGCAGCCCTGCAAGAAGCCTCCAAAGAATCAAAACCACATTGTAAAGTATGTTTTCCAACTTGTTCAGCTGAATGCAATAAATCCTGTAAATCTTTATTTTCCACACAGTCAGAAATCAACATAATTTCCTGTTTAATCAGTTCCATGATATGATGCTGATATTTTAGCATATGGAATTGACAGTTTAAAGCCCTGATTGCCAAGGCTGCAGAAGTATAAACCTTCTTACCCCATCTATCCAGCGCCCCAGAATCTCTATCAGAAGGGGCAGGATTTTTAGCAGTAGAAGCCTTAATGCTCTTGGGGCCTTGAGAAATGGTTTCAGGATCCGCAACAGGATTTTTGAAAAGGAATTTGTGGGAGTCAGGAACCCTGTAGTATCTGTCTGGTTTACAAGGAGCCAGAGGCAGAGAATCAGAAGCCATACTAGATTTTGAAAACACATCAACAATGTCTAGTACAGGAGGTATAGCCAAAGGCCTATGCTGAGGAAGAAGAAGAAAATCCCTAAGTCTCTTTTTGGATTCAGAGAAATCCTGACTTTCCCAGTGGAAATGTTCCCTTAAGGTATGTAAAGTTTCCTCAAAAGAAAAATCCTCAAGGGGAGAAGCAGAAGGAATGGAATCATCTGCATCAGAGTCCTCATAAGTAGGTATATACAAAACCTGTTCATTAGAAGAGTCGGAAGAAATAGAATCCTGTTCAGATGATTTATAGTCAGGTTCAGCCCTAGGCCTCTTTGAAGGTGGGGGTTGGCTACCCCTGATTAGAGTAATTAAATCTTCAGCCATTTTGATCATTTGTTTTTTAGGCATAAGGGCCTGCACATGTGGCCTAGGTGTTTTTTAGACAAAGATTGAGATTTTGGCCTTAATATAGAAGATGGCGTTGGTTTAATATACAAATCTGTAGGCCTGAATACACCCTCAGAAGCCAGTGCCTGCACAGCAGCTCTGGACCCATCCAAAGTACAGACATCCACAGGTTCTATAATTGAAACATCTTGTGGCATACCAGACTCCGAATGGGTCTCAGTAGAGGCCTGCGAATCAGAAGTAGCGGGTATCAGGGGCTGCGAAAGGCACCTCACTGAGTACTGGCGACTGGCTTAGGAGAAGCGTCGTCGGCAGTTTTGGACCTCAACGGCCTGTCTCTGTCTTTTTCTGTGTGTTTTTTTAGGTTTTCTGATAGTCGGCTTGCTAACCGACATCATTTCTGGATAATTAAACTGTGATCCAAAATATTTAGAAGCAAAAATGTACCGATGACAGATAGTGCATTGATTAAATAAAGCACAGAACTGACAGCAAGGTACGTCGTGGTCAGGGCCTAGGCAAGGAAAACAGTACAAGTGAAAATCCTTATGAGGTATTTGCTTCCCACAAGTAATACAATTATTAACTTTTACTGACACGGCTGTAGGAGCACTTTGCTTTACGCACTTCTACAGCCGCTAAAAAAAGACCGAGATTTTTTTTTTCTTTTTTTTTTATAACAAGCGATCCAGCCAGCCAGCTAGCCATCCTCCTCCTCCAGCCAACCAGCCAGCCATCCACTCATACAGCCAGTCATCCATCCAGCCAGGCTTCCATCCATCCAGCAGCTACTCCCACCAGCCAGCTAGCCACTCCAGCCAGCCATCCATCCAGCCCACAACCATTCATGCAGTCAGCCATCCATCCATCAAGCCATCCACCCAGTCATTCATCCATCCAGCTGCTACTCCCACCAACCAGTTAGTCACTCCAGCAGCCATCCGTTGTACCCATAACAGCATCTCCTTCACCACCTCTGGTGGTGACGTCATGGTAGAGGGTGCGGCCAGTGTCATATTGACCACACACCCATGTCCCACTTTGGCCTGCTTAAAAGGTGGCAACCCTACTAGAAAGGGAAGTATTGACTGCAAATTGACCATCCGGAACTTTGTCTTTTTCACTGACTTGTTTAGTTTGTTGAGATCTAGTATGGGTTTCCAGTCCCTTGTCTTCTCTCGAACTAAAAAGAACAATGAGTAAGTTCCGGGTCCTATTTGGTCTGCATGGACTGACTGGATGACTCTTTTTTGTAGCAACTTTTGAATTTCTAAAGTTGCTTGCTCCCTGCGACTGGGTGGAACATCCGGTATTTTCTTTATTTGTGGTGGCAGCATGAAAAAGGGGATTGAGTAACCTCTGGATATGATACTTTGTACCCACTTGTCTTTTATTTTTAGTCAGGCTTGTGGGTACAAAAATAAGCGACCCCCGACTGCCTCCACAGAGGGACATGCGGGCCTCCATTCAGTTGTGCTGAAAAGGCTTGTCGAAGAGAATTTCTTAATCGCCCTGATTTTGTGGACTCCCTCTGCCACGTGGCTGACATCTTCCATTATTATCTCCTCCTCTGCCCCTGGAGGAAGGTTCACCCTGTGTGTCTTGAAAGATTTTTCCTCCCTTTTGACCCTTGGGATAGGTTCTAGAAAGTGTGGGAAAACGGTCTCCGATGGCAGAAAAGAGTCTTTCCTCCTTCTTCACACCTGCTTAGCATTTACTTGACTTTAGGCCAGAACAAGGACGACCCATCAAATGGGGTATTAACAAAGGATGACTTGAAAGGTTCTGCAAAATTACACAAGCCAATCCAGGAATGTCCCCAAAGGGCAATTCCGGAACCAGCTTATCTGCTCCCTCCATCGGCTGCATAAGAAACGAGCCTCATGGATGAGTTAACTACTGAATTGAAGGTGACAAGCTGTGAAGATACCTTATCTGCTACCCCCCTTTAGCTACTGTACCCTGGAGAGCATCTCCAAGCTCTTTTAGGAGATCTCTCTGTAATCTTGTGAAATTTGTAAGGTAATTCGGGGACCTAAGGGTAAAGGCCACTGAAGAGTAAAAGAAGTTATGTTCTTACCATAATGTTCCATGTGAGTTGTTCATCTCGCCTTTGTTCTATACACGTTGGTTCGGAGCTGATCCATCGGCTCCGAGTCGGCCGCTTTTCAAGCTCAAGATCTTGGAGTAGCTCGAGGCACAGTCCCTATCCCATGATGCTCTCCTACCAAGAGTAGCAGAAACTCTATGCTTTGCAAGTATGGTATGCTTGGCCCAACCATTAACATCCAAAACACCAATGGCCAGCAATTGCAATACAAAGATACTGATGTCTGGAATGAAAGTCAAATATTGTATTTATTAAATATACATATTATAAACATCTCCAAACCAGTTTAGACTATCCAGCCTTCATCCCCCCACTGATGAAGGCTGGCTAGCCGAAACCCGTTTGGAGATGTTTATAATATGTATACTTAATACAATATTTGACTTTCATTCCAGACATCAGTATCTTTGTATTGCAATTGCTGGCCGTTGGTGTTTTGGCTCTCCTACCAACCCCAGATCTAGTTTGTTGAACCAGCAAGAAAACAACACACTAAGCAACCAATTACAAACAATGTACATAGTACATAACTATTTACAATAGCTAAACAATAATCTGGCTGGAAAGAAGGACACTAGCAAGACCAACCAGACAACCAGTCATACCTGTTCTTCCAAAACACAGAGGGGGAAGGTGGGAGGGAGTGCAAGAACAAAGGCAAGATGAGATGAACAACTCACATGGAACATTATGGTAAGAACATAACTTCTTTATGTGAAGTTGTTCAATCTTGCCGTTTGTTCTATACACGTGGGTAGTGTCCCAAGCACCCTAATCCTGGCCGGCTCACAGGAGAATATTTCTGAGAACGGTGGAACCAAAGGAAGCCCTGTCCACTTTGTAATGAGTGATAAACGTATGAGGTTTGGACCAAGTAGCAGCTGCACAAATGGTGTCCAAAGGTAGATGGGCTGCGTGGCCTAAAGACATAGAAACAGCCCTGGTAGAATGAGCTTTCATCTCACATTCTAAAGGTTGTTTAGCTGAAGAATATACAAATTTCATACAATCAGAAATCCATTTGGACAATGTAACTTTGGATACCGATAAACCTTTCTTACTGCCTGCATAGGAAATGAATAGTTGATCAGATTTCCTAAATTCCTTTGTTCTGTCCAAGTAAAACCTCAATTGTCTGTGAACATCAAGCTTATGTAACATGCACTCCATTCTATTAGCATGATGTCTGAAAAAAGTAGGAAGGTCAACAGACTGGTTCAAATTTGCCTCGGAGCAGACCTTAGGAAGAAAGGTTGGATTTGTTCTTAAAGACACTCTGTCGGGGTAAAAGACTAGATATGGAGGCCTGATAGAAAGTGCTTGCAGTTCAGAAACTCTATGAGTTGAAGTAATAGCCACCAGGAAAATTGTCTTCCAAGAAAGGAACTTCAAAGGACAAGATGATGCAGGCTCAAAACGTGGAAGAATGAGTTGAGATGGCACCAAATTCAGATTCCAGGGAGTAACAGGATGTCCGATAGGTGGCCTAAGGTGATGAGTTCCTTTCAAAAAGGCTTTACATAATCTGTGGGACATAATGTTTGAACCACTGCATCCCACATGGAAGTTGGATATGGCAGCCAATTGAACCCTTATCGTAGAAGCTGCCGCACCATCGTGAAAGAGCCACGTCAAGAATTCCAAAATACTATGAATAGGGGCAGCATAGGGATCAATACCATGCTGAGAAGCCCAATGAACAAATCGCCTCCATTTGCTATTATAAAGTTTTCTGGTGGAGACTTTGAGAGAGGAAACTACAATATGTTGAACCGCTGGAGACAAATCATGTGACCTGGCTAGGTTGGGAAGTGGAGCAGCCAAGCTGTCAGTTTGAGGGAGACAAGAGAGGGATGAAGAATTCCCAATCTGGCACTGGGTCCAGAACCCAAGGTTCTTCCACTTGGTATTGCTGTAGGAAGGGGAACCATATCTGCCGAGGCCAAAACGGGGCTATTAGAATAACAGTCCTTCCCAAGCTTTTGCTTTCTGTAAGAATCTGGGGATCAGAGGGATTGGAGGGAAGGCATAAAGGAGACCCGAGGGCCAATCGTGTACAACTGAGTCCCTTGGGCTGTCCCCCGGTGGGGGATACAGGGCAAAGTAGCTTCTGCATTTGGCATTTATAGGGGATGCAAAATGGTCGCAGCAAAGCTGGCCCCATCTGCGGAATATCCTTTCTGCCACTTGTTCTTTGAGGGACCACTCGTGAGGCAACAGAATGGCTCTGCTCAGTTTGTCCGCTATCACGTTGGATGACCCGGGTATGTGCATTGCTATCAGAAAGCGCCCGGTGGGTACAGCCCACTGTCAAAGTCTCAGGGATTCTCGGCATAAGGAGTAAGACTTGGTTCCCCATTGCTTGTTGATGTACCAGACTACCGACATGTTGTCTGTATGTATTGCAATTATCTCTTGAGGTAGAAAGTCGTGAAATTGTTGCAACACTAGAAACACCACTCTAGGACATTGATGTGCAAATGAGAATCCATGTCTAACCAAGTGCTTTGGACAGTTCTTTCCTGAAACAGCCCCCCCTCAGCCACAGTGACCACGGATGCTTCCCTGATAGGGTGGGGGTACAAATGGGTGACCTTCAGTAACTTGGTGGCTATTCAACCACCAAAGAAGGTCCTTTTGTCAGAAGAATCTTGTGTGACATTGGAAGCTGTTGATAAGACCACTGTGTGAATAGTAACCATTGGAGTATCCTCATGTGCATTCGTCCCAGAGGAACTGCTATGAGTGTAGCTGCCATGGTACCTAACAGCTTCAGAACCTGGAATGCTGGAACTCTCCTTTCCATTAACAAATGGGACACTTGACTTCGCAAAGATATTACTCTTTCTTAAGGCAATCTGACCAGGGAGGTGGTGGTGTCTAGATCTGCTCCTATAAAGGAAATATGCTGCGACGGCAATAAAGCAGATTTTTTTGAAATTTAAGGTTATGCCCAACCTGGAACACAGGTTGATAGTGTAATCTCTGGCGCGAATTAGTTGATGCCTGGTGGTAGCGGTGAGGAGCCAGTCGTCCAGATATAGAAAGACCCGGAATCCTAAACGCTTCAGGTGAGCAGTGACCACTGCCATACATTTGGTGAACACTCTGGGGGCTGTGGTGAGACCAAAGGGCAGACGTCGGAATTGGTAGTGACTGGCCCCCAGCCAGAAACGCAAGTGATCGCTGGATGGCCTGCCATTTTGATGTGATAGTACACATCCTTGAGATCTATAGAGCACATCCAATCGCCCGTTTCGAGAAACGGAAGTATCGACTGAAGCATGACCATCTGGAACTTTTCCTTTTTGACAAAGGTGTTTAGTTTGCTGAGGTCTAAGATGGGCCTCCAGTCCCCTGTTTTCTTTGGAACTAAAAAGAACCTAGAGTAAGTTCCCGATCCTATCTGGTCTGCCAGGACTGGCTGGATGACACTTTTTTCTAGCAGCCTTTGAATTTCTATGGTTGCTAGATTCCGCAGACTGGGTGGAACGTCTAGGATTCTTGTATGAATGGAAGGGGATTCTAAAAAGGGAATGATGTAACCTTTGGTAATTACTATTTTACCCAAGAATCTGATGTAATTCCTAGCCAGCCATTTGGGTATAAAGCTAAGCGACCCTCGACTGCCTCCAGAGCAGAACAGTCAGGCCTCCTCTCAGGAGCGCTGATAGGGCTTGCCAAGGAACTGCTCCCTGTCACCCTGGTTTTGCGGACCCCCTCTGCCGCCTGGGCGTCTACCACTATACCTCCTTCCACTGCCCCTGGAGGGGGATTCACTACGTGTGTTCTGGAAAGCTCCTTGGGTCTTTCGGAACCACATTTTTCCACCTTTCTGCCCTTTGGGGTATGGTCTAGTGGGGGTGGAAAAAGGGACTCCTATGGCAGATAGAGTCTTTCCTTCCTGTTCACACCTACTGAGTGTCTCACTGACTTTAGGCCCAAACAAGGAAGAGCCATCAAATGGGGTATTAACAAAGGAAGACTTGAAGGCTTCCGCAAAGGAGTATAAGCGCATCCAGGATTGTCTCCGCAGAGCTATCGCTGAACCTGCTGCCCGGCTCGATCCATCGGCTGAATAAGAAATGAGCTGCATGGACAAGTTCACAATAGAATTAAGGGTGTTAAGCTGTGCCGTTACTTTCTCAGAAACAGCATCATCTGTTTTGCCCTATAGAGTATCTCCAAGCTCTTTGAGGAGATCTCGTTGAAGACGGGTAAAGTGGGTCAAATAGTTGAGCGATCTCCTTGCAAATGTCGCAGAACTAAAGATGCGTTTCCCGTATCTGTCCATAGTCCTAGAGTCTTTATTAAAAGGATGAACAGAAGAAGAGGATTCTGACAACTCTTTCTTGGTGGCCGCCGCCACCACCATGGCATCAACGGGGACTCCCTTCATAAGAAAAGACCTGTCTTGAGGGAAGGTGATAATTTTTTTGGGCCTCCGAGGGACCGGTTCCATGGAATCAGGAGACTCCCATGCCCTTTGAGCGACCAAGTCCATTAATTCGTCAAAGGGAGGAGTAACTCAGGAGGTGAAAGGTTGAGAACCAAAGACCTTCAGGAGCACTGACATCCTCAGTAGGGGTAAGGGACTGCCAGTCACCCCTCTGCCTTAATATTTCCAGGATGTCTGCAAATGAGACGTCCTCAGAGGAGGACTGTGGGGACCCTTCTGATTCCTCTAAGTCGATGTCTGATGTTAAGGATTCCTGAGGAGAATCTAAATGCCTCCTCTTGCACAGTCTTTTTCTGGGGACTTCATCAGTGGGGGCGTCTGGTGAAGTCTCATTCAAGCAGGGGTCACCCAATGGGGTTACCTGAGGCTCTGGGCTCGACGCTTGGTGGGGACCTGTGGTGTAGGGACAGAAAGCAGCCCTTTAGGGGAGGAAGAGGAAAGATCCAAAGAGGTAAGGGTCTTAGCAGACATGACCCTCCTCATGGCATCGAAGGCACCGGTTTCCCGACCCAAGGAGTCCGCCGGTTCTGAAGAAGACTGCAACCTCCCAAGGGCCGAGACCATGGGCTCCAAACCAGAGGATGGAACTGAGCTCATCTGCGCCAAAGCCCCAAGAGGGAGAGTCAGAACCGAAGCATCGGTTCGACTCTCCCCCGGAACTAGCGAGAGTGTGTCGGCTCCGAGACTCTTCGGAACCGAAGTAGTCAAGGTCAACAGGGCCAAGGGCACTGGAACAGGCCTTGGCTCAGAGGGTTCCACTACTATCAGATCCTCTCTTTCCAGCTCCGAAGGCTCAACTGGCCTCGGAGGAGGAGCAGAAATCGTGGTGGGGGGGGGGTCGTAGGTTTCGAAGCTAGCTGGGTCGAAGCTGAAAGCAATTTGGCCAGGGCCAGGTTCACCAAAAGTCTCTGCACCACGCGGTCCACATCGATGTCAGAAAGGGTACCAGAAGAATGGGTCGAAGGAGCCAAAGAAGCCATCGACGTAAGGATCGGGGACTTTAAAACTTCCGACACCGGCTCCAATACTATGATTTGGATCAGAGGTAAGATATTGGTGCACGGCTCCAAAGGCTGCGGAGCCGGCGACCGAGTCTTCCCAGAGGAGCTCGGAACAGAAGACTTGTGCTCCGATGACACCTTACAAGGCTTCGACCCCTTCGAGGACTTGGAGGTCTGGTCAGACTTGTCTAATGCTTCTTGAAGATTTGGCTTCAACAGCCCTCTATCCACCAATTTCCTTCGCCTCTCTAATAAAACCCTGCCACTGAAGGAATGGCAGATAGAGCAATCTTCTTGCAAATGTAGTAGACCCAAGCAGTACACACAAGAAACGTGGTTATAGGTGATGGAAATCTTCTGTCCACAGTCACACCTTTTAAATCCTGACTTCTGTTAATCAGACATTATATAAGGAAAATACACACAAATATCAGATCCCTGATAACAATATCAACAAAGTCGAAAAACCACTAACAACTCCTTAGAAAGTTCAGATGCCTGAACTGCAATGACTACAAGAATAATATGACACAAAAAGCGTTCAAATACAACAATTCTATGAAAAATAAGGGGATAGGGAATTAAATTTGTCAAAGCCCTGTCAAGTAAATGCAACTCAAGAAAGGCTAAAGGCCTAGGAGCAACTGCTCTGAATTAGAAAGACAAAAATATAATATCAAGTTAACTTACTGAACAACAATTACAAGAAATATGAGAAGTCTCATAAATATCAGATCCCTGATGGTCTAAATAAGTAATTTTAAGTTCTTTTAAGAATAAAAAAAAGGTTACTGGCCCGAGCTTCCTCCGAAGATCGTGCAATCCTTTGCAGCGGCAAACTAGATCTGGGGCTGGTAGGAAAGCATCATGGGATAGGGACTGTGCCTCAAGCTACTCAAAGATCTTGAGCTTGGAAAGCGGCCAACTCGGAGCCGATGGATTGGCTTCGAACCCACGTGTACAGAACAAATGTCGAGATTGAACAAGTTCACATCATGCGCTTTCCATACCTGTCCATCGTACGCGACTCTTTATTCTGGAGATGGACAGATGTGGAAGTCTCCGATTACTCCTTTTACATGGCTGCTGCCACCACCATAGCATCTACAGGGACTCCTTTTGTTAAAAAGGTTTTGTCATCTGGAGAGTTGATGAATTTGTTAGGCCTCCTAGGGACAGCTTCCACTGTGTCCAGACACACCCACACCTTTCAACAAACTAACTCCATGAGCTTGTCGAAAGGCGGAGACAACCAGGTGGCTGAAGGGTGAGATCCAAAAGCTTTCAGGTACACTAAACTCCTTGTCAGAAGGGGTAATGGGCTTCCAGTCACCTCTTTAAGGATTTCCAAAATGTCCACAAAAAAGACATCCTCAGATGATGATAATGGGGACCCTTCTGACTCCTCGAGGTCCATATCTTATGTGACGGACTCCTCTGGGGAGTCTACATGCTTCCTCTTACATAACCTCTTCTGAGGGACCTTTTCGGAGGGGCACTCCAAAGAGGTTTCAAAAGAAAGGGGCTTTCCCAATGGGGCATCCTGAGGATTAGGGTCTCTACCCTTTTGTGGAATCGCCTGTGCAGAGATGGATATTGGTACTTTTGGGGATGGAATGCTTGGATCCAACAGTGAGGATGCATGCAGGGACAGAGCTTTCCTTATAGCTGCAAAAGCCCTCCTCCTATGGCCCGAAGAGACTCCTGGTTCTGAGGAATCGGAAGATCTCTCCGGCACCAAGGGGATTGGCTCTGAAGCAGAGGTAGGAGCAGAGCTCACCTGAGCTGAAGTCCCAAGAGGCAAGTTCGGAACCAAAAAGGTTTTGGTCTGACTGTTCTCCCAGGACAGGACCAGTGAGTGTCGGCTCCTAGACACCTCAGACGGTACCGAGGTAATCAGAAAGTCGGAACCGATGAGTCTGCAATAGGTCTCGGCTCTGACGGTTCAACCACTATGAGCTCCATGCACTCTGGTTCCGAAACCACCTCTGGAGTCAGAGGAGGAAGTGAAGACAGAGGAACAGGTCCTGTCAGTTCTGAGCCTCTCTGAGTCGGCTATGACAAAAGTTTGGCTAGTGCCGGTTGTCCTGAGCAATCTCTGCACCACGTGATCCACATTGTAATCAGACAGGCTTTTGGAGGCTCAAGAGGATGGAACAGATCTACAGAATGTAATAGAGGTGACCTGAGTGTCGGAGAGAGAGTCTCCACGGCAGGGGACAAGTTCCAAACTTGTATTGCCATTGGATCTGAAACAGATGGCACCAAGACAGGAGGTCTGTCACGGTCAGATATTTTTGTCACCATCTGAGACATCCTTGGCAGTTTAGTTGATGGCTCCAACATTGCTGAAGAGGTAGAAGACTATCTTTTGGAGGTTTTGTCATGAATCGAAGGTAATTTAGAAAGGCTCATCCTTTTCCATGGCTTCTGCAAAGGAAGATTTTATTAATCCTTTTAATATTAATTTGTTTTGCCTCTCGTGGAGGACCCTGGAGCAGAAGGAGTGAATGATGGAGCAGGACTCCTGTAGATGAACTTCTCCCAGGCAGTGAACACACTCCATATATATGTCTGTCAATAATGGACATCATCTAAGAACATTTAGGGCATTTTTCGAAACCCTAAGGTTTCACCTCTTTCTGCTGCTTATTAGACATTGTTTGCTCACACACAAGCAAACACTCCAATTTAAATGAGTGAAAAGGCTTTCTAATTTAAACAAGCCTTAAAGTTATTAAACTAGAAGAAAAGGCACACACACACACATCTATAATAATACAGATAAATGGTAACTGAAAACGTAAGTTACCGTAATCCAAAAAACTTCTGACTACTACAAAGCTAAGCACTCAAAAACTCTCTCTAAATATAATCCTATTTATAGAAGGCACAGACGTATTTAAAACAATTTGAATACTACAAAGCTATCACTGTAAACGGGATAGGGAATATAAAGGCCCAACAACAAAGGCCCAAAACACACACACACAAACTAAATAACAGAAACTTCAAGTACACTCATTAACAAAAAGAGCAAGGTTAAAGTATATATCACACACACAAATAAAACTTTCAAAGATTAAATTTTTAAGCTACAAATCCAACTATAAGAGTAGTTAAACAAGAAAGAAAAAGGATATTTCACTTAGCCAGAGCTAGTCGTATGACCCGATCTGTTTCAGCAGCAAACAAGATCTGGAGAAGGCACTAGATCATCATGGGATAGGGAAAAAGCCACAAGCTACTTTGAGACCTCGAGCTTTACAAAGTCAGAACAAAGGATCGGTTCTAAACCCAACAATATAGAATGAAGATAAAATAGGACAACTTCACATCAGAAGCTTAGACCAGGTTCTGATAACTGATAATAGGCAAAGGGATAGGGATGTGGAAAGTGAAAGACCATCTCAGAGTTTTCAGTTGAATCTAGAACATAAGTTGCTGTTAAAAAGGGGATAATTAAAAGACTGCATAAAAATTATAAGAATCAGTCATCAAATGTTAGAAAAGTCTTTGAAAAAAGAATGGAAATGCATTTTACAAAGGAACACTGATAACATATCTGTATGGTTCCCAAGCATGTAACAAAGTTCAGAAAGTTTAGGATTTTTTGTACAGGTATTTTTATACTCCAGGCAGACTACAGAACATTTTTCGTCAGGGTAGACAGCATGTGCTGGAGATGTGACAGAAAAGAGAAAGGTAACTGGGAACATTTTTTTTTTGAATGCAATGAGAATTGACAGATTTAAAAAAAATCTTTACTGAGTACTTTGTCAGAAATGCCGGGGAAGCAAAAGATTGTAAATAAGGATATAATTCTGTTGAGCGGTGATATACGATCTGAATTCCCCAGACACAATGAGGGCTGCCCAATATCAATTACTAGAAAATCAAAATCAAAATCTAAACCAAATGTAAAGTACAGCTGTGTAACTAAACTTATAACAGTCTATGTTTGAATGATCACTGCTGCAGTAGCCTTAGCTATACGGGTTATACCCTGCCAAGAATATACAAGCTGGCTAGCTTCCAAAGCTTCAGGACACCTTCCACATTCCCAAACCTTCAAACCTCAAGCTGAGCTGACTAAAAGTCATGTTTGGGTGTCAAGCCCTTCAGATCTTTGAAGTTTAAGGGAAGGGAAGGCAGGAATTGACAGATTTATGTAATACTGGATCGATGTTAATTATGTAAAAGACGTGTGTGATGTAGAATGTTTCTGTGAGCATGTTAATATTGTTTGTTTTCTTTTATATAAATGCATGATATGATGTCCTTTTCATTCTTCCTCAACACAAGGGTTTGGATCCGATCCTCGGATCCACACTCAGCTGTATATTATACACTTTGGTTACAACTCTCAAGTTCCTCCCTCTACCCATAATGCCCATGTTCATCCTCAATACCTTAGCTTTCGTTTTCCACAATAGTGCTCAGATGCAGGGTCCTTCTCTTGAGTGATAACTTTAGTGTTTTCACAAGTCTTTTTGGCATTTGTACCTAAATATCTTCTTTTTACCCTTTTTTCTCAACCTCCCTCTTAGTGTACATGCTATAGTGTTAGGTTCCTTTACTATTTTAATAGTATTTCTATCTATACCATAAGTTAGTATTTCTTCTTTAATTATAGCAATGGGTATTTTCTTGATTAACTTTGCTGGTAATCTTTTTTCCTTCTTTATTCTTTTCATTTCTGACCAACACAAAGCAAAACAAAAAAAAATATTTTGTTTTCCTCATTCTTTCTACCACTTTTTATTATAGCACTTTCGACCCTATCTCCTGTCATAGCCGGAAAATCAACAGAATTCAAGAAATGCACTTGTGGGTATAAAATTCAAAACTCGGATGCCCACAAGGAATGGATTTATTGCCTACATGGAAAATAACTTTGATATTTACATTACCTTTAACCCAAGGGTTTTAGCTGACTAATCTTAAAAGGTTTCCTGCCATCTGCCGCAACAACTTCTTCTGGGGCTCAAACTCCTGGTAAATCTACAAAATCTGCTCCATCAGAGCACAGAAAATACTCAATGAAATACCCTAGGACTTAATAGAAACCACCAACAAAAATTCAAAAACCCTTGGAGCCAAAGGCTTGATCTTCGCATTCACAACACTCAGACCACAAAGCTTTGGATCTAATCATATCAGTCAGCTATATGACTCACTCCTACCACAGATTGCAGACTTTCTGATCCAAAACCTGGCACCTCACAGAGAGTTTGCTCATCGGAGTTCATAACGGAGTCAGTTTCTGTACTCTGCACTCTTCTTTCATGTAGACTCCTAAGAAGCATTCCAGGCCACAATCCACCACATCCTTCAGATGTTTATCAAAAGCGGATGTGGACAGGATGATGTGAAAATCTCAAAACTCAAATCTTGATGGGGGTCATTACTGGCTCAGTTCCTTATTGGATCTGTGAGTCTTCCAACCACTTCTCATATGATTCTGTCTCCACTTCCAATCCATCCCACAATTTCAGAGCTCAAGGATTCGACAGCCCCGAGAGGTCCAGAGTCGAATTCAAAGAAAATTTCTTCAACTCTGACAGCATCCCTGTCTAGTTGCACTACTATGCGTTCAGACTGAAATGGGTCCTGGAACTGAAGTGTTGGCATTGGATCCATGAGGCCAGGGTCTAGTCCAATGTTATCAGATCCATCCCTGCCCCTCGGTTTCCTCAGTGCTGGACAGTTAGGCTCCAGTTCCATCTTCAAGGCACAGATCCGGTGAGAGGAGTGATCTACCTGCAATGGAAGTCTCTGTTCCAGTGCCAGTGGCCAATGGCTTCTCCAGGCCTGTCTTCCTTTGAGGTCATGGAAAGGGCTTACTCTCTCTCTAAACAACTGGTTTCTCATCCCTCAGATCCAAACTCTATTCCCTCTCTTTGATTCCAAGCTTTGAGTCAATCAGGCCTATTCCACGGGGTCAGCCAGTTCCAGCTAGCTTCCAAGTAGTTCCTGTAGAGTAACTCCCTCTCTCTCTTCAGATACCTCCCCTGAACATCCCCCTGAGGAGATCCATCTGAACAGAACGTGCAAGAGGAGGCACACAGATTCCCCACTGGAATCACTCATGAAGGATACCAATTTTGATGAAGAAAGGTCCACCAGATCACCACCACATAATCTCTCTTTTGGACACATATTAGAGATCCTCAAACAAAAAGGTGGTTGGTCTTCTGAAAATCCTTCTCCAGAGGGATCAGTATTTTTGGAAGCTTTCAGATTTGGCCCATCTACATCTTGGGTTACTACCCCCCCCCCCCAATGGCTAAATTAACTGAATTAGTTTCCCGTTGGGCATGGAAGGAGCCGGATACCATCAAACCCATCCGAAAAAGACATGACAAATTCTTAGCTCCTCCCATGGATAGACCCCCATTGGAGTAAAGAAGTTCCAGTAGATGCTATGATGGTGGCAACAGACACTAAAAAAGCTAGCAGAACAGAGCTCTTCTGTACATTCACCATACAGAGAGTCTAGGGCAATGGACAGATCTGGAAAGGGATTCTTAATTTCCTGGCACATTTCACAAGACTACAGACTGTTTGACTAAGGATCAATCAAATTCTCTATCAGAGTTTATGTCTACAGAGAATTTCGAGAGTACATCCTCTCAACTGGCCACACTATTATCAATTTCCAATGTTTCCATGAGGTTGATCTCTCACGCAGATAAATGCACCTCACAGGCTGCCAGTTCAGGCATTGCCATTACGAGATATGCCAGGATGAGACCATGCGACTTTGTGGAATCTTTTAAGACATCTTTTGTCAATGTCCCCTTTGATGGCAGAAATTATTTGGTCCATCAGTTAAAACAGACGCTTACCCGCAGTGAACAATAAAGGAAGACTCGCTCTGCCATGGGAATCAAGTTTTCTACACCTCAATGAACTTTTTCTAGGAATCAGAGAGGTGGTAAGAAAATCTGGTTCCACAAATCTCAGGGACTTTTCCAACATTTGTGCAGGAAACTCCTCCTCCAGAGGCAAAGGTGGCAGTTCCAATGGTAGACGTAGAGGCAGGCACGGTGGCCTGCAAAATCAGGTTTTCTGCGATCCTTTCTGGACAGATCCTTCCTGCGCTACCGAAGAGCTGCCTGACTGTCCACCTCTGGAGGCAGCGGGAGACGACTGTCCTTGCACCTAAACTCCTGGGCAAATATAAAAATAAGTTATGTACTCACCATAACGTTCCATGTTTGTAGTCCATCTCACCCTTCATTCTTACATATGGGTTTGGAGCCGATCCTTGGCTCCGACTCGGCCGATTACAAAGCTTGAAGTCTCTCAGTTGGCTCATGGCAAGGGAGGTATCCCATAGTGCACTAGTAAGAATCCCCAGTTCTTGTTTGCTGCTGACTATAAAAATTTCCACAAGGAACAACAAAGAGGAAAGGTATCCACCCTACAAAAGATAAATACTATCTTGTCTCCAGATCCTCCAAAGATACATGGATGGGGGTAGGTGGGTGGGTTCGTAAGAATGAAGGGCGAGATGGACTACAAACATGAAAGGTTATGGTGAGTACATAACTTCTTTATGTTCTGTAGTCTTATCTCACCTTCACTCTTACATATGGGACAGCGTCCCTAGCACCTTTTTCTCGGGTGGCTCATGGGAATATACTCCTAAGAACCATGGAACCAAAGGAGGCTCTACCCCTTGAGGCCGAATCCAATTTGTAATGAGGAATAAAGGTATGAGGGGTAGCCCAAGCTGCTGCTGCACACATACTGTCAATTGAGACTCTGGCTTGAAAGGCAGCAGATGTGGACAGGGATATGGTAGAATGAGCCTTAATTTTAAAAACGGGAGCTCCTTGTCACTGGGAGAGTAAATAAACGAGATACAGTTAGAAATCCAATTTGACAGAGTTATCTTAGAGACTAGCATACCTTTTCTTGTCTCAGAAAAAGATACGAACTGGTATGATTTTCTAAGTTCCTTGGTTCTATGTAGATAGAACCTAACTGTCTGTGAACATCAAGTTAATGAAATTTATATTCTGCATTGTTTGAATGATTAGGAAAAAAATACTGACAGTTTGACAGTTTGATTCAAATTAGACTGAAAGCAGACCTTGGGGATGAAGGATGGGTTTGTACGAAGGGAAACTCTGTTTCTATGAAAGATCAAGTAAGGAGGTTTGACTGACAGTACTTGTAACTCTGACACTCTTCTGGCGGATGTAACTACTAGAAAAATGGTCTTCCAAGAAAGGAACTTAAGTTCACAAGAATGTGCAGGTTCAAAAGGCGGGGAAGTAAGTTTGGACAGAATGAAATTTAGATCCCAAGGAGATACAGGTTCATGAAAGGGAGGTCTTAGCAAGGTAGTGCCTTTAAGGAAAATTTTGCCCAATCTGTGAGCCATAAGATTAGACTCATGTTGTCCCAAATGAAAATTGGAAATCGCTGCCAGTTGAACTTTGACTGTAGCAGCAGCAGATCCCTGATGAAAAAGTATGGTTAGGAATTCTAACAACAAGGGAATGGAGGCTGTGCAAGGATCTACGTTTCTGTCTTTTGCCCAGCTAGAAAATCTTTTCCATTTGCTAGCATATAATTTTCTCGTGGAAGGCTTGTGGGAAGACGTGAGGATATGGGTAAACTGCAGGTGAAAAATCATGAAGCCTGACTAGGGATGGAAGTGGAGCAGCCACGCTGTCAAGTTGAGGTTGTGGAGGGTGCCTGACATGTGTCAAGAGGTCTGGAACTGGGTCCACAGCCAATGGATCATCTAGAAGATGAGGCCCGAGAAAGGGGAACCAAATCTGACGGGGCCAGTAAGGAGTGATAAGAATCATTCTGCTTCCGAAGGTTTTCGCTTTCTGGATCACCTTTGATATCAGTGGAAAGAAGAGAAATGCATAAAGAAGTCCCGGAGGCCAATTGTGAACAAGTGCATCTCTTGGTGTTTGGCCCGGACTGGGGATAAGGGGAGAAAGTAGCTGCTGCATTTGGCGTTGATCCGACTGGCAAACAGATGGCAGCAAGGCTGTCCCCATTTGTGGAAAATTTGTTCTGCAACTTTCTGATTCAGAGACCACTCGTGAGGCATCAAGATTGCCCTGCTGAGCTTGTTGGCTATCACATTGGTTGTCCCCAGGATATGCGTTGCTACTAGAAAGTGTTGGGAAGATATCGCCCACTGCCAGACATGAAGAGCCTCTCAACATATGGGGTAAGATCTGGTCCCTCCTTGTTTGTTTAAATACCATACCACTGACATATTGTCCCACTGGATTGCTATCGTCCCTAGAGGAAGAAAGTCATGAAGTGCTTGCAATGTTAGTAGCACTGCTCTCATCTCTAGGACATTGATATGCAAGTGAGCCTCGTGATCTTGCCATGTGCCTTAGATAGTCTGGCCTAGATAATGCCCCCCCCCAACCCTATCTGGGAGGCATCCGTGGTCACAGTAGCAACGGGATGACGAGGAAGGGAAAGGTGTTCCTGTCGTTAGTTGATTGGGCTGAATCCACCAACGAAGGTCCTTTTTGTAAGATTCTGTTATCAGAATAGGATGAGACAGAGGCAGTTGTTGAATAGACCACTAGTAAAAGAGTAGCCATTGAAGGATTCGCATATGTAGTCTGGCTAGTGGAACTACAGTTATGGTAGAAGCCATGGTCCCAAAAAGTTTCAGCACTGCCTTGGCTTTGACTCTTTGTTGAAGTAGACTGTATATCTGTTGTCTGAGATTTTGTATTCTGTCTGAAAGACAATGAGCCATCATGGCGACTGTGTCTATTTCTGTGCCTATAAAAGTCACATATTGAGAGGGCGACAAGGCAGACTTTTCCCACTTTATAGTAATCCCTATCTGGATGCAGAGCTGGATGGTTGAATCTCTGGCTTGTAGAAGTACGTGGCTGGTGGTGGCGGTCAGGAGCCAGTCGTCCAGGTACAGAAATACTTGTAATCCAAGATGTCTCAAGTGAGCTGTCACTACTGCCATACATTCGAACACCCTGGGGGCTGTGGTGAGACCAAAGGGCAGAGCAAGAAATTGGTAATGACTGGCTCCCAGAAGGAAGCGTAAATGACTCCTTGATGCTCTGTCCATTTTGATGTGGTAGTACACATCTCAGAGGTCTATGGAGCACATCCAATTGTCTTTCCCTAACAGAGGGGGTATAGACTGCAGTATTACCATTCGGAACTTAGACTTCTTCACGGATTCGTTTAATTTGCTGAGGTCCAAAATGGGCCTCCATTCCCCTGTTCATTTTGGTACTAAAAAGAATCTGGAGTAAGTTCCGAATCCTATCTGATCTGCGGGGACGGTTTGGATGACTCTCTTTGTAAGCAACTTTTGAACTTCTATGGTTGCTTGATCCCTGTGATTGGGTGGAACATCTGGGATCTTCTTGGTGGTATGGGGTGGGAGAAAGAAGGGTATGGGAGTATCCTCTGGCGATTATTCTTTGTACCCACTTGTCTTGGGTGATGTTGAGCCAGGCTTCTGGATACAATGATAAGCAACCCTCAACTGGCTCCAGAGAAGGGCAGCTGGGCCCCACTTTAGGAGCGCTGATAGGAACGTTCACGAAAGGAATTGCGGTCACCCTGGTTTTACGCCCCCCCCTCCCCTGCCTCTAGGCTGTCTACCATTAGCTGCTCCTCCTCTGCCTCTGAAGGAGGAATCACACTGTGCGTCCAGGAAAAATCTCTGGGATTTCTTGAACCACATTTTCCTGCCTCTCTGACCCTTGGGGTATGGTCTAGAAGGGACAGAAAAAAATGTACTCCCAAGGCAGAGAGAGTTTTCCCTTCCTGCTCACACCTGGTGAGTGTATCTTTTAGCTTTGGTCCAAACAGAGAGGAACCGTCAAATGGGGCATTGGTAAAAACAGATTTGAAGGGCTCCACAAAGTTACATAAACGCATCCAGGATTGTCTCCTAAAGGAAACTCCTGAACCCCAACTCGCTCCATCTGCTGCATAGGATATCAGCCTCATGGAGGAGTTAACAATGGAGTTTAAGGTGGACAACTGAGCAGTAACTTTGTCAGAGACTGCTTCAGTTAAGTACCTTGGACATCTCCTAGTTCCTTTAGGAGATCTCTCTGAAGCCTAGTAAAATGAGTTAGGTAATTCAGAGATCTGAGTGTAAAAGCCGCTGAAGAGAAGAAAGCACAATTTTGTACCTACCATAAATGTAGATGTTCGAGTGTTCACACTGCTGCAGTCATTACACTAGGGTTATCCTGCGGTCCCGTAGTCGGCCAAAGTTCCAAAGCCTTGGTCCGGCGTCAGTTGCTGTCGCTTCTTCCCTGACGTCAGTGCGCCAGGGGTATATAAGATGCATCTAACACCATTTTCTTCAGGTTTTCTTGCCCCAGATGTCAGGTGCCCCCAAATAGGTAGGCAATACATATTGCTAATCAAAAATACATTTATAAAATAAAAACAATACCTTCAGTTACAAGCAAATGCACCACAAAGGTTGTATAGGATAGAAAGGTATAGGTAAGTCCAGCTAGTTCAGAGGGGATGGAGGGAAGGTAACCTGGACTGCAGCAGTGTGAACACTCGAACTTCTACATTTATGGTAGGTACAAAACTGTACTATGTTTATCGTGTTACACTGCTGCAGTCATTACACTTGGGTAGAATCCCAAAGCTAAGGTTGGGTGGCTGGTCTATAAAGAGTTAGGATTGGCTAAGAGGCCCTGTAGAACTGCAGTGGCAAATCCTGCTCTGGATTTAGAGTAAAGAGGCAGGTGGTAATGCTTGGCAAAGGTGTGCACTGAACTCCAAGTTGCAGCCTCCAAAATTTCCTTGGTAGGTACTCCTCTGAGAAAGGCTGTTGAAGTGGCTGTTGCTCTGGTGGAATGTGGCCTAATGTTATTTGGGACTGATTTTCCATGCTGTGTGTAGCAGTACCGAATACAGTGTCCTATCCATTTGGATATAGTCTGCTTTGAGATAGCCTTGCCCTGTGATCCTGCAGCATATGGTACAAACAGTTGCTCAGTTTTCCTGAAAGCTTTTGTTTTGTCCAAGTAGAAGCATAGCTGCCTGTGTATGTCCAAAGATTGCAAAAGTTTCTCCCCTTTATTCTGGGGGTTTGGATAAAAAGTTGGCAAATGGATGGTTTGGTTAAGAGCCACACTAGATACCACCTTTGGCATAAAGGTAGGATTTGTCCTTAAAGATACCCTGTCCTGATGAAAAATTATAAAAGGTTCCACTGCCATTAATGCCTGTAGCTCTGAGACTCTTCCTGCTGAAGGTACTGCCAGGAGCACAGCTGTTTTCCAGGATAAAAATTTTAGATCGGCTGTATTGGCTGGCTCAAAAGATGGTAGGGTCAGTTTCCCAAAATGAAATTGAGGTCCCAAGTTGGTGTTGGCACTCTCCAGGGCAGTCTTATGTTTTTAGCCCCTCTGAGGTACTGCTTTAGCAAGGGATGAGAGAATAAAGGAGGATCCGTGTTGTAATGTGCTGAAATGGCAGAGGCGTGGATCTTAATTGATGAGAAGGATAGGCCTCTGTCCAGCATCTCAGTTAAGTATTGTAAAATCTGAGGAATGTTTGGAACAAGAGGGTCAAGGCTTTGAGCCTGGTTCCAGGCGCAGAATCTCTTCCATTTTTCTGAGTATGCTTTCCCGGTGCTAGGCCTCCTGGCCTCCAAAATGACATCCAGAACAGCTTTAGAGAGAAGTGTCGCCTGTTTGACTAATGTATCTGCCATGCAGCCAGGTTTAGGGTTTGAGCTGACCGTGCAGGATCTGATTGTTTTGTTGAGTCGGAAGGTGTGGAATTTGAGGCATGGTGGGCCTTGAGCCAAGTTCCTTAAGATAGGGTACCAGTGCTGGCGTGACAAGTCTGGAGCAATCAGGATCATCTGTGGTTTTTCTTGTCTGGCTTTTATGAGTACCTTTGAAAGGAGAGGCAGAGGCGGGAAGGCATAAACTTTAAGGTTTTTCCAGCTGAACAAACGAGCATCCACTTTCCATGCTTGTTTGTGATAAGTCCTTGTGCAGAATTTTTGTAGTTGGCAATTCAGTGGGGAGGCAAAAAGATACATGTCTGGGCATCCCCATTTTTGCATTACCATGCTGAAGATTTGTGGATTCAATTTCCATTCGTGAGGGTCAATGATATTTCTGCTTAGATCATCTGCCAGAGTATTTTTCTTTCCTGGCAGGAATTGTGCTTGCAGGTGAACTTGATACGTTAGAGCTGTGTTCCACAAGGTCATAGCTTGCCTGCATAGGGGATAAGAATGAGTACCCCCTTGCTTCTTTATGTACCACATTACTGTGGTGTTGCCTGTCTTTAGTAATAATTGTCCTGGAAGTAGAAGGTCCTTGAAAGCTGTTAGGGCATTTTGAACAGCCAACATCTCTTTTTGATTGATGTGAAGATGCATCTGGTCTGTGGTCCACTTGCCCTGAATGCATTTTCCTGCCATGTGTGCTCCCCAGGCATAATCCAAAGCATCTGTTGTTAGAGTTTGCCTGGCTGTGGGTTGGGTAAAAGGCTGACCCTTGTTTAGGTGACATGCCTGTGCCCACCATCAAAACTCCTGTTGTAGGCAAGGAATCATTGGTATTACTGCTTCTAAACTGTGAGCGTGTTGAGTCCAAACACTTTCTAGGTACCACTGTAATTTCCTCATATGCAGTCTGGCATATGGTATTAGTAGTATGCAGGATGCCATGAATCCCAGGGCCTGCAGAATTTTTCTTGCAGGGAGATGGGACTTTTTTGCCAGTAAGTGAAAATATTGAGTTAGCTGAACTTGTTTGTCTGGCGTGAGGTAAGCCATCTAGGCCGTTGTATTTAAGCTGGCACCCAGGAATATAATCTGTTGCGAGGGCACTAGTTTTGACTTCTTTTCATTTACTGTCTACCCTAGAGAAATTAGCAACCTTTTTACAAACACCAGATGCCGTAGAAGAATGTCTTTTGCCTCTGCTTGAATGAGGCAGTCGTCCAGGTATGGATATATTTGAATTCCTTTTTGTCTGCAAAATGCAATTACTGGTGCCAGACACTTTGTGAAGACCCTGGGCGCAGTAGATAAGCCAAAGGGCAGTGCAGAGAATTGGTAGTGCATTGCACCAGCTTTGAATCTGATGTATCTTCTGCAATTTTGTCTGATAGGGACATGAAGGTATGCCTCTGAGGTACAGAGTAACAAGCCAAGCCTTCTTGCCCAGCATGGGTAGAAGCTGCTGTAATGTCAACATTTTGAATTTCGGAATTTCCATGTAAGTATTCAGAATTGAAAGGTCTAGTATGGGCCTCCAGGCCTTGTCCTTTCGGGGGACCAGGAAGAGTCTTGAGTAAAATCCTTGTCCTTGTTTCTGTTGTGGTACTTTTTTAATAGCTCTCATGTCCATGAGGGCTGAAATTTGTTTTTGTGCCTCTGCCCATTGATTTTGTGGCAGGTCTGGCATTCCTTTTAGCCTTGGTAAAGTATGAAAGTGGAACCTGTAACCCTGAGACACAATATTCAGAACCCATTTGTCTTGGGTGATTGTTTGCCAGTTTTGAGAAAAAAGTGCTAGTTTTCCCCCTAAGGGGGTTTCCAAAAGGGACGTGCTTGGTGTACGAAGGGGAAAGTCATTGTGACTGTTTCCTGTAAGGTTGAGACTTGTCCTCACCTACTTTTGGGGTTGAGGTGCCCCACTGTCGTTGTCTGTTTGAGGCTTGGGGTTGAGATCTGCCTCTTGGACGTCTGTATCTGCCTCTCTGTGGCCTGTCTGACACTGGAAAGGACCAATTCTTTGTTGGCCAATTTCTGCTAAACCAAGGTGGCTGAACCTGTCAGAAATCCTTGACTGTTTGCATAAGTTTAGCTTTATCCTCCATTTTCTTTAACACCTCTTCTGCCTTAACACCAAACAAGGTATTATGCTGTAAAGGAGCATCCAATAGTTTTGCCTTAGCATGATCAGGTAAACTCTGTTCTTTTAACCAAGCATGTCTTCGAATCACAGAACCTGTAACTGCGGCTCTACAAGAGGCCTCTAAAGAATCAAAACCACATTGCAGAGTATGTTTTCCCACCTGTTCAACTGCATGCAATAAATCCTGCATTTCTTTACAATTAGGAGCTTCTGAGCTTGCAAACATTTTCTGTTTTAACTGAGCCATTAATTATTGTTGGTATTTAAGCATGTGAAACTGGCAATTTAAAGCTCTTACTGCTAAAGTTGCAGAAGTGTATACTTTCTTCCCCCATCTATCCAAAGTTCTGGAATCTCTAGAGGGTACTGGATTTTTTGCAATGGAAGCCTTGACCCCTTTTGGACCCTGGGAAATAGTTTCTGGATCAGCAGAAGGGTTTTTGTTAAGAAACTTGTGAGAGTCAGGGACTCTATAATACCTATCTGGCTTGGCTGGAGTAGGGGGCAAAGAATCAGGAGATAGGCTGGATTCAAAGAACACATCATCCACAATATCCAGCACAGGCGGAATAGCCAGGGGCCTGTGCTGAGGCAATAAAAGGAAATCCCGGAGCCTTTTCTTGGATTCTGAGTAATCCTGACTTTCCCAATGGAAATGCTCCCTCATGGTATGTAAAGTTCCCCAAAAGAATAATCCTCAGGAGGAGAGGCTGAAGGGATAGATTCTTCAGCATCAGAGTCCTCATAGGGGGTAGAGAGTATCCCTGGCCTGAAGAGGAATCAGAGGAAATGGAAACCTGATCAGAGGAATCATAGTCTGTATCCTGCCTACGCCTTTTCTCAGGAGGGGGATGGGAACCCCTGATTAGAGTTATGAGGTCTTTGGCCATATTAAGCATCTGTTTCTTAAGAATGGAGGACTGTCCAGGAGAATGCTGTACTTGTTTCTTTGTCTTTAATGGTACCTTTGTCTTGGCTGTTGTTTTAATGATAAGTTGTGAAGGTCTGAAAACACCCTCAGAAGCCGATGCCTGCTCAGCGGCTCCGGCCCCATCTGAGGGATTAGTTTCCGTAGGCCCAATACCTTGAGTTTCCAGAGGCCTAGAGGTCTCCACGTGGGAGTCGGAAGCGGCCTGTGGCTCTGAGATAGCGGGTGTCAGGGGCTGCGAAAGCACCTCACTGAGAACCGGCGACTGGCCTAGAAGAGGTTTCGTCATTGGTTTTGGACCTCGGATGCCTGTCTTTATCCTTGTCTTTGCGTTTTTTCGGTATTGAGGTCGTCGGTTGATCCGACGGCATAGTATAATTGAACCTTCGGCCAAAGTAGTGCAAAGCAAAATCAAAACGTCTTTTTGTAGTGTGTTTGTTAAATCTAGCACAAAACCGATAACTAGTGACGTCGTGATCAGGGCCTAGGCATGGAATACATTAAGAGTGGAAGTCCTTATGAGGTAATTTGCTTTCCCATAAGAAATACAATTATTAACTTTTTCTGACATCGGTCTGAGGCAAGAAAAAAGCTTCCCCAATGGGGTACTTAGCTTTATCTAAGACTTCGGATCTGAAATTCGACTTCGAAAATCTCAGGAGTCGGCTGACCGGCACTTGCAAACTGCTTCTGCTTCAGGCACCGCGCGGCAAGAAAGACTGAAGAAAATGGTGTCAGATGCATCTTATATACCCCTGGTGCACTGACTTCAGGGAAGAAGCAACAACAACCGATGCCGGACCAAGACTTTGGAACTCTGGCCGACTACGGGACTGCCTGATGGCAGGATAACCAAGTGTAATGACTGCAGCAGTGTAACATGATGAACATATGCTTTCCATCCTTTGAGACTCCTTGTTCAGTGGATGGACAGATGTAGAAGTCGCTGCTAGTTCCTTCATTATGGCTGCTGCCACCACCATGGCATCTACAGGCACACCTTTGGTCAAGAACTCTCTCTCTTTGGGGGCTGAGAGAAATTTGATGGGCCTTCTGGGGACTGGTTCCACGGCATCAGGAGTTTCTCACACCTTTCGACTAACCGTCCAGGAGCTCATCAAAAGGTGGAGACACCCAAGAGACTGAAGGTTGAGACCCGAAAGCCTTCAGGTACACTGACCCTTCATCAAAATGGGTGACAGTGGGCCAGCCACCTCTCTGTTTCAGGATCTCTAAGATATCTACAAAGGAGATACCATCAGAGGATGACCTAGGGGACCCTTGTGACTCCTCAAGGTCAGTGTCTGAGGTGATGGACTCATCCGAGGAGTCTACATGCTTCCTCTTCCAAGTTCTCTTCCGAGGGGGCTCCTCAGAAAGGTATTCTGGGGAGGCCTCAGAAGACTGGGGGCCACACAATGGAGGCTCCGGGTCTCTGCTGCCAAGAGAGAGAGAGAGATGGTGCCGAGACAGAGGTCGGTGCTTGAGGGGGAAGAGCATCGGTACTCTTGTGCGGAGCTGACTACCTAGACAGCACGCTCCTCATCATCTCAAATGCAGATCTCTCTAGCTCCGAGGACAGTCCCAGTTCTGAGGAAATGGAAGTAGCCCTCGGCTCCAAAGCGATCGGCTCTGAGATGGATGTAGGATCCGAGCTCAGCCTAGCCAACGCACAAAGAGGTAGGCTCGGAACCGAAGAAGTTCGGATCCAAGCATCCCTGTTGGGGCCAACTGGTGAGCTTCGGCTCCTAGACACCAAGGACGGCGCAGAAGGTGTCAGAGAGGAACTCTGCTCCGAGACAGACACAAGAGGTGCTGGAACCGAGGGTTCCACAACAAGTGGCACCGAAAGCTTTGGCTCCAAAGGACCAACATGGCTCGGAGAAGGAACAGCAACAGGGAGAATGGTCTTACATGGCTCCAGAACTGACTGGGTCGGAGCCAGTAACAATTTTGGTAAAGCTGACTACTTCAAGAGTATAAGCACTACTCTCTCTACATCCTCTTCAGAAAGGCTCTTGGAGGATCTGGATGACAACGTAGGCGACCTAGATCTCTGCAATACAGGTGATCTTAAAGTTGGGGAGACCAGCAATAACTCTCTGGACCAGCTCAGAGGTAAATTCTCAGTGGTCGGCTTTAAAAAACTTGGAGCCGACACTGGAGTGTCAATATCGATAACCTCAACCGGCTCGGCTCCGAGGGCAGTGGAGCCAAAGAGGTAGAAGGCTTGTCCAATATCAAAATTTTTTCAGGCGGTCCAGACAAAATAGTCAGTGCAGGAGAATGTCTCTTGGCCGACTTGACCTTCTCGTTCTTTGAAGAAGGAGACTTGGAGTGTGAGGATGAAGAGCTGGCTAAATCCTCCTCAAAGGAAGGCTTAAGGAGACCTTTCAGGATTAGTTTGTTCTTCCTTTCTTGGAGAACCTGAGAGCTGAAGGAGTGACAAAAAGAACATGTTTCCTGAAGATGAATGGTGCCAAGACAGTAAACACATTTACTATGTCTGTCAGTTATTGACATTTTTTGGGAGCACTTAAGATACTTTTTAAATCCCAAGGTTTATGATCCTTACACATGCTTCACACAAACAGAACACTATCAAAAGCAGAAGGAGAGGACAAGGTCCTCTAACTTAAATGGGCCTCGCCTTGCAAGATTCACTGCACACAAGAAAACACAATGGAGGTCTAGGTCCTTTAACTTAAACGGGCCTAGCCCTGTTGAGGAAACACCACCAGAAAAAAAGGTTAATAGAGGACTAGGTCCTCTAACTTATATAGACCTAGCAGTCAAAACAGGAAATAAGCTAAGTCAGAAGAAAGGCTACCACAAAATGTAAATTTTAAACAGGCTAAATATTAGCCAATAAGAATGGTAAACAACAATGCACACAAGCATACTACTCTAGTGAAATACAATACTATAAATAAAGGTCCCAACACATACATGGACCTGCGCTAATAGAAAAACTCTCTCAAAAACTAGCACACAGAAAGGGATACCACTTGGAGAACAAAAACAGGCCTAGAAACGGCCAACAAGTTCTCAACAACAACTTCAGCAAAATACACTATATACTACCTATAATAACTACAATCTAAACTATGCAAACTAAGCTATATTATATGCAAAAATATCAATAAGAACAATAATAGTAATGAAAATATCCAACTTAGCCATGGCCAAGAAAGAAGTACTTCTAAACTCGTAGACGCAGCAAGCGAGATCTGGGGATTCTTACTAGTGCACTTTGGGATATCTACCTTGCCACGAGCCAACTGAGAAACTTCGAGCTTTGTTATTGGCCAAGTCAGAGCCAAGGATCGGCTCTGAACCCATATGCAAGAATGGAGGTGAGATAGGACTACAGAACATCAGAAGTTTCACTGGTGCTTAGATTAATATCTAGAGGTTATTCCATTCCATTTTTCCAACTCCCAAACTGCAAAAAGAAGATTCTCAACATTCTATCCAGTCAGAGGAAAGCAGCTGCACAAGAAATTCAAAAGTTACTAGACAAAAAAAACATCCAAGAGGTTTGCCAGACTAAATAAGATTCGGAACTTGTACTTCTTTTTAGTGTCCAAAAAGACAGAGGGCCTCAGATAAATTCTAGATCTGATCAAACTGAATCTGTACGTAAAATGTCAAAGTTCAGAATAGTCATGGTTCAGTCCATTCTGCCATGCCTTCACAAGGATGACTGGATGTGCTCCACAGATCTTCGGGATACGTACTATCACATCAAAATAGACAGGCACTACAGAAGACATATGTACTTTCTGCTGGGAGCCAGTCACTACCAATTCAGAGCCCTATCTTTTGGACTCAGCACAGCCTCCAGCATGTTTACCAAATGTATAGCAGTGGGGCTGCTCTCCTGAGACTAAAAGGATTCAGTGCTTCAATATCTGGATGACTGGTTCCTCACCAACCCCTCCATGCATCTCCAATAACGAACGACTATCTGCTTCAGATTTGCCAGTCACTGCGAACAATAAATAATACCAAATAAGTTCATAGGTAGGTACTAGGCTATCTGCCTGAGGGCATTTATAAGCCTAGCCGAGTGTGTCAGCTTTCGCTGCCCCATTGATTAATTAACTGAGCCTCTGTCAAGAAGAGCCAATGAAGTGATCCCAGGGGTGTATTTTCTGTTACCCATCCACTCATCAAGGTTTCTCGTGAAGAGTGTTAGTGAGGGGCTCTGCCTAATGTAGTTAGGAATTTTGTTCCAAAGCATGGGGAGCCTCTCTGAGAGGAATCTATCCCTCTAGCATATTCTATTTATTGTTGTGGTGAGGTTTAGCTCATTAGAGCAAGTGGCTCGCAGTGACTTGGATTTCTTTAGGTGGCGCATGTCCATCAATTCAGAGTTGGATATGGCTTTGTAAGTCAGGCAGAGACCACCTCTGAGTAAGCGATATAACACTAAGTACAACCGAGGCTTTTCCAGTCAGGCTGCATAAGACATATGTTTGAGGGGGTCCATATGACTACATCGACAAGTCATAACATCGACATTCAGTACTCCGACACGAAATCACCGACAGATTAAATAACCGAAATCCCACTTCACCGACATTCACAAGTTCGACAACGAAGCAGTCACTAAGTAAATGCCCCTAACCACTGCACAAAACTCCTACACGTACTAAACCGGGTCTACTTCAACACACTACACTACATAGCATACACACTAGCCCTGACCCAAACCCTAACCCTAAGGTCCGACACTATCGCACACTTCACCTACCTGCACCCTAACCCTAACTCACTTACCCACCCCTAGCCCAAGCTCCGACACTAACGCACACTTCACCTACCTGCACCCTAACCCTAACTCACTTACCCACCCCTAGCCGACACTATCGCACACTTCACCTACCTGCACCCTAACCCTAACTCACTTACCCACCCCTAGCCCAAGCTCCAACACTAACGCACACTTCACCTACCTGCACCCTAACCCTAACTCACTTACCCACCCCTAGCCCAAGCTCCGACACTAACGCACACTTCACCTACCTGACTGCTTTGTTGTCGAACTTGTGAATGTCGGTGAAGTGGGATTTCGGTTATTTTAATCTGTCGGTGATTTTGTGTCGGTGTACTGAATGTCGATGTTATGACTTGTCGATGTAGTCATATGGACCTGTTTGAGGCCAGTAATCCTCTTGGCAAGGTATTTTTGTGGTCTTTCCAGCTATTGGAAGTGTCTTGTGAGGTACATCTCAAATGGGGCATTCTATTCTATGATGGGTCTGATGAGTAACGAGTAGAGGGGGACTATAACCTCTATTTCTAGATGCGACCGCTTTAGTAATTAGATGGGCTACATAGAAGGATTTCCTAACTACTTTGGCAATATGATTGTCAAAGGAGAGATTACTATCTACCTGGGTCCCCAGATCTCTTATTACCTCTTCTGTATTAAGGGGGCTGCCACCTATGTGGTAATTCATGGGTGTTTGGTTTTTCCCAAACAGGATGACTTTCCATTTTTTGGCATTTAGCTTGAGACCATGACTGACACCAGATGTCCATCTCAGTAAGGCCCTTTTAGAGAATGTCCGTGTCAGCTGAAGAGTCAATTATGGCTCCCAGTTTGCAGTAATCGGCGAACTTGGTTAGCCATAGTCCTCCTGTGTTTGACTGTACTTCTGAGAAGTATATGCCGAACAGTAGGGGTCCCAGGACCGAGCCTTGTGGGACACCACTTGTGACTGGTTTAGAGTCGGATCTGAAGCCCGATATTCTTACTGTGTGAATTCTGTCTGTAAGCCAGTTGGCAACCCATCTCGTGACGTAGGGGTTTATGTTCAGGCTGGTGAATTTTCTATAATTCACGAGTGGGGAATGGTGTCAAAAGCCTTGGCGAGATCAAGGTAGGCTGTGTGAATCACCTTTCCCTCATCTATGGCCTTGGTGACTGTCTCGAAGAAGTCAACCAGGTTTAGTAGGCATGATCTGCCCTTAAAGCCGAACTGGGTCGGGTCAAGTGTTTGGAGGTTCCCAATGTCTTTGTTAATGAGTTCCATGATGATGCGCTCTATAGCCTTGCAGACTAGGCTAGTCAGACTTATGGGGCGATAGTTACCAGGGTCAGTTGCGGCCCCTCCTTTGTGGAGCGGAATAACCGTTGCTGTGAGCCATTCTATGGGCATGTAACCTGTGGAGAGGCTGAGGTTGAACAGTATGTTTAGGTGGGGTGGGGGGGGGGGTTAGGTCGTTCTGTAGTCCGTGCAAGACGCAGCCTGGGACACCATCTGGCCTCATTGACGCTGTGCTTTTTGCTTTTTAAAGGGCTGTTTTCACCAGTGCGTCTGTGATTTCCGGGACACTACACTTTTCCGGTATTGTTGTAGGCCCTTTTGGGGGTAAAGTTTGCACTGAATCTATCTGCCAGGATGTTGGCAATATCAGTAGGTTCAGTATATTTTGTGCTATTTTGCACTAGCTCAGAGCATATCTGCGAGTTGCCACTTAGATTCTTAACATAGCTAAAGAAGGCACTGTGGTTATCTTTTGAATCCTTTGCTATTTTTCTTTTAAAGTTAGCCTTGGATGATTTTTATGAGGACCTTAGTTTCTTACTGATACTGATCAGGGATGTATTTCCTTCCTGGGATTTGCTTTTTTTCTGAACTAGTTTCCTCCTTCTATTGTATAGCCTGTTTATGGCATGGGTCCACCAGACTGGTTTCCTTCTCTTAGGGGAGTGAGTCTTGGTTTTGCTACGGATGGCACGATCCATGCATCCTTGTAGGTGCTCACAGAGTGCATTTGTAAAGGTTCCTGCATCTTGGACACTGTTATCCTTTAGCATGGGGGCTGTGAAACTTACCACCTCTGTCTTAAGTAAGATGAAGTTTGCTATAGAAAAGTTTTTCACTGTGGTTTCCTTGGTTGAGGATGGTGGTGTGGTATGGAAATCCAGAGTGATTAGTTTATGGTCTGATCTAACCAGTGACGGGTTGACCTCCGGGCGGAACACCTGTCGCCCATGTTGGTGATGACCAGGTCCAATATGTTTTCACCTCTGGTAGGGGAGTTTACCAGCTGATCCAGGGCATTTGAGTTGATAAATTCCAGGAAGTGCTGGACCTGGGAGTTTGTACTTTAGTAGTTTTCCCAGTTAACAGTAGGGTAATTGAAATCGCCCAATATCAGAATGTTCGGTAGGACCTTCATGTTTTCCAGTGTCTCCAGAAAGGCGGAGTGGTGGTCCTGGGTCATGGAGGGTGATCAGTAGCCGGCCACAATTTGCATTGCAGATTTGCCTGATCTTAGTTGCACATGGATGATCTCAGAGGTGGTATGCTGCACCACTAACCTGGAGGTGTAGGTATCCATGATGAATATGGATACACCCCTCTCCTTTTGTGTTTCGGTCCATGTTCTGTGGCCAAAATGTGTGGTATGAGTTGTAGCTCAGTAGTGCTGGGGTGCTCTGTGGAGCCTTGAACCAGGTTTCAGTTACTGCACAGATGTCGATGTTATCCATACTGAGGAGTGCTTCGAGCATGTGCATTTTGAGATTTAAACTCCTGGCGTTGAGTAGCATAATCCTCATTTTTTTTATCTGTGCTGTTTACGGAGGTGGGTTTGACTTTTGAGCCTTGCCTAAAAAAGGCACTATGGGGGCAGCAAGAGCCTTGGCCAATATTCAAATCCTAGGGGTGACAGGTGCAAGCAGTCTCTTGTGAAGCAATGATGCTTGTCGAGCATGTCATCCTAGGCTGACAGACACTGGATCCCCTTTGAATGACACCAGAAGCTTAGCCAATTGTTGAAATTAATCATTTTTTCTTTATACTGCGGTATCATTCTTGGTGAGGTCAGGATGCTACTCAGGGTCATACCCGCCTGGGCTACATGATCAAAGAGCTCTTCCATGTCTCTTTTCATGTAGTCCAAGGAGGTACGTCTCAGGTCATTCACACCAACATGAACAATGACAGAGTCATATTAGTACTTTTTCTGGAGTGACCTGAGTACTTGTGCTATGCGGAGGATTCTGGCTCCTGACAGGCAGCTAACAGTAACCTTCTCCTTTTCCAGCCTAGAGAGTGGGGCATCAGTGTGCCTGACTATAGAGCCGCCTAATGTGTTAGGTATGTTATTTCGCCTTAAGGGCTGTGATTCTGCGGCAAACTGCTTTTGTGTTTTATGTGTTGACTGGTTTGTGACAGGAGGTACAGGTTTTTTGGGTGTCGGCTTTGGAAGTCTCCGATGCTTTTTCAGTTTTTTATTTAGAGCCTCCGAGTATGATTTTGTGTATTTATGTGTATTTTTTGCCAGTGATGGTTTAGTATGTCAATGTGAGGCTGGAAGTGTGGTGCAAGTGTTAACCTTCTCCTTATGACTGCCTGTTCCAGTCTTGGGTGGAGAGAGCTTGGTCTCCAATTTAGCTATATAATTGCATCTCTTGCATATGTTAATGTTTTGTGGTAGGAGGAGAGGGTTGTCTGTGTACATGAGGCAGTTGTAACATTGCCTCAGGATACCCAGCTT
Source organism: Protopterus annectens (assembly GCF_019279795.1). Taxonomy (NCBI): domain Eukaryota; kingdom Metazoa; phylum Chordata; order Ceratodontiformes; family Protopteridae; genus Protopterus; species Protopterus annectens. Next base: position 905,488,211 of record NC_056748.1, on the reverse strand, counting down.
CACCAGCTGGACTGGAGAGTATACCTGAAACTGCCCTTTGGTCATGCCCGAATAGTAGGGTGAGCTGCTTGGTTGGTAAGGGGTTAATAATGAGCCTTGCCCTGCTGGACAATCAAGTGTCGGGGTATATTAGTGCTTGCTATTAGGTCTGAGCAAGTGCTGGACTGTAGGATGCTTTTTAAGTGCTTAGGTTGAGAGTTGGACTACTTTCAAGGGGAAAACTGAAGAGGAGACTTGGTGGAGCCGGGAATAATTTAGCCCTAGTTAACCGGTGCTGCCCGTACGTGCAAGACCGTGCAAACACGGTTTTTACAGCAGGGTAATGAAAGGGAGAGAAATTAGCCCAACATGGCCTATAAACTACTAACTTTTGTGCTGGAACCACTCCTCCAGAGACAGATGGTTGCTCAAAGCTCTCTCTCTCTCACAGGTGAACAAAGAAACATCCTTCTATCCAAGTAAGGTATGGGCAAGTCAGAAACTTGTAACATAGCCCTGAATTCAGCACTAGCCTGAAAAGTGGACTATACTAGCTTAGAAAGGTGGGAAACAAGGAAATTTTTTTTTAAAAGATAAGGCAAAAACAGTAAAATATACTTTTAAAACAGCTTTAAACGACTACAAACGGTAACAAATACGCTTAAAACAGCTTTAGATAACTACAAGCAATCACAAAAGGCTTTAAAACAAATTACCCAATTAACCAGTAAAAAAACTTCAAAACTGAGCCCTGCTCCTGTAGTCTTCAATCAGACAAGTTCAAACTGCATACTCCTGCCACTGGGGTGCAGGGGAACCTTCTCCAAAAAAGAAGGCCTGGATTAGTGCTCAAGTTATACAAACAAAGCTAGATTCAGCAGGCCTGGATCTAATCTATGCGACAGCAAACAAGACGCACCAATTTCAGTAAGAAACAGTTAAAATATGCAGGCACTATAAGCCTTTAACCAGAAATTCTCAGCTCAGTAGGGCAGAGTCCAGACTCTCCTCCCACAAGAGTGCAGACCACAAACCTTCTTAATGCAAAATAACTGGCATGAAGCCCAAGTGCTAAAACAAAAACTAATACACTTTTAGAATAACAGACACTGAGCCTTCAATCAGCAATTCCCAACTTAGCAGGCTGTAAGCTACCTGTCCTGCCACAACAGTGCAGACCACAAATCTTCTTAATGTAAAACAACTGGTCTGAAGCCCAAGTGCTTAAACCAAAAGGCTTAGAATGATAGTTACACCAAGCAGTAATTAATTTAAGTGAGTACTTTTAAGATAAGGCAAAAGCAAAATAAAGTAGGAAAAAAACACAAATACAGTGAAAGCAGATGAATAAAGTGCAATTTTCTTTTTTGAGTGAGCAAATGAGATGGGCCCAGGAGGAGTATCCAAACACAAATTTACAAGAGGGGCGGACAGTTTCAAAGCCACCAAGATTAACAGCAAAACAAAAGCAAGGAGGGTGGGTGGGGAACTAACTGAAAAAAAACAGAGGCACAACTTTCAGCTAGATAGTATTCAATTAAACACAAATAAATCAATTTAAATGTATTTGAAAAAAGTGCAGATAAAGATTTACTTAAATGTCCAGTTGATTGCAGGTAAGTCTTAGCCTGCCAAAGCTCAGAGTTAAAGCAGAAAATAATCCAAAATGTACCACTTATATAAGGCAGAAACCGAATATCAATGAAGTGAAACTACCCCCACTTATCACTGGCTATGCAGAAATTCTAAATACCACTAAATTCTAACAAGCATTAACTGAAAAAAAGAGCCACAATTTTCAGCTAGATAGTAACCAGTGCAACACAAATAAATCAATTTAAATGCTGTATTATTTGAAAAAGTGCAGATAAAAATCTACTTAAATTCACTTATACGTCCAGTTGATTGCAAGTAGGTATTAGCCGGACACAGTTCAGAGTTTAAGCAGAAAATAATCCAAAATGTACCACTTATATAAGGCAGAAACCTAATATCAATGAAGTGAAACTACCCCCACTTATCACTGGCTATACAATAATTCTAACTAGCCCTAAATTCTAACAAGCATTACCTGAAAAAACAGAGCCACAACTTCCAGCTAGACAGTATTCAATGCAACACAAATAAATTAATTTAAATGCTGTATTATTTGAAAAAAAGTGCAGATAAAGTGCAATTTTCTTTTTTGAGTGAGCAAATGAGATAGGCTCAGGAGGAGTATCCAAACGCAAATTTACAAGAGGGGCGGGCAGTTTCAAAGCCACCAAGATTAACAGCAAAACAAAATCAAGGAGGGTGGGTAGGGAACTAACTGAAAAAACAGAGGCACAACTTCCAGCTAAATTCACTTAAACATCCAGTTGATTGCAGGTAGGTCTTAACCAGCCAAAGCTGAGAGTTTAATCACAAAATAATCCAAAATGTACCACTTATATAAGGCAGAAACTGAATATCAATGAAGTGAAACTACCCCCACTTATCACTGGCTAAACAGGAATTCTAACTAGCACTAAATTCTAACAAGCATTAACCGAAAAAGGCAGAGCCACAACTTCTAGCTAGATAACATTCAATGCAACACAAATGCATCAATGTAAATGCTGTATTATTGTAAAAACTGCAAATAAAAAATTTACTTAAATTCACTTATACGTCCAGTTGATTGCAGGTAGGTCTTAGCCGGCCAAACCTCAAGAGTTTAAGCAGAAAAAAATCCAAAATGTACCACTTATATAAGGCAGAAACCGAATATCAGTGAAGTGAAAGTACCCCACTTATCACTGGCTATGCAAGAATTCTAACTAACACTAAATTCTAAAAGCATTAACTGAAAAAAAAGAGCCACAACTTCCAGCTATAGTATTCAATACAACACAAATAAATCAGTTTAAATGCTGTATTTGAAAAAAGTGCAGATAAATATTTACTTAAATTCACTTATACGTCCAGTTGATTGCAGGTAGGTCTTATCCGGCTAAAGCTCAGAGTTTAAGCAGAAAATAATTCAAAATGTACTGCTTGTATAAGGCAGAAACCGAATATCAATGAAGTGAAACTACCACCACTTATCACTGGCTATGCAGAAATTCTAACTAGCACTAAATTCTGACAAGCATTAACTGAAAAAACAGAGCCACAACTTCCAGCTAGACAGTATTCAATGCAACACAAATAAATCAATTTAAATGCTGTATTTTTTGAAAAACGTGCAGATAAATATTTACTTAAATTCACTTATACATCCAGTTGATGTCAGGTAGGTCTTAGCTGGCCAAAGTGGAGAGTTTAATCACAAAATAATCCAAAATGTACGACTTATATAAGGCAGAAACTGAATATCAATAAAGTGAAACTACCCTCACTTATCACTGGCTAAACAGGAATTCAAACTAGCACTGAATTCTAACAAGCATTAACCGAAAAAAAACAGAAACACAACTTCTAGCTAGATAGTATTCAATACAACACAAACAAATCAATGTAAATGCTGTATTATTGTAAAAACTGCAGATAAAAGATTTACTTAAATTCACTTATATGTCCAGTTGATTGCAGGTAGGTCTTAGCCAGCCAAAGCTCAGAGTTCAAGCAGAAAATAATCCAAAATGTACCACTTATAAAGGCAGAAACCGAACATCAATGAAGTGAAACTACCCCCACTTACCACCGGCTATGCAGGAATTCTAATTAGCACTAAATTCTAACAAGCATTAACTGAAAAAAACAGACATAATAGCTTCCAGCTAGATAGTATTCAATGCAACACAAATAAATCAATTTAAATGTTGTATTATTTGAAAAAGTGCAGATAAAGATTTACTTAAATTTGCTTATACGTCCAGTTGATTGCAGAGAGGTCTTAGCCAGCCAAAGCTCAGAGTTTTAGCAGAAAATAATCCAAAATGTACCACTTATATAAGGCAGAAACCAAATATCAATGAAGTGAAACTACCCCTACTTATCACTGGCTATGCAGGAATTCTAACTAGCACTAAATTCTAACAAGCATTAACTGAAAAACAGAGCCACAACTTCCAGCTAGACAGTATTCAATGCAACACAAATAAATCAATTTAAATGCTGTATTATTTGAAAAAAGTGCAAATAAAGATTTGCTTAAATTCACTTGTATGTCCAGTTGATTGCAGGTAGGTCTTGGCTGGCCAAAGCTCAGAGTTAAATCAAGGTTAACATCAGTTCAGAACTTGTAGTTTTTTGGTGCACATCTGATTATCATAATGAAAATTGCATCATTACTAACTCACTGCATAAACACGCTCATATCTAAGGTTCATCAAATTTCTTTCCCACCCATGTCCTCCAGCCAGATTCATTCTTCAAGTGCTGGAATCTATGGCTGCAAACACAGTAAAACTACACTTAGCACAATACTATGTGTGTGTCCTTCAATGGACTGTAGCTCAGCTGTTTAATGGTCTATTCTTCGACAACCTCTATCTTTTCCAATAAAACTTGCTCTGATTTGCAAACGCCACATCCAGTGGTGGATCCAGTTAAATGAAATTTATCTAAGCTAACCTTTTGTTTAACCATCTCCCCAATGGCAACAGTGACTACGGACACCTCCCAACTGGAAGGGGGGGGGGGTAATCCAAAGCACATGGTCCCCACAAGAGGCAAATTTGCATATCAATGTACTGGAAATTATAGTAGTCCTACTAGTGTTGCAGGCATTTCAAGATGCTCGTCCTCTAGGGACTATTGCTATTTAGACTGACAACATGTCTGTTATCTGGTACATCAACAAACAAGGGGGAAGCCAATCTCACACTCTTTGCAGAGAGACCACGAGAGTGTAGGCAGTGTAGGAATGGGTGATGATCTGAAACGTCTTTCGAGTCGCAATGCACACACCAGAAAACCAACGTGTAAGCAGACAAATTAAGCAGGCCCATTTTGATACTGCACGAGTCGTCTCTCAAACAATCTGTGGTGGAAGAGATTTTTCATCTTTGGACCAGCCTTGCTGCAATTTCTTTGCTTACTCCAACAAGTGCAGCAGGTATTTACCTTGATCCCCCCCTCAGAGGAAGTCAACGAAAAATGCTCTGGTCCACATTTTGTCATCCAGTCTCCTTTATGCATATCCTCCACTTCTCTTGATTCCTAAATTTCTACAGAAAGTGATCCAGTTGAAGGGTTCAGTCATCCTCATTGTCCCCTATTGGCCTTGACAGGTGTGGTTTTCCTTCATATGGTCTAATTTTCATTATCCTTCATGGATACTGGAACTCTTTCCAGATCTCCTCTTACACCCCTCAAGGATAAGCCCATCCCAATATCCAGGCTCTTAAACTAACCACATGTTTATCTCCACTTTCAGTAATGGTTAGTTAGACAGACCAGGCTTTCTTCCCCAGTACGTACCATAATATTACCCTTGCAAAAAGATTCTACCAAGAAAGTTTACATGAATAAGTGAAACATCTTCTCCCTTTGGGCATTGAAAAATGATGCTGACCCTTTTTCTGCCCTGGTTTCTGCTGACCTTGAATTTTTGGCTGTTTTCCTTAAAGAAGGACCTAGTTTTTCTATGATTAAATTGCAATTGGCAGAAATTCTAATTTTCATACAGGAGAAATAAATTATTCTTTGGCCTCTTCCAAGTTAAGTAAAGCACTTCTTAAAGGCATTTTTCTCCTCACACCACCAATAAAGAATCATTCACTACTCTGGGATCTGACAGTCATGCTACAAGGCCTAACTCAAAAACCCTTAAAACCTTCAGCAAAAAATTACCTAAAAATTCTTTCATGGAAAATGGTCTTCTTAGTAACTATTACTTCTGCAAGAAGAATTTCTGAACCCCAGCCTCTTTCATCAAAGACTTCCTATATTATTTTCCATAAAGAAATTGTTTCTCTATGAATTAACCCTTATTTTTTTACCTAAAGTAGCTTCTGAATTAAAGATTAACCAATCCATTCATTTACCGGTCTTCTTTCCAAAATTTTCAAATAAAGAATACACGCTACATCTCCTAGATGTATACAGACAGTTATGTTTTTATCTGCACAGGACAAAACAAACCAGAAAATCAGATCAGTTTGTTTCCTTCACACCAAAACAACAAAGTTATCCAACTTCTAAAGTTACTCTAACTGAATGATCACAGACTGCACTTCTCGGATCTACTCTTGGCAAGGCATTTCTCTACTAAAACCACCCAAAGCTCACTCAACTAGATCCATGGTTACCTTCCTCTGCCTTTTGGTCAAGAACATCTATTGATGTCTGTGCAGCAACCACATGGTCCAATGAACATACTTTTGTTACTCACTACAAACTGGATTCAATATCCGAAAGTACAGCTGCCTTTGGCTCAAAGGTACTCCGGAATATCCTTCTATGAGGGTCACCGAAGGTCAACATAGCTAGAAACTCTGTCCCATGTGATGAGGAAGAATGAAAAAATCATCATCAGATTTATAACTTATGTACTCACCATAGCTAGACATCTGTGTTGTTCATTTTCATCCTTCAACATCCCTCTCATCCATTTCCCCATCCTTAAATCTTCTGGCGGAAACTGTGATTGTTTACTGGAACTTATAGTTCCGGGTTTGAACCCTGTTCTCTCAGCTATTCTTTTTCCTGTCTAGTTATAGGGACTTTATGGCAACAAACTTGATCTGAGCTATTGACGATGGACAATGGCATTATGGGTAGAGGGAGGAGCTTGAGAGTTGGATCCAAAGTCTGGAGCATGTGGCCGAGTCGGTTCCAAGGATTAGATCCAAACCCATGTGTTAAGGAAGAATGAAAATGGACAACACAGATGCCTAGTTATGGTGAGTACATAACTTATAATTTGCCGATGCCCTAAGTGATAATTCAATAAAGGAGTTTGTGTGGTAATTCTGTGTAAAAATTCAGAGAAAGTATTGCATGTGTGCTGTTAGGGAAGGAAGAAAGATAAGAAGTTATGTACCTACCATAACGTTCCATGTTAGTTGTCTTCTCTCGCCTTCTTTCTTGCTTGATGGGTTCAGAGCCGACTTGCTTTAGCTCGAGAACTCCTTTTACCAGCTCGAGGCAGCCCCATATCCCATGATGCAAGGCAGGAAGTACCCAGATCTCGTTTGTTGACAAAAGGGCAATAACACCAAGCATTAACAATACTTCCCAAAGGAAGAAGAAACTTACAAATGGAAAAAGGACCAGGTCTGAATGGTCTTTAGCATTATAGTTTCTTATACAAGGTCTGTCCAGGCCAGGGGGAAGGAGGGAGGGTCGCAAGAAAGAAGGCGAGAGAAGACAACTAACATGGAACGTTATGGTAGGTAAGTTGTCAATCTCGCCTTCATTCTTGCTTGATGGGACCGCGTCCCTAGCACCTCTATCCTGGGTGGCTCAATGGAACAAACTCTTGAGGACTGTAGAGCCAAAACTGGCTCTGTCCCTGGAGGCCAAGTCCAATTTGTAATGGGAAACAAAAGTGTGAGGAGTGGCCCAAGTGGCCGCTGCACAAATAGTGTCTAAAGGCAGTCTAGCTTGAAAAGCTGTAGAAGTAGCTAAACTCCTAGTTGAATGTGCTTTAGGTTTTGAGCACAGCTGTTTTCCCCTGATCGTATAAATTTCAGTGATGACCGAAGAAAGCCATCTGGACAAGGTCACTTTAGAAACAGGAAGGCCTTTTTTATTATCCGCATAGGAAACAAAAGTTGATCAGATTTTCTAAATTTTTTGTTCTGTCCAAATAATATCTAAGCTGACGGTGGACGTCAAGATAATGTAGCTTTTGTTCAGCTCTATCTGAATAGTTAGGAAAAAATACAGGAGATCAATAGATTGATTCAGATTGTTTTTCGAAGCGACCTTAGGTAAAAAGGATGGATTAGTTCTCAAAGATACTCTGTCTTTGTGAAAAATCAAATAGGGGGGTCAAACCGAAAGAGCATGAAGTTCAGACACCCTCCTGGCAGATGTAATAGCCACTAGGAATAAAGTTTTCCAAGAAAGATATTTCAGGGAACAAGAAACAGCTGGCTCGAAGGGGGGAAGAATCAAGGATGTCAGCACTAAATTTAGATCCCACTGAGGAGGAGGATTCCTGATTGGAGGCTTTAGTAGGAAAATTCCTTTCAAGAAGGCCCTGCAGAGCCTATGGGACATAATATTATGATCTGCTATCCCGACATGAAAATTAGAAATAGCAGCCAACTGAACTCTGACTGTGGAAGAAGAGGAGCCTGCATGAAAAATCTCTGCTAAGAAGTCCAGAACTGCCTGAACAGGGGCAGTAAAAGGATCAATATTTTGGGCCTTAGCCCAATAAGAGAAACGTTCCATTTGCTTGTGTAAATCCTCCTGGTAGAGGATTTTAGTGAAGCTACTATGATATCTCTAACTGGGTTAGAGATCAAAGGAAGCCTGGCTAAGGAAGGAAGTGGAGCAACCATGCTGTGAGGTTGAGAGAAGGGATTGACCGGTGCAGCTGACCGGATTGGTGAATCAGTAGATCTGGCACTGGGTCCAGATGCCACGGCTGCACCAAAAGATGATGATGGAGGAACGGGAACCAAACTTGTCGAGGCCAGTAAGGGGCAATGAGAATCAATTTGGCTCTCAAAGCAGTAGCTTTCTGGATCACCTGAGGGATCAGAGGAAATGGAGGGAAGGCATAAAGAAGTCCCTGGGGCCAATCCTGGGTCAGAGCGTCTCTGGGGATGGCCTGATAGAGGGAAGAGGCTGAAGAAGTCTGGACATTTGCTGTTTTGGGGAGTAGCAAAAGATCGCAACATGGGCGACCCCATTCCAGAAAAATCTCTTCCGCTATGGATTGCTTGAGAGACCACTCGTGAGGCATGAGAATAGCTCTGCTCAATCTGTCCGCTATAATGTTGGTTTTCCCAGGGATATGCGTTGCTACCAGAAACCGATGAGAGGAGATCGCCCATTGCCATAGTCTGAGCGCTTCTCGACACAAGGGGTAGGACCTGGTTCCGCCCTGTTTGTTGATATACCAAACTACAGACATGTTGTCTGTGTGGACTGCAATTGTCCCTACGGGAAGAAAGTCGTTGAGGGCTTGCAACGTTAAAAGCACTGCTCTCATCTCCAGGACATTTATGGGCAGATGGTACTCGAACGGTTGCCACGTCCCATGAACCATCCTGCCCTGATAATGACCCCCCCACCCGATCAGGGAGGCATCCGTGGTGACAGTGGCTATCGGGGACGGAGGTACAAAGCACCTGCCTTGGTGAACCTGAGACGATGTGATCCACCAAGCAAGATGTTCTTTGCATGTTTGTGTCACCAGAATCTGGTGACGCATTGGGAGTTGCTGGTATGACCACTGTGTGAACAGCATCCACTGAAGGAGGCGCATGTAGAATCGAGCCAGGGAAGAAGAGTGATGGCCGCAGCCATAAGACCTAATACCTTTAGAACCATTCTGGCCTGTACCTTCTTGCTGGCCAGAATGATCCTGACATGAGTCTGAATGTCTGAAACTCTTTGTTCTGTAAGGGTAGCTGACATCCGAACAGTGTTTAAGTTTGCCCCTATGAACGTAATAGACTGGCAGGGCGATGAGGATGACTTTTCGTAGTTGACTGAGATGCCCAAATGAGAACAAAGGTCTATTGTGTAATCCCTGGCTTGTATAAGCTGATGCCTGGTGGTGGCTGACAGGAGCCAGTCGTCGAGATACGGAAACACCTGGAATCCTTGACGTCTCAGGTGAGCCGTGACCACTGCCATGCATTTGGTGAACACTCTGGGGGCTGTAGTGAGACCAAAGGGCAGGGCTCTGAACTGGAAATGACTGGACCCCAGCCGAAAGCGGAGAAATCTCCTGGAGCGTCTGTGAATTTTGATGTGATAGTACGCATCCTGAAGATCTATTGAGCACATCCAGTTGTCCTTCTGTAAGAAGGGCAGAATTGACTGAAGAGTGACCATTTGGAATCTTGTCTTCCTGACAGACTTGTTGAGTCTGCTGAGATCCAATATTGGTCTCCAGTCTCCCGTCTTTTTGGGGACCAAAAAGAACCTTGAGTAGATTCCGGGCTCTGAATGGTCTATTGTGACTGGCTGAATGGCTCTTTTTTGCAGTAGTTTTGCGATCTCTAACTCTGCAATGTCCCTTAGACCGGGTGGTACATCTGGAAGGGAACTTGAGGGGAAGGGACTTTCCTCGAAAGGAATTATGTAACCCTTGGATATGATCGACTGTACCCATCTGTCTTGAGTGAGGGAATGCCAGGCTTCTGGGTACAGTGATAATCTTCCCCCGACTGCCTCCAAGGAGGGACAGCCGGGCAACACCTCAGGGATGCTGAAAGGGCTTCTCAGGAAGAGACTCCCTGTTGCCCTGATTCTTCGGACCCCCTCTGCCTCTAGAGCGTCTGTTGTGGTTACCCCTCTGCCTCTAGGGGTAAACTGACCACGTGAATCCGGCGTGACTCCTTGGGATTTACGGAACCACATCTTCCCACCCTTCTGTCCTTTGGGATAAGGCCTAGAAGGGGTGGAAAACGGACTCCAACAGCAGAAAGAGTCTTGCCGTCCTGCTCACACCTGGTCAAGGTTTCCTTCACCTGAGGGCCAAACAAAGCTGACCCATCAAAGGGAGAATTTGTGAAGGACGCCTTAAAGGGATCCATAAAATCACATAGCCGCATCCAGGCTTGGCGTCTAAGAGCCACACCTGTGCCTGCGGCTCTACTCCTCCATCAGCAGCATAAGATATTAGCCGCATGGAGGAGTTAGCAATGGAATTGAGGGTTCCTAGCTGCGAAGCAATCTTTTCTTGGGCCCCTGCAGCTGTAGGATCCTGAACTACTTCTCCCAGCTCCTTCAGGATATCTCTCTGGAGTCTGGTGAAGTGACAAAGATAATTCAGCGAGCATAGCAAAGGTCGCTGAGGAAAACATCCGCTTGCCGTACCTATCCATGGTCCTAGAGTCCTTATTAGGAGGATGGATGGGCACGGAAGGATCTGCAAGTTCCTTTTTGGTGGCCGCAGCCACCACCATGGCATCAGCGGGGACACCCTTGGTAAGGAATTGTTTGTCACTAGGGGCAGTTATAAATTTAGAAGGCCTCCTAGGGACTGGCTCTACAGAGTCAGGAGCTGTCCACGCCTTTCGTGCAATAACCTGCATAAGGGGGTCGAAGGCGGAGACACCCAGGAGGTGGAGGGCCGAGATCCAAACGCCTCTAGGTATACTGACTCATCCTCAGAGGGATTATTGGTGGGCCAGTTTCCCTCTGTTTCAGAAGTTCTAGGATGTCTGAGAAGGAGACATCCTCAGAGGGGATCTAGGGGATCCCTCTGACTCATCAAAGTCAGTATCCGAAGTGACAGACTCAGGGAGTCTACATGCTTCCTCTTACAAGTCCTCTTCCTAGGAGGATCTCCCGAAACATCAGGAGAATCCTCGGAAGAGGGGAAATTCCCAATGGGGAAACCTGAGGCGGAGGATCTCTGGGTCCTGTAGCAAGAGAAGTGGCAGAGATGTCAACAGGTACAATAGAGGGAGGAGCTACGGGAAGAGACTGCTGACTGATACCAGTGGCCAGTACACTCTTCATCACCTCGAATGCTCCCTCCCAGGCAGGTCCGAGAGACCCCGCTCCAAGAGCTAGGAACTCCAGGGGCCACCGAAAGGGAAGTCTCCGAGGCAGATGTCGGAGCCGAGCTCACCAAGGCCGAGGCTCCAAGGGGAAGAGCGGGTTCGGACAAGGGTCCGATGCCACTCACCCCTCGGAGGAGACCATGGAAGCCCGACCACGAATCCCTCTAAGGAAGAGGAGATAAGAGTAGGGGCTGAAGGAACAGAAGGGGTATCCGTCCTCCAGCCGTAGCAGTAACCATGCCCGAAGACTCCAACTCCAAGCTCTGGGGTAGAGTTGAAGGAGGAACTGTAACGGGGTGTGGACCAACAGTCATCTGCTGAGACGGACTGTGTAGCATTTGGGCCAGTACCTGTGACTTGAGCAATCTACTGACCACTCTCTCTAGGTCATGGTCTGATAACCTGGATGACCTTGAAGATCGGCTCCGATGGCTCCGTTCCGATAGAAGAGGCGAGGCCGGAGCCGAAAGTATCGGCTCCAAGGAAGGAGACCTCGACCTCTTCCTGGAATGGGTCATCGGAGCCGATATTACTGATCCTGTTGGCACCGATTTCTCGGAGCCGGCAGAACGCCTCGATGTATCGGCCCCAGCCGGAGCCGATACAGCCACCAAAGTAACGGTGCCGGAGCCGATCGGAGCCGACACCGATGCCTGTGCCACATGGGTGTCGGAGCCGATCGGAGCCGACACGATGCCAGTGCCACGTGGGTGTCGGAGCCGGTCGGAACCGACACCACAGTGGTCAAAGCAGATTCGGCACCGATAGCCATCGGTGCCGAAAGCTTAGTGGATCCAGAATCGGCTCCAGCCGGAGCCGATCTCGACTCTATACGAGTCGGAGCCGAGGCCACAGGCTTAGAAACAGAAGCCTGGGTCTTGGCAGATTTAGTTGATTTTGTGGGGCGACTTAGCCGGAGAGCCCTCCGGCTTAAGAAGACCCCTGAGAATCAACTTATTCCTTCTCCTGCAGGACTCTCTGGCTGAAGGAGTGACAAATAGCACAGGAGTCCTGCAGGTGAAGAGGGCCTAAACAGTACAGGCAAGAAGTGTGACCGTCTGTCAGAGACATCTTCTGACAGCACGAGTCACACTTCTTAAAACCTGAAACCCTCTCTTTAGACATGGTGCCTAACAAAACACACACACACCAGTCCAATTAAATTAAACTAATACCAAAAAGGTATTTAGTAAAAAATACCAACACACACACCCTAACAGGGGGGGGGATGGGATAGGGAAATTAACTGACTAAAAAAATTAAAAGAGACAGGGATTTCTGTCAGAAAAAGTTAAATTTAAAGTTAAACTATCAAAACAAATAGTTTTAACTAAAAAGGGGCTTAAATGTCACAAATGTGAATTACTTACCAGGAGCTGGTAAAGAGAAGACCTCCCAAGCGAAGCGGCAAACGAGATCTGGGTACTTCCTGCCTTGCATCATGGGATATGGGGCTGCCTCGAGCTGGTAAAAGGAGTTCTCGAGCTAAAGCAAGTGCCGAGTCGGAGCCGAGGGATCGGCTCCGAACCCATCAAGCAAGAATGAAGGCGAGATTGACAACTTAACATCAACTGTTTACATTAAATGGGAATTATGACGTTTATAAGATCAGAGAGATTTATGAATATATATATATATATATATATATATATATATATATATATATATAGGGATTAAAAAAATGCTTGCTTTTTCAAGAATTAAAAAATATAATTTTTAATAAGCAAACAATAGTTATGGGTGATTTAAATGTTAACTTAAGAAATGAAAATAGATGGGCCAGGATGTTAAAGTAATGGAGTTTTTAGGCTGTGAAAAATGAAGGTACAGGAAAAACATTCGATTTAAATGAGGTGATAGATAAAAATTGTAAATTCTTGATTACTGAAAATATAAAAGACACAAGAGAGTTTATTTATAGTGGCTTTTCTGATTACTTAGCTATCTGCACAGACATTTAAAAGAATAAGGATGCGAATATAGAAGATAAGGGAAAAAAGGTTTACAAGGGAGTTTTGTTTTAAAAAAAATGAGATACAGCTTGAACTTGTTTATTTTGTGAAGGAACATAATTCAATGACAATTTTATGACTCTTGGACAGACTGGTGCTTAATTTTTATAAAAGTACAAAAACTTACAGATTTATGACAGAAAAGAAAGCAGTATTATTGCTGAGTTATGGGAGCAAATAACATGGATTATAGTGACAGCACGAACTGTAAAAAGAAAACTAAAAAAGGTAAAAATATTACTTAAGAAAAGATATTTCTAAGAGGAAAATAAGAGGTTTCTCCTTATTTAGGGAATATAGTTAACAGTGATGCATATGTTATGAGAAGTATGAAAGATGAAAATGGAAGAGGTATTCTCTTCAGGCTGATATTATGAATGTAGTGAAACACTACGCTACAACAATGCATTGCAAAAGAATGTGTGAGAGATGAAATGGCAAGTTAAGACATTTTCAGAGGATTTTGTGTCTTCATTGTAGAAGCATCTAACAGATGACCCAGATGTAGTGCTTAAATTTTTAATGTTGAATCAGTTTCTGGTATTGATAAATTAGGTTATGATGTATACAAAAATGGTCTTGTGAAAAAATTTATACATGTTGAATGAATGGTTAGGAGAACTTTTCTGAGTAAATACATATGTGAATGTGTTATTCAATTTAATTTCAATAAAATCGAGAGAGAATGCATTACAGATTGGAGGCCTATTACTCTAACGCTAATTAATTTTTTTTTATGCAGACAATGGGGTTTGAAAATATTTTGGGGAAGTTATTTTACCAGGAATATACAGGATTAAAGGTAAGAAATTCAAAGATTTATTGCTTGTTGTTACAGAAGTTGTAGATAATGTTGAGATGTGATAAGTAATTTGTTTACAGACCAGTAAGACATGCAAGTTGCTGGGGTAAATTGTCTGAAAGGTGCAAGACGGACTACATTTTATCGGAGTTAAGGAAACTGGACAACTAGGACAATCCTGGATATACCTCTCAACTGTCCAGAATTTTGCAGAATATCTACATTTTTGCCTCATATTTTTCGTCTGTTACTCATAAAATCCGATGTTTCTAGAAAAACGTTGAAAACTGAAGTCACTAAATAATGACAGATATATCTTTCGGAAAATGCATGCTACTGCAAAACCTGTTCCTCTAGCAACTTTGAGTTTTTAGGAGAAATATTTAAAATTTGTTTCTGATTTTGGGCCTTTTGTCCACCCATTTATTTGTAGCTTTGTTCAAAATTCTTGCACTAAGATGGTGAGAAGTAGGAACCTGAAAGTCCTAACCTCCATTATTATGGGTTAATGGAAACTATCACAATTTCAAAAATGAACTAAAGAAAGAAGTTGTCTTACCGTAACATTCCATCTGTGTTGTCGATCTTCACCAATCCTTGACAGTGGGTTCGGTTCCAAACTTCGGAAATGACTCGGCCATATTTTGCAGCTCATGCTCTCCAAACTCTCCAGCCAGGCACTACCCATAATTCTCCTCACAGATTACCTCAGATCGAGTTTGCCCAATAAGTAGTATATAGAAGACAAAATATGGTCAAAAACAGAAAATATACAGAATGAAGCCATATACGAGTCCTTAACGGGAAACTAGCTGAGGGCTAATCCAGTCTATGGAGTCTCAGGATGGGGGAAGGTGGGTGGGGATGTCGAAGATTGATGAAGATCGACAACACAGATGGAACATTATGGTAAGACTTAACTTCTTTATCTGATGTTGACAGTCTTCACCGAATCCTTGACAGCGGGACAGAATCCCCAGCTACTTCAGCTTTAGGAGGTCTCAAGGAAGAATATTCCTAAGCACCATAGAGCCAAAGGATGCTCGAACTCTCGAGACCTGATCTACTTTGTAATGAGTGATAAAGGTATGATGAGAAGACCATGTCGCTCTACTGCACAGATGTCATCTAGAGAAGCTCTGGCATGAAAAAGTGATGTTGCTACACCTATAGTTGAATGGGCTTGAACTTTTTTGGGAAGTTGAAGTCCTTTAGAGTGATAGATGAACGTGATGCAGTCTCTGAGCCATTTAGCTAAAGTAACCTTAGTAAATGGATTACCCAAATGGAGGGAAGAGAATGCTACAAATTGATCCGATTTTCTAAATTTTTTAGTTCTGTGAAGATAAAAACATAGTTATCTGTGCACATCTAGTAAATGAAGAGCATATCCCCTTTGTTAGAAAAATTAGGGAAAAAGATTGGTAATTGTAGTGACTGATTAATGTTGGTTTCGGAGACTACTTTTGGTAGAAAGGATGTATTTGTTCTGAGTGTGACTCTGTCTTTATAAAACATTAGGTAGGGTGATTTGCATGACAGGGCCTGCAACTCAGAAACCCTTCTTGCAGAAGTAATAGCTACCAAATATAATGCCTTCCTGGATAAATATTTCAAATCAAAGAATGCTGATGGTTCAAAAGGAGTCTTAGTAAGAGCTTGAAGAACAACAGTTAGATGCCAAGGGGGAGCTGATTCTTTAAATGGGGGTTTTAGGATCAGGAGTCCCATTAAGAAAGCTTTACAAAGCTTGTGAGACATTAGAGAAGAGTCATTCAAGCCTGAATGGAAATATGATATCTCTGCCAGATTAACTTTTATCATAGATGCAGAGGAACCAGATTGGAAAGTGTATTCAAAAAATCCAAAACTTCATGAATGGGAATGGTATAAGGGTCCAGACCTTTATTCAAAGCCTACTTAGTAAATTTTTCCCACTTGCTTTGATACAGTTTTCTAGTAGAGGGCTTGTGATGAGCAATAATCATATGTTGGACAGGAGAAATAAAGGAAAGGATGCCTGGCAATCATGGGAATTGGAGAAGCCAAACAGTGAGCTTGAGATGTTGGCGATTCAGATGAACCATGCCCTCTGGGTGAGTTAGCAGATCTGGAACTAGGTCCAAAATCCGTGGTTTCAGGATTAGATGAGGCCAAAAGAAGGGAAACGAAACTTGTTGAAGCCAGAAGTAATCAATGAGGATTACTGAATTATTC
This sequence comes from Protopterus annectens, assembly GCF_019279795.1. Lineage (NCBI taxonomy): Eukaryota > Metazoa > Chordata > Ceratodontiformes > Protopteridae > Protopterus > Protopterus annectens. Next base: position 905,471,592 of record NC_056748.1, on the reverse strand, counting down.
ATTCTTTTGGCTTTCTTTAGGAATTGTGGTATGACAGGAGTTGGGGGAAAGGCATATAACAGACCAGGAGGTCAATTGTGGAGAAGAGAGTCTCTGGGTGACTCCCCCAGAGGGGGGATTAGGGCAAAGTAACTTCTGCACTTGTTGTTCACGGAAGAGGCAAAGAGCAAGGTTGGCTCCAATGGTGAAAAATCTTGTTCGCCACTACAGAATTTAGAGACCACTCATGAGGCATGAGAATAGTCCTGCTCAATTTGTCTGCTATCACACTGGAACTTCCGGAATGTGCGTTGCTATCAGAAAGCGGTTGGAAGAAATCATCCATTGCCAAACTCTGAGTGCTTCTCAATACATTGGGTAAGATTTGGTTTCCCATTGTTTGTTTACATACCAGACTACTGACATGTTGTCGGTCTGAATCGCTACTGTCCCGGGTGGAAGGGCATCTTCAAATGCTTGCAACGATAACAACACTGCCCTCATTTCCAGAACACTGATGTGCAAGTTGGCCAACAATTGGGACCACTTGCCATGAACTGTCCTTCCAGATAATAACCCCCCCCCCCCAATCTGGGAAGCATCCATGGTCAGTATGGCTTGGGGCAGAGGACGAATGAATGGCCGGCCCAAGAGAATATGGTCGGAGTGTAGCCACGATTTGAGATCTTACTTGCAATGGCTGGTAATCAAACTAGATGAGACATTGGTTGATTTATCAGAGACCACTGGGATGCTAGTAACCACTGCAAGATTCGTATATGAAACCTCGCTAGAGGAACCAGAGTGACTGATGCTGCCATGGAGCATAAGGTTTGAAGAACAAGATTTGCTGGAACTCTGTTGCTCTGAAGAATTTGCCTGACAAACTCTGATACGTTGTAGTCTTTCTGCAGGGAGGGATACAATCCCTGAAAAGTATAGGTGTGTACACTTACCATAAATGTAGATGTTCGAGTGTGTTCACTGTTGAAGTCATCACACTTGGGTTATCCTGCCAGGGTATCCCTCAGCCAGCCCGAATACCAGAGGCTTAGTATTTCTGCATCGGTTGCTGTCACTCCAGGACTGACGTCAGGTTGTCAGTGGTATAAAAACAGGCAGCAGACGCCATTACATCAGTTTATCTTACCCCAAATGTTAGGAGCCCCCAAAATAGGGAGCTAGGTTATGGCGGAATACCACCACCAGCAGAAAGTAAATACCAAATATCACTGCAAGGAGTGAGGAAGGAAGAGAGAGACAGCGAGAGAAGGGGGATGGAGGGTGGGAAACCAGGACTGCAACAATGAATACACTCGAACATCTACATTTATGGTAAGTGTACACAACTGTACTATGTTCTTCGTGTTTCACTGTTGCAGTCATCACACTTGGGTTGATTCCAGAAGCTGAAGAAACGGGTGGAGGCAGTCAAGAAGAATTGGGGCTGGCTAGAATCCCCTGCAAGACTGGGGTTGCAAAGCCTGTCCTAGATTTGGAAAACTTAGGCAGGTGATAAAGCTTGTTGAAGGTGTGAACAAAACTCCATGCTGCAACCTCCAGGATGTCCCCTGGTAGGGACCCCTTTGAGAAAAGCTGCAGAGGTGGCAGTCGCTCTAGTGAAATGTGTTCTGACCCCCTGTGGAGGTGGTTTCCCGTGGTGTTTATAACAGAAATGGATACAGTGTGCTATCCATTTGGAAATGGTTTATTTTGATATGGACTTGCCCTCTGCCCTGCTGCAAAGCTGACCAGTAACTGGTAAGATTTCCTGAAGGACTTAGTCCTATCCAGGTAGAATCTGAGATGCCTGTGGACATTTAAGAGTGCAGGATCCTTTCCCCCTTATTTTGAGGTGTAAGGAAAAAGGTGGGCAAATGAATAGATTGGTTGAGAACCACACTGGAGACTACTTTTGGGATGAAAGTAGGATTAGTCCTGAGGGAGACCCTGTCAGCATGGAAAATGATGAAGGGTTTCACAACCATGAGTGCTCGTAGCTCAGACACTCTTCTAGCTGAAATGATGGCCAGAAGCAAGCCTGTTTTCCAAGAGAGGAATTTTAACTCTGCTGAAGCTGCAGGCTGAAAGGAGGGGAGCGTGAGCTTTTCCAACACAAAGTAAAGGTCACATTCAGGGAGAGGGGCTCTTCTGGGTGGCCTTAAGTTGTTAGCCCCTCTAAGGAACTGCTTGATGAGGGTGTGTGAAAATAGAGGTGACTCTGTGCTGTAATGAGCAAAGATGGCAGAGGTATGGATCTTAACAGAAGAGAAGGACAGGCCCCTGTGAAGCAGGTCTTCTAGGTAATCCAGGATGAGAGGTAAGGAGGGCTGTGCTGGTTCAGCTCCTTTAACCTGGATCCAGGAGCAATAACTTTTCCACTTATCAGCATAGGATTTTCTAGTACAGGGTCATCTGGCTTCAAGTATAACGTCCAGGACTTGCTTACTTAGGCTGGCTACTGGAGAAGAGGTCAAGGAATAAGCCAGGCTGCCAGGTTCAGGGTCTGCAACTGTGGATGCAAGAACTCTCTGAGGGAGGTGTCATGGAGGCAATGGTGACAGGCTGCACAATAGTGGGTACCAGTGTTGGCGTGGCCAGTCTGGGGCAATCAGGATTGCTCTTGGACTTTCCTCCCTAATTTTGAGTAATGCCCTTGAAATTAGAGGGGGAAATGCATAGATCAAGAGGTTTACCCATTGGAAGGATAGGGCATCCACTTTCCAGGCCTTGCTGTGAGGTTCCCTGGTGCAGAATTTGCTGAGCTGGTGGTTGTTGTGGGAGGCAAACAGTTCTACCTTCAGGGTACCTCATTTCTGGGTTATGAGGCTGGAGGTGCTGTGGTTTGCCACTCGTGTGGGTCTAGGAGATTTCTGCTTAAGTTGTCTGCCAGAGAATTTTGGTTGCCTGGCAGGAACTGTGCTAGCAGGTGAATCTGCATGGCTGACGCCATGTGCCAAAGGGTCATGGCTAGCCTGCATAGTGAGTAAGAGTGGTTCCTCCATGCTTGCTGATGTACCACATCACAGTGGTGATGTCTGTTTTGATTAGTAGAGGCCCCACGGGGAGTAGGGGTCTGAAAGCTGTCAGAGTGTGCTGAAAGTACAGTTGTGTACACTTACCATAAATGTAGATGTTAGTGTGTGTATCCACTATTGCAGTCATCACATTTGGGTTATCTGCCTGCATGTAGCCCTCAGCCGCCCAGAATACCAGAGTCTTGGGATTTCTGTGTCGGATGCTGTCGCTTCTTCCATGATGTCAGATCGTCGGGGGTATAAAACATGCAGCCGATGCCATTACAGCAGTTTTTCTTGCCCCAGATGTCAGGTGCCCCCAAAATAGGAAGCAATTATATGGTGTGGAACACCCCCAGCACAAAAGCAAATACACATAGTATAAGTTATTCCAAACCAAAAAGGATAGGTGAAAGAAAGGACAGTTAAGGGGCTGGAGGGTGGGCAACCAGGACTGCAACAGTGAATACACTCGAACATCTACATTTATGGTAAGTGTACACAACTGTACTATGTTCTTCGTGTTTCACTGTTGCAGTCATCACATTTGGGTAGATTCCCAAAGTTAAGGAAGGGTGGAGGTAGATTAAGAAGCATTAGGACTGGCAATTAGGCCCTGTAAGACTACTGAGGCAAATCCAGCTCTGGATTTAGAAAAGATAGGAAAGTGGTAATGCTTGGAGAAAGTGTGTACAGAGCTCCAGGTTGCAGCTTCCAGGATGTCCCTCGTACGGACTTCTTTGAGAAATGCAGTACAGGTAGATGTAACCCTAGTGGAATGTGTTCTTATTCCCTGTGGGGTGGGTTTTCCATGGTGCTTGTAGCAGAAATGGATGCAGTGTGCCATCCATTTAGATATGGTTTGCTTTGAAATGGCCTTCCCCTCTGCCCCTGCAGCAAAGCTGACTAGCAGCTGGTCAGATTTTCTGAGAGGCTTAGTCCTGTCCAAGTAAAATCTAAGCTGTATGTGCAAGTCTAGAGAATGCAGTATCCTGTCTCCTTTATTACGAGGATTAGGGGAAAATGTAGGCAATGAATGGACTGGTTTAAAACCACACTAGACACTACCTTGGGCATAAAAGATGGGTTAGTCCAGAGGGAAACCCTGTCCGCATGGAAGATAATGAAGAGTTCCACTGCCATAAGGGCCTGCAGTTCAGACACACTTTTTGCTGAAGTGATGGCTAGAAGTAAAGCTGTTTTCCATGAGAGGAATTTCAACTTTACTGTAGCAGCCGGTTCATAGGGAGGGAAGTGTAAGTTTTTCCAATACAAAGTTAAAGACCCAGGCTAGCGTGGGAGCTCTCCTGGGGGATCTTATATTTTTGGCCCCTCTAAGGAACTGTTTTACCAGAGGATGAGAGAAGAGGGGTGGGCTCAGTATTACAATGAGCTGAAATGGCAGAGGCATGTATCTTAACTGAAGAGAATGATAAGCCCTTGTGGAGCATTTCTGTTAAGTAATCTAGTATATGAGGTAATCTGGGCACAGTTGCGCCCATCCCTTGAGAATGGCTCCAGGAACAGTATCTTTTCCACTTTTCTGAATAAGACTTTCTAGTACTAGGCCTCCTTGCCTCAAGAATAACATCCAGCACCTGCTTAATGAGGTTGCTTGAGGTGAGTTTGGGGATTAGCCAGGCTGCAGGGTTCAGGGTCTGAAGCTGAGGGTGCAGAATTTGGCCACCCTGCTGGGACAGCAGGGAAGGGGTCTGAGGCAGGTGCCATGATTGTAGCACTGTCAGACTGCGCAAAAGAGGATACCAGTGTTGGCATGGCCAGTCTGGTGCAATCAGGATTGTCCTTGGCTTGCCCTGTTTGATCTTTAGTAGAACCTTCAAGAGGAGAGGCAGAGGGGGAAAGGCTTAGACTGAGAGGCTTTCCCAGGAAAAGGACAGGGCATCCACTCTCCAAGCTTGGCTGTGGGGAGTTCTGGTGCAGTATTTGTTTGACAGTTCTGAGAGGAAGCAAACAGGTCCACCTCTGGTGTCCTCCATCTGTTCCCCAAAAGCTTGAATATTTTAGGTTCCAGTTTCCATTCATGTGGGTCCATGAGATTTCTGCCAGTGAATTTAGTTTGCCTGGCAAGAATTGAGCTTGTAGGTGCACTTGGTTGTTCAAGGCTGTGCTCCACACAGCCATGCCAAGTCTGCAGAGTGGGTAGGAATGTGTTCCCCCCTGTTTATGTACCACATAATTGTGGGGGTGTCTGTCTTTACCAATAGTTGTCCTGGAAGAATAAGGCCTTTTGAAGGCTGTCAGAGCATTCTGTACAGCTAACATTTCTTTTTGATTGATGTGCAGCTGCATCTGCTTTGGGTTTCATTTGCCCTGAATGCACTGCCCTGCCTTGTGAGCCCCTCATGCATACTCTGATGCACCTGTTAGGGTTTGGGCGGCAAGGGGTAGAGTGAAAGAGTCCCTTGCTCTGCCCACCAAAGGAACTCTGCTCTTAGACATGGATTGATAGGAATTACTGTTTCCAGGTCCTGAGAATGTTGACAACATAGTCTTTTTAGATACCACTGAAGTTTCCTCATATGCAGTCTTGCATATGGAATTAACAGAATGCAAGAGGCCATGAACCCCAGAGCTTGCAGTATTTTCCTTGCAGATAGCTGTTTTTTTTGTGGCCAGTAAGTTGAAGTTAGTTGTAAAATAAATGTCTTTCTCTTTAGTGAGGAATGCCATCTGGGAGGTTGTGTTCAAGCTTGCACCCAGGAATACAATCTGTTGGTAGGGTACTAGCTGTGATTTATTTTCATTGATGGTGTACCCGAGTGAAGTTAGAAGTCTCTTTACAAATGCCAAGTGCTGTAGTAGCAAGTACTGACTTTCTGCCTGAATCAGGCCATCATCCAAGTATGGGTAAATCTGAATAGTTCTCTGCCTGCAAAAAGCAATGGCTAGAGCTAGGCACTTTGTGAATACCCTGGGCGCAGTAGATAAGCCAAAAGGAAGTGCAGAGAACTGACAGTGCATACAGCCTGCCCTGAAGTGAAGGCATTTCCTGCAAGATTCCCTTATGGGGATATGCAGGTAAGCTTCTTTTAAGTCTAGGGTTGCCAGCCAGGCATCCTTGGCTAGCATAGTAAGCAGCTGTTGGAGAGTTAGCATTTTGAATTTTGGAACCACCAGGAAGGTGTTGAGAATAGATAAATCCAGGATAGGACGCCAGGAGTTTTCTTTCCTGGGAACCAGGAACAGTCTTGAATAAAAGCCTCATCCCCTTTGTTCTGCTGGGACAGGTTGAATAGCCTTGATGCTGAGGAGAGAAAGTACTTGCTTTTGGGCTTCCGCCTACTGGTTTGGGGGCAGGTCTGGCCATCCACTTAGGGTTGGGAGTGAGTGGAAGTGGAATCTGTATCCTAGGGAAACAATGTTTAAAACCCATTTGTCTTGGGTAATGTATTCCCAGTTTTGTGCATGCAAGGCGAGTTTTCCTCCTAAAGGTGCAAGTACTTGAGCAAGGCTTGGGGGAGTTAACTCATTCCCTCCAGTACAGCTCTTTTGATTGTGTACCTTTAACTCCTAGTGAGCGTGGCTTGAGCCTTTAAAAAATAAAGTTATCACCTTACAATTCTAACAAATACTCATTGACATAGGTCAAATGTGAATACAGTTGTGTTTGCCATCATGTATGCTTCAAGATAAAATATTCTGATACCTTGCATAGGGCATGGTCTTGGAATTATTAATGCAAATATGAACAAGCAATATTTGACGCCTAGAGGAGCAGTAGAAGGTAACTGCAGATGCACCTGGAGGCGTCACTCTGATGTAATGAGGATAAGTCATTGTGCAAGTTTACCATAGGGGGGTGGTTTACTACTCCCTGTTTTGGACGTGGGAGCACCCCACTGCTTAGATCTGTGCATAACCTGAGACTGAAGTCTTGGGGGTCTGCTGCCCCTGGGTTTGGACTGAGAAGGCCTGGAAGGGACTGGAAAGGGCCAGTTCTTTGAAAGCCAATGCCTACTGAATCAAGGTGGCTGTACTTGTAAGAAATTTTTAACAGTTTGCATAGATTTAGCTTTCTCCTCCATCCTTTTGAGAACTTCTTCTGCTTTATTGCCAAACAGGCGCTCTTGGTTTAAGGGTGCATCCAGTAATTTTGCTTTGACATGATCTGGCAAGTTTTATTCCTTAAGCCAAGCATGCCTTCTAAGAACAGACCCAGTGACAGCAGCCCTAAAAGATGCTTCTAAAGCATCAAAACCACACTGCAAAGTATGTTTACCAATTTGATCAGCAGAATGCATTAACTCTTGTAAATCTTTGTGTTCTGCACAGTCAGGAATCATCATCATTTTCTGTTTAATTAGCCCCATAATATGCTGCTACTTTAACATATGAAACTGGCAATTTAAAGCCCTAATGGCCAGAGTAGCAGAGGTGTATACCTTCTTACCCCATCTGCCTAAAGCCCTAGAATCCCTGTCAAAAGGGGTAGGATTCTTGGCAGTAGTAGCCTTATTGCCTTTTGGTCCTTGGGAAATGGTCTGTGGATCCGCAGTAGGATTCTTGAAAAGGAATTTGTGAGAGTCAGGTACTCTATATAGTACCTGTCAGGTTTCCTGGGAGCTGGAGGCAAAGTATCCTTGGTAAGACTGGATTCCAAGAAAACGTCGTCTACAATCTCCAAAACAGGAGGGATAGCTAGAAGCCTATGCTGAGGCAGGTTTAAAAATTCCCTGAGTCTCTTTTTGGACTGAGAGTAGTCATGGCTTTCCCAATGGAAATGCTCCCCAAGGGTATGCAGGGTTTCACCAAAAGAAAAATCTTCAGGAAGGGAAGCAGAGAGAATGGAATCCTCTGCATCAGAGTCCTCATAATTAGATAAGGGTATGTCCTGGTAGTCAGAAGGAACAGAGATATCGGATTCCTGATCAGACGAACCAGAAGGAAAATCAGTTCTAGGTCTCTGAGGGGGAAGGCTGGCTTCCCCTAATTAAGGTAATAAGGTCTTCAGCCATTCTAATCATTTGTTTTTGAGGCCTATGGGCCTGAGAATGCACTTTGGTCATTGGTTTCCTGGGGGTAGTGTGAACTGTAGGCCTGAGAAATTCAGTATTTTGGCTTGAAACAAAGTCGTCGGTTTAATATGAAAATCGGTAGGCCTGAATACACCCTCAGAAGCCGGTGCCTGCACAGCGGCTCTGGACCCATCCAAGGTAGAGACAGCCACAGGTTCCATAGTCGAAGAAGCATCTCGCGGCATACCAGACTCCGAATAGGTCTCAGTAGAGGTCTTTGAATCTGCAGAAGCGGGTATCAGAGGCTGCAAAAGTGCCTCACTGAATACTGGCAGACTGGTGACTAGCTTAACGCTAGCATTGTCGGCAGTTTTGGACCTATGCGGTCTGTCTCCGTCTTTATCCTTATGTTTTTTCAGAAGATCGGTAGTCGGATGGCTTATCGATGCCATTTCGGAGTACGGAGTGGAGTTGGCCGACCGGCACTTGCAAGCTGCTTCTGCTTCGGGCACTGCACAGCAAGAAAAACTGATGTAATGGCATCGGCTGCATGTTTTATACCCCTGAGGACCTGACGTCATGGAAGAAGTGACAGCATCAGATGCAGAAATCCCAAGGCTCTGGTATTCAGGCCGGCTGAGGGTTACTTGCAGGCAGATAACCCAAATCTGATAACTGCAACAGTGAAACACGAAGAACATCAGCTAGCATCTCTTTTTTGTTGATGTGCAGATGAATCTGATTTGGGCTCCAGTGGCCCTGAATGCACTTGCTGTTTAGGTGTGCACCCCAGGCATAGTCTGATGCTTCTGTGGTTAGGGTCTGGGCCACATGGGGTTGTGAAAAGGGAAGTCCCTTGTTGTTGCATGCTGCTGCCCACCAAAGAAAATCTTCCTTTAGACAAGGTATCATAGGTATAATAGTTTCCAGGTCCTGAGAATGTTGACACCAAAGGCTTTTTAAGTACCACTGAAGTTTCCTCATATGCATATGGAATTAGTAAAATGCAGGACGCCATGTACCCTAGAGCTTGCAGGATTGTTCTTGTGGATAACTGGGTTCTGGTGGCCAGTTGAGAGAAGGAGCCTGTCAGGCTTGTTTTTCAGGAGTAAGGAATGCCATCTGGGATGCTGTGTCCAGGCTTGCTCCCAGGAATACAATTTTCTGACTGGGGACTAGTTTGGATTTCTTTTCATTTATAGTCTACCCCAGGGAGGTCATAGATCTTTTACAAATGTCAGGTGCTGTAACAGTTTTTCCTGTCTGCCTGAATCAGGCAATCGTCCAAGCAAGGGTAAATTTGAATATTTCTTTAACTGCAAAAAGCAATGGCTGGAGCCAGGCATTTGGTGAAAACTCTGGGAGCAGTGGATAAGCCAAAGGGAAGTGCAGAGAACTGATCATGCATAGATCCTGTCCTGAAACGTAGATATTTCCTGCAAGAGTGTCTGACTGGGATGTGCAGATAGGCCTCTTTTATGTCTAGAGTGTCTAACCCGGCATCTTAGGATAACATAAGAAGAAGCTGCTGGAGGGTGAGCATTTTGAATTTTGGTACCACCAGGAAGGTGTTTAGAATGGATAGATCTATGATTGGGCGCCAGGTGCCCACTTTTCTGGGTACCAGGAAAACTCTGGAATAGAAACCTTGGCCTATTTGGTCTGCAGGAACAGGCTGAATTGCCCTCATAGAGAGCAGGGAATGTACTTGGTTTTGTGCCTCTGCCCACTGATTTGTAGGAAGATCTGGGAACCCTTTTGGGGTTGGCAGTGTGTGGAAATAATATATTTACCCCTGGGGCACAATGTTGAGGACCAATCGATTATTGGTGATGGAGGCCCAGTTTTTTGCATAGGAGGCAAGGTTTCCTCCTAGGGGCACAAGCAGGTGGGCAGAGGTAAGAGGTGGAGCTGAAAAGTCATTGTGAATTCTTTCCATAAGGGGGTGGCTTAGCACTCCCTGTTTTAGAAGTGGAGGTACTCCATTGCTTAGATCTCTGCAAATCCTGAGACTGTTGTCTGGGGAGTCTGTTTCCCCTAAGTCTAGCCTTGAGGGGGCTGGAAAGGACCAATGTTTTGAGGGGCAATGCCTACTGAATCTTGGAGGCTGGACTTGCAAAAAATCTTTAACTGTCTGCACAGACTTAGCTTTTTTTCCCATCTTTTGTAGAACCTCTTCTGCTTTGGTGCCAGATTGTCTTTGTTCAGTGGTGTGTCCAATAATTTTCATTTGACATGGTCTGGCAAGGTCTATTCCTTAAGCCAAGCATGCCTTCTAAGTACAGAACATGTGACTGCTGCCCTGCAGGATGCTTCTAGGGCGTCAAACCCACATTGCAGGGCATGCTTACTAACGTGGCTTGCAGAATGCATAAGCTCCTGTAATTTTTTATTTTCTGCACAGTCAGCAAAGGTAGACATTTTTATTTAATAAGTTCCATCGCATGTTGCTGGTATTTCACCATGTAGAACTGACACTTTAATGCTCTAATGGCAAGAGTTGCAGAGCTGTATACATTTTACCCCATCTGTCTAAAGCTCGGGAATCCCTGTTCGAGAGGGTAGCATTCTTAGCTGTGGTTGCTTTTATTCCCTTAGGTCCTTGGGAGATGACCTCTGGGTCAGCAGTAGGATTTTTGAAAAGAAATTTGTGAGAGTCAGGGACTCTGTAGTACCAGTCAGGTTTCCTGGGAGCAGGAGGTAGAGTATCAGGAGTTAGAATGGATTCCATAAAAGCATCTTCCACAACATCCAGAACAGAAGGAATAGCTAAGGGTCTGTGCTGTGGTAAATCTAAAAATTCCCCGAGTCTCTTTTTGGACTGAGGATAATCCTGGCATTCCCAATGGAAATGCTCTTTCAAGGTATGTAGGTTTTCACCAAAAGAAAAATCCTCTGAAGGGGCAGCAGAAGGAATGGATTCTTCTGTATCTGAATCCTCATAAGCAGATAAGGGCATGTTCTTCATAATCAGAAACCTCAGAGCCGTAGGACTTTTGGTCAAATAAAGCTGCTTGGGACAAGTCTCTTTTCCTTTTAGCAGGGATAGGCTGGCTTCCCCAAATCAGCATGATAATGTCGTCCACCATTTTAAGCATCTGAGATTGAGGCATGGAAGCAGGCGCTTGAGGTTGAGTCGTAGTTTTAGGTGTAGTTCGTACTCTGGGCCTTAGAAACTTGGTAGTTTTAGAAAGAACTGAAGATGTGAAAGAAGCTGTCGGTTTGTGTCTAATATCGGTAGTGCGAAAAATTCCTCAGAGGCTGGTGCCTGCACAGCGGCTCCGGACCCATCCAAGGTAGACGCATCCACAGGTTCTGTAGTCAAAGAGTAGTCTCGCAGCATACCAGACTCTGAACGAGTCTCGGTAGTGGCCTGTGAATCCATCGAAGCAGGCTCAGGGGCTGCAAAAGCATCTCACTGAGTATCAGTGAACTGGCGACCAGCTTAATGGAAGCGTCAGCAGTTTTGGACATGTACGGTCTCTCTCTGTCTTCATCCTTATGTTTTTTCAGATGATCGGTAGTCGGATGGCTTACCGAAGCCATTTCGGAATACAGAGATAGAGTATGAAAAGTATTTAGCTATGATAAGGGTCCGATGACATATAGGTCGGGTGTTGAACAAAGGAGAAAACCGGCAGCAATGGACATCGTGGACTGGGCCTAAACAGGTGACACACTAAGAAAGGAAATCTCGGTGTGGTATTTGTTTTCCACAGGCGAGACAATTGTTAACTTCTTCTGACATCGATTAGAGCAAGAAAAAAGGATCCCCAATGGGGTACTTCGCTTTAGAAGACTTCAACTTCAATTTCGGAAATGAAAACTCAGGTAGCGGCTGACTGGCACTCATTCGAACTAGTTCTGCTTCGGGTTCCTCGGCAAGAAAAACTGATGTAACGGTGTCAGCTGCCTGTTTTTATACCACTGATGAAATGACGTCAGTCCCAGAGCGACAGCAACTGACTCAGAAATACTAAGCCTCTGGTATTCGGGTCGATTGAGGGCTACCCCTGACAGGATAACCCAAGTGTGATGACTGCAACAGTGTAACACAAAGAACATCAGTGTCTAAATGAGAACCGATGAAATCCAGTTGCTGAGAAGGCTGAAGGCTGGACTTTTCGAAATTTATTGTTATGCCTAGAGATGTACAAATAATTATGGTGGAGTCTCTTGTCTGCTCTAAAAGATGCCTGGTGGTAGCGGTGAGGAGCCAGTCATCGAGATATGGAAAGACTCTAAAACCTTGCAGTCTGAGATGAGCTGCAACCACTGCCGTGCATTTGATGAATGCCCTGGGGGCTGTGTTGAAACCAAAGGGCAATGCTCTGAAATGGAAATGACTGGTTCCTAGTAGGAAGTGCAGAAACCTCCTGGAGCTCTTTTCCATTTTTATGTGGTAATAAGTGTCTTGGAGGTCTATACAGCACATCCAGTTACCTTTTTCCAAAAACAGAAGTATGGATTGAACTGAGACCATCTGGAATTTGATTTGCTGAACTGCCTTGTTGAACTGGCTGAGATTCAAAATGGGTCTCCAGTCCCCTGTTTTGCTGGGCACTAAAAAGAATCTTGAGTAGACCCCAGATCTTGTTTGGTCTGGTGGGACTTTCTGGATGACTTTTTTGAGTAGTTTTTGAATTTCTAAGACTGCTGCTTCCCCTCGATTAGGTGGAATATCTGGGAGTATTTTCTGGAGTTTGGGAGTTACAAATAGTGGAATTTTTTAACCTCTGGATATCATCCTCTACACCCATCTGTCCAAAGTTATCGATTGCCAGGCAGGCAGATGCAGGGATAATCACCCCCCCCCCCGACTGCCTCCAGAGGAAGGCAATCGGGCCCCCATTCAGGGATGCTGATAGGAAGTTCCAGAGAAAGCTTCTCTGGAGCCTTGATTTGCGGTCCATTTCTGCCCCTAGGGCAGTCTTCCATTGCTTGCCCCACTGCCCTGGGGGAAGTCTTTGCCTCGTGAAGCGTCTCTGCCTCATGAAAAGAGACATAAAGGAGCTCTCCGATCATGTAGCCCAGGCCGGTATGACCCTGACCTTGAGCAGCATCTTACCCTCACTTAGAATGATGGCGCAGAATAAAGACAAAAATGATCGATTTTAACAATTGGCTGAAATTTTGGTGTCATTCAAAGGGGATCCAGTGCCTGTCAGCCTGGGATGACATGCTTGACAAGCCATGTTGCTTCGCAAGGGACGGCTTGCACCTGTCACCCTTGGGCTTTCGAATACTGGCAAAGGCTCTTGCCACCCCCATAGTGCCTTTTTTAGACAAGGCTCAAAAGACAACCCCACCTCCTTAGAAAACACAAAGGACAAGAAACTAAGGGTAATGCTGCTAAACGCCAGAAGTCTAAACCTCAAAATGCACGCACTCAAATCTCTCCTCAGTATGGAGAACATCGATATCTGTGCAGTGACAGAAACCTGCTTCAGGGCTCCAGAGAGCACCCCAGCACTACCAGGTTATACCTCATACCATGCTTTTCGGCCCCAAAACTCTGACCGAACCACAAAAGGAGGGGGAGTATCCATATTTATCAAGGATACCCACACCTCCAGGTTAGTGGCGTTGCACAAAGCATCAGAAACCATCCATGTGCAACTAACAGTGGGCAAAACTGCCTTTCAGTTTCTAGCATGCTACAGACCATTGTCTCAAAATCAGGAATCCCACTCGGCTTTCCTGAAAACATTGGAGAACATGAAGATCGCTCCAAACACCATTATACTGGGTGACTTCAACTACCCAAACATTGACTGGGAGCATTACTCAAGCCCCAACACCCTAGCCCAAAGGTTCCTGGAATTTATAAACTCAAATGCTATGGAACAACTAGTCAAAACTCCCACAAGAGGGGAAAACATACTTGACCTGGTCATCACCAACATGGGGACCCTATGCTCCACACCAGAAGTATTCCCCTCATTGGTAAGATCAGACCATAAATTAATTTCACTGGATATCCACAATCCGACCCCACCCCCAGCCCAGAAAACCACAGTGAAAAACTTCTCAAAAGCGAACTTCACACTTCTCAAATTCAAGGTGGAATCCTTCAAGGCCCCAGGGCCAGTGGAAACGACGGCCCAAACCACAGAATCCTATATAAATGCATTCTATGGACACCTCCAGGAATGCATGGATCATGCTATCCCAAACAAAAACAAAACCAAAACCAAAACCCAGGCGTCCAAAGGCAGGTGTCCAGTCTGGTGGACCCCAGTCATAAATAAGTTGTACAACAGGAGGAGGAGTAGCTTCCTCCTTCTGTTGTACAACAGAAGGAGGAAGCTACTACATGATACAGCAAAATCCCTAAAAGGGAAGGCATCTCTGATCAGTACTAGCAAAAAATTACGATCCCTCAAAATCCTCCAAGGCCAGCTTCGAGAGAAAAATTGCACAGGACACTAAAGACAATCACAAGGCTTTCTTTAGCTATGTTAGGAACCTGGGATGCAACTCCCAGATATGCTCAGAGTTGATTATAAATGACAAAAAATACACTGAACCCACAGACATTGCCAACATCCTGGCAGACAGGTTCAGTGCAAACCCCCCCCTTCCCCCCCTAAAGGGCAAATATCTATCCCAGTAGAGTGCAGCCTCCCTAACATCTCAGATGCTCAGGTGAAGGCCGCCCTCTCCAAGGCAAAAAACACTGCTTCAATGGGACCAGACTGTGTCCCAGGTTGTGTCCTACATGAACTCCAAGAAGAACTAAACCCTCACGTAAAACTGCTGTACAATCTCAGCCTCACTACGGGATATGTACCAAAAGAATGGCGTACAGCAACAGTGGTGCCGCTCCACAAAGGTGACGCCTCAACGGACCCTGGTAACTATTGCCCCATAAGCCTGGCTAGCCTTATCTGTAAGGCCATGGAGAGGATCATCATGGAAGTTATAAACAAAGACATTGGGGACCTACAGACACTGGATCCTACTCCGTTCGGCTTTGTCAAGGGCAGATCCTGCCTCTTGAACCTGGTTGATTTCTTCAAAACAGTCACCAAGACCATAGATGAAGGGAAGGTAGTCCACACAGCCTATCTGGACCTCGCAAAGGCATTTGACACAATACCCCACTCGGGCATCATAGATAAGCTATCCAGCTTAAACATAAACCCCTATGTCACAAGATGGGTTGCTAACTGGCTCAAAGACAGAACACACAGTCAGAATTGCCGGAGTCATGTCAGACTCAAAACTAGTTACAAGTGGCGTCCCACAAGGCTCGGTCCTGGGACCTCTCTTGTTCGGCATATAATTTTCTGAGGTACAGGCCAGCACAGGATGACTATGGCTGACCAAGTTCGCAGATGACTGCAAACTGGGCGCCATAATTGACTCTCCAGCTGACACGAATATCCTTCAAAAAGGTCTCACAGAGATGGATAACAGGTGCCAGAGCCATTGTCTAAAGCTAAATGCCAAGAAGTGTATAGTCATACCCTTTGGCAAAAACAAAGTGCCCACCAATTACCACATAGGTGGTAACCCATTAAATACAGAAGAAGTAATTAGGGATCTGGGGACCCAAGTTGATAGCAATCTCTCCTTTGACAACCACATTGCCAAAGTGGTTAGAAAGACCTTCTACATAGCCCACCTTATCACGAAAGGATTCACATCTAGATAAAGGGAGGTAATAGTGCCCCTTTATTCATCCCTCATCAGGCCCATCATAGAATACAATGCCCCTTTTTGGATGTACCTTACCCGTCACCTGCAGCAGCTAGAAAGACCCCAAAAGTACCTCACTAAGAGGATCAAGGGACTCAAACAGATGCCATATGCTGCCAGGTTAAAGAAACGCCAGCTTTACTCAGTCACATACCACCTACTTCTAGGTGATCTATGCCTGACATACAAAGCTATGTCCAACCCAGAATTAATGGACATGCTTCACCTCAGAAAATCTAAATCCCTTAGAACCACGCACTCGAGGGACTTGAACCTCAGCACAGAAATAAACAGAACTTGCTGGAGGGACAGATTCATAACCCAAAGGCTCCCTTCGCTTTGGAACAGAATCCCAGTCCATGTTAGGCAGAGCACCTCACTGACTCTCTTCAAGAGGAATCTTGATGAGTGGATGGGAGATCGTAGGTTTACCCCGGGGATTACTTCTGTGTCACTATTAGACAGAGGCACAGTAAACTAACCTTAAAAAAAGGGCACAGCAAACTCAAATCTAAGGGTGGCGAAAGCTAAACACACTCGGGCTAGGCTTATAAATGCCCCAGGGCAGATAGCCTAGTATGAACCTATGAGTCTTCGAACGGCCCTTTGGATTTTTTAAACCATAGTCTCCCCACTTCTTTGGTTCCTAGAATAAGGTCTCTGAGGAGTGGAGAAATGTATGCCTATGGCAGATAGGGTCTTACCATCTTGCTCACATGTGGCTAGGTTGTCTTTTACCTTGGGACCAAAAAGGGTGGATCTGTCAAAAAGGAGCATTGACGAATGATGCTTTAAATGGGTCTGCAAAGTCACACAAGCACATCCAGGAATGCCTTCTAATGACTATGTCTGCACCCGCTGCTCTGGTTATCTTCAGCTGCATGGGCAATGAGCCTCACGGAAAAATTGGAGATAGCATCAAGGGTTGCAAGCTGAGAGGAAACTTTGTCATGGATCCCTTCAGCCATTGCTCCTGAGAGAGTATCTGAAAGTTCTTTAATCAAATCTCTGTAATCTGGTAAAATGTGCCATATAACTCAAGGACCTTAGAACGAAGGTCATTGAAGTATAAACACGCTTCCCAAATCTAAACAATGTCTTAGACTCCTTGTTAGGAGGATGGATAGTCAGACTTTCTTCAGCGAGTTCCTTTTTGGTGGCAGCCGCTATCACCATGGCGGCAACAGGAATCCCAATGTGATTCATCTTCAGGGGCCGATAATATTCAGTCAGGTCTCTTGGGGATTGGCTCTATGGAATCGGGCATCTTCCACGCCCACTGAGCAATCAATTTAATAAGATCGTCAGTGGGCAGAGATCCAAGAAGTAGAGGGCTGGGCACGAAAACCCTCCAGGTATAATGATTCCTCCAGGAAGGTTGAATAGGGTTGCCCCCAAAGGAAACATCATCAGGGGCTGACCTGGGGGATCCTTCCCTCTCATCAAAATCAGTGTCTTCAATGAAGGACTCTTCCAGGGAGTTCAGGTGCTTCCTCTTGCATTTCTTCACATGGACTTCCCTCGGGGGGGGGGGGGGTTTGGGGAAGTGTCCGAAGAGAACACTAAAGTGGGAGTCACCTGGGAGTTTTGTGCCCTCTGTCCCAGGGGTGAAGCTGATGGTAGCCCAGGTCAAGAGGGGGTAGAAATCTGTCCCAACAGGGATGGCAAAGACTGAGTTCCCCAATGGGCAATGCCTTCTCCATTATCCTAAAGGCTGGCCACTCCACAGAGGGATGGGAGTCTGGAACCAAACAGGACTCCTTTGGAACCGGGGTCACACCCCGCACTGAGAAGGCAGCCTCTGGAACAGAAGCCTGGGTCAATCCTACAAAGGCTGAAGTACCAAGGGACATGGATGGTTGCAAGTGAAAAGACATTGATCAAAGCTCCTCGGACCAGACCAAAGAATCCCAATCCTGGGAGACCTCCGGTGCCGAAGGCTTGGAGAAACTCAAGACAACTCTCTGAACCGGAGAAGAGGATGCTACTGGAACCAAAGCAGTCGAGCTGGAGGAGTCGGAACAGAGAACTCCAAGGTCTTGACAGGAGTTGGAGGAGGAGGATATGGAGGAGTTGTAGCTCAGCTAGTTCTAAGGCCAGCATGGCTAGGAACTGAAGATAACCCCCTAACCGTCAGGAGCTGATCCACCGGTCTCAATATATCGGCCTCAGAAAGACTCTTAGTAGATTGAATAGAAGATGAGGAGGGAGATTTAAGGAGTCTTTCTTCTATAAAGGGACTCAGTGGCATATCTTTAAAAGGGTCAATGGAAGGACAGTACTTAGTTCTTGGTAGTTGTGATAGCTTTGGCACACAGGAATCTGTCAGTACAGAAGATGATGTTTTTGGTTTGGAGAGGAGCTTGGGTATGGAACCAGATAAACCCTTGGGTGCAGAGGAACTCTTCGGTACCGAGGATGAGTTAAGCAACTTCTTAGACTGTTCTGAGGACCTTGGAACCAAAGGCGGCCTTTTTCTCAAAACAGAAGATGATGATGAGGAAGTGCTAGTTTCAGGTCTAGACTCAGATAAGGCCTCATCAAAAGTTGTTATAAGAAGTCCTTTTAATATTAATTTGTTTTTGTTTTCAGTCAGGGTTCGTGTAGAGAACCCGTGACAGACTGAGCAGTCTTCCTGCAAATGGATTTTCTCCAGGCAATAGATGCATAATGAGTGATTGTCAGAATTAGGTATCTTGCCTTCACATTTCTGGCACCTTTTAAAACCTGAGATGCCTTTACCAGACTTAGGAGACTGTTGTTTTTGGTCAGCCATTGTAAGGAAAGAAATAACTGTTGTAACAATCACGCGACAAAGGAGACAAAGAGAAAGAAGCAAAGGATTTTTTTTTTTTTTTTATTAAAGAAAACACCAGCGATGGTAAAAATAAAATACCTAAAATAGATAACAGATAGGAAGAAACTACCAGCAATGGTACTTAAGTTCTACCAATGGTAGGAAAGGGAAAGAAGCAGAATAAGGATCTACGATAAAGTTAAGAGGAGCGAGTAGACAGTGTGAGAAGAACTAGACAGGAAATTCTTAATAAGGAATAAAAAAAGTAATTCAAAGAGGTAGAAAAATTAAAGAATAACTCATTGTTATAGCCAAGGCTCGAGAGAAAGGAACTAACACGTCTGGTCTGTGAAGTGGCAAATGAGATCCGGGGTAATCTCTGTGAGGAACAATTTGGTTAGTGCCTGGGTTAAGAGTTTGGACAGCGCGAGCTGGAAGATATAGCAGAGTCAGTTCTGAGATTCGGAAATGAACTCACTGACAAGGCTTGGGTGAAGACTGACAACATCAGATCAATATCTATCCTGACTTTGCTCTTGCTGTACTCCAGGCTAAACTTTATTGTAAAGGACAGCAGCAAAACATGAGCATATTGGGGTTACTTTAATGCACAACTGCAAGTGATGTGAACTATATATAATATGCCTACTTTCATTTATAACTGATGCTGCTCATCTCATCTTTACTGCAGTCGGACTGTAAATATTGCACATACACCCAAACTTCTCATGTACTCACACTATTCTACATAATGGATATATACCTAATTTCCCTCTATACATTGACTCAGCCTAGCACTGTTTATGCCCCTCTCCCATTTCATTACTCTTAATTGCTTCAAGTTTCTCTATGTTGCTGCTAATTCTATAATGACTGCTGCTACTCAATTTTCCAGTAATATATATATATATATATATATATATATATATATATATATATATATATATATATATATATGCATTTTTTTACCCCTGCATATAATCTGCAAATGTCTTATTTTCTTTGCGCAAATTTTCATTTTCATTGTTAATGTTTTATACATATTAAGTTTTACAACTACTGCTTTTCTTCTCAGACCTCCGTTGTAAAGGGTCTTTTGGCCAATCAAACTATCCCCTGCAAACAAATTGTAATATAATAAAATATGCATACAAATCAACAGATGCACCTGCAATATATTCTTTTACAAGCCAGACCATCTTAAACACTGACATCGTACAGGTGGATGGACTTTACATACAATGTATTCCCTTTGTAGGACAGAAAAAGGCTAAGTTTACAAGTAAATCCCTATCTCTGTAAAATGATCAGATAATGGTTAAATGAATGGGCATGACAAATTATAAGTTAGGGAAATTTGCAGTACAGTAATGAAGTACCAAAATACTAGGGCAATAGTTGCCTGAAATCTATATCTGGACCTAATAGCACCACAGAGAATCTCAGTTTAATACATAGGCTTGTTATTCTGTGCAATAAAGAAGCAACCAGATTGGAAAAGATGGCCAAATGAGTAGTCTCACAACAGTGGAATACTAATAAAATTTGAAAAATAAAACAAGAAAAGGCTGAAATACAAACTGGAAGATGAAGCAACCACTAAGGCTTCATCATATCAAAAACTCAGTGCATCAAGAAGTACATGTAAGCAGATATATCTAAACTGTCATATGGCACTCTGAAATATATACAGTCTACAGAAGCCATACCACTACGGCTGTCTGTAATGCAATAAAACTAAGTTAAAAAAATCATCTTTGGAACCATCTATAAAGGAAGCAAATAAAGAAAGTTGAAAAGCACAATCATCCACCAACCAGTTAGCAGCACTGAAACATCAAACCAAGAAAGGTTAAAATTTGAAGTCAACATGCACAGGTATACAGATAGAAGGAGGTACTCTGTTGTAGAATTCAATGACTAAACTGAGGAGTTGAGATTTAAAGCAACTTCATCACATGATCAAGTTAAGACTTGTCACACGTCAAAGATTCAAAGATAAAGTCAGTAAACATGAGAACCATGTGGATTTTGTAACATATCAGTCACACAATTTTTAAAAAGCTATGTCCATATCATGATGTGGGATAATAAACAATTGTATTATCAGAAGGACATATCAACTTCACCGGCCTTTTGACTGAGATGATGATTATTAGTAAGACAAGATCAGAGCTCACAAATACTTCTGGAAGTAAACGGTTATGAACACAATTTAGCTCAAATAGAAAGATGTGGATTTATCTTTCTGACAGAATACAGTGACTTTGACACCCAAAGCAGAACCAAAGTAGGCTCTCCCACTGTTCAGCATATTAAGCACTACATACCATCAGTTGGAGTGGATGAGTGAATCACGTCATCTTTAACGTGAATTGATTTATATAAGCTACACTTTTAGAGTCAACAGCATTAGCATCAATGGCCTACAGTGGATATAAAAAGTGTACACACCCCTGTTAAAATGCCATGTTTTTGTGATATAAAAAAATGAGACCACAGTAAATAATTTCAAAACTTTTCCCATCTTTAATGTGACCTATAACCTGTACAATTCAATTGAAAAACAAATCTGTTAGGGGAAAAATATAAAAAATTAAAAATGTATAATAAGCTGGTTGCATAAGTGTGCACACCCTTAAACTAATACTTTGTTGAAGTACTTTTTGATTTAATTACAGCATTCAGTCTTCTTGGAAAGGAGTCTACCAGGATGGCACATTTTAATATTTGTTCACTCTTCCTTGCAAAAGTGCTCCAAATCTGACAGACTGCAAGGGCAGCTCTTGTGCACAAGCCCTCTTCAAGCCACCCCACAGATTTTCTACTGGATTTAGGTCTGGGCTCTGGCTGGGCCATTCCAAAACTTTAATTTTCTTCTGGTGAAGCCATTCTTTTGTTGATTTGGATTTATGCTTGGGGTCACTGTCATGTTGAAAGGTGAAATTCCTCTTCATCTTCAGCTTTCTATCAGACGCCTGAAGGTTTTGGGCCAAAAATGACTGGTATCTGGAACAGTTCATAATTCCCTCCACCTTGACTAAAGCCACAGTTCCAGCTGAATAAAAGCAACCCCAAAGAATAATACAGCCACCACCATGCTTTACCGTGGGGATGGTGTTCCCTTTTGGTAATGCAAAGTATTGTTTTTGTGCCAAATGTACTTTTTTGGAATTGTGTCCAAAAAGTTCAACCTTGGTCTCATCAGACCTTAACACATTTTCCCACATGCTTTTAGGAGACTTGTTGTATTGTTTTGCAAATTTTAGCCAGGCCTGGATGTTTTTCTGTGTAAGAAAAGGTTTCAGTCTTGCAACCCCATCCCACAGTCCAGACATATGGAGAATACAGGAGATTGTTGTCGCATGTAGTACACAACCAGTATTTGCCAGAAATTCCTGCAACTCCTTCAGTGTTGTTGTAGGTCTTTTGGCAGC
Source organism: Protopterus annectens (assembly GCF_019279795.1). Classification (NCBI taxonomy): domain Eukaryota; kingdom Metazoa; phylum Chordata; order Ceratodontiformes; family Protopteridae; genus Protopterus; species Protopterus annectens. The sequence goes on along the minus strand of NC_056748.1, from coordinate 905,449,682 downwards.
CTCCTTGACCAATTTTCATCTTGCTTTTCATCAGTTTTGGAGAGACGTCCAGTTCTTTGCAACGTCACTGTTGTCCTATATTTTCTTCAATTTTTAATAACTGTCTTCACTGTTGTTCCATGGTATATCCCAACACTGTTGAAATGTTTGTGTCTCATCTCCTAACTGATATCTTTCAACAATGAGATCCCTTTGATATTTTGTAAGCTCTCTGTGAACCATGTCTTTTGTTGTAGCAGGCAACTGAATAAATGTCAGGAAAATCCTACTAGGACAGCTGAACTTTTTTAATCAGAGACTCTTTAATTGATGGCAGGTGTGTACCCAAGAAGACTGAATGTTAAATCACCTTTTGATTTAATTACAGCAAAGTACTAGTTTAATGGTGTGCATTATGTAAGGTTTTGATGTTTTACATTTTTCCACTCAGATTTGTTTTTCAATTGAATTGTACAGGTTATAGGTCACATTAAAGGTGGGAAAGTTTTGAAATGACTTATTGTGGTCTCATTTTTTTATATCATGAAAATGTCATTTTAACAGGGGTGTGTACACTTTTTATATCCACTGTACATGTGACTCAGTGAATCCAGAGCTCTGAAAAAGCCAGGAAGAAAGAAACCAAGATTTTCCATTTTACTTAGGAGATACAAGGCTTTTAATGTACACTCTGGTTACACATAGATGTTTCTCTTTTTGAAGGAACAACACTTTTAAAGGCAGCGGTCTGTGCCGCTTAATGTGCGGGATATGTTTTATCCCATAGCACATTAAGTGGCACAGACTAAGTGTACTTTGTATTGTGCTTTGCTGAACATCCGTCTGCACAATGGCCAATTGCATTTATATCCACTTAGTACAGTATGGCTGTAAATACAGACAGACATTGTGCAGAAGGATGTTAAGCAGCGCACACCTGTAAAGAAAAATAGAAGCCCATCATAAAACCTTACAGTTCCAGAACATTAAAGCATTACATTTGCTAACTGTACCAGTGAAGTAATTCTGACCAACAACACTGTTTGAAATATACAGATGAGATGCAAACAGCTTTGGAGGATAATACTTTAACCAACAGTGTCAACAGTGCAAGAGGTAGCACACCCACCTTTGGTATAGAAGGCAGTGGGTTCTATTCCTACACCAGATAGAGCAATGGCTGAAGCTTCAGTGCAGCATAACAGGGACACTGCATTCCTGAGTGTGCCATCCTTCCAATAAGACATTAAACCAAGGCCCCATCTGCTTAAGATGGTGGTAGCTCAGGTGGATGTAAAAGATCTGACAGTATCTATTGGAAAGAGTATGGGAAATTCCTTGATGCTGTTGACAAAATTCCCTTAGTAGTATAAATACCATGCTGGGACTCCCTGAAAAGATGGCACAAGCTGAGTGGGACTAACCCAGACGATAAAGAACAAACAATTACATGCCTCATGTTCAATATATATTTTAAAAAAGAAATGCAGCTTTTCTCATGTTCCCTGTCAAGACTAAAGTCACTGAAGCTTCAACTAGATGAAAAAGGTCAATGTTTTAACTCAGCTGAAAAAAAAAAATTAAAGGAATTTTTCGTATAGGTTCATAGGTACATACTAGGCTATCTGCCCTAGGGCATTTATAAGCCTAGCCAGAGTGTGTTTGGCTTTCGCCACCCATTTTAAAATAATTTTGCTATGCCCTTTTTCGAGGTTAGTATACTGTGCCTCTGTCTAACAGTGACACAGAAGTGATACCTGGGGTAAACCTACGATCTCCTATCCACTCATCAAGATTCCTCTTGAAGAAAGTCAATGAGGGACTCTGACTAACCTGGACTGGGATTTTATTCCAGAGTGAAGGGAGCCTCTGGGTTATGAATCTGTCCCTCCAGCATGTCCTATTTATTTCAGTGCTGAGGTTTAAGTCTCTCGAGCGCGTAGCTCGATGGGATTTGGATTTTCTGAGGTGCAGCATGTCCATTAATTCCGGGTTGAACATGGCTTTATACGTCTGGCACAGATCGCCTCTGAGCAGGCAGTATGCCACTGAGTAGAGCTGGAGTTTCTTTAACTGGGCAGCATATGGCATCTGTTTGAGCCCTTTGATCCTCTTGGTGAGGTACTTTTGGGGTCTTTCCAGTTGTTGCAGGTGTCTGGTAAGGTACATCCCAAAAGGGGCATTGTACTCAATTATGGGCCTGATGAGGGATGAGTAAAGAGGCACGATGACCTCCCCTGATCTAGATGTGAATCCCTTCATGATTAGGTGGGCTATATAAAATGTTTTTCTAACCACTTTAAGGTCAAGCTCACCAGCACCTCAAACCCTCTTTACTTGTACATACTAAACTCCATGGCTGCTGCAGAGAAAAGAGGCCTTTACCCTCTGAATTACAGCAGGCATTAAAACAGAAAAGTACAGTTTTGTACCTACCATAAATGTAGATGTCCGATAGACATGCAACTGCAGTCATAACATGTGGGTTGTCCTGCCTCAGGCAGCCCTCGGTCGGCCGGATTCCAAAGTCTGGGTCCGACGTCGGCTGATGTCGCATTTCTCTCCGACGTCACAGTGGCTGGAGTACATAAGCATCAGCCGACGCCATTTTCTTCAGTGTTTCTTGCCCCAGATGCCAGCTGCTCTCCAAGGAAGGCTGTAATCAAATTGGAAGACAAAAACAGGATTCCAAACAAATAAATGAGCAATAAAACAAATACACCATAACAGATATCCCCAGCTAAGAGTAACAGGGATAGGAGTGGACCCTAGGCATAGAGGGGTATGGAGGGAGGGAAAATCCGACTGCAGTTGCATGTCTATCGGACATCTACATTTATGGTAGGTACAAAACTGTACTATGTCCTTCAAGAATGCAACTGCAGTCATAACATGTGGGTAGAATACCATAGCTTAGCTGGGGGAGGAGGAATGCTCTAGGAAAGAGATGGTGTGGCAATCAAACCCTGCAGGACTGCCGAAGCAAAGCCTGCTCTGGATCTGGAGTATAGAAGGAGATTGTAGTGTTTGGAGAATGTATGCACGGAGCTCCAAGTAGCAGCTTCTAGAATGTCCTTGGTAGGCACCCCTCTTAAGAATGCTGTAGAGGTGGCTGTAGCTCTGGTGGAATGTGGTCTGACATTGGCTGGAACAGTCTTTCCATGAAAGGAATAACAGAATCTGATGCAATGTCCAATGCATTTAGAAATAGTCTGTTTTGAAATTGCTTTTCCTTGGACTGCAGGGGCGTAAGCTACAAAAAGTTGTTCAGACTTCCTACTGGCCTTGGTTCTGTACAGGTAGTATTGAAGTTGTCTGCGAATGTCCAAGGTATGCAACAGTCTTTCCCCCTTATTCTCAGGATTGGGGAAGAAAGCAGGCAGATGAATGGCTTGATTTAAAGAAACCCTAGATACCACCTTTGGCATAAAAGTAGGGTTGGTCCTTAATGAAACCCTGTCTCTATGAAAAATAATAAAGGGTGGTATTGCCATTAGGGCCTGTAGCTCCGACACCCTTCTTGCTGAAGTAATTGCCAACAGGAAAGCGGTCTTCGATGAGAGAAATTGCAAGTCAACTGAAGCTGCTGGCTCAAATGGAGGTAGAGTCAGTTTTTCTAAGACAAAATTGAGGTCCCAGGCTGGCACTGGGGCCTTTCTTGGTGGCTTAATGTTCTTGATTCCCCTGAGGAATTGTCTTAGTAAGGGGTGAGAAAAAACAGGAGGATCAGTGTTGTATCTAGCTGAAATAGCAGATGCATGTATCTTTATGGAAGAATATGAGAGGCCGTTCTTTAACATATCTGCCAAATATTCCAAGATGAGTGGGATGTTCAACAATGATGCATCATGTCCCTTGCTGGTATTCCAAATGCTGAATCTTTTCCACTTTGCTAAGTAAACCTTTCTGGTGGATGGTCTTCGAGCCTCTGTTAGTATCCGCTGAACTTCCTTGGAGAGAGATAAGCTGAAGTTATTTATGGGATCTCCCAGGCTGTTAGCTGCAGTGTCTGTAGATTTGGATGCAGTGTTTCGAAATTGTGTTGAGTCAAAAGTAGAGGCCACTGGGGGAGGGCCCACCTCCTGGTGTGACATATGCTCTGTAGTAGTGGGTACCAGTGTTGTCTTGGCCAATCCGGAGCTATTATGATTCCCTTGGGCTTCTCTGCTTTGATCTTTAGTAATACTGAGGTCATCAGTGGCAGAGGTGGGAATGCATAGATTGCTAGGGAGTTCCAGTTGAATGAGAGGGCATCTATTTTCCAAGCTTTTGGATGGTATGTCCTTCTGCAAAATTTTGGTAGAAGATGGTTGAGGTGAGAGGCAAATAGGTCCACTTCTGGCTTGCCCCATGTCGAAGTGAGTTGTCTGAAGGCCTTCGGATGTAACCTCCACTCGTGTGGATCTGTGAAATTCCTGCTTAGGCTGTCCGCCAACACATTGTCTTTTCCTGGAACAAACTGGGATTGTAACTGGATGCTTAGGCTCAGTGATTTCTCCCAAAGCTGCATTGTCAGTCTGCAAAGGGGGTAAGAGTGGGTGCCCCCCTGCTTGTTTATGTACCACATCACAGTGGTGTTGTCTGTCCGTATCATTAAATGGCCTTGCTGGAGTTGGTGTTGAAAGGCCTCGATGGCATGATTTACTGCCAGCATTTCCTTTTGGTTTATATGCAGATGTGTTTCCTTTGGAGACCATTGTCCTTGTATACACCTGCCTTCCATGTGTGCCCCCCATCCAAGGTCTGAGGCGTCTGTAGTCATGGTCTGTGTTATCTGTGGTTTTTTTGAAGGACATACTTGTGTTTTCCTGGCTCACCGAGGCCCACCATAGGAATTCCTTTTGTAGGCATGGAATGAGTGGTATGATTGTCTCCAAGTTGTTGCTGTGTTGAGACCAAATGCTTTTTAGGTACCATTGAAGCTTTCTCATGTGTAGTTTTGCTAATGGAACCAGTTGAATGCAGGATGCCATGTAACCCAGGGTCTCCTTGCAGTCATCTGGGTGAGTTTTGCTAAACCTTTGAAGTAATGAGTTAACTTCTCGTGCTTGTCTTCTGTCAGGTAAGCCATCTGAGAGGCTGTGTCTAGTTTGGCTCCTAAGAAGATTATTTGCTGAGATGGCTGCAGTCTTGACTTTTGGAAGTTGACTGTGTATCCCAGTGCATGAAGTAAACGTATGACATAATCCAGGTTTTTTGTCAACATCAATTTGTCGTCCGCTTGTATGAGGCAGTCGTCCAGGTACGGGTAAATTTGTATACCCTGGAGCCTGCAATGAGCAATTACTGAAGCCAGGCATTTTGTAAATACTCTGGGCGCAGTAGATAAGCCAAATGGCAATGCTGAGAATTGATAATGCTCTGGCCCTGCAAGAAATCTGAGGTATCTTCTGTAGCTGTGTCTGATAGGGACATGCAGGTATGCCTCCTTGAGGTCCAGAGTAATCAGCCACGACTCCTTGCCCAGCATGGGAAGGAGTTGCTGTAGAGTCAGCATTTTGAACTTTGGTACTATGAGAAAGGTGTTTAATGTGGACAAGTCCAGTATTGGTCTCCATTGAGATTCTTTTCTTGGAACAAGGAACAGTCTTGAGTAAAACCCCTGGTCTTGTTCTTGTTGTGGAACTCTTTCTATTGCTTTCATTAGAGTCAGCAGAGTGATTTGCTTGATAGCCTCTGCCCTCTCTGCCCTCTGATTTTGTGGTAGGTTTGGCATGCCTTGTTTTCTTGGTAAGGTATGAAAATGAAAACTGTACCCTCGGTCTATAATGTCCAAAATCCATTTGTCCTTTGTCAGTCTGTGCCAGTTTTCTGCAAACAGAGATAATTTCCCGCCCAAGGGAGCTTCTAGTTGTTCCCTGGTAGGCGGTAGTAGAGGAAAGTCATTGAGTTTGTGGTTGTTGGGCAGGTGAAACCCCTGCGTCACTTCTTTGGTTTCCTGGCTGCCATTGTCGTCCCCTGTAAGGGCCTCTGTATTGGCCTCTTCCTCGGCCACGCCTGTTCTTACCCTTTGAAACTTTTCTGGATTAGGAAAGGACCAGTTTTTGAAGGCCAATTCCTACTGAATCTGGGGGTTGAACCTGGAGGAAATCTTTCACAGTCTGAACTGATTTTGCTTTTTCTTGATGGTCTTTAACACATCCTTAGCATTTGCACCAAAAGCTTGTTCTTTTCCAAAGGTGCATCCAGAAGTTTTGCTTTTACATGATCTGGTAGAGGTTGATCTTTTAACCAAGCATGTCTACGAATCACTGCCCCTGTCATAGCTGCCCTACATGAAGCTTCCAGTGCATCATATCCACACTGCAGGAAGTGATTGCTTACTTGCTGAGTGTTATGTACAGCTTCCTGCAAAGTCTTCCTGTCTAAAGGATCAGGAGAAGCTAATGTTTTTTGTAAATCTTCTAAGAAATAATCCTGATATTGTAACATATGAAAAAGGCAATTTAAAGCTCTCATAGATAAGGTAGTGGATGTGTAAACCTTTTTGCCCCATCTCTCTAATGACCTAGCTTCCCTGTTGAAGGGCAAAGGATTTTTTGAGGTGGAGGCTGAAACTCCTTTAGGCCCCTGTGAAATAGTTTCCAAATCAGCAGTATGGGCCCTGAATAGATGGGAATGAGTTTCTGGGACCCTGTAATACCTGTCTGGCTTGGCTGGAGCAGGAGGAAGAGAATCAGGGGTAGCACTAGAGTCAGAATACAAATCATCCAGAACATCAAGTACAGGAGGAATAGCTAAGGGCCTGTGCTGAGGCTTCTTAAGGAAAGTCCTAAGGCGTTTCCTAGAATCAGAATATTCCTGACCTTGCCACTTGAAATGTTCCCTCATGGTGTGCAGGACTTCCCCAAAAGAAATATCCTCAGGAGGGGAGGCCGAAGGGATGGAATCTTCTGCATCCGAGTCCTCATAGGTCTGGAAGAGCTCTTCCTGGCTATCAGAGTGGACAGAGCCCTCAGAATCTTCATCTGAAGGAGTAGGGTCAGAGGGTTCAACCCGGGGCCTTTTATCAGGAGGAGGCTGGGATGCTCTCTCAGGATGGGCCTGTGAACCTCTAATCATGGAAATTAAATCAGCAGCCATGGACATAATTTGTGTCTCCGGAGTCGGCTGAGGTAAGGATTTAGAAGTAATATGCTTTGTTTTGCTGGCTGCCTTAGCCCTAGTGTAGGCCTTAATAGACATGGCCATAGGGGGCCTGGCAGCTCCACGTGCAGGAGTGACCTTGTCAACAGCAATGGTCTTGGGCATTTCCTCGGTTTCGGTATCCGAAGGAAAATCTATAACTGGCGGAGTAATGTCTGGAATGGGAGTCGTCGGTAATGCGGTGTCTTCGGTTCGGAGCGGTGGAGAGACCGTCTCAGAGGGAACCGGAGCACTCGCGCTAGGTTTTGGCGTGGAGTCGGTGGTAGACGCGGGCCGAGGATGTCGGTCCCGGTCTTTTCGCTTTTTGGGAGTTTGCGATGTCGGAAGATACGACGGCATGGTGTAAGCAAAATTATCGCCGAAAAAATATTCAGCGAACTCCGCCCAGCACCTGAGAGTGCGCTTGTTGAAGCGAGCACAGGCTACACAGGCCGAGACGTCGTGGTCTGGGCCCAGGCAAGGGAGGCAGTAAGAGTGGAAATCCTTATGAGGTATTTGTTTACCACAAAAAAGACAATTGTTAACTTTTTCAGTAATTTCTGACATCGGCTGAGGCAAGAAAAGGTCCCCAACGGGGTACTTAGCTTTTTTGATGACTTCGGTATCGTAAAATACAGGAGCTGACCGACCGGCACTTGCGAACTGCTTCTGCTTCGGGCACCGTGCGGCAAGAAAGACTGAAGAAAATGGCGTCGGCTGATGCTTATGTACTCCAGCTGCTGTGACGTCGGAGAGAAATGCAACATCAGCCGACGTCGGACCCAGACTTTGGAATCCGGCCGACCGAGGGCTGCCTGAGGCAGGACAACCCACATGTTATGACTGCAGTTGCATTCTTGAAGGACATCCACATTTACTGTGATCTACATCTAAAGCAACTCTGGAATTAAAAATCATGGAAAATAAGTTATCAACTTTAAAATTGTCCACTTTACACTCATCCAAGTGTTGTACAATCATAGGTGATTTATCATTAACTTCTTAACAAAAAAATGAAAACTTTATAGAAACTCAATACCATACTCTGTAACAGATCTAAGCAAACGCCAGGTACACAGCAAGACTGATTGACTTACATTGCATAATTACTATAAATAAAGCCTTAAAATGGGTTACCTTGATAAGAGATGGATACTGTGCTGCGTCCTTTTCCAGTGTAAAAATTTCAAAGTTAGTGGGAATAAACTCATTCTTCATTGGCAGTTTAAACTTTCCATTCAAATCAGCATTTATCCATTTCTAAACAAACAAAAAAAATTTCCATAACATGAGTAACTCATTCAAGGATATGCACTTTTTAATTTAATTTGCATATGGTACTCAACCCATTTTTTTCTGATGATGTAACCAAATGGTAGCCAAAACGTAATACTGCTTACCTTAGCAAAATCTCTGCAATTATCATCTTTTTGTTGATTATTCACAAGTAAATAAACCTGGTCTACTAAACACATCTGAAGATGTCTATGAAAAGGAACGCAGACAGTAGTCCATTATACCACAGGCCTGTTGGAATTCAAAAAAGTTTAAACCGATTCTTTATCTCTCATGCCTACTCACAATCAGCCCCTTTCTTCTACTATGTTCATTCATTCTTGCATCTCATACACTTAAAAAGCAAGAGCCCTTTTCTGCCAACATGTTTTCAGGACAATAAGCTGGGGCTACAGTTGGAAGAAGGATGTCATCCAGGAAGGCCTTTTCACAGAAGTTCTAATCCCACATTATGACACTTTTTTTGTAAGTGTGCTGACAAGCATATTTTCAATGTAAAGCCACAAGCAGGCACACTTGGCAAGCACATGTTTAACATGGCGTTTAATGATGCCTATATCCTAGCAGTAATATCCAGCCTCTGCTAGGTGTGACCAACGTAGTAGACATTTCTGACTTCCATTTTCCAAGGACTGGATGAGCTACTTGGGTCACTACTCTGTCCCAGGTTGTCTCAGTCACAGTCAGTGGCACCATGGAGTTGGCACTACCAGAATAAAAATTTACATTCACTGCAACTTTCAGCTTTTTCCTTCAAACTCCATGAAGTCTGGCACCTCAATTTCAGGACAGAGTTAAATGATGCAGTCAGGCAACAGCTAAAATAAGTAGCCATAAAAAATATTGTCAACAAATTATGCCATCTTCGGTGGTAAGTCATAAGATTGAGTATAGTACAGTTTTGTACCTACCATAAATGTAGATGTTCGAGTGTAAACACTGTTACAGTCATTACACTTGGGGTTATCCTGTCGTCAGATGGTCCCGCAGTTGGCCAGAGCTCCAAAGTCTTGGTCCGGCGTCGGTTGTTGTCACCTCCTCCCTGACGTCAGTGCAACAGGGGTATACAAGATGCAGCAGACGTCATTTTCTTCAGTTTTTCTTGCCCCAGATGTCAGGTGCCCCCAAATAGGTAGGCAATACAAATTGCTAGTAAAAAATACAAAATAAAAGCAAACAACCATTTTTAGTTACCATCAAATACTCCCCATAGGTAATAAAGGGTATATGCCCTAGGTAAATACCAGAAAGTAAGAGGGGAAGGAGGGAGGGTAACATTGACTGCAGCAGTGCCACTCAAATATCTACATTTATGGTAGGTACAAAACTGTACTATGTTCATCGTGTTACACTGCTGCAGTCATTGCACTTGGGTGGAATCCCAAAGCTGAGGTAGGGAGGCTGGATCTATAAGGCATTAGGGGTGGCTATAAGGCCCTGCAGTACAGCAGTGGAGAAGCCACTCTGGATTTGGAGTATAAAGGCAAATGGTAATGTTTGGTGAAGGTATGCACAGAACTTCATGTTGCTGCTTCCAAAATATCCTTGGTAGGTACTCCTCTGAGGTAGGCAGTTGAAGTGGCTGTTGCCCTGGTGGAGTGAGATCTAATGCTGCTAGGTACAGGTTTCCCATGGTGGGTATAGCAGAAACGTATACAGTGTCCTATCCATTTTGAAATAGTCTGCTTTGAAATGGCTTTTCCCTGTGCTCCTGCAGCGTATGCTACCAATAATTGTTCAGATATTCTGAAAGCTTTGGTTTTGTCCAAGTAGAAGCGTAACTGTCTGTGAATGTCCAAAAAATGTAGTAGTCTCTCCCCTTTGTTCTCTGGTTTTGGATAAAAAGTTGGCAAGTGAATAGTTTGGTTTAGAGCCACACTTGATAGCACCTTTGGCATAAACATAGGGTTGGTTCTTAAAGACACCCTGTCCTGGTAGAAGATGAGGAAAGGTTCCACTGCCATTAGTGCCTGTAATTCTGAAACTCTTCGTGCTGATGTTATTGCCAGTAGCAGAGCAGCTTTCCAAGAGATTTATTTTAATTCTGCTGTGTTAACTGGCTCAAAAGGAGGTAATGTTAATTTTTCCAAAACAAAATTCAGGTCTCAAGTAGGTGTTGGTGCTCTACAGGGCGGCCTTATGTTTTTAGCCCCTCTGAGGCATTGTTTGAGCAAAGGATTAGAAAAAATTGATGGAACCATGTTGTAATGAGCCAAGATAGCTGTGGTGTGGATCTTGATGGATGAAAAAGAGAGGCCCTTGTCCAGCATCTCAGTTAAGTATTGCAGTATCTGAGGAATGTTTGGGACTAGAGGATCAAGGCTGTGCGCTTGGTTCCAGGCATAGAATCTCTTCCATTTGTCCGAGTATGCTTTCCTGATGCTAGGCCTTCTGGCCTCCAGAATGACATCCATAACAGCTTTGGAGAGAGGCACTGCTTGTTTGACTAAGGAATTTTCCATGCAGCTAGATTTAAGGTCTTTAGCTGGCTGTGAAGTATCTGATTGTTGTGCTGAGTCAGCAACTGTGGAATTTGTGGTAAAATCCAGGGTGGTTCTTGTGTTAAGTTCTTTAAGATTGGGTACCAGTGCTGGTTTGGCCAATCTGGTGCAATCAGGATCATTTTTGGCTCTTCCTGCCTGGCTTTTATGAGTACCTTTGGAAGGAGAGGTAAAGGGGGAAAAGCGTATACTTGTAGTTTTTACCAGCTGAATGAGAGGGCATCCACTTTCAATGCTTGTGGGTGGTAGCTCCTTGTGCAAGAATTTCTGTAATTGGCAGTTCGTTGGGGTAGCAAACCAATCTATGTCAGGGCTCCACCATTTTTGTGTTATCATTCTGAATATTTGTGGGTTCAGTTCCCATTCGTGTGGGTCCATAATGTTTCTGCTTAGTTCATCTGCCAGTGTTTTTCTCTCCTGGCAGGAATTGTGCTTGCAGATGAACTTGGTAGTTTAGAGCTGTGTTCCACAAGGTCATGGCTTGTCTGCAGAGGGGGTAGGAGTGTGTGCCCCCTTGCTTGTTTATGTACCACATAACTGTGGTGTTGTCTGTCTTTAATAGTAATTGTCCTGGATGCAGTAGGTCCTTGAAAGCTATAATAGCATTTTGTACAGCTAGCATCTCTTTTTGATTGATGTGGAAATGTCTTTGCTCTGTGGGCCACTTGCCCTGGATACATTTTCCTGCCATGTGTGCGCCCCAGGCGTAATCCGATGCATCTGTTGTCAGTGTCTGCCTGGCTGTGGGTTGAGTGAAAGGCTGTCCCTTGTTGAAGTGACAAGCTTGTGCCCACCAATCGAAACTCCTGCTGTAGGCAAGGAATTAGTGGTATAACTGTTTCCAAACTTTGACAGTGTTGAGACCATACACTCTGTAGGTACCATTGTAGTTTTCTCATATGCAGTCTGGCATATGGAATTAGTATTATGCAAGATGCCATGTAGCCCAAGGCCTGCAGAATTTTTCTTTTAGGGAGTTGGGTCTTTGTTGCCATTAATTGAAAATATTGAGTCAGTTGTCCTTGCTTGTCTGGCGTGAGATAAGTCATCTGGGCCGTTGTGTTCAAGCTGGCACCCAGGAATATTATCTGTTGTGAGGGCACTAGTTTTGATTTATTTTCGTTTACTGTGTATCCCAGGCAACTTAACTTTTTTACATACGCCAGATGATTTAGTAGAATGTCCTTGCTCTGCTTGAATCAGGCAGTCGTCCAGGTATGGATAAATTTGAATTCCTTTTTGCCTGCAAAATGCAATTACTGGTGCCAGGCACTTTGTGAAGATCCTGGGCACAGTAGATAAGCCAAAGGGCAGTGCAGAGAATTGATAATGCATTGAACCAGCAAGAAATCTGAGGTATCTTCTGCAATTTTGTCTGATAGGGACCATGCAGGTATGCCTCTTTGAGGTCCAAAGTCACGAGCTAAGCTTTCTTGCCCAGCATGGGAAGAAGCTGCTGTAGTGTCAACATCTTGAATTTCAGAATATCCAGGTAAGTGTTTAGTGTAGAAAGGTCCAGAATGGGTCTCCAGTCTTTGTCTTTTCTGGGAACCAGAAAGAGTCTCGAGTAAAATCCTTGTCCTTGTTCCTGTGGTGGTACCTTTTGAATAGCTCTCATGTCCATGAGTGCTGTAATTTGTTTTTGAGCCTCTGCCCATTGATTTGGTGGCAGATTTGGCATTCCTTTTAGCCTTGGAAAGGTGTGGAAATGGAACCTGTAACCTTGAAATACAATGCTGAAAACCCATTTGTCTTTGGTGATGCAATGCCAGTTGTGATAGAAAAGTGCCAGTTTTCCTCCTAAAGGGGCTGCCAAGAGAGAGCTGTTTGACAGCTGTAGTGGAAAGTCATTGAGGCTGTTTTGTATAAGGTTGAGGCCTGTCTTCCCTTTCTTTTTGGCCTGGTGTGCCCCATTGTCGAGGCCTGTAAGGACCTTGAGTCTGACCTCTACCTCTTGGACGTCTGTATCTGCCCCTTTGAGGTCTATCTGTGACTGGAAAGGACCAATTCTTTGTTGACCAATTTCTGCTAAAATGAGGAGGCTGAACCTGTAAGAAATCTTTCACCATTTGCATAGATGTTGCCTTATCCTCCATTTTCTTTAATACCTCCTCTGCCTTAACTCCAAACAGCACATCCCACTGCAAAGGTGCATCCAATAATTTGACCTTAACATGATCTAGTAACATATGTTCTTTTAACCAAGCATGCCTTCTAATGACAGAGCCTGTAACTGCTGCTCTACAGGAGGCCTCTAAGGAATCAAACCCACATTGCAAAGTATGTTTTCCTACTTGTTCAGCTGCATGCAATAAATCCTGCATTTCTTTTAAGTTAGGAGGGTCTGAATCTGGAAGCATCTTTTGTTTCAACTGAAACATCAAAAAATGCTGATATTTAGCATGTGAAACTGACAATTCAAGGCTCTCATTGCTAAAGTTGCAGACGTAAATACCTTCTTTCCCCATCTGTCTAATGCTCTAGAATCTCTGTCAGAGGGGACTGGGTTTTTTGCTGATGAGGCCTTAATCCCTTTGGGTCCCTGAGAAATAGTTTCAGGGTCAGCAACAGGGCTTTTGTACAGAAATTTGTGAGAGTCAGAGACTCTGTAATATCTATCAGGTTTAACTGGGGCTAGGGGTAAGGAGTCAGGGTTCAAACTGGATTCAGTGTACACATCATCCACAATGTCTAAAACTGGTGGGATAGCAAGGGGTCTGTGTTGGGGCAATAAAAGGAAGTCTCTGAGTCTTTTCTTGGATTCTGAGTAATCCTGGCCTTCCCAATGGAAATGCTCTCTCATGATATGTAAGGTCTCCCCAAAGGAGTAATCCTCAGGCGGAGAGGCTGATGGAACTGATTCCTCAGCATCAGAATCCTCATAAGGGGGTAAAGAATATCCTAGGTCCGAGGAAGAGTCAGAGGAAATGGACACCTGGTCAGAAGATTCATTGTCTGCATCCTGCCTGGGCCTTTTATCAGGAGAGGGATAGGACCCCCTGATCAGGGTGATTAGGTCTTCGGCCATTTTTAGCATTTGCTTCTTAGGCATGGAAGCCTGTCCTGGAGAGAGTTGTGTCTGTTTCTTAGCCTTTAAAGGGGGGCTTAGACTTAACAGAGGGTTTAATGGTTAACTGGGTAGGTCTGAAAACACCCTCTGTAGCTGTGGATTGCTCAGCTACTTCGGTTTCCTGTGTAGGTTTAGGATCGGTAAACTGAAGGCCTAGTGCTTCCGAAGGCCTAGCCAGCTCCACGTGGGAGTCGGAGGCGGTCTGTGGTTCTGTGGAAGCGGTCGTCAGGGGCTGCGTAAGCGCCTCGCTGAAAACCGGAGAACCGGCGGCGACTGACCTAGAAAAGGCCTCGTCGTCCGTTTTGGGCTTCGGATGCCTGTCCTTCTCCTTGCGCTTTTATGCATTGCGGTCATTGGGATTTCCGACGGCATGGTGTAATTGAATTTTATACCAAAATAATGTTGGGCAAAATCAAACCAACGTTTAATAGTGTGCTTGTTAAACCTAGCACAAAACCGACAACCAGTGACTTTGTGGTCAGGGCCTAGGCATGGAATACAGTAGGAGTGGAAATCCTTATGAGGTATTTGCTTCCCACAAGAAATACAGTTATTAACTTTTACTGACATCGGTCTGAGGCTAGAAAAAGTTTCCCCAATGGGGTACTCAGCTTTTTTAGAAGATTTCGGTTCTGGATTCGGAATGAAAATCTCAGAAGTCGGCCGACCGGCACTTGCGAACTGCTTCTGCTTCGGGCACCACGCGGCAAGAAAGACTGAAGAAAATGGTGTCTGCTGCATCTTATATACCCCTGTCGCACTGACGTCAGGGAAGAGGCGACAGCAACCGACGCCGGACCAAGACTTTGGAACTCTGGCCAAATGCGGGACTGCCTGACCCCAAGTGTAATAACTGCAGCAGTGTAACATGAACATCTGCCCTCCTCACTTATGATAACTTTGAACAGGACTCAAGTGAAGTGATTCTGGTACAGAAAGGAAGGAAGAATTAGTTTACAATTGTATGTTAAAATCTTCAACACAAATTAAAGCTGTGTGAGTGAACTCAACACCACAGCAGAGCTACAGATGGACATGTAGCATTAAAAATGGGCTTCTACTGCCTTATGTCAGTCCTTCATACAACACTATAATTTTTTTCCAACAGCTGAGTGCTTTTGTGTCTACTGTAGTAATATTTCATGCTAACTGTCAATACCGGATAAGATGTAGCACTACACAAAGATGACATTTCATATCACAGAGAGATATGCAATAAACATCAACAGCCACATGATTTGAGAGGAGGCTTTTGGCAAAGGTACCCTGCCCAGTTTCTTCTTCTGTTGCCTTCCCAAGACTAACAATTGTGAATCATCTCTTTTTAATGTGCATGTTTATCATAAACAGACTTCCTGGGCATGATTATGAAGGGTTGCTCAATCTACACAGTTTGATACCAATGTATTGAATAGGCAAAACCTGTAAACACAGAAAAAAAAAACAAAAAGATACAGGAATGCAAGAATTGCATGAATACCCCCAACTTACAAGAAAATTCATCTAATACAACAGGCTGCAGAGCTATGGCGGGGTAAAGTACAGTTGTGTACACTTACCATAAATGTAGATGTTAGAGTGCATTCACTGTTGCAGTCATCACACTTGGGATATCCTGCCAGGGGTAGCCCTCGGTCGGCCTGAATACCAGAGGCTTAGTATTTCTGCTTCGGTTGCTGTCACTCCAGGACTGACGTCAGTTCACCAGTGGCATAAAATTAGGCAGCCGACCCCATTACATCAGTTTTTCTTGCCCCAAATGTCATGAGCCCCAAAATAGGGAGCTAGGTTATGGTGGAAGAATATCACCAGTAGAAAGTAAATACCAAAATGTCTCTGTAAGGAGTGAGGGAGAGGGAAAGAAGGGGGGGGGTGGAGGGTGAGAAACCAGGACTGCAACAGTGAATACACTTGAACATCTACATTTATGGTAAGTGTACACAACTGTACTATGTTCTTTGTGTTTCACTGTTGCAGTCATCACACTTGGGTTGATTCCCAAAGCAGAAGAAAGGGGTGGAGACTGTCAAGACTAGGATGCCTGGCAAGACTGCAGTTGCAAAGCCTGCCATGGATTTGGAGAAGAGAGACGGGTGGTAATGCTTGGTGAAGGTATGAACAAAAGTCCATGTTGCAGCTTCCAGGATTATCTCTGGCAGGGACCCCTCTGAGGAAGGCTGCAGAGGTGGAGGTTGCGCAGGTGGAATGCATTCTGACACCCTTAGGGGGTGGTTTCCCATGGTATTTATAGCAGAAATGGATGAGGTGTGCTATCCATTTGACGATTGTTAATTTGGATATGGCCTGCCCTTGGCCCCTGCTGCAAAGCTGACTAGCAACTGGTCCGTTTTCCTAAAAGATTTAGTCCTACCTAGGTAGAATCTGAACTGTCGGTGCACATCTAGAGAGTGCAGAATCTAGAGAGTGCAGAATCCTTTCCCCGTTGTTTTGTGGGTTAGGGAAAAGGTGGGCAAATGAACTGACTGGTTGAGAGCCACACTGGACACCACTTTAGGCATGAAAGTTGGGTTAGTCCTGAGAGAGACCCTGTCAGCATGGAAAATGATGAAGGGTTCTACAGCCATGAAAGCTTGTAGCTCTGAAACTCTTCTAGCTGAAGTGATGGCCAGAAGCAAGTCTGTTTTCCAAGAGAGGAATTGTAAC